>NC_073378.1:18072491-18672491 GCF_028641065.1 Leucoraja erinaceus
CAGTTAATACAAGCCCAGTCAACACATTCTTTCATCATATGTTAGGTATGTTACAAAACCTACCTGAATCGTCATTGGGAATCTGCCCTCAGCCATGTCCGCGATTTTGGCGCTGTTTGGAGGGAGCGGGTTTAAAACGCGATTTTTACTAGGCTGTACTAATCGCAGATGTTCAGCCTAGTAAATCATTAACGAAAAATCGCTGCAAGACCCGGTCGCAAAAGGTATTATTAGTTTTATAGGCCTCCATAATATAGTTATAATAGTTTTTAAATTACTGTCTCATTCCACAACCTCTCGCAGCCCCAGGGTTTTATAAAGCAAACAATTAAAGGTATGTACCTTATTTTTACATTAAATGGGGCATATATATAACCCTATATATCAAGTTATCTATAGCGAGTAGTTCATTTTGGGCTTTTTATATCCCGCAGTATTTTTCTCGGCATTTGAGGGCACTAATCCAGCGCGATGTCAACGTTCTAAACCAGCGCGTTCACAGAAACCCACTAGAAAGCCGATTTAAATGGGCATTTATTTACAGCAATTGAACACTAAATTCCTTCCATTTGGCCTATAAATTAATGTAAATTAGATATAAAAATCATGTTATATTGTGAATTATTTGTGAATAATCTTTGGACACTTAGGCTATTTAAAAATGTTAATCTTTCCTTAAGAAATGGGCTTTTGACTATCCAAGATCACAGCTTTTTTGTAATGTCCATTGAAAATCAATAGGGAACAAGATGCTAATTTCCGAGTATGAAAATGGCCATAACTTTTTAAATACTTGAGATATGAAAGTGAATTTGGTGTCAAATTAAACTTATTGTTATGCTTTATCTGATGGGATAAATTGCAGACTTGATTTTTAAAATCTCAAAATTTTGTAACATTGCTACATATGTCAGTCCCACCATCCCGGGAATTAACCTGATGAACTTAAGCTGCACTCCCTCAATCGCAATAATGTCCCTCCTCAAATTAGGAGACCAAATTTCTGTTGGTGCATTGTGGAGAATGTCCTAAACTGGTGGCATCATGGCCGGGTACGACAATTATATAGCACATGAATGCAAGAGGCTACAGGGAGTAATGGACTCAACCTGGTCTATCATGGGCACAGCCCTCACTGCCAATACAAGTGTCTACATGAGGTGCTACCTTAATAGGGACCATTTTTCATCAAATTCTCCCATCATCCCGGATGAATCTTATTCTCGCTGCTACTGTCAGGCAGGAGGTACAGAAGCCTGAGATCCCATATCACCAGATTCAGGAACAGCAAATTTCCACCAACCATTAGGTTCCTGAATTGACCTGCAGTACCCTATTCCCAACTCAGCAACAGAACACTATGGGCCACATTGTGCACTACCATGGACCTGTTTTCTTATTGTATTGTTGCACTAATATGTCGTTTTTGCATAGTTTTTCTTTTCACTTTGCTAGAAATTATATATAATTTATGTTTGAGAACATCGATCATAGAACAGTATAGCGCGGGAATGGGTCCTTCAGCCCACAACGTTTGTACCGAACATGGTGCCAAGTTACAATGATCTCATCTGCCTGTGCACAATCCATTATCCCTCTATATCCATGTTCCTACCCAATAGCCTCTCAAATGAACTATCGTATTTGCTCTGTATATATGTTCTGTATGATATCTGAGTCTATGTGCCTGTGATGCATCATTTTGATTGCACCTGTAATTTACCATAGTTGCGCATATGACAATAAACTTGGCTTATAGAGTGATAGTCAAGAAACACAATAACAGGCCCTTCAGACCAACTCGTCCATACCAACCACAATGCCCCATTTACATGCTGGTTACATTTGCCCACGTTTGTGAGTAAGGCAAGGCAGCGTCTTTACCACCTCAGGCAATTGAGGAAATACAGAGTGTCTCGGAGGATCCTCCAGTGCTTCTACTCAGCGGCGGTGGAAAGCATCTTGTCTGGAAATATTACTATCTGGTTTGGGAATAGCTCTGCCCAGGACAAGAACGCTCTGCAGAGAGTAGTGCGATCGGCCGAACGCACTATGAGAACTTCACTTGCCCCCCTGCAGGAACTATACATCAGGAGGTACAACTCCAGAGCCAATAAAATCATGGGAGACCCCTTCCACCCCTGCAACGGACTGTTCCAGCTGCTACGTTCAGGCAAATGCCTCCGTTGCCATGCGGTGAGAACGGAGAGGTTGAGAAGGAGTTTCTTCCCAGAGGCAATTCGGACTGTAAACTCCTATCTCACCAGGGACTAACTCTACTGAACCACTCTACTGCTTTTGTTTTTAATTACTGTTGTTTTTTTCCCTTTTCCCTTCCGCCCACAATATTTAATATGTAAAAGTATATGTGATTCTGTTTGTAGTTTGTTTGGTTGTTTGTTTGTTTGTTTTTTTACACAAAGTCCGCGAGCATTGCCACTTTTCATTTCACTGCACATCTCGTATGTGTATGTGACGAATAAACTTGACTTGACCCTTTCCTGTCCATGTACATGTCCACCTTGATTTGAAATAGTACTAGACAGTGGATCAATAAAACGTAGTGACAGGGTGAAGCTTGTAATCAGTTGAAAACATTTATTAAAAGGAAACATCTTTGTTTGTCCATCCTCTTGAATAAGACATTAAATCCCGCCATTCAAGTTGATATGAACATATATATCTAAATGTTAGTCGATTACCTCATTTTATAATAGTTCTATAACAGCCTGGAAGTCATATAAAATATCCCACGCCCACATCAAGTTGCATGACATATTAACGCAGTGTTTTGCAATTGTAATCACCTTGTTCTTCTGCATTGTTTTAAAGTCGCAGATGTTTAGGCCGTCGGATTTTAGTGCCTCAGATTTTTTGTGACAAGGTCACAATTGAAATGCTTCATTGTGACTTCACCAACCAACTAATCATTGCAAAGTAGCATAGTACTTCTTCAAGTTGATCATTTCATTAAATTTATAGTTACTTACATGGATAATATTTGGTAAAATACAATATATGATGCACAAATAGGTGTTATATCCATTTAATTAAGTTTAAGTTAATTTAGAGATACAGCGCGGAAATAGGCCCTTCGGCCCACCGAGTCGCACCGACCAGCGATACACGCACATTAACACAAGCCCACACACACACAAGGGACAATTTTACACTTATACCAAGTACACAAACCCAAGCCAATTAACATAGATACATAGATACGTAGAAAATAGGTGCAGGAGTAGGCCATTCGGCCCTTCCAGCCTGCACCGCAATTCAATATGATCATGGCTGATCATCCAACTCAGTATCCTGTACCTGCCTTCTCTCCATACCCCCTGATCCCTTTAGCCACAAGGGCCACATCTAACTCCCTCTTAAATATAGCCAATGAACTGGCCTAAACTACCCTCTGTGGCAGAGAGTTCCAGAGATTCACCACTCTCCGTGTGAAAAATGTTTTTTTCATCTCGGTCTTAAAGGATTTCCCCCTTATCCTTCAGCTGTGATCCCTTGTCCTGGACTTCACCAACATCGGGAACAATCTTCCTGCATCTAGCCTGTCCAACCCCTTAAGAATTTTGTACGTTTCTATAAGATCCCCCCTCAATCTCCTAAATTCTAGCGAGTATAAGCCGAGTCTATCCAGTCTTTCTTCATATGAAAGTCCTGACATCCCAGGAATCAGTCTGGTGAACTATCTCTGTACTCCCTCTATGGCAAGAATGTCCTTCCTCAGATTTGGAGACCAAAACTGTACGCAATACTCCAGGTGTGGTCTCACCAAGATCCTGTACAACTGCAGTAGAACCTCCCTGCTCCTATACTCAAATCCTTTTGCTATGAAAGCTAACATACCATTCGCTTTCTTCACTGCCTGCTGCACCTGCATGCTTACTTTCAATGACTGGTGTACGATGACACCCAGGTCTCGTTGCATCTCCCCTTTTCCTAATCAGCCACGATTTAGATAATAGTCTGCTTTCCTGTTTTTGCCACCAAAGTGGATAACCTCACATTTATCCACATTATACTGCATCTGCCAAACATTTGCCCACTCACCCAGCTTATCCAAGTCACCTTGACGTCTCCTAGCATCCTCCTCACAGCTAACACTGCCCTCCAGCTTAGTGTCATCCGCAAACTTGGAGATGCTGCCTTCAATTCCCTCATCCAGATCATTAATATATATTCTAAATAGCTGGGGTCCCAGCACTGAGCCTTGCGGTACCCCACTAGTCACTAGTGCTTTAAGTTTGTATACTAATCTCTTATGTGGGACCTTGTCAAAAGCGTTCTGAAAGTCCAGATACAACACATCCACTGGTTCTCCCCTATCCACTATACTAGTTACATCCTCGAAAAATTCTATAAGATTCGTCAGACATGATTTACCTTTCGTAAATCCATGCTGACTTTGTCCAATGATTTCACCACTTTCCAAATGTGCTGCTATCCCATCTTTAATGACTGACTCTAGCAGTTTCCCCACTACCGATGTTAGACTAACTAGTCTTTAATTCCCCGTTTTCTCTCTCCCTCCCTTCTTAAAAAGTGGTGTTACATTAGCTACCCTCCAATCCTCAGAAAGTACTTCAGAATCTAAAGAGTTTTGAAAAATTATCACTAATGCATCCACTATTTCTGGAGCTACTTCCTTAAGTACTCTGGGATGCAGCCTATCTGGCCCTGGGGATTTAATCCATTCAATTTACCCAACACCACGTTCCGGCTAACCTGGATTTCACTCAGTTCCTCCATCTCCTTTGATCCCCTGCTATTTCCGGCAGATTATTTATGTCTTCCTTAGTGAAGACAGAACCAAAGTATTAAATTGGTCTGCCATTTCCTTGTTCTCCATGTACAATTCACCTGTTTCTGACTGCAAGGGACCTACATTTGCTTTAACTAATCTCTTTCTCTTCACATATCTATATAAACTTTTGCAGTCAGTTTTTATGTTCCTTGCCAGTTTTCTTTCATAATCTATTTTCCCTTTCCTAATTAAGCCCTTTGTCCTCCTCTGCTGGTCTCTGAATTTCTCCCAGTCCTCTGGTATGCTGCTTTTTCTGGCTAATTTGTACGCTTCATCGTTTGCTTTGATACTATCCCTGATTTCCCTTGTTATCCACGGATGCACTACCTTCCCTGATTTATTCTTTTGCCAAACTGGGATGAACAATTTTTGTAGTTCATCCATGCAGTCTTTAAATGCCTTCCATTGCATATCCACCGTCAACCCTTTTAGAATTAATTGCCAGTCAAACTTGGCCAATTCACGTCTCATACCCTCAAAGTTACCGTTCTTTAAGTTCAGAACCATTGTTTCTGAATTAACAATGTCACTCTCCATCCTAATGAAGAACTCAACCATATTATGGTCACTCCTGCCCAAGGGAGCACGCACAACAAGACTGCTAAATAACCCTTCCTCATTACTCAATAGCCAGTCTTAAATAGCCTGCTCTCTCGTTGGTTCCTCTTAATGTTGGTTTAGAAAACTATCCCGCATACATTCCAAGAAATCCTCTTCCTCAGCACCCCTGCCAATTTGATTCACCCAATCTATATGTAGATTGAAGTCACCCATTATAACTGTTTTACCTTGGTTGCACACATTTCTAATTTCCTGTTTGATGCCATCCCCAACTTCACTACTACTATTCGGTGGCCTGTACACAACTCCCACTAGCGTTTTCTGCCCCTTAGTGTTTCGCAGCTCTACCCATATCGATTCCACATCCTCCAAGCTTATGTCCTTCCTTTCCATTGCATTAATCTCCTCTCTAACCAGCAACGCTACCCCACCTACTTTTCTTTTCAGTCTATCCCTCCTGAATATTGAATATCCCTGGATGTTGGGGTCCCAGCCTTGGTCACCCTGGAGCCATGTCTCCGTGATCCCAACTATATCATAATCATTAATAGCTATCTGCACATTCAACTCATCCACCTTATTACGAATGCTCCTTGCATTGAGACACAAAGCCTTCAGGCTTGTTTTTACAACGCTCTTACCCCTTTTACAATTATGTTGAAAAGTGGCCCTTTGTGATTTTTGCCCTGGATTTGTCTGCCTGCCACTTTTACTTTTCACCTTGTTACCTATTGCTTCTACCCCCATTTTACACCCCTCTGTCTCTCTACTCACCCATTTAAGAATCCCACCACCTCTTGTTCTCTGTTTATTATTGTTTTCTTGTTTCCCCCTACATGTTGGGTCTGAGTGCTTCCCTTCTCTGCCTCCTGCCTCACACACTGTCTACTAGCTTTCGCTATTTGAGTCAATACCCCCAACCATTCTAGTTTAAAGTCTCCCCAGTAGCCTTTGCAAATCTCCCCGCCAGGATATTGGTCCCCCTCGGGTTCAAGTGCAACCCATCCTTTTTGTACAGGTCGCACCTTCCACAAAAGAAGTCCCAATGATCCAGAAATTTGAATCCCTGCCCTCTGCACCAGTCCTTCAGCCACGCATTTATCCTCCACGTCGCTCCATTCCTACTCTCAACAACTCTTAACAAACCTGTACGTCTTTGGAGTGTGGGAGGAAACCGAAGATCTCGGAGAAAACCCACGCGGTCACGGGGCTGAACGTACAAACTCTGTACAGACAGCACCTTTAGTCGGGATTGAACCCGGATCTCTGGCTCTGCAAGCGCTGTAAGGCAGCAACTCTACCGCTGCGCCACCATGTCGCTAAGTTCACTAATGTAAATCATGAGCTGTCAAAATAGGCCTCTTCCATGATAGATATGGTATCCCAGAGCCACTTATGCATCCTCTCAGTCTTGAGCGTGCCCTGCGAAGAATGTTTTTATGCAACTGTGATTTTGTTTCTTTGTCACATTTTTTGGCAGGCAGATAGAAAGTATGCGGCTGTTAATGCATTGTTCTAAGGAACATTCATTTAAGGCAATTGATTGCATTCACATGCATTTTACTTAATCCAAAAAGCTGATGACTTATAGCAACAATTTAGCTAGCTGTTTCGACATGAATTTCAATTGGAACTGCAATTAATCCATAATCCTGTTGTCAGAATTATTCCAAGGCACTGAAATTAATTTACAACTTTCCAGTGTGTAAACATCCGATACATTTGCAGGAAATCTCTTTTCCCGCTCCTTTAATGGAAGCATCAATTTAGCTGTTTCAACAAAAATCTAAATAAGCAGTGCATTGGAATCTAAATAAGCAATACATTCTATTATTTCAAAATTCTTATTGTGAACTAAACTGGGAGCCAACAAAATTTGATGTAATTGTAAACAGGTTTAAATTCTAAAGCCAAGTCCATATCCCGTACATGTTGCAATGCAAATTTACTATTATTGATTAGTATAATTTTTCAATTTAAATATAGTGGATCCTAGTTTTAGCTGGCTGGGTTCAGGTGAAATGTCATTGACCTGAAGTGCTGCTTCTGGTTTTTTTCTCTTCACAGGAGCCTCTGAGCTGCTGAATATTTTCTGTTTATATTTTACATCAGCAGGTTGTTGCTCCCTCAGTACACTGGTTTGTCAGCCTAAGGAAAGCCACAAATAATACTGAATATCTGAAACAGGAAGGTAAACCTTCACCAATTTAATTTCACTAAGAAATAAATTGTTTGATAATTATGTATGGCTCCCAACCTACAGCAATGTGACTGACCCCTGTTACCATCTGAAATGGTTTAGCATGTCAAAAGTAATTAAGGATGTGCAATAAATGTTGGTTTTTACAGCAACGCCAATAATTTGCCACCAAACAAAAATAATTACTTTACTCACACTGGACACAGGGAACAGCAGAGCAGACAATGTTAAGAGAAGTGTAACCCTGACACAAAACGCAAAGCAGGATCAATAATGGTCAAAGGTAAGATGGAACACTTACTCTCTGCAACTGGAGTAAAGATATTTAAAAAACACTTCAAGATTCCCTTCTCCTTGACTCTCCAAACAGAAGTTGGAGCTCGGAGACACGAGGAACTGCAGATGCTGAAATCATATAACCATCTAACCATATAGCCATATGACAATTACAGCACGGAAACAGGCCATCTCGGCCCTTCTAGTCCGTGCCGTACACGTATTCTCCCCTAGTCCCATCTACCTGCACTCAGACCATAACCCTCTATTCCTTTCCCGTCCATATACCTATCCAATTTATTTTGAAATGATAAAATCGAACCTGCCTCCACCACCTTCACTGGAAGCTCATTCCACACAGCTACCACTCTCTGAGTAAAGAAGTTCCTCCTCATGTTACCCCTAAACTTCTGTCCCTTAGTTCTCAAATCATGTCCTCTTGTTTGAATCTTCCCTACTCTCAATGGAAAAATGCATAGGATACAAAGTGTGGAAGAACTTAGCAGGTCAGGCAGCATCTCTGAAGGGTGTGGATAGGTGATGTTGCAGTTCTATATCCCCCAGAGATGCTGCCTGACCTGCTGAGTTACTCAGGCACTTTATGCTCAGAGGCTGGTTCGTGATCACACAGTGCTGAGAACTACTGAGAAAACCACTGAACAAAATAATAATAACTCCAGGGCCAGCAGAGATGAATCCAATGGCAAGAAGTGCCGTGACTTCTGTTAGAGGAGTGCCCCAAAAGCAACATGTATCAGGCCTAGCATGGGTGAGTTAATTCAAAGTTTAGATTCTACTTAACATCTCGTGTTCTCTTGAACTTTGCTTGGTTAACTGTAACCATTAAACTCAATTAATATGCTGCAAATATTTTGTCATGGTTTTTCCTGTTCCAAAAAATGTAATGTCAGATCAAAAGTGTAACAGATGGGAAGCAGGGAAGTGTGAGAAGCAGGAAACACAGACCAGATTGTATAATTTGCTTTATTTAGTAATGGCAAATCTCCCATGGTGTTGCCCGTAATAGGTTAGAGGATATGCTATTTTCAAAGAGCAGGAACATTATAGGAAGTGAGAAAATAAGCTGTGAGGAGTGTGCATTCTGTAAATGGACACAAAATGCTGAACTGACTGGGTAAGGCAGCAGAAAGAATTTCATATGGTAAAATGTGTCAGAAGAAGAAAGGAAACTTTGATTTTTTTTTTCAAAAGGTATTAAGTTATATCACTTGTCATATTTGGTTTCAACCAGTAGCTAGGTAGGCAAATATGTATTTAGCCTTATTGAAATAAAGGAGACCTACAACAATAGCATATAGCACACTTGGAGTACCTAAGCAATGATTTACTTACTTTGAGACAGCAAAGATACACCAGCTGGAAAAGACACAAAATGCTGGAGCAATTCAACAAGTCAGGTAGAATCCCTGGAAGACATGGATGGGTGACCCTTCCCCAGACTGAAGATCAAAAAGGTCTGCCTGAAGATGGGTCTCGACCTGAAACATCACCTTGAGGAGTTCTCCAAGGATGCTGCCTGACCCACTGAGTTAATCCAGCATTTTGAATCTTTCCTTGATAAACCAGCATTTGCAACTCCTTGTTTTTACATTCACCAGTTAGACTTCAGTAGCAGCGACGTCATTCTCTGATTGGACCCCATGCAGGTTGTCCGATACTTGGTGGATCTTTATGGAATGAGACATACAAGACGATGAGAGTGTCTGATAAATTAGATGCAGAAAATCTGGGCCTCTGACAAATAAACGCGAAGCATTGTCTCACATTGAAAGGTAAGTCATTTATTGAGAGAGATAGAGATAGGGATGGATACCGAGGCTGAGATAAAGCTTGGTATGAAGAGAGAGAGATGGGGATATGGACAAGTGTTTGAGCTCAGAAACTTTTGAATTCCACAATCCGGAGAGTTGTTTTTGAATCTCGATGTGGGGACTGTGTGAATAACTTTGAGGAATGTTATGATTCTTTTATTGATAACGTTATACTTCAGAAATATCTTTCAGGGTCCCTACCTGGTCGGAGAGGCAGCTTTTCTCCGGGCTGCAGTTTTGACCCGTCCTCGCGGCCTACCAGCGGGCCTGGAGCGATGTTTCCTGAGGGGACTGCCCAGAACCTCGGCTTCGGTGGCGGCACAGCGCTGGAGCGCTATCGTGGAGCGGAACGGGCGATGCCTTGCACGGGTCGCCGCGCTGGAGCTCCAGTGAGCTGAAGACCGCCGGGATAAACATCGCGGAGCTGCAGGTCTGTGGAGCGGCCAGCTGCGCCGAACGTTACACCGGGAGCCTGGGATCTCTCGATGACATCGCCAGTGGTGGAGCTCCAACGGGCGCGGCCTTGTTGGCTTCGGAAGCCGCGGTCTCCGGTGACAGAAGCGGCCGTTCCAGGGTTTCCATGCCACCGAGAGGATTCTCCCGACGCCGGAGCAACATCAGCCGGCGAGAACGGCCTGGAACATCGGGCCTCCTTAAAGGCAACTGTGGAGGCCTCAATAGGCCCGACTATGGGTGGACATGGGAAGGGGACTGGACACTGTGCCTTCCCTCATAATGGGAACCATTGTGGGGGGATGTTTTTATGTTTAAATGTCTTTATTATTGTTATGTTTGTATTCTTCCTTTATGTGCTGCATGGCAAGATGCATTTCACTACACCTAGGTGTGTATGTGATCAATAAAATTATCTTAATCTTAAATCGAAATTAAAAAAATGCCAGGACATGTACAGGTAGATGTGATTAGTTTATCTTGACATCATGCTCAGCACAGACCTTTTAGGCTGAAGGGTCTGATCCTGTGTTGTATGAGTTCATGTCTCGAGTTAAAGACCCTATCACTATTTTTCCAGTCATGGGACAGAACGCTACAGGAGAATTTATGGAATTCCCTGCCACCGAGGGCAGTGGAGGCCAAGTCACTGGATGGATTTAAGAGAGAGTTAGAACGAGCTCTAGGGGCGGTGCGATCGACGTCGCAGCGGCCTCTGCAGTCTGTCTGTCTTTTTTTTTATTTTTTTGTCCCGTTGAGGGTATAGTTTGTAGTGGGCTTTTAAATGTGTATGTGTGGGGGGCAGGGGGTGGGTGGGGGAAACTTTTAAATCTCTTCCCTGCACATGGGACCCGACCTTTTCCCTGTCGTCTGTTGTCGTTGGGGCCTAGCACCATGGAGCGGCCTCCAACCGGAACGACCTGGGGGCTCAAGTCACGGAGCCTGCGGAACTGCGGACCTACCATCGTGGAGCTGGCCGGCTTCGGAGCGTGGAGTTTTCGGAGTGTGGAGAGCTGCGGTGGCTCGCTGCTGCGACCCGACTCTGGTGGAAGGTGACACCGGGAGCTCGCGGGTCCCCGGTGGGATACTGCTTTGCGGGGCACCAGCAACGGCGACCTCTCCCGCCCGAATTGCGGGGTTGAAAGTGACCTGGAGCGGGGCCTTACAACGCTCTGCGCGGCTTTAAATGGCCGCGGACTTGCTAGCGCCCGCCGGGGGCTTTGACTTTGACATTGGGAGAAGAATGGAGAGCAGGGGAGAGACAAGACTTTGCCTTCCATCACAGTGAGGAGGAGATTCATTGTGATGGATTTTTGTATAAATTGTGTTGGTGTGTGTCTTGGTTCTTTTCTAGTAAGACCAAATTTTGTTTGAACCTCATGTGAGGTTCAAATTACAAATACATGGTATTGTATTGTATTGTATTGGGCTAGTGGAGTCAAGGGATATGGGGAGAAGGCAGGCACGGGTTATTGATAGGGGACGATCAGCCATGATCACAATGAATGGCGGTGCTGGCTCGAAGGGCCGAATGCCCTCCTCCTGCATCTATTTTCTATGTTTCTAGGAGATCCTTCTTCATTGTGGCTATCAAACTGCACAACTCCTCCCCCTTCTGACATGAGGTAGACTGAGATTGACTCACCCCCCCCCCCCCCCCCCCACCCCCACCCCCCCCCCCCCCCCCCCCCCCCCCCCCCCCCCCCCCCATTCCCCTTCCCCTTGCCAATCTTTGCACATCCCCAATCCTTTAATTTCACGTTTCATGCATTTTGTGTTTTTATGACTATTGGCAGATCAATTTCCCTCCTGGGATCAATAAAGTTTTATCATTTCTTATCCTATGTGGCTAGGATTGCTGTGGTGATGCACTGATTCTGAAACCATCTGGTCATTGCACAGAAATGTAAATCCCTACAATAAGAAGTAGCTCTCTGTATATTTCAGCTGTCAAAAGAAAACTTAATGAACATAATACTCTACTATATTGTTATTATAGTACTCATTACAATAACACCAATAAAACACAAAAGGCATTAAAAGGTTTTAGTTCTATGAGACTGACCATTATGGCAACCAGTTATTCAGATAATTTGCTGCCCCAGTTCAAGTTAAAATGAAGACGCTTTCTATTAACATTTATTTAGGTAATGCATCTTAGATCATAACTGTTGCTGGAACAGAACACCACTTCTTAAACAGCTATGATTAGTATTGTTTCACTTATTTAAAGCTCCGAAAAGAACCAAGCAACACTTTTATTTAAATTATTTAATAGTTCAAGTTTGTGAGTTTATTGTCATGTGTCCCTGTATAGGACAATGAAATTCTTGCTTTGCTTCAGCACACAGAACATAGTAGGCATTTATTACAAAACAGATAAGTGCGTCCATATATCATAATATAAATATATACACACATGAATAAATAAACTGATGAAGTGCAAATAACAGGGTTATTAATAATCAAAGTTTGTCCGAGCCAGGTTTAATAGCCTGATGGCTGTGGGGAAGTAGCTATTCCTGAACCTGGTTGTTGCAGTCTTCAGGCTCCTGTACCTTCTACCTGAAGGTAGCAGGGAGATGAGTGTGTGGCCAGGATGGTGTGGGTCTTTGATGATACTGCCAGCCTTTTTGATGGAAGGAAGGCCAGAGCCGATGATGGACTGGGCAGTGTTTATTACTTTTTGTAGTTTTCCTCTCCAGGGCGCTCAAGTTGCCGTACCAAGCCACGATGCAACCAGTCAGCATGCACTCTACTGTGCACCTGTAGAAGTTAGAGAGAGTCTTCCTTGACAAACCGACTCTCCGTAATCTTCTTTGATTGAGCTTTCTTGATAATTGCATTAGTGTTCTCGGACCAGGAAAGATCTTCAGAGATGTGCACGCCCAGGAATTTGAAGCTCTTGACCCTTTCAACCATCGACCCATTGATATAAACGGGGCTGTGGGTCCTCCTCCTACTCCTTCCAAAGTCCACAATCAGTTCCTTGATTTTGCTGGTGTTGAGGGCCAGGTTATTGCGCTGGCACCATATGGACTGTTGCTCGATCTCTCTTCTATACTTTGACTCATCCCCATCAGTGATACGTCGCACAACAGTGGTGTCATCGGCGAACTTGATGATGGAGTTCGCACTGTGACTGGCTACGCAGTCATGAGTATAGGGTGAGTACAGCATGGGGCTGAGCACGCAGCCTTGAGGTGCTCCCGTGCTGATTGTTATCGAGGCTGATACATTTCCACCAATACGAACAGACTGTGGTCTGTTCGTATTGCATAATATTTTAAATATACCTTATATAATAATATATTTAATTTAATTACAAATGATGGTGGGATCACATTTAGTGTCATTGCATACAATTTACCATTAACTTCCAAAACTCATGCAGATTGTTGTTTTACCTCTTCACGCACAACAATCAACCCTAATCAATATAGTACATAGATCAAAGTACTATAATTGTTATGCAATTACTCCTGAACATGAAAAAATGAACATGGTTTCATCTTGGTACATAAGACTCAATTTTCATGATATTACACAATTGTAGAAAGACTTACCTGGTTTTATATTCCTTGGAATCTTGGAACTTAGAATCAGCTCCTCCCTCTTCCATTGGATCCTTACTTACTGATGCACGGACCTCAATCAATGAGGAGAGGTGACAACAACACCTTTACAATAATTCTCAAAACCTGTGCCCCACAAGGATGCATTCTCAGTCCCCTAATATACTCTCGATACACTCGTGATTGTGCAGTTAAATTGGCTCTAATTCTATCTACAATTTTGCAGACGGCACACAGTGGTGGGCCAAATCATGAACAATGACGGAAAGGATGACAGAACAAAGTATTGAAAGGAGACAAAGAATAAAGTGACATGGTGTCAGTACAATAACCTTTCCCTCAATGACAGCAAGATGAAAGAGCTAGTTATTGACTTCAGGATGTATAGCGGAGTACATACCCCAATCCAAATCAATGGTGTGGAAGTGGAAATTGCTTAGAGCTTCACGTTCTTTGGCATTAATATTACCAATGATCAGTTGTGGACCGATCACAATGATGTGGCAACCAAGAAGGCACACCAACGCCACTACTTTCTGAAGAGACAGACAAAGTCTCCTCTGACTTACAAGTTTCCAGATTCCAAAGCATACTGTCAGGTTGCATCACAGCTTGTTTCGGAAACAGCTCTGCCCAAAACCAGAAGAAATCGCAGAGAATATTAGCAGGAAAGAACTGCAGATGCTGGTTTACACCGAAGATAGACACAAAATGCTGGAATAACTCAGCTGGTCAGGTAGCATCCCCGGAAGAAAAAGAAAAAGTGGCGTTTCGGGACAAGTCCCTTCTTGAAGAAGATTATTCAAGAAGAGTCGCGATCTGAAACGTCACCTTTTTCTTC
Source organism: Leucoraja erinaceus (assembly GCF_028641065.1). Classification (NCBI taxonomy): domain Eukaryota; kingdom Metazoa; phylum Chordata; class Chondrichthyes; order Rajiformes; family Rajidae; genus Leucoraja; species Leucoraja erinaceus. The sequence continues at coordinate 18,087,046 of NC_073378.1, forward strand.
AGAGATGCTGCCTGACCCACTGAGTTACTCCAGCATTTTGTGTCTATCTTAGAAATTGCAGTAAGTTGTGGTGAACTGATGAGTGCTTCCTACATTGTCTGATTTTATTTCACATTTCTAGTATCTGCAGTTCATTTAAACATTTTATATCAAATTTTACAAGTAGGGATCATGGTAAGGATAAATCAAAGTGTGGATAACTCAGCTGGCTAGGCAGCATCTGTGGAGAGAAATGAACAGGTGATGTTTCAGGTGAGACCCTTCCCTTCGTCAACTAATGGAGTAAAGATCAGTAAACTGGTAAAGAGAGGTAGGGTGGGGTCAAAGCCTGATAAGTGATAGGTGGATACAGGTGATGGAGGTGGGTTGATTGGCAGATGGTTTGAAAGGTTATTATGAGAATAGGGAAAATGGGGACAATAGGGTATCAGATATGGAGAGGAGAAGTGAAATGTAAAGCTGGATGGAGGGATATGTGTAGAATGGGGATAGCGGGAGGGGAAGGAAGGAGGATGAAAGGGATTTGGGTGACAGTTGGCAGGGGTGGAGGATGAGCAGAAGGAGGAGGGGAAAGGAACAGTGTGACAAGAATGGTAGGTTCCATCCACATGTGGAGGAAGAATCCACGCCTACTGAAGAAAGAGGACATCATGAATGTCCTCGAGTAAAACGCTGTTTGGACCTTTGATATTGCATGAGTTTCGTTGATCTCTGTAAATGCTATGTTTGCACTTATGTGCTCTGAAAATGTTTGTAGAAAATTTCCTGAAGGATAAAACATAGCTTTTATCTTTGTTACAGGTTACGATGTAACAGTTGGCCTGTAGGTTAAGATCAAAGCTTGCCTACCATCATGTACCATTGGGAAGATGGAGACAAATCTCTATGGACCTGCTGGTTAAGATCACAGTTTATGTGTGATCGTGATGCAGCTGCAACATGGAGAATCGATCTGCACTCAAACTTTGAGAAGAATGATCTACAATCCCTCTCAGATGATGGAGTTAACTTTTGTGAGGTCAAGAAAGCATGTATAATGGTTGATCCTTTTTCCTGCAGTTTTCTTTAAGTTGATGAATGATGAAGATCATGTCAGTTGTACCTCTGCAAAGCTTCCAGGTGGAGATTAGTCACTAGCAACATCCAGCAATATATTTGCAGCTTCTTTCACTGTGTATTACTATGCAAGTTTTATGCATACTACATAATACATTTCCCACATGGAAAATAGTTTAGCGTTATGGCATTAATATTGATTTCAATTTTCAAATTAAGCTCTGGTACATTTATGTGTGAGCACCATAAATCAGTCTATAATGGTGGCTGAAAATTCATAATTTCCACATTATGTGGGATTCAGTATAGGGGATGCCATGCTTAGATTTCCAGACTTTCATGTGTTCTGCAGAGATGGAGTTGAATCAGTTTGAATGGAAATCTAAATGATCTCACTCACTGTTCCAATTTCCTCCCTTTTGATTTTGAATTTGCTCTTTAAAAAATAATTTAAGGTGCTATTAATTTCCAAATTATGTCTCACCTTCAAAGTTTCCAGCATGCTGTTTAACAAAGGAGGACCCGGCGGCATGGGGGGGGGGGGGGGGGGGGGGGGGGGGGGGGCATCGTGAGGGAAGGGGGGAGGGGGGAGACAAAAGGAGGATCCACAGTGGGGGAACCACCGTCAAGGAGAAGGAAGAACAAACGGAGGACCCAGCCTGGGGTAACCGCTGTGAGGGGGGGGGAGGGGGAGAACTATGGAGGACCTGGCATAGGATACTTTGTAACTTTGTCGGTGCCCTTTATGTAGCGACTCGTTGCATACCTTGGGTATGCAAAACAAAGAATATCACTGTGAGTGTCACATGTGACAATAAAGTATTCATTCATTCATTCATTCATTGTTAACATCTTGTGAATCATTTGGTCTTCCCTTTAACCCATCCATGGCCCTTAACTGTAATTGGCGCCTTCCATTTGCAAGCAGGTAGCCACCGTGTAACTTTCACCACAATTGGTTATATTGAGATCTAATTTCTTCCACAATTACTCCATTCATTTTGAATTGATGGCTCATCATTAGACACATTTTCAAATAATGTAAGGGTTATCCAGTGCTTCCACCCACTGGTTCTTCGTCATATAAATGACCTTATTAGTGCAAGAACTCATTATCCAATCCTACTTGCCCTTTTGGTAATGAAAATGCAAAACATTCTTCGGCCTCCTTCATTTGTCACTTCACAATGCTCATAACTTGCATGAGTTGTAAAGCACAACGTTAGATTTATTGCATCTTCAAATGCCTTCCTATTAGTTCTTCAGCAATCCCTGAAACCTTTTTGATAATAATTATCTTTCAAGTTTAAGTCTTTCACCCTCAAAGCCTCTCCACCAATCAAATAATTTGGGTTCTCTCCAAATAAAACATGCAGCGAACTGCAATAGAATAATGGTTGTAAGTAAAAGAAATTGAGAAAAGTCATTAATATATGCCACCTTCTTGTGATGTCAAAATTAGAATAATTTTTGGATTTAATTTATTGCAGATTATGAACATGTGGAAATGACAATGCCATCAGCTTTTTATCCAGCACATGAATGTTACTCAGTTGGCAGCTCTGCTCAATTCTTAAGCAAATCCCCTCCCACTTTAAGCCAATAACCTCACTTTCTATAATGAACGCTTTTTCATTGAATCTCAACTGACAAATTATATCACTGAGTTGCTTTTGGCAACAACTCTAGAGTAGTGGCATTCTGAATGCTGCTGTAGAATGTGTCCATTATTAACTGAGACACATTGTGGTTACCGAACACAAAAGGCTGGAGGGACTCAACAGGTCAGGCAGCATCTGTCGAGGGAATAGATCGATAACATTTCAGATCGGGACCCTTTTGCAGTCTGATGGAGTGAGGGGGAGAAAACTAGAGAAGTGAGCTAGGATGGGGTAAAGTGTTGTTACAGGTGAGGAGAGGGGGCCAGTTGGGTGGAACAAGTAACAAAACTCAAGGTAAAAAGCAGACTAAAGGGTGTCAGATGAGGAAAGAAGAGGAGTGAAATATAAAGCTGGAAGGAGGGATATGGGTGTAAGGAAAGAGAGGAGGGGAAAGAGGTGGCATAACATTTTTAAAAAATGGGACAGGGATGGAAGATGAATGAAAGGAGGAGGGGAAAGGAGCAGTGGTTTGGGGTTATGGGAGATGGTGGGAGAAATGTATGCATACGAAGGAGGGGTGGGGAAGGGGAAAGAGAGGGGGGATAGCAGATGGTATTATTTGATATTGGAGATACTGTTGGGTTGTAAGCAACCCAATGGAATATCTTTGCTGTTCTTCCGCGTTGTCTGAGATGATGGCATTGGAGGGGACCAAGGACAGGAAGGTTGGGGAAGGGAGTTAAATTGGATGAAAACCAAGATTTCCAGTAGGCATTGGCAGACTCCAATTGCAAGGAATACCACCCCATCCACTCTCTTCCCCTTACACCCCTCTCTGCCCACCCTGATGTGCGCTTCCAGAGTGGAGCATTCCAAGACTCACTATCCTCTGCGAGAACCAGAAGCTATGGAAAAATAAAGGTAGTCAATAAAACCAAATGCTTGTACATCTGGTCACCTCGTTGGTTCAATAGTTTCTTCATTGTCATGTACCAGGTACAGTGAAATACATTTTTTACATATGGCTCAGGAAGACTATCCCCGTACATTAGCACAATCACCCCGGTCAGTACAGAGTGCACAGAGCGGCCTACTGAGTCCATATGCAAGAGGCGCCAGTTTGCCACCATTTCACAGTCCTGATGATAACGGAGCACAGTGGCCAATTTCCATTACACTCACCAGCACTCCCCAGATGCCAAATGCTTAAATCACTAATGAAAATTTTTTATCAATCTGTTTTGCCACATCTAAAATTGCAGCAACCACTAACGGATGAATATTGCTAAAAACTGCCTGTCCATTTACCGTGTTCTCAAATTGACATGGCATTATACATCAACTACAAGACAAAGTCTTACATTCCAAGCTGATTGATCTGTTGGTTAGCAAACCTGACAAAATGTAGCTGGCAACAAGTTGAATATTTATGCAAAATTTGAAAATAAGCAGAATTCACCCGTCCCTTGAAATAATCCAATGCTAGTTAAAGATGACCCCGATGTTGTACTTTCCACAAGATTCATTGAAGGAGACCCATTGTCTTATAAGATGGTAAGGAAGTAAATGCAGTCATAGAATTAAGAATGATCAAGATGTGGCTAATGAGGAAAAAAAACATGCGAGTGCTGAAGCAATGGTATATGAAGCTGTCACTGAATCATCCATCAGTCATTAAGTTGACTGACTGCAGAGAGTGTTGGAATAAAGTCTGATGTTTTATTGCTCATGAGACATGAAGGAGAAAATAAGCAATCAAACCGTTGACAAGCCAGATCAAAGCTAACTACCATTTTGATATGTTGCAATGCTACTATAAAGAACCTGCCACTTAAACTATTAATGGAACCCTGACAATTTCTGTACATTGTCGAATGTGCAAAAGGATATTACACGTCCTATCGTGAATTCTATTTCCAACATAGATGCAGCAACAAAACGTTCTGCATAGACCACAACACTGTTTTAAGGTTTGTAATGACATATACATGAAAGGGTAAAAGATGAAATGTAACCATATGAATACAAGGTAAATAGGTACCCATTGCGTAGGTTTAGCCGAGAACAGGAAAATAAATGTTATGGGTGAAAGGTTAAAACAAAATCAGTGTTTTAACTAATGTTATCTGCAAGGAAATCCTGTAAACCTCACAATTTGAAAAAAGTCTGATCAGAAGAAACATAGATTTCTCAGTGCAAGATATTGACAGAACAATCTAAGCATCAATGGATCAATATAATGTACGAGTACATTTGCAAAGTAAAATATACTGGTGTTGATCGCTTGAATCTCTTCTAGAGAAGTAAAATGGATCTCATCTTAGAATAAATGAATGAATGAATGAATGAATGGATGAATGTATGATTGAATGATTGAATGAATGAATGAATACGTTTATTGTCATTGCGCACAATAGCGTGCAACAAAATTCCATTACATCTCCTCCGGTTAAACTAACATGTTTTTTTTCCTCATTAGCCACATCTTGATTATTCTTCAAGGTAAATGGATGGAAGTGACCCGACTTAGAGACTGGCAAATTTACAATCTCTAACCCATGGCTGAGGACTTCATTCTTAGTGGAAAATATGCCAGTCTGTTCCCATCAATGTGCTTAGCTGGTCTAATATGATAAAATCAACTTCAGGAATTATGCTATATTTAGGGGCATATCATAAATATCTAATGGTTAAATGTTGCTGCAAGCAATTCTGACTCACCAACTAATGGTTAATGCATTGAAAGCACTTTGCATTCATACAAAGCCGATTTCTAAGTGGCCATAGAAAATATTCTGGAAAAAAAATCTAGATTGGAGCAGCATAATGGCACAGTGGTAGAGTTGCTGCCTTACAGCGCTTGAGACCCAGGTTTGATCCTGACTATGGGTGCTGTATGCATGGAGTTTGTCCGTAGGAAAGAACTGCAGATGCTGGTTTAAATCGAAGGTAGACACAAAATGCTGGAATAACTCAGCGGGACAGGCAGCATCTCTGGAGAGAAGGAATGGGTGACGTTTCGGGTCGAGAGTTTGTGCGTTCTCCCTGTGACCATGTGGATTTTCTCTGGGTAATCTGGTTTCCTACCACATTGCAAAGATGTGCTGGTTTGTAGGTTAATTGGCTTCTATAAAAATTGTCCCTCGTGTGTAGGATAGAACTAGTGTGAAGAGATCATTGGTCCACTCAGTGGGTCAAAGGGCCTGGTTCCAAGCTGTATCTCTAAGCTAAAGATGGTTTTGAAATGTATGTGACTCCTGGTCATGTCAATTAAAAAAAGTTAAGACATTTTTTTTCTCCAACATTGTCATCCTTGATAATATTGAATCCATGGCTATGTTTAACATATTTTTTTCTCCATGTAGAAGAATAAAACCTAATATTCCACAACAAACATTTACCCAGGTAGTGCTACCAGCAGATTATTTTTTACTGTATATAGACAGAAAAAAATTAAATAACGGGAAGGCAGATCTCTGGGGAGACAGAAATCAGACTGGTAGTGTGATTTTAGGACTACGATACACACTTAGGACTAGACATTTCCAATGTTTTCTGATTTCCAGCATCTTTCAGGTACTTTGTTTTACAATACTGGGGACACAGTTGAGCTCTATTTTGATCACATTATTAGCAGCTCAAAATTTAAAACAAAACTAGGAACTTGATCTGTCTGAAAATATAAATTCCCCCATCTCTGTTTTACATGCGCATTTACAGGCAGATATGGATCCCTGAAACAATCACTAATGCTACTTTACTATTGTTAGCTCCAATGTAACAATATTATTTTCTTCAACTTTTAAAGAATGTAAACGAAGACTGGAAAATGTCCTCAAATATTATTTATCACCCAAAAATCCAAGGAAACACCAACCCCCTAACTTTAAAAGCATCTTGAATGTCAGAATTAACCTTGTAACCTGATGCTCAACTACAATTTTGCATTCTGAGCAAACAGATAAAGCTTGATGGAACAGTAGCAACAATTCTGGCAGGAGATGCATTGACTGCAAATTATATTCTGTCGGGCTGCATTCTAAGCAAGCAGCGAGAATTAAGTTCCATATGTTTCAGGAATTTTTTACACACCATGGCAAATCACAACATCCAATTAGTTGCAGTCTGATAAATTAATGGCGTGGTCTGATGGGATAATGGAAAACACATCATCAGTGCATTTGAGTTTAAAAGTATAACTGGATGATATGCATGCTATCAATGAACAAATGATCAGAGGTTTACGTCTCAATATGATATATTTCTTGATCATCACAAATTCCAATAAGGTAAAATTCCCAAGTCATTCATCAGCAGGGAACAATTAGTCCCGATCTACTGAATTTCTAGAGCTATAGAACACCATGATTCACCATTTAGTTTTGAATGCAATTATGCACCAAAGTGATGTTCTTGATGCGAGTGCTGGAATGTTAGATACACATTATCACACCACTCGGATGAAGATGGATTAGATTTAGCACATAAAACTGCTTTTGATATCATAAGAAATTTTATTTTCACTATCTTCAGACGCATTGCTCAAATGTGTCATCCAATTTTGTTGTTTTCCCCATTATAAATATTTCAGATCCTTTATTATATTTTATATTTTTTATAGTCATTCATTATTCAGGCTGGCAAAATGATGGTAGGCACCTTCTTGGACCACCAAAGTCCTTCTGAAGGTACACCAGGTGGTCTTTGGACCATAATTTCTAGGATTTATATCCAGTGAAAATGAAGAAACGGCAATATACTGTATTTCCAGGTCAGATAGACTTGGAGGAGAATCTACAGATGATGACGGTGGTACCAATTCTTCCACTGTCCTTATCATTCTCGGTGACAGAGGTTTGTGAGGTGGTCTCAGAGTAGCGCAAGTGAACAACACCAATGTAATCTATACACACGGCACAGTGTAACCACTATGGTAGCGTGAATAAATGTTTAGGCTGGTGAATCTGTTGTCAACGAAGTACACTTCTTTGTCTTGTTCACGTGCTATGTGTTTTGAGTGTCTTAGAACATCATTGTGGTCTAGCACTCCCTAACTTCATGTACTATAATTGGGCGGTAAATATTAAAAATATGATTCACCTGCTGGACAACTCTGCCCAGCAGGTGGACTGGATTATAATGGAGAGAGAGGACTGCGCTCCTGGTAATACAGGCGCGACTCTCCTCTCACCAACAAATTTGAATAACAAATATTATAATAAAAATCCAATGATACATAGTACAATTAGAACTTGGAAACAAATAAAACAGAACTTAAAATTAAGAAATCTATCTCTGCTAATGCCAATAGCCAATAACCCTTCGTTTAAACCCTCAATTATAGATAAATAATTTACACAATGGGAAAGAACGGGAATCAAAACGCTCGGAGACCTGTATGAATTAGGGAAATTATTACCATTTCAACAATTACAACTGAAATATAACTTGAAAAATAATCAATATTTTAAATATCTTCAAATCCGTGATTATCTGAATAAATATACAAAAGACTATTATAATATGCCCCCAGACTTATTAGATGAAGCCATGAAGATAAAGGCTGAATCAGCAAATCTAATATCATACTTATATAATATTATATTGAATATAGAAATACCTACAACAGATAATATTAGAAGAGATTGGGAACAAGAATTAGCTATAAAAATTTCAAAAGAGAGCTGGGATAAACACTTAATATATGTGCATAAATGCTCGATCAACGTACGACATACTCTAATCCAATATAAAACATTACATAGACTATATTATTCAAAAACTAAAATAAATAAACTCTTCCCCAATGTCTCACAAATGTCAGGTACAAGAAGCTAACATAGCGCACTCTTTTGTTTTCTGTACAAAAATTCAAAAATTCTGGAACGAAATATTTGAAATCTTTACAAAATTATTTAAAACAAAACTTCTACCCAGAGTAGAATGGATCATTTTTGGAATATCGGAAGGTAACCCTGAATTAAATATGTTTCAAAAGAACTTACTTAATTATGGGCTAATAATCGGAAAAAAGCTTATACTTAAATTTTGGAAAAATGCTCCAACACCAACAACAAAAATGTGGATTTCAAACATGTTCGAAACATTACACTTGGAAGAGATGAGACTCCTCCTAGCAGGTAAAGCAGATCACTTCCAAAAGACGTGGTCTGCATTTATGGAACTATTACAAGCTAAGGTGCAATAATAAGTTAAAATATAAAGGCTACCAGGACCGGGTAATGGGGGGGTATAAAATAAATTTTTAATAAAAACATGGTTGGTATATCCTTTTTTGCGGAGTTTTGTGTTACAATAGAGCGACTGATTTTCCTTTTTTCCTTTTTTTTCCTTTCTTTCTAGGATCTTAATTATTTTCTTTGCTTCCTTCTCTAATTCCTTCCCTAAGGGGTTCTTTTCTCCCAACACTTTCCTGCACCTTCACGATTCTTGCTTACTTTTCTTACTTCATTTATTTCTTTCTCTTTTAAAGCTCAAAAAATGAAATGGTACAACATAATGTAATAAGATATATGCGATGTATTAATGTGATTTACTGTACTGCTAATAAAAATAAAATTTAAAAAAAAAGAATGAGAAATGTCCCTCTCATCTGTCTGCCAGTCTAACTGACTCTCTCTTTATCCTCTTATGTTTCAATAATGAGAATCTCAAACTCACAGCTGTAGTCAGCTGGAGCAAATATCTTTACTGTCAACAAAACACAAGTGAGATAATTAGTTACCTTCAAGTTTCAACACGTTTTAATTTTAAACGAACAAACGTAAATCCTTTCCCTCTCAGCTTCCTGTGTTTTCTGGAGTGTGCAGAAGGCAAAGCAAATAGGACATGTATGTAATCAAAACTGAATCAACTCTGAAGAAGGGTTTCGGCCCGAAACATTGCCGATTTCCTTTGATCCATAGTTGCTGCCTCACCCGCTGAGATTCTCCAGCATTTTTGTCTATCTTCGATTTTCCAGCATCTGCAGTTCCTTCTTAAACATGTAATCAAAACAATATCATTTTCCCAAAAACTTCCCCAAACACTAACTGTTTAAATGCACACCCAATTAATTGAGTGGCATGAAGTTTTTTTAAGAATGTTCACTATCTTTTCTTCCAATAGTTTTGTTTAATGAGTATACGTTCCCAGAAGCACAAGGAGAATATTCCTTCAGAGCCATTCACTGAAGAGCACTGCTGCACTTCTGAAAAGCACGGACAATGAACCAACTCATTGTACACCACACAGGGCAAAAACAACAAGACCAAAATTAAACTTATGAGGAAGCTGAAATTTAAGGTTGAATATTTATATCGCTTTTAATATTCTCATGATTCAATTATCCTATAATAAGCTATGCTAAAAAATAATGCTACAATCAAGGTCATAAAGAATAGGAGTAGAATTAGGCCATTCGGCTCATCAAGTCTACTCTGCTATTCAATCATGGCTGATCTACCTCACCCTCCTAACCCCATTCTACTGCCTTCTCCCCATACCCTCAGACACCTGTACTAATCAAGAATCTCTGCCAAAAAAAAAAATCCACTGATCCTTCTGCGGCAAAGAATTCCACAGATTCACCTCCCTCTAACTAAATAAATTTCTCCTCGTCTTTCTGAAAAGAACGCCCTTTAATTCTGAGGCTATGATCTCTAGTCCTAGAGTCTCCCACTAGCAGAAACATCCACTCCACATCCATTCTATCCAAGCCTTTCACTATTCTGTATGTTTCAATGAGGTCCCCCCCCTCATTCTTCTAAACTCCAGCGAGTACAGACCCAGTGCTGACAAATCATAGGTTAACCTACTCATTCCTGGGATCATTCTTGTAAACCTACTCTAGACCCTCACCAGAGCTAGCACATCCTTCCTCAGATATGGTGCCCAAAATTGGTCGCAATATTCCAAATGCGGCCTCACCAGTGCCTTCTAGAGCCTCAACTTTACATCCCTGTTGAAATAAATGCAAGCATTAAATTTGCTTTCTTTACCACCAATTTGACGCAGATTAACTTTTTGGGAATCCTGCACCAACACTCCTGTGTCCCTTTGCACCTCTGATTTCTGGATTCTCACCCCATTTAGAAATGCCTACGCCTTTATTACCAGAACACAAAACACCACACTTGTCTACACTATATTGCTTCTGCCACTTCTCTGCCCATTCTCCCAATCTGTCCAAGTCCTTCTGCAGAATCCCTGCTTTCTCTACACTACCTCAACCTTTTTTCGTATCGTCTATAAACTTTGTCACAAAGCCTTCAATCCCCTCGCCAAATCATTAACATGCAACGTGAAGAGTAGCGGCCCCAGCACCGACTCCTGCGGAACGCCATTAGTTCCCCTTTGTTACCACTCTTTGTCTTCTGCCACCCAGCCAACCTGCTATCCATGCTAGTAAGTGCCCTTTGATACCATGGGCTCTCATCTTCCTAAGCAGCCTAACATGTGGCATCTTATCAAAGGCTTTGCGAAAATCTGTCTATCAGTACTTTATAATTTTCCCCTTGATAATTATTTATACTACTCAGCACAAACATAGTTAATACTAAAAATCTGTAATCTGCAGTGCCCTCCACAATGTTTGGGACAAAGACCCATCATTTATTTATTTGCCTCTGTACTCTACAATTTGAGATTTGTAATAGGAAAAAAAAAATCACATGTGGTTAAAGTGCACATTGTCTGATTTTAATAAAGGCCATTTTTATACATTTTGGTTTCACCACGTAGAAATTACAGCAGTGTTTATACATAGTTCCCCCATTTCAGGGCACCATAATGTTTGGGACACAGCAATGTCATGTAAATGAAAGTTGGCATGTTTAGTATTTTGTTGCATATAATTTACATGCAATGACTGCTTGAAGTTTGCAATTCATGGACATCAGATGCTGGGTGTCTGCTCTGATGATGCTCTGCCAGGCCCGAATTACAGCCATCTTTAGTTTATGCTTGCTTGTTTTGGGGGCTAGTCCCCTTCAGTTTTCTCCTCAACATATAAAAGGCATGCAAAATTGGGTTCAGATCGGGTGATTGACTTGCCCACTCAAGAATTGACAATTTTTTAGCTTTGAAAAACTCCTTTGCTGCTTTAGCAGTATGTTTGGGATCATTGTCTTGGTGTAGAATGAATTTGAGGCCAATGAATTTTGAGGCATTTGTTTGAACTTGAGCAGATAGGATGGATCTATATATTTCAGAATTCATTATGCTACTACCATCAGCAGTTGTAGCATAAATGGAGATAAGTGAGCCAGTTCCTTCAGCAGCCATAACACCCCCACCACCGTGTTTCAAAGATGAGGTGGTATGCTTTGGATCTTGGGCAGTTCCTTCTCTCCTCCATACTTTGCTCTTGCCATCACTCTGATATAAGTTAATCTTCATCTCATCTGTCCACAAGACCTTTTTCCAGAACTGTGGTTGCTCTTTTAAGTACTTCCTGGTAAACTGTAACCTGGCCATCGTATTTTTGTGGCTAAACAGTGGTTTGCATCTTGCAGTGTAGCCTCAGTATTTCTGTTCATGAGGTCTTCTGCAGACAGTGGTCATTGACAAATCCATACGTGACTCCTGAAAAGTGTTTCTGATCTGTCGGACAGGTGTTTGGGGATTTTTCATTATTATACAGAGAATTCTTCTGTCATCAGCTGTGGAGGTCTTCCTGGCCTGCCAGTCCCTTTGCGATTAGAAACCTCACCAGTGCTCTCTTTCTACTTAATGATGTTCCAAACAGTTGATTTTGGTAAGCCTAAGGTTTGGCTGATTTCTCTAAGTTTTATTCTTGTTTCTCAGTCTCATAATGGCTTCTGTGACTTTCATTGCCACAACTTTGGTCCTCATGCTGATAAACAGCAATAAAAGTTTCCAAAGGTGATGGAAAGACTGGAGGAAAGACTAGGTGCTGAGAGCTCTCGTATGCCTGCATTTAGGAAGCAATTGAACACACCTGATCAATTACACCTGTGAAGCCAGGTGTCCCAAACATTATGGTGCCCTGAAATTGGGGGACTATGTATAAACACAGCTGTAATTTCTACATGGTGAAACAAAAAATGTAAAAAAAAATGGCCTTTATTAAAATCTGGCAATGTGCATTTTAACCACATGTGATTTATTTCTATTACAAATCTCAAATTGTGGAGTACATAGGCAAATAAATAAATGATGGGTCTTTGTCCAAAACATTATGGGGGATACTGTATATTACATAGGTTTTTAATATGAATTATGTTTGTGCTGAGTAGTATAAATAATTATCAAGGGGGAAATTATAAAGTACTGATAGACAGAAATGCTCTACAAGCATTGCTAAAATAGAAATTTCATGGAAAGACATCTGAGACACTAGACGTGTTATTACTGTGCTATTTTCAGATGTCATTGGAAGCTGCAAAAATATCATTATTTTTATGTGATCCAGTATATTATGTGATTTTTATACTGTAGATGTTTTTGATGAAACGTACTTGCCGCATATTGAATTCAGTGGACTTTCAGCTCATTCACCATTCACCAAGCACACATCAGTTATGCACCAGGTGACAGGCTTGTTTACAAAATAAACCATAGATCTGGAATGTAAAATCTTCAATCGGTTGCAATTGCCCTCCAATTGCTTTGCTTCTTGCAGTTCATAAATAATTACAATATCAAGATTTTAAGGCCAGTGGCCCTGAAGAAACGAGCTGAGAACTAAATAGCACATCAGTAATTGTGCAAAGTCATGAGAGATGCAGGTTAATGACTTGTTATTAGAACCAAAAAAAAACGTATTAATATCAAAAGAAGGGGAGGAAATAAATCATAAAATGAGATAACTCATGGTATGATGGCAGCCAAGAGATATTCAGGTGAGGTAAAATAAAAGGGGTTCATAAAGGGGTTCGTAAGGCAGAGAGAGTTGAAAGTTGAAAGGAGTTTAAATGTGAATAGCACCTATGTGTTTACTGGTCATACAATCACGTTCCTGGTTTATGAGTGGAAGTTTTGGAAGGGTGCAGAAGATGGTGAACAGGATTCTGCCCGGATTAGAGGGTGTCAGCTCTCTGAAGAGGTTGGACAAACTCGGATTGTTTTCCCTGGAGCATGAGGGAACCTGAATAACCGGAACCCTGGAACCTGATAACGTATACAAAATCATGATAGTGTAGACAGTCAGAATCTTTTTCCAGGGAGAAAATGTCAGAGACCAGAGGGCATACCATTAAGTTGAGAAGGGCAAAGTGTAAAGGAGTTGTGCACGCTTGCATTTTTTCCAGAGAGTGACAGGTGAGTGGAACGCACTGCCAGGGATGGTGTTAGAGGCAGATACGATAGGGGAATTCAAGCGGCTTTTAGATAGGCACATGGATATGCAAGGAATGGAGTTATATGGATCATGTACAGCCATCGTGTTTGACACGGACATTGTGGGCCAAAGACCTTGTTCCTCTGCTGTACTGTTCTGTGTTGTACCTAGAGCAATCTCGTATCCTAAACCCTTTTCTTATTTTCTGCCTTACACCCTATAGACAATCCATTTTGTTCTTTCTTGATTTCCCCCGTCTTCATTTTATAACATATTTTTTGAAAGGTCTTTAGCCTAAAAGATGACTATTGTTTTTCTCTTTCAGATGCTAACTCTTTTCACCAATTTCTATTTTTATTCCAGTTTCAACTATCTGCAATGTATTACCATTATGTTATTTTCGTCAGATTTTGAAAAAACACCCTTTTGCCAGAGGAATATAATTGTTCCTCTAAGTACAAGTGATGAAGCAGACATAGGGAGTCATTGAGTTATGGAAACTCCATAGAGAATTGAGGTGTGGAAACAGACCCTTTGAGGTGTGGAAACAGACCCTTTGCCCCAACTTGTCTACGCCAACCAACATGCCACAGCAAAACTAGTCCCACCTGCTTGCGTTTGGCCCATATCCTTCTAAACCCATCCTATGTATGCTCCTATCCAAATCTCAACTACATTCTCTAGCAGCTAGTTCCATATGCACACCACCCTTTTTGTAAAAAAGTTGCCCCTCAGGTTCTTATTAAATCTTTCCCTCTCACATTCAACCTATGTCATCTGGTTCTTGATTCCACTACCCTGGGTAAAGGAATAGAAATTTAACCTTTCTATTCATCTCATGATCTTATACACCTCTATAAGATCACCCCTCATCCTCCTATGATCCAAGGAAGAAAGTCCTAGCCTGCTAAACCCCTCCCCCTAAAGCTAAACGCTCAGGCCCTCGAGTCCCTGGCAACATCCTCGTAAACCTGCTTTGCAGCCTTTCCGGCTTAACAACATAGAAATATAGAAAATAGGTGCAGGAGTAGGCCATTCGGCCCTTCAAGCCTGCACCGCCATTCAATATGATCATGGCTGATCATCCAACTCAGTATCCTGTACCTGCCTTCTCTCCGTGCTCCCTGATCCCTTTAGCCACAGGGACCACATTTAACTCCCTCTTAAATATAGCCAATGAACTGGCCTCAACTACCTTCTGTGGCAGAGAATTCCACAGATTCACCACTCTCTGTGTAAAAAATTATTTTCTCATCTCGGTCCTAAAAGACTTCCCCCTTATCCTTAAACTGTGACCCCATGTTCTGGAATTCCCCAAAATCGGGAATAATCTTCCTGCATCTAGCCTGTCCAATGCCTTAAGAATTTTGTAAGTTTCTATAAGATCCCCCCTCAATCTTCTAAATTTTAGCGAGTACAAGCCGAGTCTATCCAGTCTTTCTTCATATGAAAGTCCTGACATCCTAGGAATCAGTCTGGTGAACTTTCTCTGTACTCCCTCTATGGCAAGAATGTCTTTCCTCAGATTAGGAGGCCAAAACTGTATGCAATACTCCAGGTGTGGTCTCACCAAGACCCTGTACAACTGCAGTAGAACCTCCCTGCTCTTATACTCAAATCTTTTTGCTATGAATACTATCATACCATTCACTTTCTTCACTGCACAACATCCTAATTTTTTCTAAATTTAAACATGATATCATTTCAGAGTACCAATGGAGTGTGGTAGGAGGATTAGAGTCTTTCCATTTAAATAAAATCTTCTGGCAATTTGTGTAGTAAAAGTAATCAGCCGATGGGCTGACCGGGACAGATGAATAGAATCTAACATTGGTAGCCCAAAAATACAAGTAATAGGATGAGGTTGTAAATCAATACCTAAAACTACAGAAATAGTATCAAATATTTATTTCCAATATTTTTCCAAAAGTGGGCAGGACCAAAGCATATGAGTCAGCGATGCCACTTCAGAATTACATCTGTCACAGGTAGGATTTATATGACCATAAAAACAAGCTAACTTATCTTTTGACATATGAGCTCTGTGAACCACCTTGAATTGTATCAGAGCATGTCTTGCACACATTGAAGAATCCTCTCCCATTTCTCTATAGGTAAAGACATTTGCAGTTCTCTTTCCCAATCATTCTTGTAATGTCAAAATCGACTCATAAATAATCATTATTAAACCTTTCTGATAGGGTTCAAATGTAAATTTGTTTCGGAGATTTCATTTTGATGTGGTAAGGGAAAAGAGGGTAACGTAGCCTTCAAAAAATGTCTAATTTGCAACTATCTAAAAAAATGTGTGTTAGGTAGATTATATTCATTGGAGAGTTGCTCAAAAGACATAAAACAACCATCCAAAAACAAATCACGAAAAACTGCTAATCCCTTCATCTTCCATAACAGAAAGACTTGATCAGTGCTAGAGGGTTGGAAGAAAAACATAGATATGATAGGACCCTATAAGATAAAATCATTCAATCAAAAAAACTTACGAAATTAAATCATATTCGCAATGAGTATCTTATTATTGGGTTAATCGTGTATTTTTTTAAAATCTCGTAATTGTAAAAGGTAACGAGCCCCGTAAGATAGAAGCCAATGATAACCCTCGCATAGAATCACGTTCAAGATTTATCCATCCTGAGCATTGGGTATTTTCTAAATCTTTTGTCCAAAACGTTAAATAACGAGCATTAACTGCCCAATAATAAAATCTAAGGTTCGTCAATGCCAAACCACCGTCTTACTTTAATTTCTGTAAGTATGTTTTACTTAGTTTGGGATTTTTATTCTGCCATATCTATGAAGAAATTTTTGAGTCAATAATATCAAAAAAAGATTTAGAGATAAAAATAGGTATCATCTGAAATAAATATAAAAATTTAGGGTAGAGTAAACATTTTAATAGCACTGATTCAGCCGATTAGGGATAAGGACATTGGTGACCATTTATAAGCTGTTGTCTGACATGGTCAATTAAGGCCATAAAATTGGCTTTAAATAGGTCTTTGTGTTTCTTGGTAATCTCAATACCTAAATTAGTGAAAACAGTGATTAGTCAATCTAAAACTGCCCATAATTCACAATTTGATTGTTTAGTGGAAAAAGCTCACTCTTACTAAGATTTAATTTATAACCAGAAAAACTACGGAATTGGTTAAGTAAAGCTAATATTGCAGGAATAGATTTCTTTGGATTAGAAATAAATAATAACAGATCATCTGCATAGAGAGATAGCTTATATGTCTTATTCCCACGGACAATACCAAAAATATTGGGAATTCCCTAAGAGCAGTGGCCAAAGGTTCTAAAGCAATATCAAACAATAAAGGGCTTAAAGGACAGCCCTGTCTAGTACCTCGAACGAGCCTAAAGAAAGAGGGTATCTGATTATTGGTAAGTACAGAAGCCCGAGGTATAATAGGTATATGGTATAGGGTATTAAAATACCATATTAAAATACCATAAAATCCCAGACTGAGGTATAAGGTATATTTACCCATCTCTGGGTAAAAGACTGTGCATCTACCTGATCCATTATCCTTGTGATCTTATACACCTCTATAACATTACCCCTCATTCTGCTCCACTCCAAGGAATAAAGTCTTAGCCTGTACAACCTCTCCCTACAGCTCAGGCCCTCAAGTCCTGGCAACATTTTAGTAAATCTTCTCTGCACTCTTTCCAACTTATAACCATGTAACCATATAACAATTACAGCATGGAAACAGGCCATTTCGGCCTTTCTAGTCCGTGCCAAACACTTTCTCTCCCCTAGTCCCATCTACCTGCACTCAGACCATAACCCTCCATTCCTTTCCCGTACATATACCTATCCAATTTATTTTTAAATTATAAATCGAACCTGCCTCCACCACTTCCACTGGAAGCTCATTCCACACAGCTACCGCTCTCTTAGTAAAGAAGGTCTCCCTCATGTTACCCCTAAACCTCTGTCCCTTAATTCTCAAGTCATGGCCTCTTGTTTGAATCTTCCCTACTCTCAAAAGCTTAACATCTTTTCTGTAGCACCATGACCAAAACTGAACACAATACTCCAACTGTGGCCTCAACAATACGCCAAATGTGGCCTGTTGATATGTTCGTTTATTTTTTGACTATGACTAATGAAAGCAAGATCATCTTAAAATTAGAAAATGCTGAAGCAGTGGGCAAATAGAGGAATATCTATCTGACTTGCTGGTAATTGACCATATTTTCTGTTTTTGTTTCAGATTCCCACCATCGATACGACTTTGATTTCCAGACTGTTATTGCTCATCACTTACCCAATGGAGCAACCTATGAGGAATGTGATATGTTGAAATGGGTTGACGGATTAATTTAGTTTCCCAAATGAATCCAGGTGTACGAACTGTCAACGAGCAACAAAGCACAAAGTTTCACTCCCAGGAAACACACACATACGACACTTAGTCGCTGTTAGTTTTAAAGTTGCCATTGCTGTGATAAACAGAAGCTCCTTCATCATCTCAGTCTGATTTAATTAACTTTTCACTTATCTCATTTGCAACAACCCCAAACATTGCGCTGTTTATCCAGTTTCCCAGGTGAGGCAAAGGTTCACCTGCACCTCCTTCAACCTCATCTACTGTATTCGCTGTTCCAGGTGTCAACTGTATGTCGGTGAGACCAAGCGCAGGCTTGGCGATCGCTTCGCCCAACACCTCCGCTTAGTTCGCAATAACAAACCTGATCTCCCGGTGGCTCAGCACTGCAATTACCCTTCCCATTCCGAATCTGACTCCCTTTCTGTCCTGGGCCTCCTCCATGGCCAGAGTGAGGCCCACAGCAAATTGGAGGAACAGCAACTCATATTTCGCTTCGGTAGTTTACACCCCCAATGGTATGAACATTGACTTTTCAAATTTCAGGTAGTGCTTGCTTTCTCCCTCCTTCCCCTCCCCTTCCCAGCTAACCCTCAGCCCACTGTCTCCGCCTCTTCTTTTCTTCCCCACCCCACCACCCCCGCTCCCAACATCAGTCTGAAGAGGGGTCTCGACCCGAAACATCGCCTATTCCTTCGCTCCATAGATGCTGCCTCACCCGCTGAGTTTATCCAGCTTTTTTTGTATACCTGCTATTTATTAAAATGTGACTTTGTTCAACTGCTCCTATTGAAATATGTCGGTAGTCATAATTTAAAATATTCCACATTGCCCGGATTAGTAATACAAAGATTCTCCTGGCCTGCGGATCACACGAGCCAATTAGTTCATGTACCACAAGCTACACTTCCATCTGCCTTCATCCACGCATGTTTTGGGGGGGAATCTCGTCATGTCCTAAATGAACCCTGCCGGTCTCTTCTTATATGCTTTCATCAGTCGGAGTTGTGCCAATTCAGTGTATCATCACTCAAGGATTTCATGAACTAAAATGGGGCGAAGAGTCAACGAGATTTCAATCTCGCAAGCAAAATGTCATGTAAAAGTAAATGTTAAACGATTGGAAAGGCACAGAGTGCTGGAGTAACTCAGCAGGTCGGGTGGTATCCCTGGAGAGCATGGATAGGTTACATTTCGGGTCGGGACCCTTCTTCAGACTTAAAAAAGATTCCCGACCCGAAATGTCACCTATCCATGTCCTCCAGAGATGCTCCCTGACCCGCTGAATTAATCCAGCATTTTGTGTCTTTCCCTGGGAAACCATCATCTGCAAATTCCGTTTTTCTACATGTTGAACGATTGGAGTTCCCTTTACCGACCCCCTACGCGCTGTGCTGAGTGTGGAGTGAATCACAGAGTATGAATCAGTCTGATCGGGACATATTACTGGGGGAAACGCAGTTAAATCCCACTGACTTTAGCGGCTGTGTGTGG
Organism: Leucoraja erinaceus; assembly: GCF_028641065.1. Lineage (NCBI taxonomy): Eukaryota > Metazoa > Chordata > Chondrichthyes > Rajiformes > Rajidae > Leucoraja > Leucoraja erinaceus. Next base: position 18,106,857 of record NC_073378.1, read on the forward strand.
GAAACACGAAAACCTCGTCGAGGAAATAAATCAGAGAAATAAATGTCATCAACGTTGAGAAAACTTTGTTAGAAATGGCCCTTTTGCCTGCTCGCTCCGGTGGCGACCGGGTTGCCTTTAAGGGTATTATCTCAATTCATAGTGGTCACAGATAGACTGGGAATCGGCTGCTCGTGGTTTACGTCATCTCACGAAGCCCATTCATATCTAGAAAATGCACAACAGTAAATAAGCCAGCGATGCGTACAGGTTCAACATTTGACAAATAACGAGGAAGATGGAATAAACCAAGTCATCCTGCTGGGAATTCCAATTTTACAGCCCACGCACACACACACACACATAACCGCACACACACACACACACACACCACACACACACACACACACACACACACACACACACACACACACACACACACACACACACACACACACACCACACACATAACACACACACACCACACACACACACACACACCACACACACACACACACACACACACACACACCACACACACACACACACACACACACACACCCTGGAACTGTTGCGATACACATAACCACGCACAACCACACGCACACGTCCCTGGAACTGTTGCGATACAATTCTGAGAACTATATTCTGCACTCTGTATATTTTCCTTTGTTCTAAATATTGTACTTGAGTTTGGCTAGATTGTATTTATATATCGTGCGGTGTGATTTGTTTGGATGGCAAGCAAAACAAAGCTTTTCACTGTACCTCGGTACACGTGACAATAATGCCCCTAGACCTACATCTCGAACCCACTACTCTTAAAGAGAAACAAATAAAGCGAAGGAGCTGTCGTGAACCCGAAGACCTCACATTTCCTTTGAACTCTTCCCCTTGAGTGGAACTCATTATTGTGGAGTGGAATACTATTAATATGTGTTTGTGTTTATGTGTATGTACACACATTGAATTTTTTTTCTAATTTATTATATTGCTTAGAGTGCACTGTGTTTACATATTATGTCGTGCTGCTGCAAGTAAGAATTTCATTGTTCCATCTGGGACATATGACAATAAAACACTCTAGACTATTAAACTGTGTTCACCGATAATATATAATTGGATTGTCGGCGAGTCAAATCGCCTTCAAGTGACTGGGGTGGTGCTCTATCTGTTCCGAAATAGAAGTGTCTACACGATTACAGCGTGCCCGCTTTCAGAGACTTCACGACAGTGCATTTTTTCACGTCTCTCTGAAAATCAATATCTCTGACCACCAATCTCCAAAACAACAATAATCCCAGTGTCACCAATTGCAAACTTAACCTGAATACCATCAAGTGCGTTCAACATGGTGAGAATCAGTGGCACGTCTATCAACGGCCTTAGTAGATTTAAGAACGTGTACATGTAAAACTACGCAACACTACTTATCCCAGCTCACCTAAACTCGGGCTGAAAATCCGGCTTAAGTCCGTAAAATGAGGTGGAGAGCGTGAGCAGCCACAGCGGATTGTATTTGCCATGCTCGCACTCCAAGTACGGCGCCGACCACTTGATGTGAGTCTTATCCACCAGGTATCTCATGCTCTTCTTGCGCATGGAGGGGTGCACGGTCCTCAGATCGTCCCTCAGCAGCCTCCTGTGGAGATAGGAAGCGGGCGATCGCTGGTGTTTCAGCCGGTTAAACCACTCGGTCTCGGCAGTGAGGTTGATAAGGTGCCGAGTGTGGCGAGAGAGGTCTTGAAGCAAGATCTGATTGTCTATCCGGGTGGCCTGCAGAAAGACTTGGGGAGGGGAAGTGAAGGGCTGGACATCGAAAGTCACCACCGCCCGATGGACTTTGGGGTCGCCCTCCAGAATGCTTCTCACCAGCGCATGATACCACTCAATGTCTTCCTTGATTGTCACCTCCCGCACCCCGTTAGTTTGAAGGATCATGTTAAGAAAATTGGTGGCGTGCACCACTGTGTCCATGGCACTGTGGAGTGACGGGTGGATGTTCAGGGCATCGGAGACCGCTTTTAAATTCGACAATTGGTACCTCTTGGTACAGTTAGAATAGCCGAGCTTGGCAGGATCCCCAGTATGAAGGAAAGCCCAGACAGGAGTGGGCAGGCTGTCATATTGCTGATGTGTACTGCCGCTGCCGCCGCCGCCGCCGCTTTCCAAAGACTTCATCGCATTTGATGCTCTCGGGGAGTCGTGGGTGTTGCTTTCCCTGTTGTAAACGGACTGCTTTTCATATTTGCCCACTTTCCCTCTCTGTTGCGCGGAGCGTCCGCCCAGCCCGTAGCTGGATCCCAAGACGAATCCTACCTGGATCTGTAGTAGCAGAGAGAGCAGGAAACCTGCCATCTCGCCTGCCAAGTCGGTTCCAGTAAACTCAGTTTATGGCGACAAAGGGAGCCAGGAAGCGGACAGTAAAAATGCAGAAATGCATTTATAAATAGTTTAAAATGAACGCATCCCTCCGTATTGGCATGTCAACATTGGCTTGGACCTTGGGTCTATAAATACGCACACGACAGCCCCGCTCAGCCAGGTCACCCGCTAATGTCTCAGTGATGCCGCTTACATCTCCATCCCAACCGATGGCATTGCTGGCTCGATGTTGTTTTTTTAAAACCCTTCTTCAGCTTCTAAAGATCCCCGCGGCACGAAATGCCCGAGAGCAAAAGTGGCTTCCGACCCGGAGACTTTTTGCCGCCCCATCCTCTCCTGGAGTGTCAGTAGTGGAGAACAGTTTGTGGCGGTGGCGGTGGTAGAACCAGTGTCTGTTCGGGCGGGGGTGGCAGCGGGTTAACGCCAGGACGCGGCATTCATTCCACACTTTGTTTTCGCACCAAGGCAACTCCAACCGTCCTCTCTCACTCGTTCATTCACTTTCACTCCCCCTCCCTCCCCGCCAGGCGCCACGACAACAGCCTTCACTCGCTGCTCCGCCAACACCCGCTGCCGCCGCCACCGCCTCCACCCTCCTCCATAAGCATTGGCCGTGGGCCGGCACGACGCCGGAGCTCCCCGGCAGGTAGTTGGTGCAGGTCGGCGTCAATCAGCGAGTCGGCTCACTGGCGCCAGCCTCCACCAAGAGAGGGAGGATCTCGAATATCACGTGCAGTAGTAACGGGGAGGGGAGAGTCGCAGACAGAGCAGCTAAGCAGCTAATCAGGAAGGCAGGCTCCCTCCCTGGCTGGCTGGCTGCTGAGCTCTCGACCAGGCACTGTTGCATCCCCCAGTGCGATGTGATCTGTGTTGATGTAATCCTTTATGCGAGCCTTGTAACAAACGATAACTTTTCTAGATACACATAGACCGTGCACCGCTTGGGTTCTGTTCTGTTCAGCCAGTTCGGTGTCATTATTATTGTGAATCATATTTAAGCACCAAGTTAAATACAGCTGGCCCTGAGAGGCAACTTGGTTGCGCGGTTGCGTTGGTTGCTCTCCGCGGTACTGAAACGACAAGCGATCTGAGTGCAATTCCGAGCCCTTCATTGGTGATATTCGGAGGCCCATCTCCCCAATCCAAACATTGCGACAATAGTTCGGGCACTGCTCACTATTTATCAGAAAGCAAAGATGCGCAGAAAAATAAAACGGGGAATAGCGGCCAGAGAAGATCATGCAAATTCATCAGGTCATTTGAGAAAAATAATTTTACTTCCTCAATGCGAGTATTCAATTATGAAGACTTCTCAACCATTTGACAAATGTTTTGGCTAAAATATTACGTGTAATATTTATGGAAGCCGTGTAAAAAATGAAAACTCTTCTCTAAATACTCAGAATATTACGTGTAATATTTTAGGTGTTATATTTTGTCTAAATATTTTGTATTGCACGCATTGCTGTTGCTTTTTCAGAATCGGGCGTTGCTGGTAAGGTCAGCATTTATTGCCCATCCCTTCTTGCCGTCGGGAATTTCAAGCGGGCCTCTCACCAGGGCGGCACGGTGGGGTAGTAGTAGAGAGACCGGGTTCAGTGTCAGAGAGACCGGGTACAGTCCTGACTACGGGTGCTGTCTGAACGGTGTTTGTACGTTCTCTGCATGAGTTTTCTCTGACATCTTCGGTTTCCTCCCACACTCCCAAAACGTGCAGGTATGTAGGTTAATTGGCTTGGTATAAATGCAAAATTGGCCCAATTGTGTGTAGGGTAGTGTTAATGTGGGGAGATCCTGGTTGGTGCGATCTCGGTGGGCCGAAGGGCCTGTTTCCACTCTGCATCTCTACTAAACTAAATCCAATACTCTGGAGATCTGTGGATTTAACCATTAGTCTGATTGTCACAGCCTTGACATTCGTCAGCGTATCTAATGGAATGTTACAGTTGCATTACCATTAATTACTCAACTATTATCGCTTACTTTGTGTAACATGAACAGGAGAGCTGAAAAATGTTACAGTGAAGGATTTACAGGGAGTTGAGTGACATGGATCATGTGAATGAAGAGGCACCATGTTCACCACAGACATTGTGGGCCAAAGGGCCTCTTCCTGTGCTGTGCTGTTCTATGTTCTAAGAAAATCAGAAACCCAAGATTTTGAATGAACAAACAAGCAGCTATGCACTAAACCAAAGAATAGGACTGTGTACATGGAGAAAATTCCACGTAAAGAAAGGGAAATCAAGATGAATTAAGAAAGATAATTATATAGATAGCACTTAAGGTTGCATGTAAAAATAAGGGACTGCAGTCGCTGGTTCACAAAAGAATATACAGAGTGTTGGAGTAGCTCAGCAGATCAGTCAGCATCTCAGGAGACTATGGGTAGGCAGCATTTTGTGTTGGGAAAATAGACACAAAAAGCTGGAGTAACTCATCGGGACAGGCAGCATCTTTGGAGAGAAGGAATGGGTGATGTTCTGGGTCGAGACCCTTCTTCAGACCAGTTTGGGAAGGAGGGCAGTCTGAAGAAGAGTCTCAACCCGAAACGTCACCCATTCCTTTTCTCCAGAGATGCTGCCTGTCCCGCTGAGTTACTTCAGTTTAAACCAGCATCTGCAGTTCCAGCTTACACATTTTGTGTTGGGACCCTTCTTCAGACTGGGCAATGGGGGTCAGAAAACTGAAAGGGCAATTGAAGGTCATGTGAGGTATCTCGGATATAGGTCAAACGGGATTGGACATAGGGGTATATGATGGAATCAAGATATTTGGAGATATGTTCTGTTGGGCAGGAGCAGGGAGAAATAATGGTTCTCCTAGGACAGTCCTCTTTGTGGATTTTGGGAAGGAAGGCAGTGCAAGGCTGGGAACGATGGCCAGAGAAGATGAGATCAGAAATAGAATCATAGAAAAATAGGGGTAGAAGTAGGCATTTCAGCCCTTCAAGGCAGCACTGACATTCAATATGATCCTGGCTGATCATCTAAAATCAGTATCCCGTTCCTGCCTTTTTCCCCAGATCCCTTGATTCCTTTAGCCCTAAGAGCTAAATCTAACTCTCTCTTGAGATAGTCTGGGAGAAGGTGGTCTGGTGTTCAACTGTGGGGTCATGCTCAAGAGGTAGGTATGAGTTGATGGTGCCTAACCTCAGCATGGTAAAGGACAGCACTCAACCCTGTCAGCATGTAAGCACTTTCAAAAGTTCCAACAGCATTTAAACGTGAACAAATTCAAATTCATAAATGTTTAATTTTCAGTGATCATAATGTTTGATTTGCTGTAAATTATTCTCAGTACATTATTTAAAAAATGCTTAGAACAGAAAATACATAATTTAACCTTTTGGGGCAATTTTATTTGTATCTACTAAACACATGCAACTTCTTGACATGCACATCACTGCAACATGAATAACAGTCTTTTCATACATATAATACCTATCCCAAACATTCAGTTATGTCAAGTATGCATAACTAAAGGCCTGGGCATAAGATTGAGACTGTCTCATTATAGATTATCTTGACAGGATAGTGCAGCTTATTGGCCCACAAAAAGTAATATCTACAGCTAATATCAAAATTCAATAATATATAAATAGACTTATGACCCGTGACAGTTGGAACAAAGATCTAACGAGGAGTGGGACAGATCGATAGTTCCATCTTAGCAGCTTGCAGCTTGCAGTTGTTTTCTTGCCATCTTCTCAGGCTGCTGAAGGTGTTAAGCAAAGGCTTGCATGGGATCCACCTCAAAGCTTTGATTCATTTGTTGGTGTTTTTCCAAGATTCTGCTTGGTTCTGCCTGAATTTATGGCTGAGTTTAAGGATACGGGAAACCTTCAAATTAATCACAGACAGATATATACCTGGCTTACCATCCAGTTGGAAGAAGGCAATGGGTAATAAAATGGATGCCTCTTAGTCTGGGCACATTGCTTTACATACCTAGTTCATATCTGGAAAAAAAAAAGTTAAATTTTAGGGTCTATGCAATGCCATTACTAATTTATTATCAAGCTGGAAAATGCTAACCAAACCTTGTTCATTTGCCTTATGGCCCTTCAATACTAATAATTTGGGCAAATAATTTTGCACTGTTCTTTCCAGGGCCTTGCTGGCATGGTAATATTGTCAGTTAGAATGAATTGGTGGTTAACAAGTGTGTGCGCGGAAGTATTTAAAGGAGAATACAGAGGTCATAATGATTTAAAAAATATTTATTCATTATAAACCTACTCTTCCATCCTATATTTCTTATAATATAAAACTATTTCTGATATTAGATTTACTGTTACATTGGTAGGAAAATCTGGCTATTACCATTATTTCTTCAGTGTGGTTTTCCATGAAGACCATGACAAATATGCCTTATGTGTATCTAGTCATAAACCTGCACCATGGGTGTCTTTAAAAGAAAAATTAATCAAAAAATAATCAAATCAACATTTTAAGGTTATAATGAATAATATGCTTATAATGTCATGTTTTTAATTAAAAGGAATTGAATTAACAATTGTAATTATAATTGTGGCAAATTAACAATTAATAAATATAACTGTAATGTAACGATATTAACAAATTATATATCATTTCTAGCCTATAGTCTTGCAGTTATATATTTTATTCTATTTTCTCTTCTGGAAACACCAGTGTGTGCTCATGGTTTGTGTGCATGTGTTCATATTGTTTAATAAAAATACATACAATAACAATAGAAAAATGCAAAAATAAACCCAGGCATGCACACATGCATGCACGTCCATCCATCCATCCATCCATCCATCCATCCATCCATCCATCCATCCATCTTCTTCTATCTATTCTATACATAACTAAAACTCTGATCATGTACTCTTCCGGTTTGCATGGTTTTTATATTTACGCAAAAACCGGTACCTGATAGGGCTACGATTTTTCGCCAGATTAATCACCGTTCTCTTGGCAGTCCCATCTACCCATCCACCCGAATCCATCTCCTCCGCCGCGCGCCATTGTGGTAACTCACCCTCAGGGCCTTCATGGAGGAGATCTTCTCCACCAGCGCATCGAAACTCATGGTGCCCACCGTGATGAACACCGACTCGACCCCCCCCCCACGACCTGGAGGCGGCAGTGAACAGGCAGACAGGTAGGCAGGTGAGAAGGGCAGGGACGGGTAGAATGGCAGCAGCGGGCGGTCAGACACGACGGGGATGGGCCAAGCGGTGGCTGAGCGGAGTGGGCAGGGGGAGAGAGGGGGAATCCGGTTGCAGGGTGGCCGAGCAGTTTGCGCGCAGTTTGAGTAACTTACATACACACACACACACACACACACACACACACACACACACACACACACACACACACACACACACACACACACACACACACACACACACACACACACACACACACACACACACACACACACACACACACACCAAGCAATAATTTAATTGTCCTATCTGGGACACATGACAATAAACTCTCTTGACTTGACGATATAAACTGGTCCAATCGTCAAGTCATGGGATTTAAACGACAGCTAACAATGAATGACATGTGGAAGAAGGTCCTGCAGATGTTGCTTTTTATGGATGGAGAAAGGGAGGGTGTGACAGAGGGTAGGGGAAAGGAGAGGGAGGGAGAGGTGGGGGATGGATTGGCGGAGGGCAGGAGGAGAGAGGAAGATCCTGGGGATGTGAGGAGGAGAGTGAGTGGGGGTAGATTGGTGAGAGCAAGTGATAGGGAGGCAAAGGGGGAAAGTGGGGGAGGTGAGGAGAGTGGGGGAGAGGGTGAATAGAGGGAGAGGATGGGGGAGTGGGGAAGGTAGGGACTGGGGAATAGAGGGAGAGGAGGGCAGAGGGGGAGCTACGGAGAGATAGTGGGGGGGATAGGGGAGGTGAGGAGTGAGGGATAGAGGGATAGAAGGGGGGTAAGGAGGGGAGAGAAGTTATGGAGGGAGGGAGGGAGTGACTGAGGATAGGGGAAAGGAGAGGGAGGGAGAGGTGAGGGTGGGATTGGGGGAATGGAGGAGGAGAGGGGAAAGAAGTGGGAGGGTGAAGGAAGGGGAGGGGGAGGGTAACGTGGAGGGGGATGAGGGGAAATGAGACGTGCCTGCACAGTTGGGGGCTATGCGTGAGTGGTGCAATATTGCGTTGGGGGGGCAGGTTGCAATGGGGGAACGGGTGAGTGGTGGAATATTGCATTGGGGAAGGTTTGCATTGGGGGACTAGGCCTCCCGTGCGACAGGGACCCACCGCCTCCCTGGGCACTTTCCGTTGCAACCGCAAGAAATGCAACACCTGTCCCTTCACCTCCCCCTTCGACTCCATTCATGGACCCAAGCAGTCGTTCCAGGTGCGACAAAGGTTCACCTGTATCTCCTCCAACCTCATCTACTGCATCCGCTGCTCTAGATGTCAGCTGATTTACATCAGTGAGACTAAGCGTAGGTTGGGCGATCGTTTCGCCGAACACCTCCGCTCAGTCCGCAATAACCTACCTGAACTGCCGGTGGCTCAGCACTTCAACTCCCCCTCCCATTCCCAATCCAACCTCTCTGTCCTGGGTCTCCTCCATTGCCAGACAGAGCAACACCGGAAATTGGAGGAACAGCACCTCATATTCCGCCTGGGTAGCTTGCGTCCGGATGGCATGAATGTTGAATTCTCCCAGTTTTGCTAGCCCTTGCTGTCTCCTCCCCTTCCTTAACCCTCGAGCTGTCTCCTCCCATCCCCTGTCCTCGGGCTCCTCGGGCTCCTCCTCCTCCCTTTTTCCTCCCTTCTCCCCCCCCCCCCCCCCCCCCCCCCATCAGTCTGAAGAAGGGTTTTGGCCCGAAACGTCACCTATTTCCTTCGCTCCATAAATGCTGCTGCACCCGCTGAGTTTCTCCAGCATTTCTGGGTCCCACTTAGTCTAGTTATACTCTATTACTGAAAATCAGACAATCTCCTATTTTGTGGGAAAACTAAGTGCTGGAGGAACTCAGTGGGTTAAGCAGTATCTAGTCGATGGTTTAGGTCGGAACCCTCCTTCTGAATCCTTCGGGATCCCACTTGTATATTCCCCCCACAGAAGCTGCCTGACCTGCACAGTATACCGGCATCTGCAGCATTTTATGTATCTGTCATTTTGTGAATTGGGTTTTGGATATTTTATTAACCAAGTTTATTTCTTTGTATAAAACACAACACAAAATGCTGGAGTAACTCTGTGGGTCAGACAGTATATCTGGAAGGAATGGACAGGTGACATTTCGGGTTGGGACCCTTCCTCAGGCTCAATCCCAACCGGAAACATTTCCTGCCCATTCCCTCCAGAGCTGCCCTGACCTGCTGAGTTGTTCCAGAACTTTGTGTTATTCAAGATTCCAACATGTGCAGTTCCTTGTGTCTCTCTTATTTTGTTGTATAATATTCCTCCAGCACTTTGCATTTTACCACAAGATAACAGATTGTCTGATTTTCAGTAGTAAAGTATCTTGTGCGCTGGGTTCATTTTTGTACTTTTTCTTTGCTACTCCAACCCTGATCTGGAGGACCTGCAAAGCTATAAAACATGATGGGTGTAGAAACACATATGGCTGTTGTGTATCTAGACATTCATAATAGTATTTGGTTCTGTCTATTTAAATAAAACTGGATTTGGAGAGAACGTAGGTTGTCATTGGTGAGAGGGAAATCTGGTTTTAGTGGAATATGTGCAAAAATAACATAATTATAACTCATATTAATGCATTTAGTTTACAAGCTTTTGACATGACAAGCCAGTAGACACAGCATGTTATGAAGATGAGTGAAGAGGTTATAAAAAAGGAATATATGTATTTGGACTGAAATGCAGCAGCTGGCATCCAGTCTGGGAAAATTACAAGGTCTTTCACATTGATTCCATAAAAAGCAATGTGTTTTTCATGATGAAAGACTAGAATTTGTGCAGCAGCAGAGGTTTGGGTATTCAGCTATGCAAAACCAAAGCATAAATGATTCAAAAAGGTAAATAGATGGTCAGCCTTCATGCAAGAATTTCTGGCTTTTAAAGGAAAGGGGCTTCGGCTCGGAGAACTTACATGGATTTATAGGTTAAAATTTATAGGTGTGTAGTACATATGCCTATTTTTCATTTACTTGAATTCAGAAGTTCGAGTGATGATACAACTGGTAAGTTTAAATAAAGAATAAAACGTTTTAGGGAGAGTGCAGAGAAACTATTACATCAGGAGGAATATCTAGAATAAAGAGGCATAATCTGAAAATTAGAGGCGGGCAATAAAATGTGAAAATATTGGGTACTTTTACACAGAGGCTATTGGATATACAGTACAGAAATGATTCTCCTGAAAGACCATGGATTGAAATTAAAAATAGTGGTACCGATTGATACTGGGATTGATAGATGCCTGCTAATTACGAACAGAAATAGAGCTAAGCTGTGTAAACTAAAATATGAGTGAAGGTTTTGGCATCAGCTCTGATTCAATTGAATGACAAGATTGTGTTAAGGGACTGGTTGGCAAACATTTTTTCCTATGCCAACCATCATGAACATGATGATTGCATCCATTATGTATACATTTTGCACATTAAGAAAATCAAATATGTTACAAAGGCATATCTATTTTTATAATGGCATTTCTCCATTTTGTACATTAAAGGTGGTGCATTGACACAAATATTACCCCATAGATTTTCATTTTGGAATTTTAACAATTGCAAAAAATTGCATATTGCATTTATCAAAATATTAATAGTTGGATGTAATATTCTTGTCAAGTATTCAAAAGAATAAGTACATCTCAACAAACAGCTGTTGTTGACATCACTTGAAGCAGAACTATTATAAGTCTTTAAATTCAATGCCAAAATCTTCAGTCTGGATCATAGGAAAATTGAATACTTCTATTGAAAATTTGGAAGGGATGTGCTGTTCTGTTGGGATTATGATACAGTCATCACAGTGAAGAGGAAAATATGTTCTTTCACTGCAGAAAATCAATTACGCATTAACATACATTTTAATGGGTTTTAACAGTGCTTTCTGTATGAAGAATATTTGCATAAAGTTGTGGCAGCTGAGATGAAACACCTGAGAAATAAACAAGATTTCCTGTGCTCCTCATAAGTGGTGTGGTTTTCTTGGGGCTGTATCTTCAGGGGTTTTCTTTTAAGTAATTGTTAGAACTAAAGTTAAGGAGGCACTTGGAGAAAAATAAACTATGGTACTGAACTATAAATTATGTACTGCCCATTTCTTCTCTCCAGAGATGCTGCCTGTCCCACGGAGTTACTCCAGTCTTTTGTGTCTATCTTCGCTTTAAACCAGCATCTGCAGTCCCTTCCTACACAACTATGTACTTTATGTCCTATTAGTATCATCACTGAAGGTGTCTGTTGGTTGGCATGGATTTCCATGACTAGAGAGCTCTAAGCACATTGGAATGCATGGTTTTGATGTTTTTATAACTTAACGATGCCCCAATTGTTGAAAATACTAATAAAACTTTCTTTGTGAGATGGTATTTTTCATGAATTAGTGACATTGGCATAATCCAATGGGTTCTCCAAGAGTCTCATTGGAACGTAGACAAAAGTGCTGGAGAAACTCAGCGGGTGCAGCAGCATCTATGGAGCGACAGAAAATTTGTATTAAAATACCAATGTTTCTGTGAATAGGAATATTAATCATAAACCAAAGTTTCACAGTGCAACCCAATCAAAATGTATTTCCCAACAGTCAAATGTAAAGATTGAAATACATGTTTCTGATTATACTAAGGCATGAGGTGAGGTGACTAAAGAATGTTTAGTTTAGTTTAGAAATGGTTTACTATGTTCCTATTTTCTTTTTCTTTCTTTTCTAGGGTCTATTTTCTCACTTTACTTCCTTCTCTAACTTCTTTTCTAAGGGCTTTCTTTTCCCAACACTCTTGCACTTCACCACTCTTGCGCACTTTCTTTACTTTCCTTACTTCTATCCTTAAAGCTCAAAAAAAAAAGACGGTACAATACATGATTTATATGTGTCAAGTTGTCCATGGTAAAAAAAGAAAAAAAAAAAAAAAGAAATGGTTTACTTTATTATTGTCACATGTACCAAGGTACAATGAAAACCTTTGTTGTGTTCTATCCAGTCAAAGAAAAGACTATACATGATTACAGTCAAGTTGTCCATGGTGTGCAGATAGAGGATAAGGAGTACATCAGTCAGTGCACGATAAAGTCCAATAAAGTTTCATTAAAGATACTTCAAAAGTCTCAAATGGGATACATGGGAGATCAGGACTGGTTAGCTGATTAGAGGACAGTTCAGTTGCCTGATAACAGCTGGGAAGAAATTGTCCCTGAATCTGGAGGTGTGCGTTTTTAAACTTCTGTACCTCTTGCCTGGTGGGCGAGGGGAGAAGAGGCCGTGACCGGTGTGAAATGGGTTTGCTGATGGCCTTACCAGGGCAGCATGAAGTGTTGATGAAGTCAATGGAAGGAAAGTTGGTTTGCGCGATGGTCTGGGCTACGGCCACAACTCTTGCAATTTCTCGCAGTCTTGGATGGAGCTGTTCCCAAACCATGTTGTGATGCATCCCGATAAAATGCTTTTTACGGTGTGTCAACAGAAGTTGATGAGAATTGTTGGGGCCATGCTGAATTTCCCAGCCCCTCTAGGGAAGTAGAGGCATTGGTGTGCTCTCTTGGCCATGGCTTCGACAAGGCTGGTCCAGAACAAATTTCTGGTGATATTGATTCCTAAGAACCTGAAGCTTTTGACCATCTGTGCTGAAGCACCATCAATGTATACCAGGGTTTGGGTACTGCTTCGCGCTCTGAAGTCAATTATAATCTCCCTTGTGTTGTTGACATTGAGGGAGAAATTCTGGTCTTGGCACTAGGTTACGAGGCTCTTAATCTCCTTCCTGTATTCCTTCTCGCCATTATTTGATATCCGGCCCATTATGGTGGTGTCATCTGCAAACTTGTAATTTGAGTTGGATTGGTGTTTGGCTGCAAAGTCATGAGTGTATACTGAGAACCGTGTATTAACGACATGTTCTTTCATTATTCCTTATTTTTAATCTCCTGCAGCAGTGTTTACGCAAAATTTGAGAGCATATTCCAGGCATTTCAAGAATTGGTCCCAGACATACCATGAGATGGCCCCTTTTCAGTCATTCGTCTTCAGCTCCCCTTGCCCAACATGCTCAGGACACTTTGAGCAGGCACAGTTGTTTCTCCTATTCCATAGTTCACATTGGTTCCAGGCAGAATCTGGTTCATGATTCTTTTTACTGTTTTTACTATTTGTTTATGATTTATTTCAGTGCTCATCCTGTCTCTGCCATAGATTTAAAGAGAACAAAAACATGTTATTTATGTAAATAGTTGGTGCTTAAAGATAAAAATGAAAGAAAATAGAAGGATGAGAGGGACTCTTATAGAAACTTATAAGATTATTAAGGGATTGGAAAGGTTAGATGCAGGAAAAATGTTCACGATGTTAAGGGAGTCCAGAACCAGCGGTCACAGTTTAAGAATAAGAGGTAGGCCATTTCGGACTGAGATGAGGAAAACAATTTTCCACTGGAGAGTTATGAATCTGTGGAATTCTCTGCCACAGAAGGCAGAGGAGGCCAATTCACTGGATATTTTCAAGAGAGAGTTAGATATAGCTCTTAGGGCTAATGGAATCAAGGGATATGGGGAGAAAGCAGGAACGGGGTACTGATTTTGGATGATCAGCCATGATCATATTGAATGGCGGTGCTGGCTCGAGGAGCCGAATGGCCTACTCCTGCACCTATTTCTCTGTTTCTCTGTTTCTATGATGTGTACAGCATTCTGCTGCTTGATCAGATGCAAAAGAAATGAAGTTCTGGAGGAACTGAAAGAGCCAGGCAACATCTCTGGATGAAATGGACAGTCTGAAGAAGAGTCTCGACCCGAAATGTTCCCCATTCCTTCTCTCCAGAGTTCCTGCCTGTCCCGCTGAGTTATTCCAGCTTTGTGTGTCCATCAACTGTGATTTTCTTTGAAATAGTACCATGGAACTTTTTGCCCCCATTCACGAGAATGTCTCATCTGAAAGGTGGCAAATCTGAATACAGCAATCTTACAGAACTGCACTGTGTTGTCAGCCTAGAATTTTTGTGCTCAAGTTTCTTAAGTACTAGTTGAACCTACAATCCTTTGGCTAAGTTGTGAGTATGGAGCCATCTTGCCAAGTATAAATAAATATTGATGAAGTCTACAAATTCCATGTAAATATTTTAAAATTATTCCATGAACATATTTCCTGATTAAGTGCAGTTGGTTTGGAACTTGGAATGTGAATAATGGTGAGGTTGCAACATTTACACTTATAAGCGAGCATACATGCCAACATCCTATTGAGTACACATTCTGGAAAGTGGGAAAATATTAAAAGTTTGTAGCGAGTGTTCATGATATGCATGCATCTATGAGAATGAAGGGCATTGCAGGCAGGAATAAGGAACCCTGGATGACAAGAGAAATTGAAGCTTGGATCAGGATAAAGATGGAAGTATCGGTCAGATGTAGGCAGCTGGGATCAAGTGTATTCCTGGAGGAGTACAGAGGATAGAAGAGCATTCATAAGAAGATCAAGTGAGCAAAAGGGAACATGGGCTTTATCTGACATAAAATTAAGGAGAATCCAAAGAGATTTTGTAAGTACATTAAAGAAAAAACAGTATCTAGAGAGACAATAGTGCCCCTCAGAAACCAAAGTGGTCATCTATGCGCGGAGCCATAGGATACGGGTAGAGTCCGTAATGAATATTTCTCATCTCTTATTACTGCAGAGAAAAACATAAAGGCTGATGAACATGTGAGAGTTAATGCCAATGTCTTGAGGACAGTCCATTGAAGTCTCAAGGTACATAAGCCTGTTGGTTCTGATCAGGAATACCCAGTGTCACTGTGAGAAGCTGGAAATAAATTCCCAGATACATAGAAACATAGAAACATAGAAAATAGGTGCAGGAGTAGGCCATTCGGCCCTTTGAGCCTGCACCGCCATTCAATAATATGATCATGGCTGATCATCCAACTCAGTATCCCGTGCCTGCCTTCTGTCCTTACCCCATGAACCCTTTAGCCACAAGGGCCACATCTAACTCCCTCTTAAATCTAGCCAATCAACTGGCCTCAACTACCTTCTGTGGCAGAGAATTCCACAGATTCACCACTGTGTAAAACATAATTTTCTCATCTCGGTCCTAAACGACTTCCCTCTTATCCTTAAACTGTGACCCCTTGATCTGGACTTCCCCAACATCGGGAACAATCTTCCTGCATCTAGCCTGTTCAACCCCTTAAGAATTTTGTAAGTTTCTATAAGATCCCCCCTCAATCTTCTAAATTCTAGCATGTACAGGCCGAATCTATCCAGTCTTTCTTCATATGAAAGTCCTGCCATCCCAGGAATCAGTCTGGTGAATCATGCTAGAATGCTACATGCTAGAATTTAGAAGATTGAGGGGGGATCTTATAGAAACATACAAAGTTCTTTTTTTATTTTTTTTTAAATATTTTTATTTTTTTATTTTTTATTAGAAGTACGGTAAATTACAATCCTACACAACACATATATCTTAATACATTTTTTGTACCGCTTCATTTTTTTTGAGCTTTAAGAAAAAGGTAGAAGTAAGGAAAGTAAAGAAAGTGCAAGAGAGTCGTGAAGTGCAAGAGTGTTGGGAAAAGAAAGCCCCTTAGGAAAGAAGTTAGAGAAGGAAGTAAAGTGAGAAAATAGACCCTAGAAAAGAAAGAAAGAGAAAATAGAAACAATCGCTCTATTATAACATTAAACTCCGCAGAAAGGGGACTACCAACCAAGTCTGTTTTTGTTGTTTTACCTCCCGTTACCAGGTCCTGATACCACTTATTTATATATTTGTTTTTTTTAAATTACTATTGCACCTCATATTTGTAATAGGTCCAGAAACATAGACCACGTCTTTTGGAATTGGTCTGCTTTACCTGCTAGGAGGAATCTCATCTCTTCCAGATGTAATGTTTCAAACATATTTGATATCCACATTTTTATTGTATTCTATTATTATAGAAACATACAAAGTTCTTAAGGGGTTGAACAGGCTAGATGCAGGAAGATTATTCCCGATGTTGGGGAAGTCCAGAACTAGGGGTCACAGTTTAAGGATAAGAGGGAAGTCGTTTAGGACCGAGATGAGAAAATTATGTTTTACACAGTGGTGAATCTGTGGAATTCTCTGCCACAGAATCTTCTCTGTACTCCCTCTATAGCAAGAATGTCTTTCCTCAGATTAGGAGACCAAAACTGTATGCAATACTCCAGGTGTGGTCTCACCAAGACCCTGTACAACTGCAGTAGAACTACATGGCTGAGATATATATGAATCATCATTAGATATGGGCGAAGTGCCAGAAGACTGGAGGGTGGCTAATGTTCTGCCTCTGTTTAAGAAGGGCTGCAAAGAAAAACGTGGCAATTATACACTAGTAAGCTTAACATCTGTGGTTGTAAAGTTACTGAAAAGGATTCTAAGGAGGTAAAATACATATTATTTCAAAAAATGCTGGTGGATTAGGGATAGTCAGCATGGTTGTGTGCATAGGAAAACTGATTTCACAATTGTAATTGCATTTTTTGAGAAAGTAATCAAATTGGGGCATAGACATAATATACATGGACTTCAGTACGACATGTGTTGCTCTGGACGGTTAGATCACATGGCATCTAGGAAGAGGGAGCTAACTGGTTACAAAATAGGCTTGATGGTAGGCAGCAGATGGTGGTAGTGGACTGTTTTTTTGGTTTGAAGAACTGTGATTAACGATATGCCACATGGATTAGCACTGGGCCCATTGCTATTTGTCAGCTATATCAACAAATTTGATGATTGTATACAAGACGTGATTAGAAGAAGGAACTGCAGATGCTGGTTTACACAACAGAACCCAAACTGTTGTGGTGACTGAGTGGGTCAGCATTTCTGAAGAACATGGATAGGTGATACTTTGGGCCAGGACCCGTCTTCAGAAGGGGCCCATCCCGAGTTACTCCAGCACTTTGTGTCCTTTTCAAAGCATGATTAGTAAGTTCACAGATGACACTAAAATAGGTTATATCGTAGATGTAAAGATGATTATTTAAGATTACAGCGGGATCTTGATCTGCTGGACAAGCGGGCTGAGGAATGGCAAATGGAGTTTAAATTGAATACTGTAAGTTTTAGTCTTGCATTTTGGGAAGACATACCAGGGCAGGACCTTCACATGGTGTATGGTGAGTCTGAGGGAGTGTTGTAGAACAGATGAATCTAGGAGCACATGTACATAAGGTGGATAACAGGTAGATAAGGTGGTCAAGGCTCTTAGCACATTACATAGAAACATAGAAAATAGGTGCAGGAGTAGGCCATTCGGCCCTTCGAGCCTGCACCGTCATTCAATATGATCATTGCTGATCATCCAACTCAGTATCCTGTACATGCCTTCTCTCCATACCCCCTGAACCCTCTAGCCACAAGGGCCACATCTAACTCCCTCTTAAATATAGCCAATGAACTGGCCTCAACTACCTTCTGTGGCAGAGAGTTCCAGAGATTCACCACTCTCTGCGTGAAAAATGTTTTTTCCTCATCTCGGTTCTAAAGGATTTCCCCTCTATCCTTAAGCTGTGACCCCTAGTCCTGGACTTCCCCAACATCGGGAACAATCTTCCTGCATCTAGCCTGTCCAATCCCTTAAGAATTTTGTATGTTTCCATAAGATCCTCCCCTCAATCTCCTAAATTCTTGAGAGTACAATCTGAGTCCTTCATCAGTCAGGTTACTAAATATTGAAGTTGGGATGTTATTTTACAGATGTACAAGGTGTTGGTGAGGTCGAAGTTGGAGTATTGTGTACAATTTTGGTCACCCTGCTATAGAAAAGATGTTGTTAAGCTGGAAAGAGTTCAGAGAAGATTTCTGGCGATGTTGCCAGGACTTGAGGGTGTGAGCTATATGGTTGGGAGGTTTGGGAAGGGTAGGACTATATTCCTTGGAGCGTAGGAGGATGAGAGGTGATCTTATCGAGGTGTATAAGATCATGGGGGGAATAGATATGATAGATGCACAGAGTCTTTTACCCAGAATAGGGAAAATCAAGAACCAGAGGACAAAAGTTTAAAGTTTAGTTTAATTTAGAGATACAGCGCGGAAACAGGCCCTTCGGCCCACCAAGTCCGCACTGACTAGCGATCCCCGCACATTAACACTATCCTACAGATACCAGGGACAATTTATACATACACCAAGCCAATTAACCTACAAACATGTAGGTCTTTGGAGTGTGGGAGGAAACCGATGATCTCGGAGAAAACCCACACGGTCGCAGGGAGAACTGACAAAATCCGTACAGACAGCACCTATAGTCAGGATCGAACCCTGGTCTCTGGTGCTGCAAGAGTTGTAAGGCAGCAACTCTACGCCATTTTGCTGCCTTGGGACGGGAAAGATTTAATAAGAATCTGAGGGCAACCTTTTCACACAGAAGATGGTGCGTATATGGAATTAAGTGCCAGCGGAGGTAGTTGAGGCAGAAATTATAACAATATTTAAAAGACTTTTGGACAGGTGCATGGATAGAAAAAGTTTAGAGGGATAAATGTTAAATGTTGGTAGATGGGGCATCTTGGTCAGCATGGGCAAGTTGGGCCAAAGGACCTGGTTCCATACTGTATGACTCTACATAGTTCCCTGATAGTGTCATCACAGGTAGATGGAGTGGTGAAGAAGGCTGCTGGCATGCTGCCATTCATCAGTCAGGGAATTGGGAATCTAGAGTAGAAATTGCGGGAGCCCCGGCTGAGATTTACAAATCATCATTAATTACTGGCGAGGTGCTGGAAGACTGGAGGCAAATGCTCATTCTATTCAAGAAGGGTTGCAGGGAAAAGTTAGGAAACTACAGGCCAGCGAGCTTAACATCTGTGGTCGGAAAGTTACCAGAGAGTATTATGAGGGATAGGATAGGAATGCATTTGGATGGACAAGGGCTGATTAGGGATAGTCTGCATGATTTTGTACATGGGAGGTTGTGTCTCACAAATTTGATTTTGCATTTTGACAATGTGACCAGAAAGGTCGATAAAGGCAGAGCTGTACATGTTGTACACATGGATTTCAGTAAGGCATTCGACAAGGTTCCGCATGGTAGGCTGCTCTGGAAGGTTAGATCCTATGGGATTCAAGGAGAGATAGCTGAATGGATAGATAATTGGCTACATGAAATGAAGCAGAAGGTTATGGTGGAACGTTATTTTTGGACTGGAGGCCTCAGGGTTCAGTACTAGGTCCATTGTTGTTTGTCATCTATATCCATGATTTGGATGAGAATGGACATGGCAGGATTAACTGATTAGTGAAGATGGTTGTCAAAAATTGCAGCAGGATCTTGATCGGTTGGGAAGGTGGGCTGAGGAATAGTTGATGCAATTTAATACAGAGAAATGCAAGTTGTTGCATTTTGGGAACACTAACATGGGCTGGACCTATACAGTGAACAGTAGGGTTCTGAGGAGTGTTGTCGAGCAGAGGGATTTAGGAGTGCAGGTGTATAGTTCCTTGAAGGTGGCATCGCAGGTCGATAATGTATTCAAAAATGGCTTTCATCAGGTAGAGTATTGAGTATAGAAGTTGGGAGGTCATGTTGCAGTTGTATAAGACATTGGTGAGGCCGCATTTAGAATATTGTGTTCAGTTCTGGGCACATTGGTGTAGAAAAAATGTTGTCAAGCTGGAAAGATTGCAGAGAAGATTTCCGAGGATGTGGCCAGGATTCGGGTGCCTGAGCTATAGGGAGAGGTAGAGCAGGCTGGGACTCTATTCCTTGGAGTGCAGGATGATAAGGGATGATCTTATAGAGGTGTACAAAATCATGAGAGGAATAGATCAGGTAGACGTGCTGAGTTTCTTGCCCAGACTAGGGGAACCAAGGACATAGGTTTAAGGTGAGCGAGGAAAAACTTAAAAGGAACCTGGGGGGTAACATACACATAAAGAGTGCTGGGTGTAAGGAACAACCTCCCATGTACAAAACCATGCAGACCATCCCTAATCAGCCCTTGTCCATCCAAATGCATTCATATCCTATCCCTCATAATACTGCCGGAGAAAGTAGTTGAGGCAGGTACTATCACAACGTTTAATAAATATTTAGACAGGTACAAGGATGGGACAGTTTTAGAGAGATATGGGCCAAACGTAGGCAGGTTGGACTAGTGTAGATGGGGCATGTTTGCTGGTGTGGGCAACTTGGGCCAAAGGCCGTTTCCATGCTGTAAGACTCTGCGATTCTATGACTCTAATTAAGTGTCAAAGTTGGGATGTTCTGTTACGGTTGTAAAGGACATTGCCGTGACCGCATTTGCCGATGATCGTGTATTGGTCATCCTGCTATGGGAAAGAAGACATGAATCTGGAAAGAGTGCAGAGAAGATTTACAAGGATGTTATCAGAACTGGAGGGCCTGAGCTTTCAGAAGAGGTTGGGCGTTAAGAATTTATCCTTGGCATGTATTGATCTTATTGAGGTGTATAAAATCTTGAAGAGTATAGAAATAGTGAATGCACAGAGTCTTATTTCCCAGTGTAGGGGAATAGATATCTAGACGGCATAGGTTTCAAGTGAGAGAGAAAAGATTTAATGGTAACCTGAGGGACAGCATTTTCACTGAGAATGATGGGTACTTGAAATAAGCTGCTGGAGGAAATAGTAGAGGCAGTTATAATAATAATATTTAAAATACATTTGGATAGGAAAGGTTTAGAGGGACATGGGCCAAACACAAGTAGATGGGACTAGGTTGGATGGGGCATCTTGGTCAGTATGGACTTTGGGTTGTAGGACTGTGACTCTGATTCTACATGCAAGTGCAGTTTAGTGCAGAAATCCAGAAACTGTTGTCAGTGATGATATTCACACAGCATGTATTTCAATCTTAATGGATGTAAACAGTTAGAACTCAATGATCTGAAGAAATGTTCAACTTTTTCCACCATGTAAAGCAATGAAAGTGTATGCCTGGTTCAGTGAGATGCAACTGACCTTTAAGTAGCGCAGAAAAAACTTACTTATGACTGCATAACCTCCAGCCAAGGTCCATGTAATGAATCTGGTAAAGCCTAATTCACATGTCTTCATTATTTCGCAATTCAATGCTTTCCAAAATAGTCCTCTTCTTCTTCTTGCGTATGGCATGCAGAGCCTAAAGTTGTACGTCAAATTGTTCTATTTGATCTTTTGTTTGTGCACGTCGGGTTGATTGCATTAGTCGAAACAGGATGGACCACTTAAAGGTTGTAATCTCCCACCCCAAAATAGTGATGACTATTTGTCTCTCTTTTTCTCTCTAATCGAAACATTATTTCACTCTGTGAACATTTTAATGTTAATTGCTGCCTTTTACTTCCTGTTGTGCTTCTTATGGAATTGCAGTCCTGATGAAACATAGAAACATAGAAATTAGGTGCAGGAGTAGGCCATTGGTGTAGTACTGTAATACCATTAAGTGGGTGGCATGCATATATGTGTAGTGGAGATTATAAATGGCATGGATTAATTAGGGTTAATCTACAACCTTCCTCTTAAAGTCCCCATGGCCAACATCAAGTACCAGTCGTTCGCTCTCCACACCGCATCCCGCACGCAATGAAGGGCCGGCTCCAATGTCTATCTCGACTTACTCAATCCCCTCAAGTGCAGGTTCCTGGCCTGCTTCAGGGAAATATACAAATTAAGTAAATGTCCAAAAATGGAAAATAGAATATAATGTGCAAACATGTAAGGTCAAGAAATAGAGGGTAAAGGTAGGAGGCGAAAGGGAGAAGATTTAACAGGAACCTGACGGGCAATATTTCACACAATGGGTGGTTGGTGTATGGAAGATAATGGCGGAATACAACATTTAAAGCTTCAAAGATGGTTTAATGTTCTTGTTGATCATCATCATTTTGAGTAATAATTACCTTGGTGTTCTCATTAATTTTTTTTCAACATCTGAATAATAATAATAATAATAATAATAATAATAATAATAATAATAATAATAATAATAATATATTTTATTGTCATTGCACAAGGTGATTTGGTATGCAGCTTTCATCCGATAGCCATAACTTAAACAACTAATAAAATTTAGATACCCCGAGAAATATGATTTATATTTTAAAAAAGAACAGTAGAACAGTAAAACTAAAGTGCAAATATGCTTGTGCCAAGTCAATGTGCGTGAATGCAGTTCATGGGGGTGGGGGGGCACTCAGCAAGGCCGGTTCAGAGCCGCTATAGCTCTGGGGATGAAGCTGTTCCTGAGTCTGGAGGTGCGGGCGTAGAAGGACTTGTAACGTCTGCCGGAAGGTAGGAGTTCGAACAGACTATTACAAGGGTGTGAGGAGTCTTTGTGGATGCTGACGGCCTTCCCGAGGCACCGTGTGTAGTAGATGCCCTCCAAGGCTGGTAGCTGTGTCCCAATAATCTTCTGTGCCCTGTGGACGACGCGCTGAAGAGCTCTCATCTCCATGCAGCTGAGATACCACACAGAGATGCCATGTGTTAGTATGGTCTCTGTGGTGCAGCGGTAGAAGGTTGTCAGCAGCTGTTGGGGCAGACCAGTCTTTTTCAATGTTCTTATGAAGAACAGTCATTGCTGTGCCTGCTTGACCAGCGCAGCAGTGTTGGTGGACCATGTGAGGTCCTCTGAAATGTGTAACATTTCACATAGTCATAGAATCATGCAGCATAGAAATAAGCCCTTTGACCCAACTTGTCCATGCCAACCATGCTGCTCCATCTGCACTAGTCCCACCTACCCACATTTGGCTCACATTCATCTAACCCTTTCATGTCCATGAACCTGTCCAAATGTATTTTATATGGTGCTATACTACCTGCCTCAACTAACTCCCCTGGCAGCTTTCCATATATATACCACCCTTAGTCTAAACATGTTGGAGCATTAGGTTCCCATTAAATATTTTCCCTTTTTTCTTTTTTCTTTCTTTCTCCTTTTTATTAGTTTATAGTCTCTTTTATTTCTTTTTTTCCTCTATTTCTAAAACAAAAAAATATATATATTTTCCCTCTAACCTTAAACCTATGTCTTTTCCCTATTCTGGTAAATGACACTGTGCATTTACTCTATCTATTTACTCGTGATCGTATAACCCTCTATAAGATCACCTCTCAGTCTCCTGCACTCCAGGGTACAAAGTCCAAGCTTGCCCAGTCTCTTCCTATAGCTCAGGTCTTCAAATCCTGGTAACATCCTTGTAAATCTTCTCTGTATTCTTTCCAGCTTAATGGCATCCTTCCTATAGCAGGGAGACCTAAACTGAACACAAAACTCCAAAAGTGGCCTCACCAATGTTTTATACTATACAACTGTAACTTAACATCCTAACTTCTGTACTCAATACCCTGACTGATGAAGGCCAATGTACCAAAAGCCTTCTTGATTATCCAATCCACCTCTGACACCACTTTCAGGGAACTATGTACCTGCACTCCTAGATCCCCCTGCTCTGCAACTCCCCAGGGCCCTGCTAATCACTGTGAATGCCCTGCCCTCGTTTGACTTGCCAAAATGCAACGCCTTGCACTTATCTGCATTGAACTCAATTAACCATTCCTCAGCCCACTTGCCCAACTGAACAAGATCCTGCTGTAATTTTTTATTTAGCTGTTTTCAATACCACTTAATTTAGTACATGCTTAGTAATCAAACATTCCCCATTCTCATCCAAATTGTTAAATTACAAACAGGAAAGGGCCCAGCACTGATTACACTAGTTACAGATTTCTAGTCTGTAAAACAACAACCTTCTACCATTACCCTCCGCTTCCTTCCATGAAACCAATTCTCTATCCTGTCTCTTCCTGGATCCCATGCGATCTAACCTTCCAGAGCAGCCTACCATGCAGAACCTTGTCAAATGACTTGCTGAAATAATGCCTCGCTGAAGTGTTACATAATTATTACATTGACACAAAATGCTGAAGTAAACCAACGGGTCAGGCAGCATCTCTGGATCCCTCTCCAGAGTTCGTGTCTTCAGAGATGTTGCCTGACCCACTGAGTACTCCAGCATTTTGTGTCTATCTTCGATGTAAACCAGCATCTGCAGTTCCTTCCTAACAGTAGGAATGTTACACACCTACGGACTTTTTATAGGGGGACAATCGAGAGCACATTGACCTACAGCATCACTTCCTGGTTCGGGAGCTGCAAGGCGTACGAACGGCACCAACTAGACAGGATTGTGAAGACCGCCAGCAGGATTATTGGTGCTCCACTCCCTTTCCTGCTGGACATATACAGGAAGAGATGTATCAGCAGAGCCATCTCCATCATCAAAGACCCCTACCACCCATCGCATCACATATTCTCCATCCTGCCATCTGGGAAGAGGTACAGGAGCATTAGCTGCAAAACCAGCAGGATGCTCCTCAGCTTCTTCCCACAGGCTATAAGACTGCTAAACGGACTTTGCCCCCTGCCAAAGTATCGCGCACCAACCACCAACCTGGACACACTGCAGCAGAGCCACTGTTGTGCCGCTGCCGATCGGAACGCCTGTTGAATGTTTAGTAGAGTGTTAAATTTGTTCATGATATATGTATTTTTATTTCTATTTATTTTTAATGCACACTGAATGGACACTGGTTGAGCAACGTTTTTTTGTTTCCTCTGGGTATGTGAGTACTCAGGAAATGACAATAAAGATATACAATACAATACAATACAAAATTTACCTTCAGCGGCGCTGCCGTTCTGCCACTGGCAATGTGTGCGACTTTGGCGGGGGGTGGGGGGTGGGGTTAAGATGCGTTTTTTCTCCTACCAGTCCTGGATATATTTTCTCGGAGTGCAAGCTTTTGCTGAACAATTGTTCCGACGGCCGTTCTGTGAATAATTTTTTTTTTTAAATCGCCCAACAAATTCAGCGCTGGAGTAATTTAAAAATCAGTTTCTAAAGCCGTCAGCGCCGACAATGGGGACGGATTTCACGTACGGGACAGGTAATGGGTTGGACAGGCTAGATGCAGGAAGATTGTTCCCGATGTTGGGGAAGTCCAGGACAAGGGGTCACAGCTTAAGGATAAAGGGGAAATCCTTTAAAACCGAGATGAGAAGAACTTTTTTCACACAGAGAGTGGTGAATCTCTGGAACTCTCTGCCACAGAGGGTAGTTGAGGCCAGTTCATTGGCTATATTTAAGAGGGAGTTAGATGTGGCCCTTGTGGCTAAGGGGATCAGGGGGTATGGAGAGAAGGCAGGTACGGGATACTGAGTTGGATGATCAGCCATGATCATATTGAATGGCGGTGCAGGCTCGAAGGGCCGAATGGCCTACTCCTGCACCTAATTTCTATGTTTCTATGTTTCTATGTAAAGGTAAGCCGTTTATTTTATGTATAAAAGTGCTTCTCAAGATGCCTTTAATTCGCATTTTACGTTGCGAAACGCTGATTTATGACCCATACGAACCGGCAGTATTTTTCCTGCCGATATGGGGTTTAAATTCACCACAACCGCAACATTCCATATAACCACATAACCATATAACAATTACAGCACGGAAACAGGCCATCTCGGCCCTACAAGTCCGTGCCGAACAATTATTTCCCCTAGTCCCATCTACCTGCACTCAGACCATAACCCTCCATTCCTTTCCCATCCATATACCTATCCAATTTATTTTTAAATGATAAAATCAAATCTGCCTCCACCACTTCCACTGGAAGCTCATTCCACACAGCTACCACTCTCTGAGTAAAGAAGTTCCCCCTCATGTTACCGCTAAACTTCTGTCCCTTAATTCTGAAGTGATGTCCTCTTGTTTGAATCTTCCCTACTCTCAATGGGAAAAGCTTGTCCACGTCAACTCTGTCTATCCCTCTCATCATTTTAAAGACCTCTATCCAGATCATTGATGTACATGACAAACAACAGTGGACCCAACACAGATCCCTGAGGCACCCCACCAGTCACCTGCCTCCAACCTGACAAACAGCCATCCACCATTGCCCTAAATCCTCCCTTCAGGACATCTTCTCTTTTTTTACCCATGTCATTGGTACCTATATGTACCATGACCTCAGGCTCCTCTCCCTCTGATTTCAGGATATCTTGGACGCGTTGAGACACATCCGAGACCCTGGCACCAGGGAGGCAGACCTGGTCTCCTGGTCTCCCGACTGCGTCCACAGAATCGCCTATCCAGCCCCCTAACTATAGTCCCCAATTACTAATGCCCTCCTCTTTTTTTCCCTACCTTTCTGAGCAACAGGGCCGGTCTCTGTGCCGGAGCCCCAGCCGCTGTCGCTACCCCTGGGCAGGCTGTCCCCCCCAGCAGTACTCAAACAGCAGTACTTATTTTCAAGGTGTACAGACACTGGGGTACTCACTCCTCCCTGCCTCTGCCCCTTGCCCTTCCTAAGCGTGACCCACATGTCTGTCTCCCATGGTTTTGGAGTGACCACCTCCCTATAACTCCTCTCTATGACCTCCTCACTCTCCCTGACCAGACAGAGGTCATCGAGCTGCTGCTCCAGGATCCTAATACGGTCCCTTAGGAGCCCCATCTCGATGCACCTGGCGCAAATGTGGACGTCTGGAGGACTATCCGACTTCATGACCTCCCACATCTGACATCCAGAACAGTAAACTGCCCTGGCCCTCATTCTCCCGCCTTACCCTGGATACAATACAAGTACAATACAATACAAACTGCTGGAAGAAATCAGCAGGGATCTGACTCACAATCAGCTGCTCACTCTTGTCCTTTAAACTGTACCTTTACTAAAAAAATGCACTGTACCCTTAGCTCACTGTACCTTTACTAAAAAAAAATGCACTGTACCCTTAGCTCACTGTCCCTTTACTAAAGCACTGCACCTTTAACCAGAAAGCAGAAATGCTAACCTGAGGTTGTACCCAATCAGCTGCTTCCTCTAGTCTGCTTCCACCAATCAGCACCTTCCACCTTCCACCAGAACCCTTCCTATGAAGTGTGGAACGTTACAGATTTCGGTAAGCCCCGCGCCCGATTTAAACACTCACCGCCCAGGAACTCCTCCTCTTGCTCCAACGGCTCCCGTTCCAAACTATCGCGTTCCTCAAAAACCCACTCGCTAAATGTTTAATATTTGTTTCAGAATGCTTCAATCTATAATAACTGAAAATTTATTTCGGTTCTCTTAATTTTTAAGAAAGCTATGGGCTTTTGACTGTCCTTGATCACAGCTTTTGTGTTAAGTCAATGGAAAATCAATAGGGAACAAGATGCTAATTTCCGAGTATGAAAATGGCCATAACATTTTTAATACTGAAGATATGAAAGCGAATTAGGTGTCAAATTAAACTTCTTTTTATGCTTTATCTGATGGGATAAATTGCAGACTTGATTTTTAAAATACAAAAATTTTGTAACATTGCTACTAATAGTTATCACGTAGTTCGTTTATTTGCCAAGAAGGAAATCACGTTGTCAATCCCTTATATCGAATTTTCCATTGTTTTCTTACAGACAGAAATATTGTTTCTGCAGTTTTACTTAAACAAAAAAACTAAGCTAGTCATTAGGAACGAGGGCCAAAAAGTAATTCACTGACCTGCGAAGTCCTCACAAACCTTTGGGGACTAAAGTCTAAATTGGGAGATTAGTCAATCGACAGCTTGACTGTGAATTGTACTCACAGATTCATATCATTGTAGACAATGGGCCAGACCTCTCCATCACAATGGAGACACTACAGACTGTAAAGGCATGCATCATGCGCAAAAAGAACCCCAAAGCATTGGAGGCACGTAGATGGGCAGGCAGTATCTGCAGAGAGACAAAAGTGAAAAAAGTTATGGGGAGTGAGTGTAGGTGGGAATAAAAGGAAAAAGGGAGAATGTGGAGTAAAGAGGGACGGGAGATGAGTAGCAGGGGAAGTAGTCAAGTCACATGTCCCAGATAGAACAATGAAATTCTTACTTGCTTCAGCACAACAGAATATGTAAACCCCCACCCACCTTTCTCATCTACCTTGGATCCCTTTCTCCATTCGCTCCTGTTCCCGCCTCTCCAAGGCACACTTCTCTCTCATTGCCTCTTTTCCTTCTGTTCATCTTCCACCCCTCTCTACTCTGCATCTCTTTTTTATATTTTATTTGTCTTTCCACCTTGTTCCCGTCCACCATTTTCTCTCTCTCCATTGCACTTCTCCTCTCCCTTTCTTATCTGATTCCACATCAGCACCATTTTGTCACTGATTCATTCCAAAACTTATAACTATCTCCACTCCTCATATGAAGTCACCTCTCACTTGCCAGTGTTTGCCTCACCCTTTTCCCTCAACTCTCTGTACCAGGTGTCTCCCTTATAAACTCCATCACTGAAGAAGTGCCATGACCTGAAATGTCATCCATGCATTTCCCTCCATAGATGCTGCCTGTCCCAACCACCTACCATCTACAAATCACCTACTTGTGACATTCAAAGCCTTTGTCAAATTCCCCCACCAGTAACATCATGGCTGTCATCGTGGATCTAACATCCAACCAGACCAGCCATGTTACACCTTGTGCGAAGAGCGGCGTAGAAGCTGTGTACTATCTTCCCCTTTCGCTCTAACTATTATACTTGAGTTTGAACTGATTGTCATTAGGTCATAAGGTCAAGTGATAGGAGCAGAATTAGGCCATTCGGCCCATCAAGTCTATTGCCTTTCAATCATAGCTGTTTTATCTCTCCCTCCTACCACCATTCTCCTTTCTCCCCATAATCCTTGACACCTGTACTAATCAAGAATCTAGCTATCTCTGCCTTAGAAATATCCATTAACGTGGCCTCCACAGCCTTCTGTGGCAAAGAATTCCACAGATTCACCACCCTCTGACTAAAGAAATTCCTCTTCATCTTCCTACATGAACGTCCTTTAATTCTGAGGCCATGACCTCTGGTCCGAGGCTCTCCCACGAGTTGAAACATCCTCTCCACATCCACTCTATCCACAGTTGTATCAATGTGCGGTATATCTGATCTGTTTGTTTTTCACAACGCTTTTTATTGCACCTCTGAAAATGTAAACCTAAATGTAAACATAAAAGGTTGAATATCTGAGCAAAGCTGTTAACCTCCTGATACCACAAAGCCTTCTGAAATTGTACAAGGTGCCGATGAAGATACCTCCATTTGCCTGAATGGTGACAGTGCGAACAATTCCCAAGAAGCTTGATGCCAGACAGGACAAAGCAGCACATGTTTGCTATCTCACCCACTGCCCTCAGTATTCATTTCACTTACCAACAGCATGCGGTGGGTAACAGTCTGTATCGTCCTCAAATGCACTCCCCTCCCTGAAGGCTAACCCTCCCCTCAACACACACACAGAGCCATGACCTCTACCACAAAGAAATACATACAATTCAATTTCATGGTTTTATAGGAACATACCACCGACATGTTCTCGTCAATGTCAAGGCACCTGAACTGGAAATATAACATCGTCCCACCATCATTGATGCATCTGAATCCTGGAATCCGCCTTAATGTAAAAATATTACAATGTATAACGTAAATAATGTAAAGGACTACAACAATTTAAGAAGGTGGCTCATTAGCACCTTCACAAGGGAAATTAGGGATGGGCAATTAATGCTCACCTCCCAATAACTTCCTGCTAAATAATAATAATAATAATAATAATAATAATAAATTTTATTTATGGGCGCCTTTCAAGAGTCTCAAGGACACCTTACAAACATTTAGCAGGTAGAGGAAAAACATGTAAGGGGAATGAAATAAATAGTAATAATGCATTTCGTTGTCTCTGTACTGTACACTGACAATGACAATAAATTGAATCATTTCATTTTTTTTTAGTAGAGACATGACTAGTACACAAAGTAAAGACAGAATTCAATACAAAACACAATAATAAGGCAATTAATGCACAGATGAAAAGGGAGGGAGACGTGGGGCTAAGGATAGGCAGAGGAAGAGATGGGTCTTGAGGCGGGACTGGAAGATGGTGAGGGACACGGAATTGCGGATCAGTTGGGGGAGGGAGTTCCAGAGCCTGGGAGCTGCCCTGGAGAAGGCTCTGTCCCCTAAACTGCGGAGGTTGGACTTGTGGATGGAGAGGAGACCGGCTGATGTGGATCTGAGGGACCGTGAGGGTTGGTAGGGGGAGAGGAGGTCAGTGAGATATGGGGGGGCCAGATGGTGGAGGGCTTTGGAGGTGAGGATCAGGATTTTGTAGGATAAATGAATTGTAAAGAATTATGTTTTTGTTTGCTGAAAGATTTGATTTCAATGCCAAGCAGAAAGTGCAGTCACACAGGACTTCACAGTTTCAGCTGTCATATTTTAATGCGGCTTCCACCTGCTTTCCAGTATTTCTGACGAGTTTGTGCAAATGTGCAGCAGGTCAGACAATAATTGTAGACAGAAACGTTCTATCTACATCTAGCTGATGAAGGAAACACAGTAAAAATTTGAAATATATGAATGAAATAAGCTGGCAGTTGCAGGTTCGTAGATCAATGAAAGACGGAACAGGCACTTTAGTCCAACCCATCTCTGCCGACCAAGATGCAAGACCTGAACACCACAACAGAAATGGATAAGGTGGCAAAGAAGTCACAAGGCATGCCATCGCTATCAGGGCACAGAGCACAGAATTTGAAAAGTCATGTTGCATCTTCATAAAACCTTGGCCAGGCCAGGACGCACCCGTGCATAGTTCTGGCCGTCACATCACAGGATGCTGCTCAGACTGAAGAGCACTCACTGCAAGCAGAGGGTCCTTTCTGCAGATGTACTGACTAGTTGCATATTGTGACTGGTACGGCAATTCCCACGACACACAGGAACACAAGAAAATGCAAGAGGCTGAAGAAATGAAATTATGAGAAGCGTAGACAGAGCAGATTTCTCAGGACAAAAATGTCAAACACTGGAAGACACAGGTCCAAGCGGGGAGAATGTTTGAAGGAGCCAAAAGAGATTAACCATAACGCTGGAATCTGAAGCAAAAAGATAAACTGCTGGAGGAACGCAGTGAGTTAAGCTGCATTTGTGGAGGCAGCGGGTCCTGATGTAGTGTCCACGGGCATTTAGAGATATATGAGGTGAGTTTTTCCACAAAGTTAATGTCAGGTGCCCAGATCATGCCACAAGTGGAGGTCGAGGATGAAGGCACGATTATGGTAGAGGCGACAGAGTTGCTACTTTATAGCGCCAGAGACCTGGATCCGAACCTGACCATCGGTGCAGTCTGTACGGAGTTTGTAAATTCTCTCTGTGACTGCATGGGTTTTCTCTCAGTACTCCGGTTTCCTCCCACCTTCCAGTCTGATTGGTAGATGGGCCTGTTTCCATGCTGTATCACTAAACTAAACTAAACTCACTAAACTAAACTAAACTAAACTAAACTAAACTAAACTAAACTAAACTAAACTAAACTAAAAGCCCTGTCCCATGGTACGAGTTCATTCCAAGAGTTCTCCCGAGCTTGCCCTGATTCGAACTCGGAGATTTACGCTAAGGGCCACTCGTCGGTACTCGGGGCTCTCGTGGACATTTTTCAACACGTTGAAAAATCTACACGAGTTTTCCCGTGCTTACCTACCATTAGCAAATATTCCCGAGTACCTGCCGTTAGGCTAAAGGGATCAGGGGGTATGGAGAGAAGGCAGGTACAGGATACTGAGTTGGATGATCAGCCATGATCATATTGAATGGCGGTGCAGGCTCGAATGGCCTACTCCTGCACCTATTTTCTATGTTTCAATGTCTATGTTTCTATGTTAGTGGTACGAGCCGCTAAGAGACGTCCCCGAGCTCAGACGTACCCGCTACGTTCATTCTCCGTGCTTACCACCAGTTTGATTTTTTAACTCGGGAGAGCTCTTGGAATGAACACGTACCGTGGGACAGGGCTTTTTATCCTTACAGTTGATGTCAATTATTAGTACTAGAGGATCCCTGGAGTCATGCCTCATTGATATCATCAGACTGGTTGACCAACTTATCACATAAAATAATTCTATCAACCCAGGATATAAAATGCACAATTTTAAACCGCTATTTTAATCATTTTACAGGGCATGAAGACGGGAACATGCATGTGAAATTATAGTAGGACCTGAAAAATCATAAACAAACTTCTAGAGAAAAAACAAGCAAATTAATATAGATACAATGAACTGCAGATGCTGGTTTACAAAATAAAGACACAAAGTGCTGGAGTAACTCAGTGGGTCAGGCAACATAGAAACATATAAAATTATAAAAGGACTGGACAATCTAGATGCAGGAAAAATGTTCCCAGTGTTGGGGAGAGTCCAGAACCAGGAGCCACAGTCTTAGAATAAAGGGGAGGTCATTTAAGACTGAGGTGAGAAAAAACTTTTTCACCCAGAGTTGTGAATTTATGGAATTCCCTGCCACAGAGGGCAGTGGAGGTCAACTCAAGAGAGAGTTAGATAGAGCTCTAGGGGCTAGTAGAGTCAAGGGATATGGGGAGAAGGCAGGCATGGGTTATTGATAGTGGACGATCAGCCATGATCACAATGCATGGCGGTACTGGCTCGAAAGGCCGAATGGCCTCCTCCTGCAACTATTTTCTAAGTTTCTATGTTTCTATGGTCTCCAGAGATGCTGCCTGACAAGGAAATTAATATTGTTTCCAATATTAAAATACATTATGCTTTACAATAACTATCAGAGTTACATGCAATTTTTTTTTGCACAGGGTTGCAATGGTTGATAAGCAGCAATAATGATTTGTTACACCAATGTAAACTCAAGCTTAATGCAGCGAGGTGTAACAGTTTCAGCTTATGGTTTTGTAAAGCTCGTCTGACATCACTGATTTCTGGAGATTGCACAGAGAGGATGCAAGGCAGCACAGCATGTGGAACAGAACATGGCAGCTTGTGAATTTCCACAATAACTGCACAAATTCCCCAGACTGTTATCAATTTCACAGGACAATAGATATTTATAAATGTTCTTATGGCATAGGAGGATGCCATTCAAGCACCATGTCTACATCAGTTCTTAGGGCAATCCCATCAAACCAAGAAGGGTCTCAATCGCCTATTCCTTCTCTCCTTAGATGCTGCCTCACCCGCTGAGTTTCTCCAGCATTTTTTGTCTAGCGCAACTTATTGACTTATTTCCCTGCATCCCATTCTCTCCTTTTCCATTTCCAATTTCATTGTCCTATCAGGGACACATGACAATAAACTCACTTGAACTTGAACTTGAACATCCACTATTCTCCATCCAGCTAGGAGTAATTTGTAGTCACTAATTAACCTCTCAGACAGCAGGCCTGAAGGGAGGCAAAGCCCACACGGCCACAGAGTGAACATGCAAACTTCACACAAATCAGAGGTCAGAATCAAACTTATCTCCCTGGAGCTGTGAGATAATTGCACTACCTACAGCACCAATGTTGTGGCAAACACTGCATTTTGTTCACACTACAGTTGCAAAAATACAAGGCAATACTCCCTCACTGTCAAAGTTTCTTATATCCTCCACTCATCTGGATTATATATCACAAATTGGTTAAAGAAATAGGCCTTGTAATTCGAATCGTAATTGATCTAACCCTGATTAAATCATAGTTCTGACTTCAGAAGAAGGATCTCGACCCGAAACATCACCCATTCCTTCTCTCCAGAGATGCTGCCTGTCCCGCTGAGTTACTCCAGCGTTTTGTGTCTATCTTCGATTTAGACCAGCATCTACAGTGCCTTCCTACACATAGTTCCTACACATAGTTCTTGAAACAAAGCTGATCTCATGCCAATCGGTTAATTTAAACTGCATACTGTTGAGAGTCCTTCCCCTAAGCTCCAAGGAGAGCTTAATGGGATTTCTGCAGCTGCAACACAGGTGATCATGTTTCTCCTCATGTAATGCTCCTTCATGCCAATGTAGGAGAGTTTGGACTATGTTGCCTTGAGGACAGCAGTTGAGATGCTTTCCTGAGGCAACATGGTCCTACTCGTGCTGTGCTACCTGGGAGATCTGCAGGTAAGCGAAGTACATATCCAGATCCTTGAACCCCTCCAAATCCAAGGCATTGGTGAGGCCAATTCTGGAGTATGGGGTACAATTTTGGTCGCCTAATTATAGGAAGGATGTCAACAAAATAGAGAGAGTACAGAGGAGATTTACTAGAATGTTGCCTGGGTTTCAGCAACTAAATTACAGAGAAAGGTTGAACAAGTTATGGCTTTATGCTTTGGAGCGCAGAAGGTTAAGGGAGGACTTGATAGAGGTCTTTAAAATGATGAGAGGGATAGACAGAGTTGACGTGGATAAGCTTTTCCCACTGAGAGGAGGGAAGATGCAAACAAGGGGACATGACTTGAGAATTAAGGGACAGAAGTTTAGGGGTAACATGAGGGGGAACTTCTTTACTCAGAGAGTGGTGGCTGTGTGGAATTAGCTTCCAGTGAAGGTGGTGGAGGCACGTTCGTTTTTATCATTTAAAAATAAATTGGATAGTTATATGGACGGGAAAGGAATGGAGGGTTATGGTCTGAGCACAGGTATATGGGACTAGGGGAGGATACGTGTTTGGCACGGACTAGAAGGGTCGAGATGGCCTGTTTCCGTGCTGTAATTGTTATATGGTTATATTATATGGTTATGCTTTTATTCCTGGCTCCACTAATCACATAAAGTGGTGTCTGGATCCCCGCTCAAAACTTCTCAGTTGCCATCCCTGCTGAATTCCATTCATTTCTGCCCCCGTCCTCACCACTGCCATTCTCGCTTGGAGCCCAAGCCACAATTCTTTCTACATTAGGTCCAATGCTTCACCCCAGTTCATCACTCTCCCCAAGTCAACTCACAGACTCCACATGTACAATTAAATGGCCCACCCTGAATCATCTCCAAGATTGTTTCAATATTCCATTTCAAGACCCGTGACAATTACATTTGCTCAAAGATGAAAAGGACATTTATTTTTGGGTTTTTCATTAAATGGCAAGTGTTGCAGCTTGAAATTATTGTTGTGAATTAGCACACACTTAACAGTAAGTATGTGATATCAGACTGTGCACCAAATGTTGTTTCCTTAGAGAAGATTTGGATTTGGTTCAGCCAGGATATTCTAAAATTAACCCATTGGATATGTGTGCATCAATTAAGTTAACGATCTAGCGGCCAGACCTCTCGATAACTAATCTAAAGATATGGGCGCAAATCCTGTAAATGCAACTGCAGAATTTAAATTCAAAACATTTATTAAATCTGGATTTAAAAAAATGTTGGTCTCATGAAATTACCAGGTTGTTAAGCAGCCCGCCTGATTTATTAATGTTCCACAAGGGGGGAATCTGCTTTTTCTTACCCTGGAGACACAAGTAACTGCAGGTGCTGGAATCTTGACTAAAACACAAAGTGCTGGAATAACTCAACAGGTCAGGCAGGATATGTGGAGGGAATGGACAGACCATGTTTCAAGTTGGGACCTTTCTTTGGACCATTTGGAGTAGCAGGGAGAGGAGCTGGAAAAGAGAGTTGAGAGTGAGACAAATCTGGCAAGTGATAGGTGGATACAGGTGATGGTGACTGTTGTTTGGTAGATGGGTGGAGTAAGTGACAAAGCCCAGAGGTGAAAAGGAGATTGAGGGTGTCAGATAAGGAAAGAAGGGTTGAAGTGGCATTGAAAGCCATGGGTAGAAGGAGACAAAGCAGAGGAAAAAGAGGGGATAAAAAGGAAATTGGAGACTCAGAGATTGGAGAAGATTGTAGAAAGGAGAGTGTAGGAACAGCGACTAGGGGTTGGGAGATACGTGTGTGTGTGTGTACCAGGGTAAGAGGGGGCATAGAAAAGAGACACTAAATCATTCAACAATGAAGAGCCAATATTGGGTGACTATGGGCGCTATCTGTATGGACTTTGTACGTTCTCCCCGTGACCTGCATGGGTTGGGTTTTCACTGTGATCTCCGTTTTTTTCCCACACTCCAAAGACATACAGGTTTGTAGGTTAATGGGCTTGGCATCAATGTAAATTGTCCCTAGTGTGTATAGGATAGTGTTATTGTGCGGGGATTGCTGGCCATCGTGGACTCGGTGAGCTGAATGGCCTGTTTTTAATGTTGTATCTAAACTAAACTAAGCTAAATTAAACAATCATTGTCATAAATTGATTTAAAATATTACATATGAAATCAGCTGATTTAAATCATAATACTCTTTGATTACAAATGCATAAGTGTTATTTTTTAAGTTAAAAGGTGTTCTCTCTGGGTCTCCAGATGAAAGACATTACAACAATCATTGTTAGCTCTCTAGGGGCGCTGCACTGGCAGCAGCCTCAGCCTCTGTCTGTCATTTCTATCTATTTTTTTTCAGTTAGTCCAAAGTCTGTTTTGGGGGGGGAACTTTAACTTTTCTATGTGGGGGAGGGGGCAGGGTAAGGGGGAAACCGTTTCCCAGTCTCTTCCTGGCGGGGACGCGACTATTTCTATGAGTCGCGTCCTCGCCCCCCACCTCGCGGCCTACCAGCTGGATCGGAGCGGCCATTCCTGCCGGGGACCGGGAACCGGACCAGGGCTGCTACAGCGGCGGCGCAGTGCTGGAGTCACCCCGGAGCGGGCGATGCCTACCTGGGTCGCCGTTTGGAGCTCCAGAGCGTTGGGCCATTGCTCCAACATCGTGGAGCTCTGGTGCGGAAAGCTTCCAACGCGGGCGGCGCTGAACAACATTGCGGAGTCCTGGGACGCCTTGCAGAGGGTCTACAGCAGCAGTCTCCACCCGGCGCGGCCTACGGTCTTTGGGAGTCGCCAACACCGGTAGGAGGGGGCCGACTCTGTGTCCACGCCGCTGAGGACGTCCCGCAGCTCCGACGTCGGACTTGTATCACCCCGGTGAGCGGTCCTGGACATCGGGCCGCCCGTAGCTGCAACTGCGGAGGGCTTGGGGAGGCCCTGACCACGAGGAACAATGGAGGAAGAGACTGACTTTGGTGCCTTCCCACACAGTGGGAAACTCTGATTCTGCTGTGTGGAGATGTTTTATGTCAAACTCTATAGTGTGTTGTTTCCCTTATTTTTATTGTATGGCTGTATGGGAATTTCATTTCACTGTGCCATCTGGCACATGTGATGAATAAATGTATCTTGTATCTTGTATCTTGTATCTAGTTTGTCAATTAAATTCAATCTGATTTTATCATGGCCTTCTTTACTTTGGACACACTGGACAAATATGTTTTCTCAAAACAATGTTCAATTGAACAGTATTTGGGAAATGTTGTAATATTTTACACCTTTATATGAATGCATTACTGATACCAGATGCGCATTTTACCTTCAAACGTCAAGGAAGTAAAATTAAGGTGAAGATAGAAACAAAAAGCAGGAGTAACTCAACGGGTCAGGCCGCAGCTCTGGAGGAAAGGAATAGGTGACGTTTCAGGTTGAGACCCTTGTTCAGAGATGCTGCTTGACCTGCTGAGTTACTCCAGCTTTCTGTGACTATCTTCGGTTTACACCATCATCTGCAGTTCCTCCCTACACAAGTGAATTTAAGGTCAGGATTTCAGCTGTTACTATTTTGTGTTGGCTTTTCGTTCCAGTATCCAGCAGGCCTTCCTTAAATCAGTGGGTACCGGTCAGAAGTGAGAGTTCTGGGCACATTCTGTGCAGCTTAATGTGCTGTCCACCAGTTTGAGCAAACATATTAACAGAAATATGTCTTGGACACTATGAGGATCATTTCTATAAGCGATCCCTGGCTGACTCTCTACATCTCTCATCGTTTACAGTATATCTCTTGATTCCCTTCATTGTCTACATATCTTGTTTCCCTCATCCCTAACCAGTCTGAAGAAGGGTTGCAACCCGAAACACCACCCATTCCTTTTCTCCAGATATGCTGCCTGTCCCTCTCAGTGTCCAAGAACAAAATGTGGTGCTGGGGGAGGGGGGGGGGGGGGGGGGGTGGGGGGAAATGGGATATGAGGGACATGAGTAAAGTGAATTTGATTCAAAATGATAGTTTGAATATTTATTTTAGTGATTTATGATAATGAATCTTTGAATGTTTTAATTGTTGTAACGTTAACGTTATTTTAGTTGTACAATGAGTGAACTGTAAATTTATGAAAACGTTGGCTCGGGAGAGAGGCTCCTTTGAACTTACTGGCAGACAAGGAGTTCAATGTACTTGAATTGTTTCCTTTTTAATTGCCTCCTATGTTTTCTTCTTGGTATAGCTGTCAAAATAACATGTCTATAGTTTGCAGTGTTATACTTCTAGTGCCTGCTAAAAGTAGAGCAGCATTATCTGGGTTTCAGTGATCTGTGAGTATTCTTGCATTAAAGAAACTGCAAAAAACTCTTCCACAACTCCGCACCTTATTTTAGGTGTATCTCCTCAGTTTTCGGATGCATTCTTTCAAGTTCCGATGACTTGTGAATATTCAGGCTTTCCTGCTTCTGAATAATTTCATTTTTGGATCTCTCTTCCCTTACAATTCTAAGTATCCCTCTCAGCTTTTGAACAAACAGAATGGACATGCAATCATCTTCTCTCAGGTTAAGCTCTAATATGGGTAGTGTTCCCATCCTACATTGTGCTCCTAGTCCACAACGTTTTAAATCTAGGTCAGCCAAGCTCTCTGAGCATTAAAGATGGTGACATTTTCAGACATGCTCAGATTGGTGACATTTCGGTTCGAGACCCGTCTTCAGGTCTGAACAAGGGCCTCATCCTGAAACGTCACCCATTCCTTCTCTCCAGAGATGCTGCCCGTCCCGCTGAGCTAGTCCAGCATTTTCATTCAGTCCATATCTTCAATGTAAACCAGCATCAGCAGTTCTTTCCTACACTCTCTGAGCATTATTTCATTACTCCTGCTCCTCAATCATCTCACCACAGAGTTCAGAGGAGCTTCCACTTCCACTTCACATCTAGCCTCTCAGCTTTATCCCGTCATAATGTTGTGATGTCCAAACAGCAATCATATTCATTTGAATGGACTGATCTTCTTCAAGAAGGTTAATTATTTGGTTTATTTTTCATTAGATTTACTTTGCTATACTTTTAGAGATACACCATAGAAACATGCCATTCAGCCGACTGACCAGTGATCACCTCATACACTAGCACTATCCTACACACTATGGACAATTTACAATTTTACCAAAACCAATTAACCTACAATCTACAGGACTTCTTTGGAGTGTGGGTGGAAACCAGAGCACCCAGAGAAAACCCACATGGTCACAGAGAGAACGTACAAACTCTGTACAGACACAGCACCCGTAATCAGGATCTGGCATTGTAAGGCACCAACACTATCGTTGCGCCACTGTGCCACCCTGTTGTTTCATTGATTTCCTAATTCACATACTGATAATGCATTTTAAACTAAATTTCTGATTTTTACATTGTTGAAGATAAATTGTTTAAAATAAATTTATTCGATCCTGTTAAATTGTTGTTAAATGTCTCTGCACATCAGAAACATTTAAAAAGTGACAATTCCTTTGACCAGCAGGCAGTTGTCGAAGGCCATCAAGTGGTGGTGTGAGCAGCAGATTCCTCTGCCTGTAGCTCAGTTACCACACGCAACTCTCCTCCACCTCCAGTGCATGGATGCAGCTGCAGTCATGTGCAACCATGCGATAATGACGGGGCCATATGCTGAATCAAGCTGAATCAATCCCAATGAAAACAATTCCGTGACCAAAGATCAGCTGTGTAGTGCAGCCATTTGTAGTTGAGAACAGCGGTGAATGATTAAGTAGTAAATTGGAGAAAACTCCAAGAACACCTCAATCCTCAGTGTTACTAGGACCCAGCACGCAAGTCCCAATTTGCAATCATATTCAACAAGAAAGGATAATCCATCTTGGCTTCCTCCTGAGATCCCTGTCATTGTAGAAACTAATCTTCCGACAATTTATATCACTTTGGGTGATACAAAGAAACAGCTGAGCCCATTGGATATAGTTAAGGACACGGAACCAGGCACCATCCCAGCTACAGCAGTTGAGGCACTCCACATAATTAGACACACTTCCAGCTGAGCTGCTCCCATGCAAATCAACACTGGCACATTGACGGAAAACTGCTCACAAAGTCAAATCCTGCTAATTATTGCCTAGCCAATTTACTTTCAATCATCAGCCATGTAATGGTTAATATTGTGTTATCAATGGCTTACTTATTGATGCTCAGATAAGATCTAAAAATTCCAGACCGTTTAAAATTTTAGCCCAGATACAGGCCAAATATTTGACGTACAGAAATGAGGTGAGAGTGACTGCCCTTAATATGAGGTCAGTATTTGATTAAGCATGGCATTTAGGAACACTGCTGAAATTGAAGGTAA
Organism: Leucoraja erinaceus; assembly: GCF_028641065.1. Lineage (NCBI taxonomy): Eukaryota > Metazoa > Chordata > Chondrichthyes > Rajiformes > Rajidae > Leucoraja > Leucoraja erinaceus. Next base: position 18,147,615 of record NC_073378.1, read on the forward strand.
TTAACAGAAACTGGAATACAATCCAATGGTTGGAATCATGTCTTGCAAAAAGATAAATGATCGTGATTGTCAAAGATGAATCATCTCATTCCCAGAACATCATGCAAGAGCATCTCGGAGCTCTGATACTTCCACTTTATTATGTTCTTGCCAAACTTGTTGGTGCTAATTCATGATTACTATTTGATCATTTCATTATTCATACTGTATTTCCTTTATGTCAAAATTGTTCTTAAACAAGTTGGCATATCGTTTCACTTACAAGCAAATTTTAACTTTTGGTAACTTTCAGACATTCTCATATCATCTTCAAATCTATATTACTAAAAGTCTGATCTTGACCACTTCCTGGTGTTCTGTATAGAAACATAGAAACATAGAAATTAGGTGCAGGCGTAGGCCATTCGGCCCTTCGAGCCTGCACCGACATTCAATATGATCACGGCTGATCATCCAACTCAGTATACTGTACATGCCTTCTCTCCATACCCCATGATCCCTTTAGCCACAAGGGCCACATCTAACTCCCTCTTAAATATAGTCAATGAACTGGCATCTACCTTCTGTGGCAGAGAATTCCAGAGATTCACCTGGACCTGTGTGAAAAATGTTTTTCTCATCTCGGTCCTAAAAGATCTCCCCCTTATCCTTAAACTGTGACCCCTTGTTCTGGAATTGATTTTAGAAAAAATGCTGCCACTTACGGCTGTGGTTTTTGGCCTTCTTACTCAGAGTCCCCCTCCACTGTGCAGGAAAAAAGGATTTTTCCCATCGATGAAAAATAAAAGAGTTATTAGTGTTTAAAAAATGTTGAGATTCTCTCTCCTGAAGGCCATGCCCCTTCCGGAGGGACTATAAAACCCGGAAGTGTTTAGTGCCTCAGTCAGTCTGAGGTGTGAATAACACTGAACACGTGTCTACTGAACTGTGAGTGTGGTTTTACTGACTTTGAGTGCCCTTAATGTGGTTTGAAAATGAAAATGTGGTTGGTTTGAAAGCACAGCAAATGGTTGGTGGTGGGTTTGAAATAAAGCACAGCAAATGGTTGGTGGTGGTGGGTTTAGAAATAAAGCGCAGCAAATGGTTGGTGGTGGTTGGTCTGAAATAAAGCACAGCAAATGGTTAGTGGAGGTTGGTTTGAAATAAAGCACAGCAAATGTTTGGTGGTGGTTGGTTTGAAATGGCAAATGATTAAAAGTCTAAACTTGACAACTTCCTGTTTACACTGTATATTGATTTTAGACAAAACACTACCACTTACGGCTGTGATTTTTGGCCATCTTACTCAGCCCCCCTCTGCTTATCAGGTGCAGAGGATTCTTCCCATCAATTAAAAATAAAAGTGTTATTAGCATTTTAAAAATGTTGAGAATCTCTCACCTGTCAATCATGCCATGAAGGTCACAAGACTCCTGGTGGGAGGGGGGAGGGATTATAAAACCTGGAAGTGTGGGTGTGGCTCAGTCTCTGCAAGATGGGGGAGTGAGAGGTCACGACTGTCTGAGCTGCGAATCAACTGAACACACTGAATGTCCACTGAACTGTGTGTGGTGTTTATGTGGTGTTTTGTAGTTTTTAATGTGGTTTTATGGTGGTTTCACCCTGCTTGAAATGGTATCAAACTGCACATGAATTTGGTGGCCTTGCTCCCTGCTTGAAATGGCATGAAACTGCACTTGAATTTGGTGGCCTTGCACCCTGCTTGAAGTGGTAGGAAACTGCACTTGGATTTGGTGGCATTGGACATTGCTTGAAGTGGTATGAAACTGCACTTGATTTTGGTGGACTTGGAGCCTGCTTGAAGTATTAAGAAAGTGCACTTGAATTTGGTGGCCTCGCACCCTGCTTGAAATGGTAGGAAACTGCATTTGAATTTGGTGGCCTTGCACCCTGCTTGAAATGGAATTTCAAAGAATAACCGTGAGTCAACTGCCAGCCCACCAGCCGTGAGTGAGTTGCCAGCACATCAGGCTTGAGTGACTGTGCTGCCACCCCATTTGGCCCACAATGTCCATATTAGCCTTCTGGATACCAGTCCCTTCGGCCCACAACAGTCATACTAGCGCTCCAGAACCCCCCCCCCCCCCCCCCCTCCCCTACTGGCCACCGATATTGGAATTGCTGTACAGGTGGAATATTGCATGGGGGACCAGCCCTCCCGTGTGAACATGGGACCCAACAGGTCCCACTTAGTCTAGTCTTTCATAAAATTCAGTTCAGAACATAATCCTGTGGCATATCATCATTCCTGTGCTCATCTTCTTATAGGTTTTCAGTTTACAATAACTCAAATATAACAGGTTTGTCTTTTCCCAGAAAGTTACATGCCACCATTCTTTACCATCTGCTCCACACATGAATCCCAACCCATGTCCTTTCCATCAGCTTCATTCCATTCTTGAAAATATTCACCCAGGAGGCATCACAGCTAGGGATGGTAACTGCTCTGCTCTTGACCATCTGAACCTGCAGCGAGTTATGAAAGCCTAGTCAATCACAAGCTTATCACTTTCCTTCCATCCAATCAAACCTCGTGGTGCTTTGCATGAGGAAGGCTGGAAGTGTCGTCAAAGATGCCTGCCACCCTGGCTATTCCCTATTTCTCCCTTCTGGGAGATGACAAAGAAACTCGAAAGTCTGGATGTCTTGATTTAAGAATAGCTTCTTTCCTACTGCTGTCAGACTCCTGAAACAATCACCTCATTCACACCTTCTTCTCCAAGGTGTTGCCAGGTACACTTACTCTTAATTCTACCTCCTTCAGTTACTCTGTTAATAAAGATAGACACAAAATGCCAGAGTAACTCAATGGGACAGGCAGCATCTCTGGAGAGAAGGAATGGATAACATTTCGGGTCGAGCTAAGTCACTCCAGCATTTTGTGTCTTTCATCGATTCAAACTAGCATCTGCAGTTCTTTCCTACACACTCTGTTAATAAACCAGGATTTTTTTTGCACTACTTAAAATTTCACTACAATTTTTCTGCTATTTTGCATTGTATTTATTGTTATTACAACACTATCATCTCCTCTATAAAGAAGGCATTTCATTGCACCCTGGTGCATAACAAAAAAAAAAAAAATTGGATCTGAATCTGAATGCACGTCCCACTCTCTTCACTTCCGCATTGTACGACTATATATCTCCATTATTAATTCCCCAAATAACTTCCATAATTTAAACAAGTTCCCTAGCTCTCATAATGTCTCCCTTTGGACAGAGTATAGAATCATAGTGATGGAGATGTAAAGCACAGAAACAGACCCTTTGGCTAAAGTCATCCATGCTGATAAAGGTGCCGAACTGAGCTTTGTCAAATTCATGAGATGTGTTTACCCACACTCAAAGCCATACTGAGATGCTGCCTGTTCCGCTGAGTTACTCCAGCAATTTGTGTCTATCTTCGGGGAATCAAGTGTATCCATTTCTCCATGAGTAAGGAGACTTACATATGACTTGAGCATGTTTTCCTGGAAACTCTTAACTAATTCTGTGCTATCTAATCCCTTAGTACAATGGCAGGTCCTAGTCAATAATAGGAAAGTTAAAATGATCTACTAACACAACCGTATTATTCCCACACCTATCATCTCCCTATGTATTTTCTCCTTTAATTCCTGCTGACTGTTGGGGAGCCTTTTTATATTTAAGATCTATCCACACTGGACATTCCTCCAGGAATATCTTCTCTAAACTCTGCGTGATGTTGGCCCTCATCAATATTGAACATACTGTAAATACAGTACATAGATAATAGGTGCAGGAGCAGGCCGTTCGGCCCTTCGAGCCAGCACCGCCATTCCATATGATCATGGCTGATCGTCCACAATCATTACCCCTTCCTGCCTTCTCCCCATACCCCTGGATTTCGCTAGCCTGAAGAGTTCTATCTAACTCTCTTTTGAATGCATCCAGTGAATCGGCCTCCACTGCCTTCCGAGGCAGAGAATTCCACAATTTCTCAACTCTCTGTGAGCAAAAGTTATTCCTCAGTTCTGACCTATCCCTTATTCTTAATCTGTGACCCCTGGTCCAGGACTCCCCCAACATCGGGAACATGGTTCCTGCATCTAGCGCGTCCATTCATTTAATAATTGCATATGTCTCTATGGGATCCCCTCTCATCCTTCTGAATTCCAGTGAAATACAAGCCCAGTCGCCCCATTCTTTCATCATATGACAGTCCCGCCATCCCGGGAATTAACCTGGTGAACCTACGCTGCAGTCCCTCAATAGGAAGAATGTCCTTGCTCAAATTAGGAGACCAAAACTGCACTTAAAACTCCAGGTGTGGTCTCACCAGGGCCCTGTACAACTGCAGAAATACCTCTTGGCTCCTATACTCAAATCCTTTCGTTATGAAGGCCAACATGCCATTAGCTGAACATCTTCACTGCCATTTGTACCTGCATGCTTCCTTTCAGTGACTGATGTACAAGGACACCCAGGTCTTGTTGTACTTCCCCTTTTTCCTAACACCATTCAAATAATAATTTGCCTTCCCACCAAAGTGGCCAATCTCACATTTATCCACATTATACTGCATGTGCCCACTCACCCAACCTGTCCAATTCACCCTGCACCCTCATAGCATCCTCATCATGGTTCGCACTGCCACCCAGCTTTGTGTCATCTGCAAATCTGGTAATGTTACTTTTAATTCCAAATCATTAATCTATATTACTAAAACTATATTCTTGACCGGTTTTGGCCTCCTGTGCTGCGATTTCCGAGAGAACGCCGCCACCTACGGCCGTCATTTTTGGCCACCTCGCTCAGAGCCCCCCTCCGCCGTATGTGTGCCAAGGATTTCTCCAGTCGATGAAAAATGACAGAGTTATTAATGATCTTACAAAATTCCCCATTCTCTCTGCTGCCCCTGCTGGCGGCAGGGGGGATGGACTATAAAACCAGGAAGTGGTGTGCCTCAATTAATCTGCAAGCTGGAGAAAGGCAGAGGGTCACGTTTCTCTGAGCTGTGAGTAACACTGAACATATGTCACACAACTGTGAGTAAGTACCCTTAATGTGGTTTGAAAATGAAAATATGGTTAAAGTAAAAAAAGCACTGCCTGCAAATGGTTGCTTGGGGGGTTTGGGTTGAAATAAAAGGCACTCTCTCCCCCCCCCCCCCCCCTCTGCTCTCCTCTCCTCTCCTCTCTCCTCTCCTCCTCTCCTCTCCTCTCCTCTCCTCTCCCCCCCCCTCCTCACCCCTCCCCCTCCCCCCTCTCCCCCCTCCTCCCTCCTCCCCCCTCTACTCCCTCCCCCCCCCCCCCTCCCTGCCTCCCCCCCTCTCCTCCCTCCCCCCCTCTCCTCCCTCCCCCCTCTCCTCTCCCCCCCTCTCCTCTCTCCCCCTCTCCTCGCTCCTCCCCCCCCTCCTCCTCTCTCCCCCCCTCTCCTCTCTCTCTCCCCCCCTCTCTCCTCTCCTCCCTCCTCTCTCTCGCCTCCCTCTCATCTCTCCCTCCCTCTCATCTCCCCCTCTCCCTCCTCCTCTCTCCCCCCCCCTCCTCCCTCTCCCCTCTCCCTCTCCTCTCTCCCCCCTCTCCTCTCTCCCCCTCTCCTCTCTCCTCCCTCTCCTCCCCCCCCATCTCTCCCCCCCACTCCCTCTCCCCCCCTCTCTCCCCCTTTCCTCTCTCCCCCCTCCTCTCTCCCTCTCCTCTCTTCTCTCCTCTACCCTCTCTCCCTGTCCCCACATCTCTTCCTCTCCCCCTCCTCTCTGTCTCTCTCCCCCCTCCTCTCTCTTCTCTGTCTCTCTCACCCCCCCTCCCTCTCACCACCTCTCTCCTCTCCTCTCCCCCCTCCTCTCCCCCCTCCCTCGGTCCCCCCCCCTCTCCTCTCCCCCCCTCCTCTCTCCTCTCCCCCCCTCTCCTCTCCCCCCCTCTCCTCTCCCCCCCTCCTCTCCCCCTCTCTCTCTGTTATCCCCCTCTTTTTCTCCCACTCCTCCCCTCCATCCACGCCCCCACCATCCCTCCTCTAAACTCCCCTCCCCTCCCCTCCCCACACCCCTACCCCCTTCCCTCCACCCTCCCTGCTCCTCCTCACCTCTCCCCCTCCCCTCCCCCCTCCCCCTCTCTCTCACCCCCTCTCTCTCTCTTCCCCTCCACCCCCACCTTTCCCCTCTCACCCACCCTCCCTCTTCTCCTCCTCACCACCCCCTCTCCCTCTTGCCCCTCTCTCTGTGTCTCTGCCCCTTCTCTCTCTGCCCTCACTCTCTACCCCCCCCCCTCCCTCTCTAGACACGCCTGCAAGTTGGGGGCTATGCGTCAGTAGATAAGGTGGTTATGGGGTAAAAGGAGCAAATTAATAATATTGATATAATATCAAGGGGGTAGTTAGCGTGTGTGACGCCGCATGCTGCGCCCCCCCCCCCACAACCGCACGTTGGGGGAACAGACCCAACGGGTCTGCACTTGGACTAGTATATATTGTAAATAGCTGCAGTCCCAGCACCGAGCCTTGCGGCACCCCACTAGTCACTGTCTGCCATTCTGAAAGAGACCCGTTAATCCCTACACCTTGATTGCTGTCTGCCAACCAATTTTCTATCCATGCCAACACCCTATCCCCAATACCATGTGCTCTAATTTTAGTCCACCAGTCTCCCGGGTGGGACCTTATCAAAGGCTTTCTGAAAGTCTGGGTACACTACATCCACTGGCTCTCCTTTGTCCATTTTACTTGTTACATCCTCTAAAAATGCCAGAAGATATGTCAAGCTTGATTTCCCCTTCGGAAATCCATCCTGACTTGGACCGATCCTGTTACTGTTATCCAAATGCACCACTATTACCTTTGATAATAGACTCCAGCATCTTCCCCACCACTGATGTCAGGCTAACTGGTCTATAATTCCCTGCATTCACACTCCCTCCTTTCTTGAAAAGTGGGATAACATTAGCTGCCCTACAATCCACAGGAACTGATCCAGAATCTATGGAACATCAGAAAATGATCACCGATGCATCCGTGATTTCTAAAGCCAATTCCTTGATTTTACTTCGGAGTCACGTGAGTGACTACGTGAAAGAAGCCCGCTACGACGCATGCGTGCGTTGCTGAACAGCAAGCAGCCAGCTAAGGACGTCAGGGCAGAGCCACAGACGTTTGCTGCTGTGTTGCTGAACAGCAGGCAGCCAGCTACTGATGTCAGTATAGAACTGAAGTGCTGCCACACAAAATCGCGGCTGTTTAATGACCAGCAGCAGGCAGCAATGAATGTCGGCACCAGCATCTCCCATAAGGGAGCGAGTGCCAAACTTCACCCTAAATGGGTAGAGGTGCCCGTGAGTACCGGGACCATGGGGAGCGACCAGTGCCCGTAGGCATGGGGACCGGCTGCGGGATATACCGCATGCGACTAGTGCCTGAGAGCACCAAGGTCGGCAGGAGCGGTCCCATATATTAAAGCACCCGCGACGACTAGTGCCCGAGAGCATGTAAGTCGGCTGGAGCGGTGGCTGGAGTAAATTTCTCCACAGTGGCAGGCTCCGGGATTGGAGGATAGCCACAGTGGGCAAAAAATATAAGTCCCACAGCAGTTTCCCATAAGGGCTGCATGAAATATCAGACGCCTCTGAGGAGGGTATGGAAGGTCTGACGGGGTAAACTCTGAGCAGGTGATGGAGCCACCTTCCCCTATTGAAGGGTGGGATAAAACAACCTGCTGAACATGATGAGCCAGTACTGCCAGCAGAAACACACTGAGAATGATCTCGAGAAGGATGGCTGTGAGTATTGAATATATGTCCACCCATCAACTTCAAGCTAATACTTTTGCTGAAGTGTTGGCAAGGCATTTATACCCCGGGAAATTGTGGTGCTCTTAATGTAGCCAGTGTTACAGGTGCACTTGCAGACATGTTGGGAGGCCATTAGGAGTCGGGATATTAAAATCCAAAATACTCTGAAAGGTCTCATGGCGGGCATAACAACTTTGGCCCGCATGGTAAGAAAAGGTGGACATAATTAGTGACCACAAGGATGCTATTGCACTATTTTTGCAATGTGCAGTTTGAACTAAATATATTAGAAAGAGGGCCATTCAGCCAGCTCTAGACCCTAAGTTCGCTCTACTATGTAAGCAAACGGCCATAAACCCTGTTATTTGGGGGAGACCTGTCAAAATAGGTTAAAGAATTGGATGAGGAGGCTCGATTTTGGGGCTGATTAGAGCATCCAAAGGATATCTGGGGAAGACATTAACCTTATGTGCATCCTAAGAGAGGTAGTTTTTGTAATTATACTACAAAGAATTGGGCAGAGGTACCCAGCAGCAGCGTCCTGTTTAGGGTTTGGCCTGGGACGACCACTGTGGAAGATGCAAAAGCCTCTACGTCAGCATCTACCCTAACCTTAACCTTTAGGCCCTCCACAACCACGAATGAAACCAAGAAAATAACTTGGTTACCACCGATAACCATGGAGGTAGGTGAATCTGGGGCTCCAGCATTAATAGGGAGCATGGAAGTTGGAGGGACATTGCAACTTCATGTGGAAGCATGGTGTAATATATCTATGGACAGATATATCCTTACCAGTATTAAGGGATATCTGATAGAGTTTCTACACAAACAAAACCCTCCAGTACAACATAAACCGGGCAGATATATATGCTTACTAAAAGGGTAATGGAATAAACTAAACCTGAACAACAGGATTTGTCTCAAACATGTTTATTAGAAATAAGAAAGATGGGGGTTGCCGTATTATTATGGCTTATCAACGCTTCACAATGTTGTGCAATATATTCATTTTAAAAATGGATATTTTTAGCATTGCTAAAGAGTTAGTTTCAGCAGGCTACTTTATGGCAAGTATTAATTTTTAAGATGCTTACTATTCAATATCCAACAGGAGAAAAAAATTTAAACCAGCTTTGGAATTGCTGCAACACCAAAATCATAGAGTAATGGCATAGTTGGATGATATACTTATTGTGGGAATAACTTATGAATTGGCATGTTAGGCAGTGATTGCCACTAAACAATTGTTTGAACAGCTGGGATTCATTGTCAATCCACTTAAGTCAAAATTGACACCATTAACACATTTAATATGTTAATGACTTTACTAATAGGGAAAGCGACAGAGTTCATTGGGCTCAAAATTATAGAGGCCATTTATTTTGGCCAATGGAGCTAACAATAGAAGCTATAAAAGAATTACAATGTTGGGAACACAATGTTAAGTATTGCTCCAACCCAATAGTTATTCAAAACCTGTCTGTGCTATTACAAATAGATGCCAGTGCAATTGGTTAAGGTACAACTGATACCATCTCGAGCTATGGGGGAGATGGAATATACAAGAAGCTAACCTACTGTTAACCTACGCTAACACTAAGGGTATAAGTACTTAGAAATGTTAAGTGCATTTCATGGTCTGGAGGGTCATCAACTCGGTCAAAGACGCTCTTTGGTCTGCCCGAGCGTTGCTCACCACCCAGCAGAGCGAGATGTCCGTCAGGGAATGTTGCCGACTGGCCCACTGCAGACTGCAGGAGTACGTGCTAAGGGACTCGCTGAAGCTTGGTGCAGCCAACGCCAAGGCGCGGTGGGGGAGGGCCACAGTCTAGGGTCCTTCCGCTGCTGGACACGGGGGGCACGGTATGGTGGAGACGCCCCTCAAATTAAATTAAGGGAAGGTATCCCACGCCAGGGGCCACAGAGTGGCACGGGTGGGGGACTGTTTGGTGAAATTTGAAAAATGTAAAAAAATTGTACTGAAAAAACTTGTATAGTCTCCGAAAATGTCGGATGAATTTTGTTTGTTTGAATGGTTCAGGAATTGTATATATTTATCAATGAATAAAGTCTATTTTGAAATTAAAAAAAAAAAAAAAAAAATTTCATGGTCTAAAATCTTATTACTCAGGAATGAAACTGCAGCATGTTAGATGGTAGATAGATAATACCTCGGTGCTGGCATATATAAGTCATATGGGTGGAAATATATCAACATCTTGTGATGAATTGGCAAATTCAATTTGGCAATGGTGTGTCCAAAGGAATATTTGGTTATCAGCTACGTATCTACCAGGGATACTAATTCAGAGAAATCACCAGTTACCGAGGTATGTATCATTGGTAACAGATCCTGAGGCAGAAGCTACAGATGCTGTTTCACTGCACTAGGGGGGGGGGGGGGGGGGGGAAGATTTCATTTATGTATTTCCTCCTTTCCCTACTTTATCAATTGGGTACTAAGGGAATTCAACAGGAATCGGCATCTGGGATGTCGACGTACCCGATTGGCTTACAAAACTATGGTTTTCCGGGGTACAGGACATGGTGCTGGAACCATGTATAACTGTAAGACATAGTCCTAGGTTACTGGTGCATCCAGTAACTCAGGATAGCTATCCATGTCATAGAAAATATTGATTTAGTAGGTTGTAGACTCTAAAAGACCGCTACGGGACATGGGGCTATCAAAAGAACTGTGGACATGATCACAGCAGCACAAAGAAGGTCTACACAAATACAGTATTTAGGTCATATTAAAAATGGACTAATTACTGCCATAATAACCTTCTGGACCACAGAAATAAGGATGTTCCGGCGGTGCTAGAGTTTCTCACCAGCCTGCACTATGGACGACTGAGTTACAGCACTGTGAATAGTGCCAGAAGTGCATTGTCAAGTTATTGGTGGCAAGGAACAGTAAGACAGTCTGTGGGACCACATCCTCTGGTAGTTAAAATTTTAAGAGGCAATGTTAACACCAAGCCACCAAAATAAGATACTACTATATCTGGGATGTAAGTGTGGTCTTGACCTTGCTAAGGAATTGGTCGCCGGCTACAGCATTAAATCTGGATAAACTAACTAAGAAATGGTAATGCTGATGGCGCTAGTCACAGCGCATAAGGTCCAGTTATTGCAAAAAGTAAGACTGGATGGCTCACGATGGCGGCAGGAAGTTTGGGGTTTGTGATCCAGGACCGTATTATTAAACAAAATAGGCCAGGATCAGCGGAGCAGGTCATAGAATTGATGGCCTACCCGGAGGACAAACGCCTCTGTATAGTGAAACACGTTTTGTTATACAGTGAAAGTACAAAGGCTATCAGAGGCAAGGAAATGGCGTTTTAATCAGCTATAAGAAACTGTACCGTAGAGTGTAACTCAGACCATTTCGTGGTGGCTGAAATACGGGTTAAGATAGGCGGGAGTGGACAATAACATATTTAAATATCACTCCACCAGGGCTGCAGCTACATCCGCAGCAAAACGCCTTCATGTATCCATGGACCAAATCCTCAGGATCGCAGGATGGTTGTCAGAGAAAACGTTTCAGAAATGTTATAACAAACCAGTTAGCAGTATGGGAACGTTTTTCGGGGAACATTTGAAGTTCTGTATGATAATTTATCCCTGAAGAATACAGGGTTATAATTTGAATTAATTAGATATTATTTATCATTTCCATTAAATAATTGGTATGAATGGTTTTGAATATAATTAACAATTTCTCCCTAACTACCAAGGCAGTTGTGAAGCATGGACTTGTTTTCCACGGCATGAGGTCACAGAGCTTTGAAATCTTTCACGTAGTCACTCACGTGACTCCGAAGTAAAATAGTAAGATTAAACGAGAACTTACCAGTTTGAAGTTTGATCTTTATTTTATGAGGAGGAACGTTGAGGGAATACGTGCCCTCCGCTCCCACCCTCGAATGGTCATATCTTAAACTGGTATCTCTTTAATAATCTTATTATTTTAGGTCATTATAGTGTATCTGTGACCTCACACCGCTGCTTTGAAGGATGACACGCATGCGTCGTAGCGGGCTTCTTTCACGTATTCCCTCAACGTTCCTCCTCATAAAATAAAGATCAAACTTCAAACTGGTAAGTTCTCGTTTAATCTTACTATTATCCTGGGATGCAGACCATCAGGCCTGGGGATTTACCAGCCTATGACTGATATGAATTTCCTTCAGTTCTTCCATCACCCTAGGTCCTCTGTCCCCTAGTACATCTGGGAGATTGTTTATGTCTTCCTTAATGAAGACAGAACCAACGTACCTGTTCAACTCGTCTGCCATTTCCTTGTTCGGCATAATAAATCAACCTGTTTCTGTCTTCAACCACATTTGTTATAAATCATTTTTTCTCTTCACATACCCAAAAGATGCTTTCACTATCCTCCTTTATATGCTTGGCAAGTTTACCTTCATACCTCATCTTTTCTCCCCGTATTGCCCTTTTTGTTACCTTCTGTTGATCTTCAAACATTTCCCAACCCTCTGGCTTCCCGATCATCTTTGCTATGTTATATGTCTTCTCTTTTATTTCTATACTTTCCTTAACTTCCCTTGTCAGCCATGGTCACCTCTTATGGGCCTATCCGACTTAGGTGACTTTCTAGGCGACTGCAGGAGACTATGCAGTCGCCACATGGTCGCCACATGTTTACGGATGGTTGCCGGGGTGTCGCCTTCATGGTCTTGAGGAATTCCTGCATTCTGGGAACTGGTCATGACTTCATTATGGTCGCCCCGAGTTTTTCAACATGTCACAACGGAGTGTAGCGAGTATTCTCGTCCCATATGTAGGTCGGCAGGAGGTCTTTGTGTGTTGCCAGGCGGTCAAAGGTTCTCGTAGGTTCTCATAGGTTGCAACCGGTGCTGACCGGTGAATTTCATTGGCTCATTGGGAAAAAAAATGTGTGTGTGTGTGTGTTCCACTCTGACAGTTGCCGTTCCAGTTTCCGGTTTATCAGGCGACTGCCGGCAACTTGACAGTCACTAGCAAACTTGTCTGCAAGAATGTTGGTCCCCCTCCAGTTAAGGTATAACCCATCCATTTTGTACAGGTCGCCCCTACCCCTGAAGAGATCCCAATGGTTTATAAATCTAAATCCCTGCTCCCTGCACCAACTCCTCAGCCACACATTCAGATCCCCCTTATCTCCCTGTTCCTGCCCTCCCTTCCCCTCTTACTTACTTCTCTGTCTCACCTGTAGCATTTGTTGCAATGAGCACTGAGCTGCAAGTTCAACTATGTTTCTGTAATAGTCATGATATTAAAGTCTCATCTACCAATCCAAGCATGAGTTCATCTGCATTTTTGAAAGGATGCTCACCTTAAATTAAATACAGTTTAGCCTATCATTCCCTGTCCTGGCCACTGGACTTGCTTGTTTTTACTCCTGCATTTGCTTCCCCTTTCTCATCTGCGACACTAGCCCAACCCCCTGCCAGATGAGTTTAAACTGTTCGAAATCTCCGCACCAGGATATTGGTCCTCCAGTTCAATGGAACCTGTCCCTCTTGTACAGGTCACCTCTGCTCCAGAGGTGACCCTTATGCCCCTGTCCCACTTAGGAAACCTGAACGGAAACCTCTGGAGACTTTGCGCCCCACCCAAGGTTTCCGTGCGGTTCCTGGAGGTTGCAGGTGGTTGCCGGAGGTTGCAGGTAGTGGAAGCAGGTAGGGAGACTGACAAAAACATCCAGGTTGTTCCGTGTTGATATATTTATTTCTCCAGACTCAGTTCAGATCTGAGCTAGCTCAGAATCTCGACCATGGCAATGAAAAATGAACTCATTGGTTACATTATGCTCACCAGTGACTCTGTATAATTAATCACAGAGACAGAGAGGGTGGCGGATTTCCGCTTCCTGGGAATCCACATTGAGGAGGACCTGACGTGGAGCGTGAACACCACTGCGCTGCTGAAAAAGGTCCAGCAGAGACTGCACTTCCTGCGGGTGCTCAGGAAGAACAACATCACTCAGAGGCTGCTGCTGTCCTTTTATCGGTGCTCCATTGAGAGCATACTAACATACTGTGTATGCGTGTGGTACACCAGCTGCACAGTGGCTCAGAGGAAAGCGCTCCAGAGGGCCATTGACAACGCCCAGAGGATTGTCGGCTGCCCTCTCCTTACCTTGGAGGACCTACACAGTTCCCGCTGCACCAAAAAAACCCAGAATATAATAAAGGACATCTCCCACCCCGGACACTCCCTGTTTGAACTGTTGCCGTCAGGCAGACGGTACAGATCCACAAGGACAAGGACAAATAGACTACAAAACAGTTTTTACCCCACTGCTATAAAAGCACTAAATGTGGCCGCCAAGGAACGCAGGGGCGATACAGACTAAGGGACTGTGGTAACAGTGAAATCGACAGAAGGATGGAGGGTTGGGTGTGTATGCGTGCTTTGTCTGTGTTTTTTATTTATTGCTTATCTTTATTATTTTACCGTGGATGTTTCGTTAGCTTTAGAAATGTTTGAATGCTGCACTGACTGGCTGACATTTTAAATTTCGTTGTACATGGCCCATGTTACAATGACAATAAAGAAACTATTCTATTCTAATCTAAACAGCCACAGTTTATATTGATGAGGATAAAGGAACTAGAAACACAATGTTGGCAATATGAACATTTTGTGTGGGAACTACCGAAAATTATCTTTTTGGTCTTAAATTTTAATCCAATAAGTAACATTTAATTTTTTTTTTTAATACATTTACTGTTTCTTTGACTTGTATGCCCAGGCGCCCATTTCTTAAAGAAGCGACTGTAGGTGGGTCACTGTCACTTAACTTGTTTTTTCTTACAACAGTAAAGGAGGTTCATGGATTCCATGCCAGCTCGCAGAGCAATCATAGAACATAGAACACAGAACATAGATATATCACAGAATACAGCGCTGGAACAGGCCTCTCAGCCCACGACATCCGTGCTCAACGTGACGCCAAATGAAACTAATCAGCTCTCTAATCCCTTCCTCACAATATTTTTCCCTCCAAGCTATTCCCATAAACCTCCCCATCCCCCCACAGATTCCATGACTTAGCTTCACATGAGGGATAATTTACAAAGAAAATTAAACTACCAACCTGCACATCTTTGAGACAACTAGAGTACCAGGGAGAAAACCCACATGCAAACTACGCACTGATTGCACCTAAAGTCAGGAATTAACCTGGATCACTGGTATGATGAGGCAACTGCTGTAGTAGCTGTGTGATTGTGCTGCTCAAACCCTGCAATTTCTAAATGAATAATACATTTTCACACCTAATTTAGTTGAGTCTAGACATGCAAACTAATATTATAAATATACATTTAAATAAGCAGTAAAATTCTGAATATTTATTTTCACCTGTATTGTATTGACATTCTGGCAATATGCTATTGGCCATGTCTAACATTGTGACATTGAATCATAGAGTCATCCAGCATAGAAACAAGACCTTTGACCCAACTTTTCCATGCCGGCCAAGAAACCCCATCTAAGCCCGTCTGATTGGCCCGTGTATGGCTCATATCCCTCCAAACATTTCCTATCCATGTACTTATCCCAGTGTCTTTTCAACATTGTTATTGTACCTGCCTCAACTACCTCCTTTGGCAGCTTGTTCCATACACCCAACACCCTCTGTTGCCCCTCGAGTTCGTAATAAATCTTGCTCCCCTCACCTTAAACATGTGTGCTTTTGCTTGTGATTCCCCTACTCTGGGTAAAAGACTGTGCATTCGCCCTATTAAGTCCCTTGGTAGTTTTATACATCTTTATAAGATTACCCCTCAGCCTCCTGTGCTTCAAGGAATACTAATTTACTTTAGTTCATTATTGTCATGTGAACTAAGGTACAGAGAAAGATTTTGTTTGCATACTATCCGTTCAAAAGAAAATACTATACATGATGACAATCAAGCTGTCCACAGTGTACAGGTAAAGGATAAAGAGTACAACATTTAGTGCAAGATAAAGTCCGATAAAAAATAGTTTAAAGGTCTCTAATGAGGTAGATGGGAGGTCAAGACTGCACTCTACTTGAGAAAAGTAGACTGCAGCTGGGGTTGGGGACTGGACTTTGTGCCTTCCCTCATGGTGGGAGCCATTGTGGTTAAGACTCTCATTGGTGTTATATCTGTATTCTTTTGTGTACTGCAAAATGGCAGAAAGCATTTCACTTCACTACACCTCGGTGTATGTGAATGTGACTAATAAAATACCTTTGATACCTTTGATACTTTGATTCATATGAAAGTCCTGACATCCCAGGAATCAATCTGGTGAACCTCCTCTGTACTCCCTCTATGGCAAGAATGTCCTTCCTCAGATTAGGAGACCAAAATTGTACGCAATACTCCAGGTGTGGTCTCACGAAGACCCTGTACAACTGCAGTAGAACCTCCCTGCTCCTATACTCAAATCCTTTTGCTATGAATGCTAACATACCATTCGCTTTCTTCACTGCCTGCTGCACCTGCATGTCTACTTTCAATGACTGGTGTACCATGACACCCAGGTCTCGTTGCATCTCCCCTTTTACTAATCAGCCACCATTCAGTAATAGTCTACTTTCCTGTTTTTGCCACCAAATTGGATAACCTCACATTTATCCACATTATACTGCATCTGCCAAGCATTTGCCCACTCACCCAGCCTATCCAAGTCATCTTGCCACCGCCGAGCATCCTCCTCACAGCTAACACTGCCCCCCAGCTTCGTGTCATATGCAAACTTGGAGATGTTGCATTCAATTCCCTCGTCCAAATCATTCATATATATTGTAAATAGCTGGGGTCCCAGCACTGAGCCTTGCGGTACCCCACTAGTCACTGCCTGCCATTCTGAAAAGGACCCTTTAAGTTTGTGCTTTAAGTTTGTACACTAATCTCTTATGTGGGACCTTGTTGAAAGCCTTCTGAAAGTCCAGATATAACTTATCCACTGGTTGTCCATTATCCACTCTACTAGTTACATCCTCTAAAAATTCTATAAGATTCGTCAGAAATGATTTACCTTTCATAAATCCATGCTGACTTTGTCCAATGTTTTCACCACTTTCCAAATGTGCTGCTATCCCATCTTTAATAACTGACTCTAGCAGTTTCCCCACTACCGATGTTAGACTAACTGGTCTGTA
The DNA here is from genome assembly GCF_028641065.1 of Leucoraja erinaceus. Classification (NCBI taxonomy): domain Eukaryota; kingdom Metazoa; phylum Chordata; class Chondrichthyes; order Rajiformes; family Rajidae; genus Leucoraja; species Leucoraja erinaceus. Next base: position 18,164,513 of record NC_073378.1, read on the forward strand.
ATTCCCATTTTCTCTCTCACTTTTTAAAAAGTGGGGTTACATTAGCTACGCTCCAATCCTCAGGAACTACTCTAGAATCTACTCCAGAGTTTTGAAAAATTATCACTAATGCATCCACTATTTCTGGGGCTACTTCCTTAAGTACTCTGGGATGCAGCCTATCCGGCCCTGGGGATTTATCGGCCTTTAATCCATTCAATTTACCTGACACCACTTCCCGGCAAACCTGGATTTCACTCAGTTCCTCCATCACATTTGACCCCCGGTCCCCTGCTATTTCCGGCAGATTATTTATGTCTTCCTTAGTGAAGATAGAACCAAAGTAGTTATTCAATTGGTCTGCCATGTCCTTGTTCCCCATGATCAACTCACCTGTTGCTGACTGCAAGGGACTTGCATTTGTTTTAACTAATCTTTTTCTCTTCACATATCTATAAAAACGTTTGCAGTCAGTTTTTATGTTCCCTGCCAGTTTTCTTTCATAATCAATTTTCCCTTTCCTAATTAAGCCCTTTGTCCTCCTCTGCTAGACTGAATTTCTCCCAGTCCTCTGGTAGGCTGCTTTTTCTGGCTAATTTGTATGCTTAATTTTTTGTTTTGATACTATCCCTGATTTCCCTTGTAATCCACAGATGCACTACCTTCCCTGATTTATTATTTTGCCAAACTGGGATGAACAATTGTTGTAGTTCATCTATGCAGCCTTTAAATGCCTTCCTTTGAATATCCACCGTCAACCCTTTAAGAATCAATTGTCAGTCTATATTTGCCAATTCACGTCTCATACCCTCAAAGTTACCTTTCTTTAAGTTCAGAACGATTGTTTCTGAATTAATTATGTCACTCTCCATTCGTTTTTAAATTTATTTTTATTTATTTATTTTTGTTAGAAGTACAATAATGTGGTACCACAGTACCTAAAACTTATTGACATATTACATTTCATATACAACTTCTTATTTTTAATTTAATAATAAAACAGGAGTAAGGAGGAAAAGAGTAGAAAAAGAGATATAATGATAGAGTGGTGCATGAAATAGTAAGAGAGCCCGAAAGAAGAAAGAAGTACACGAAAAGAGAGAGATAGAAAAGGAGAAGTAAAAGGAGAAAGAGAATGAAACAAAGTAGAAAATTAAATAAAAAGAGATTGAAAGCAATATACCTATTTAATGTTCTTGGCCACCCGTCACCTGATTTTGAAACATTTGATTTCTATGGTTGTGTTGCACCATATGCTTGTAAGAAGTTGATAAATGGAGAACAAATCACTAAGAATTGGTCTGCCTTACCTGCTAGAAGGAGTCGTATTTCTTCAAGATATGCCGTTTCCGACATATTTGAAATCCACAATTTGAGCATTGTTGTAGGCGCATTTTTCCAAAATTGAAGTATACGTTTTTTTGCCATTATTAAACCATAATTAAGGAGAGATTTGTGAAACGTATTTTGCTTATTCCAATCTTCCATTGATCAAATGATAATAATTTCTGTATTAGGTTCAAGTCTTAGATTAAATAGTTTTGTAAAAATTTCAAAAATTTTGTTCCAGAATTTATGAAGTTTTATACAGGAGACAAAAGTGTGTGTTACAGTGGCATTTTCAGATAAACATTTATCACAGATGGGAGAGATATTTGGATAGATTTTATTCAGTCTAGTTTTCGAGTAGTATAATCTATGTAAGATTTTAAATTGAATTAGATTGTTTGTGTCTTGCATTAATCGAACATTTATGTATGTATATCAGGTATTTTTCCCATGTTTCTTTGGGAATTTTTATCAGTAATTCTCGTTCCCAATCTGCTCTGATTGCCTCTGTCGATGGTAATTATATGTTTAAAATGATATAATATAAATATGATATTAATTTGCTTGATTCTGCCTTAATGTTCGTTGCTTCATCTAATAAATCTAAGGTTAGAATTTGATATCCTTGTATCTGTTTTTGCTGGTTAGAGAGGAGATTAACGCAATAGAAAGGAATTTGAAGGTTAAATACCTTCAAGTATTGGTTACTTTACAAGTTGTACTTTAATTGTAATTGTTGAAATGATAAAAAAATTCCCATTTCATACACGTCTCCAATCCTTTTAATTCCTAATCTTTCCCAATAGATTTTCGTTTTGTCAGTAAGAGATGGTTTGAATGAGGGATTATTAACTATTGGAGATAAAAGCGATAAGTTTCTTAATTTCAAAGTTAGTTTTATTTGTTTCCAAATTCGCATTGTGTCGTGGATAATTGGGTTCTTCTTATATATTGTATTGTTTAATTTTATCGGGGAGAAGAGGATCGCTCCTATATTAAAAGGAGAGCAATCATCTTTCTCCACTCTTATCCATTCTACCTGTTGGACAGAGCTGTCCAACCAATAAATTATGTTTTTAATATGTACTGCCCAATAATTGTGTAAAAAGTTCGGAAGTCCCCCAGATTCTTTAGGTTTACACAGGTGTTTTCTTTAGATTCTGTGCGATCTATAATCCCATATGAAGTTTGTAATATTGGAGTCTAATTTTTTTAAGGACATTTTTTGGTAGGTATATTGGTATTGATTGAAATAGATATAATATTTGTGGTAGAAAAATTATTTTTATAGCATTTATTCTGCCTATTAAAGACATCGGCAGAATTTTCCAGAATTTAATCAACGCATTCAATTTAGTTAATAAAGGCATAAAATTTGCATTAAATAGTGATTTATATTTTCTAGTAATTTGGATACCCAAATACTTGAATTTTGCTGTTGCAATTTTAAAGTTGAATTTTAACAGGTTTGTCGACTCTTGGGGTTTTAACAACATAATTTCACTTTTATTCCAATTTATTCTATATCCTGAAAAGGAGCCAAATTTCTCTATTAAATTTAGTATATTTGGTATACTAACTTGCGAATTTGTAATGTATAATAATACGTCGTCTGCGTATAGTGAGATTTTATTATTTGAATCTTTGGTATTATGGTATTATATCCCCAAATATTCGGATGGCTTCTTATACTTTCTGCTAAAGGCTCTATCACAAGGGCAAATAGCAGGGGTGGTAATGCACACCCCTATTGCCCCTTGATAATTGAAATTTTGAAGATAACATGTTGTTATTCTAGCAGTCTGCTTGTCATATAATAATTTTACCCATGAGATAAAATTCTCTCCCATGTTAAATTTTTTGCAATACTTTATACAGATATTGCCATTCTACTTGATCAAATGCTTTTTATGCGTCCAATTAAATAATTGATACGTCTTCTTCTTCAGTGCATGCATTATATTAAACAAGCAGCTCAAATTGTTGGCTGAGTATCTTTTAGGTATAAACTCCGTTTGATCCGGGTTTATTAGTTTACTAACGTATTTGAATTTGAATTTGAATTTGATTCCTTTATTGTCATTCAGACCTTTCGGTCTGAACGGAATTACGTTGCCTGCAGTCATACACAGTAACAATAAATAAATAACAAAACATACAATAAACATAAATTAACATCCACCACTGAGTTCGCCAAGCACCTCCTCACTGTGATGGAGGCAAAAGTCTTAGTCTCTATCTCTGTCTCTTCCTTCCCTCCCTAGTAGCCTTACCTCTGTCTCTGTCTCTTCCCTCCCCAGTAGCCTTTGCAAATCTCCCTGCCAGGACATTGGTCCCCCTAGGGTTCAAGTGCAACCCGTCCTTACTCAGTCTTCTCACTAAAGTCTTTGCACGCTTTTCTAATTTCCTGTTTGATGCCATCCCCAACTCCAGTACTACTGTTAGGTGGCCTGTACACAACTCCCACTAGCGTTTTCTGCCCCTTAGTTTTTCGCAGCTCTACCCATATTGATTCCACATCCTCCAAGCTAATATCCTTCCTTTCTATTGCGTTAATCTCCTCTCTAATCAGCAATGCTATGTCACCTCCTTTTCCTTTCTGTCTATCCCTCCTGAATATTGAATATCCCTGGATGTTCAGCTCCCAGCCTTGGTCACCCTGGAGCCATGTCTCCGTGATCCCAACTATATCATAGTCATTAATAGCTATCTGCACATTCAACTCATCCACCTTATTACAAATGCTCCTTGCATTGAGACACAAAGCCTTCAGGCTTGTTTTTACAACACTCTTACCCCTTATACAATTATGTTGAAAAATTGCCCTTTTTGATTTTTGCCCTGGATTTGTCTGCCTGCCACTTTTACTTTTCACCTTGCTACCTATTGCTTCTACCCTCATTTTACACCCCTCTGTCTCTCTACTCACACATTTAAGAAACCCACCACCTCTTATTCTATGTTTATTATCTTTTTCTTCTTTCCCCCCTACATGTTGGGTCTGAGTGCTTCCCTTCTCTGCCTCCTGCCTCACACACTGTCTACTAGCTTTCTCTATTTGTGTCCCTCCCCCCAACCGCTCTAGTTTAAAGTCTTCCCAGTAGCCTTTGCAAATCTCCCCGCCAGGATATTGGTCCCCCTAGGGTTCAAGTGAAACCCGTCCTTTTTGTACAGGTCACACCTTCCCCAAAAGAGGTTGCAATGATTCAGAAACTTGAATCCCTGCCCTCTGCACCAGTCCCTCATCCACGCATTTATCCTCCACTTCGCTCCATTCCTACTCTCACTGTCGCGTGGTACAGGCAATAATCCTGAGATTGTTACCTTTGTGGTCCTTCTCTTTAACTCTCTTCCTAACTCCCTGAATTCTCCTTTCAGGACCTCTTCCATTTTTCTACCTATGTCATTGGTAACTATATGTACCACAACCTCGGGCTCCTCTCCCTCCCATTTCAGGATATCCTGGACACATTCAGACACATCCCAGACACTGGCACCAGGGAAGCAAACTACCATCCGGGTCTCCTGACTGCGTCCACAGAATCGCCTGTCTGACTCCCTAACTATAGAGTCCCCTATTACTACTGCCCTCCTCTTCTTTTCCTTACTCTTCTGAGCAACAGGACAGGTCTTTGTACCAGATGCCCGGCCGCTGTCACTACCCCCAGGTAGGCTGTCCTCCCCAACAGTACTCAAACAGGAGTACTTATTGTCAAGGTGTACTCACTAGTCCCTGCCTCTGCCCCTTGCCCCTCCATTGGGTCCTCCAACACAATAGTCCAGCATTCACCCGTTCCCCCAATGCAACCCATTCCCCCAATGCAACGCGGGGGGTTGTGAGGGGCAGGGGTGTGTGTGGGGGGGAGGTGTGTGTGTGGGGGGGGGGGGGTTTAGGGGGGGGTGTTTGGGCTGTGGGGGATGTGGCGTGGAAGGGATAATTTTATGGCTTTGCAATTTTGGTCCTTCCCTTGCTCAGAGCAAATTTCAGAACTATGTGCATTGAAGTATCTCTGGTTTCTGAGCTGTTGTCAGGAATGTGAGGTTAGAGAATGACCTTGAATAACTTTAGAAGCTGGTCTGTAAGTAAGATTGAATTCCTTTACCACAGTGTTGAGTGTTGGTCGTATTACTTTCAAATCATATTTGGTCTGCGATGGGAAGTGTGTGGGAGGGGCGGTGAGGAGGGAGAACCTCGATGTGGGAGGAAGGGAGGGAGGCCGCAGGTGGGTGTGGACCCGAGGACCCGAACGAGGCCGCGATGAGACTTTTATAGGTATAGAGATATCTACATGGAGAAAAGACTGCATTGAGAGCATGTTTTAAACAATGGCAACATGTGGTATTTCGGAAAATTGTGCTCTATTGCACGAGGCAAAAAACAAAATAAACAAATGTCATTATTGTTTGCATGTGAAAAAATTTGTGGCAAAACGCAACATTTTTAGTCTTGAGCATGAGCTGAAAATGCAGATCATTGACGGCTCTATATCAAAGCAACTTTGACAAAAAGCCCTTGAAGGGGATATCAAACCAGCTGAACTAATCTGAATATCACTGTCATTTTCAGAGAACTATGCTGTAGAAAGGCTACAAGACATTGTTGTGAATACAATGTGGAAATAATCATTATGGCAGATATTTTCACTCAAAGTTGACTCCAGGAAAAATCGCTGGCAACACAAAAAAATAAGCAAAATAATTTCAATATTGTGGTGTCAGCTAGTCCCACAAACCTGAACATTCTTTAAAGTGAAAATGAGTTAACTCAGTTAGGAAATGTAGCTTTTTTATAAAAAATCTACTATTCAGCAAAGCAGCGTCAGAATCATCAAAGCATTGTTCGGGCATTGAAGTGGATGCAAAGATCGATAATCATGGTGATGGTCCTGAGTATGTATTGGGTTCATCACCATACTTTTCAGCCAGGGGTGAATACTTTATACTCACAAATCCGTTTACTGGTTGATGTGGGTGCACCTGTGGATATGTTGAGTGAACAATCCTTCAACAATCTTCTGATAATTTTTACTCTAACCGCAAGAAAATGCCCGAATAGTGTTTTACAATGATGCGACACAGAGAGATCATAGTCATTCAGCATGGAAACAGGCCCTTCGGCCCAACTTACCCATGCCGGTCTACACTAGTAACACCTGCCCGTGTTGACCCATATCCCTCTAAACCCATCCTATCCATGTGCCTGTCTAAATGTTTCTTAACTGTTATGATAGTAATTGCCACAACCATCTCTTCCAGCAGCTCGTTCCATAAACCCATCACCCTTATTTAAACAAGTGACCCCTCAGGTTCCTATTAAATCTTTCCCTCCTCATCTTAAATCTATGTCCTCTTGTTCTTGATTCCCCTACTCTGGGCAAAACACTCTGTGCATTTGCCCGATATACTCCTCATGATTTTGTGCACCTTTCATCCTCGTGCTCCAAGGAATAAAGCCCTTGCCTGCTCAACCTCTCACTATAGCTCAGGCCTTTGGGTCCTGGCAACATCCTTGTACATCTTCTCTGCACCCTTTTCAGCTTGACAACATATTTCCTATAACATGGTGACCAAAAGGCAATACGATACTCTAAATGTCACATGACCAACATCTTGCGTTACTGCAATATTACTTCCCAACTTCTATAATCAATACTCTGACCGATGAAGACCAATGTGTCCAAAGCCTTTTGACCACCACATCTGCTTGTAACGCCACTTTCAAGGAACTACTGTATGTACCTGCACTCCTAGATCCTTCTGCTCTACAACATTCCAGAGCCCTACCATTCACTGTGTAGATCCTGCCCTTGTTCGACTTCCCAAAACGCAACACTTTTCTCTGTTTTAAATTCCATTAGCCATTCCGCAGCCCACCTGCACAATCAATCCATTTTTGACCCCCATCGCCACTATCTATAATACCACCCACTTTTGTGTCATCTGCGAACTTGCTAATCATGCCACTGTTTCTAGTTCTATGAATGTTTTCATCACAATTGACCTCCAAATTTAAAAAAATTGATCACGATATTTTTAAGGTAACCCCACCTGAATGATACGGGTTCCAGTTTTGATGCAGCATCAGGTCTTCACAACATTAATAATAATAATAATAATAATAATAATAATAATAATAATAATAATAAAATATTTTATTGTCATTGCACATAAGCGGAATGAGATTTGGTATGCAGCTTTCATCTGATGTCACAACATAAATAACTAATAACATTTAGATTTAGATACCCCGAGAACATGGATTGTAAAAAGAACAGTAAAACAGTCAAAACAGTTCAAAGAGACTAAAGTGCAGATGTGTCTGTGCGACATGACCATCCGAGGGAGACAGTCCATGGGGGGTGGTGGGCTCTCAGCAGGGCCGGTTCAAAGCCGCCATAGCTCTGGGAATGAAGCTGTTCCTGAGGCTGGAGGTTCGGGCGTAGAAGGCCTTGTAACGTCTGCCGGAGGGAAGTAGTTTGAACAGTCCATTACAATGGTGACCATTGACTTCTATTATGCGTATCTGCATTCAATAACATCCATTCCAAATTTGTAGACTTCTTTAATTAATATTGGAAAGGAGAATGGATCGTATGGATCCTGATGTTAGCACATCGGCAGTTACTTGGCCTTGTTGCAGAATTGATTTTCATTTTTGTAAGCACATTGAGAAAGAACTTGAATACCTGCTTGCATTTGATACTTTTCAAAAGAGTTGAAAATTATACAATTACATGGGTTTTACCAACAGAAGTTGTTAAGAAGCCAAAAGTCAAAAATCAGATTCACATATGTTCAAATATGTCTGACCCCTGAATCAAGCAATCAATCATTTAATATTTAAATATTTTACAAAACTAGACCTTAATGTTGAATATTTTCTGATAGAGTTTGAAGAACCTTTCATTGTGCAGAAGCCTTCTCAGCACACATTGAACTTCTGAGATGCAAGAGTTCAACTTTAGAGTATGATCATCAGCTGAAATATTTCAGAACCTCATATATCTTCTTCACAATGACTTGAAGGCATGCTGAACATTAACACTGACATGCTGGGATCCAAACGTGTTCACATCAATTTACAGAGGCTGCAACCTTACGCTGAGCAGAGACAAATGTTTTCTCAAGAAGAAAACTTGTCTGAAGAAAGTTAAAGCAAAACGGTGCTACAAATCCTGCAAATGATCATAGACTTCATAGCATCCTTAGGCTCAACATTTATTGCAACCTAACTTAATATATTGTCCACTCCACTGCGCTAACTAACCAGTGAAATGGCAATGGACATAAACACACATATCATAACTTGTCATGATTAATGGTTGGCTGCAAGCCATACCACTGCTCATGATAACCCAGCAAAAGCTGTTCTGATCTTTATAAATATGAGCTCAATTGGTCTTAATCCCATCCTCAGAAAAATAAAACTGGTACATCACTGAAATGAACTGAGATTTGCCTGGGGCCCAACTTGCCCGTGCCAACCAAGATGCCCTGCCCTGCACCTAATTTCTATGTTACATTAGTCCCACTGGCCTGCATTTGACCCATATCCATCTAAACGTTTGCTATCCACATACCCATCCAAATATCTTTTAAATGTTCATGGTCAAGATAAAGGTCTGTTTATTGTCACATGTACCAATTAAGGTACAGTGAAATTCAAATTATCATACAGCCATACATAAAAAAGGCAACAAGACACACAACTACATAAAAGTTAACATAAACATCCACCACACCAGATTCCCCACATTCCTCACTGTGATGGAGGGCAATAAAGTCTAATCTTCTTCGTCTTTATTCTCCTGCGGTCAGGGCAGTCGAACAGTCTGCAGTTGGGGCGATCGAAGCTCCCGCATCGGGTGGTTGTAGCTCCTATGGCTTGGAGCTCCCGAGATCGGTCTCTAACCAGAGACCACGAGCTCCACAATGTTAAAGTTCGCAGGCTCCCGCAGTTGGAGCTCCTGAAGTCGGTCTACTGCAAATGCCGGCAACTCCTCGCTATTAGGCCGCAGAGCGGATGGAGATACGATACGTAAAATAATCGCATCCCCGTCAAGGTACCTGCCTCAGCTATCGCCTCTGGCAGCTGAATCCCTCTATCCACCACCCTCTGTGTGAAAATGGTGCCCCTCAACCTCCTATAAAATCTTTCCCCTCTCACCTTAAACCTATGTCCCCTGGTTCTTGATTGCCCTACTCTGAATCATCAATCAAGTCTCTGTGTGTCATTCATACACTGCACAGTTTGCAATGAACTCTTGTTTGCACCTGGTTTAGAGTTTGTGTTACAAGAGAATCAACCTGTCATCGCGGTCAAAGACACAATGTATTATAGATATTTAGTCAGAGGGTGATGAAACTGTGGAATTTACTGCCACAAATGGCTGTGGAGGCTGTCAATACATATATGTAAGGAGGCAGGAGAATGGGATTAAGAGAGAAAGATAGAATGACGGAATAGACTTGATTGACGATTCATAGTTGAATGACAGAATAGACTTGATGGGCCAAACGGCCTAATTCTCTTCCTATAACTTATTAACTATCTAAATGGCGTCAAGTTTGGAAAAGGGGAAGTACAGCAGGATCTGTGGGTCCTTGTTCATCAGCATATGAAAGTAAGCATGCAGGCACAGCAAGCAGTGAAGAAAGCGAATGGCATGTTGGACTTTATCACGAGAGGAGTCGAGTATATGAGCAAAGAGGTCCTTCTGCAGTTGTACAGAGCACCTGGAGTATTATGTGCAGTTTTGATCCCCTAATTTGAGGAAGGACATTCTTGCTATTGAGGGAGTGCAACGAAGGTTTACAAGGGATGGCGAGACTGTCATATGCTGAGAGAATGAAGCAACTGGGCTTGTACACTCTGGAGTTTAGAAGGATGAGAGGATATCTTATTGAAACATATAAGATTGTTAAGGGTTTGGACACTCTGGAGGCAGGAAACATGTTCCCGCTGTTGGGGGAGTGGTGAGTCTGTGGAATTCTCTGCCTCAGAGGGCAGTGGAGGCAGGTTCTCTGGATGCTTTTAATAGAGATAGGGTCTTAAAGATAGGGGAGACAGGGGATATGGGGAAAAGGTAGGAACGGGGTACTAATTGGGGATGATCAGCCATGATCACATTGAATGGCGGTGCTGGCTCGAAGGGCCGAATGGCCTACTCCTGCACCTATTGTCTATTGTCTATTGAACATATGAACATGTTAACCATGAAGCCCAGCAAAGAATTATAAAAAGGAAAGTTCTCAGGAAGAGATAGTTTCGGCCGTCCAAAATCAACAAATGTCATAAACCATAATGTCAAATCTTCAAAAACCAATACAACTATGATAATTAGCCAACAAGCTATGGGTTAAAGTTCACATTGCTCTGGCAGATCTATACTCGGGCAACTGTTTAGAATTATAAATATTTATTCGAGATTCCATGTTGTAAAACATTGTCAGTTCTATCTCCACATAAACAATCATTCTGTAGCTTGATTAACGTTTTGTGATTTCTCTGTTATGCAAACTATATAGATGAATATATAATTATTATTCAACAGCCATGACTATAGGGTTAACAACCCTTCCTGCAAAATTACATCTTGCTGACCACGTGACAATGATGTAATGGAGAGATGGAGGGGAATGATAAAGAAATCATCAGCATTGCTCATGCCCGAGGAAATTCATGAGACCAAGAATGTTATTGTTTCATATGAAATTCCAGAGGACCTCCATAGGTACACTGAAGAAATGCTGAACACTGTGAAACTGAACCATCCTACCAACACTAGAGAGTAGTCCTGAACTACTACCTACCTCATTGGATACCCTTGGATTATCTTTGATCGGCCCTTACTGGCTTTATCTTGTTGTACATGGTATTCCCTTTATCATGTATCTGTACACTGTGGAGAGCTCGGTTGTAATCATGTATTGTTTTTCCACTGACTGGTCAGCACGCAACAAAAGCTTTTCACTGTACCTTGGTACACGGATAATAAACTAATGGTCGATACTTTGTGACAGAGCCAATGACCATAATGGGTATATCAAAGCAAATGTGAAGAAACTTGTAAATTCAGATATACGCCATAGGATTCCGGAGACAAAGGTTTGAGAAAGGCAAATTAAAAGGACAACTATCCTAGTCCTAATGGCATACAGCCATCTGGAATCATTTCTGCCATCGTGCAATTCAAAAGCATCAGACAAATTGTGACGTACCTCAAAGTACTCAAAAACACATACACTGTTGGTGAATACAAAATTCAGGGTAATAAACCCAGGTGGCTCAAGAGCCGTCACCCATCAAATTAGTCGAAATCTCCCTGGGATCTACGAATTTTTACAGTGAAGCAATATAAAGATGAAGACAATCAGGACATTTCTTTCAATTAATGGGGAGGAAAGCAGTGTTTTATGTAATGCTTTTATGTTGTGGTAGTTCATTTTTATTTTTAAGACTCTACATGTGTATCCTCTTTATTATTGTATGGTTCTGAGTATGCAAAGCATTATTCAGTACTCACAGAGTACTCAGTACTCACATAATTACTCACAGAGACAACGGCTAAACAGTCCACACCCCCCAATTTAGCTTTTGTACACTGTAAATGATTAAATCTACTGTCCACACATCAGATTAGTTAGCGGATCATTTGTAAAGTGTGGAATGCACATCAATGGTCTAAACATTATCAGAGGACCATTGTTGTCCAGTGTCCGGTCATCATCTGGCTGAGGCGGCGTTCCGGCGACTTGAATTCGGGGCTCGGCCGCGGGCCAGCGGACGACATCGTCGGGAGCTCGCAGGTCACAGATTGGTGACCTGTTTTTCCGGAGCTCCCGCAACTACAGCTGCGTCCGCTGGATTGGAGGGTGGCAGCTTCGACCACCCCGGGCCACGGAACTGAACCGGCCCGTTCTGGAACTGAGCTTGGTTGAGCCGCGGGACTTAGTCGCCATCATCCGGCAGGGTCACAACAACGGAAGCCTGGATCGCCTCAGCGCAGAGGGAGAACAAGGACAGGAGGGAAGAGACAGAGACGTAAGACTTTTGCCTCCATCAAAGTGAGGAGGTGCCTGGTGAACTCACTGTGGTGGGTGTTAATTTGTGTTTATTGTATGTTTCGTTATTTATTATTATATGTATGACTGCAGGCAACGTAATTTCGTTCAGACCGAAAAGGTCTGAATGGCAATAAAGGAATCCAATCCAATCCAATCGAATAAAAAATGCCCACCGCTCAGTCCCTCGACCACATTTTGGGAAATCTGACCTTAGATGTGCTTCTGCTCCCTGCCTACAAACAAAAATTGAAGCAGGAGGATCTGGTACAGAGAGCTGTGAAATGCTGGTGGAAGCAGGTGGCACCGATGACATCTTATGTGACTGCTTTGAGTCAGTGGATTGGTCCATATTCGGGGATTCCACAGCAAACCTGAATGAGTACGCCACTTCCGCGACTGAATTCATCGGCAAGTGCGTGGAAGACTGTGAGCCGACAAAGTCCATCCGAGAGTTCCCCAACCATGGATGAACCACCAGGCACATTGATGTTAGGCTCACTGGCCTATACTTACCAGGCTTTTCCTTGCAGCCCAACATAGAGCACAACATTAGCCACCCTGTAGTTCCCAAGGAGCGCAGAAGGTTAAGGAGGGACTTGATAGAGGTTTTTAAAATGATGAGAGGGATAGACAGAGTTGATGTGGAAAAGCTTTTCCCACTGAGAGTAGGGAAGATTCAAACAAGGGGACATGACATGAGAATTAAGGGACTGAAGTTTAGGGGTAACATGAGGGGGAACTTCTTTACTCAGAGAGTGGTAGCTGTGTGGAATGAGCTTCCAGTGAAGGTGGTGGAGGCAGGTTCGTTTTTATCATTTAAAAATAAATTGGATAGTTATATGGATGGGAAGGGAATGGAGGGTTATGGTCTGAGCGCAGGTACATGGGACTAGGGGAGATTATGTGTTCGGCACAGACTAGAAGGGTCGAGATGGCCTGTTTCCGTGCTGTAATTGTTATATGGTTATATGGTTATATGGTTAACTTCATGATGCAGTCAAATGATGATTCATATATCTCAGCCAAGGCTCCTGAAAATTCTCCCCTAACTTTCCACAGTATTATTGGATATATATGATAAACGCAGGAAGATTTATCTACCCTCAGAGACCTTAGGTCCTCCATCACCTCCTCGACCATAACATGGGCTGTTCTCCTGATACCTCTATTGTCCCAAGTTTGTCAGTCTTCATGTCTTTGGCCACATTAAAAACACAGGTGAAATACACGAAATACAGGGAAATCTCCTGCCTCTCAAACTTTTACAAATGTGCTGCAGAAAATATTCTGACTGTTGCATCTCAGCCTGGTTCGGCAGCTGCTTTTGCTCTTGACTGTCTGAACCTGCAGAGAGAAGTGAACACAGCCCAGCCCAGCCCATCACAAGCTTGCCACCTGCTTCCACCCAGCCAATCTTCCCTGTGCTTTGCAGCAGGTAGCTTAGAAGTATCAATAAAGATGCCTGCTAACCCCGGCCAGTCCTTTTCTCTTTTCTACCTTGAGAAGGTTCAGGAGATTCAAAGCCTGAATGTCCAGGCTTAAGAGCAGCTTCTTTCCCACTGCTATCAGACTCCAGAATCAATCACCTCTTTCTGAAGGCACAGTGCGCAGGGGTAGAGCGGCTGCCTCACAACGCCAGAGACCCGGATTCAATCCTGAGCTCGGGTGCTGTCTGTGTGGAGTTTGCATGTTCTCCCTATGTCCACGTGGGTTTCTTCTGGGTTCTCTGGTTTCTTTCCGCATCACAAAGAAGTACCGGTTAATTGGTTTCTGTAAATGTTCCGAAGCGTGTAGGACGCAAAATGGGATAAGACCAAACTGGTGTGAATGGGCGATCAATGGTCAGTGGGGACTCAGTGGGCTAAAGGGCCTGTTCCTATATTATATCTGCAAACTAAAACTAAACTCATGTCCGGCCATCTTCTATATCACGTCTTTCCGGTCGGTCAGTGACAGTTAACGGTCGGTGGTTGCAGAATTGGTTACAGAATTGGAAGGACATTCTTGCCATAGAAGGAGTACAGAGAAGGTTCACCAGACTGATTCCTGGGATGGCAGGACTTTCATATGAAGAAAGACTGGATAGACTCGGCTTGTACTCACTAGAATTTAGAAGATTGAGGGGGGATCTTATAGAAACTTACAAAATTATTAAGAGGTTGGACAGGCTAGATGCAGGAAGATTATTCCCGATGTTCGGGGAGTCCAGAACAAGGGGTCACAGTTTAAGGATAAGGGGGAAATCTTTTAGGACCAAGATGAGTAAATCATCTTTAACACAGAGAGTGGTGAATCTGTGGAATTCTCTGTCACAGAGGGTAGTTGAGGCCAGTTCATTTGCTATATTTAAGAGGGAGTTAGATGTGGCCCTTGTGGCTAAAGGGATCAGGGGGTATGGAGAGAAGGCAGGTACAGGATAATGAGTTGGATGATCAGCCATGATCATATTGAATGGCGGTGCAGGCTCAAAGGGCCGAATGGCCTACTCCTACACCTATTTTCTATGTTTCTATGTTACTTCAGTCAGTCACTCTGTTACAGTTTCTGTCGTCAGCATTGCCTGGGATGCGCCATGTGGAGGCTTCTGCTTGCATCCCAAAACTAAACTAAACTACTGCCATGTACTCTTTCTTACCCCTAATTCTATCTCATTCAGCTGTTCCATTACTGACCTCAATTATGTTGCAATACTTCAGATTGTACTGCAATGTTGCACTAGTCTGCTGTTTCACACTTGTGGTTGCATTTATTGCTGTATTTATCATTACTGTATGGATGTTCTATTAGCTCCGCTTGGAGAATAATTTCATTGCGCCCAGGTATAAATGATAATAAACTAATCTGAATATATATCTGAAAATTATTCTACCTGGTTATGCTGATATTTTTGATGTTAATGGTGAATTAGGTGCAAACAAATGATTGTAGACGTGTACGAGTAATTTGCTATTTGTGCGCCTTGAGTTTCTACAGCTTCGTGCAGTTTTATTTCCCCAAAAGGAATGAATTATCACTGGAGGTTTCTGCTAACTGCACACATCTTACATCCTCGGGGTGGCTTCAGAAATTCAATCCAATGCAAGGACAGTAAAATAATATTTTAAAAGCCTTCATCGGATTTTTAAAAATAATTTATTTCGAAAGTGACAGATGTATACCAACAAAACTAGAAAATAGTTGCTGAAGGAGTTCAGTCAGTCGGGCAGCATATGTGGACAGAAATGGATAGATGATGTTGTGGGTCAGGACCTTCTTCAAACATGAGCCTGACTCAAAATATCAGTCTGAAGAAGGTTCTTGACCTGAAACATCTTCTGTCCATTTCTCTCTACAGATATTGCCTAACCTGTAATTCCTCCAGCAGTTTGTTTTCTGCTCAAGATTTCTGCATCGGCATCTGCAGTTCCTTGTGTCTCCAGAAAATAGTTTTGTTTTTCTAAATGTAGATTTTAAGCCATATTCATCATTGTTAGTAAATTGGCACTGCAAAGCCACTGCTTGTGGGTTTCCTGCGACACCTATTTCCATCTCGCTTGCCAAACCTCAGCAAATTATTGCATTAGATATGGGAAAGAAACCATTATATTTTAAGAACTTTTAAGAAAAAAGCAGTACTTCAAAACAATGCTGATTATGTTGGCTCATATTTGAAATTTTGCCTTGATTATATGGAAAGCAGTTGGAGAGGAAGCCCTGGGGACAGAAACATTCTCACAAGTAGCATGACTGTGGGTGAAATTTATGGGGCCTAAATATTTAATTGACCATTCCTTGCTGTGAAGATTTGTAATTATGTCACACCCACAGAGTAGTCGTGCAGATGTTCCAAATTGTGTTTTTTACCAATATGTTTGCTGGAATTTGCCCCGTACATATTCTAAGTCAAAATCTACTTACGTTCTGGAAAAAGGAATTCATTCATTTGAAATAAGGCTGTGGTAATAAAGCTAACGAGAATACATTACGGCCATATTTAGAAACACTGAATTATTAGTTCATTCACACACCTCTGAAAGGAAGCTGTTGAAAATGGCCTTTTGGCAGAATACAACAATTTTGTGCCCATTTTTCTGTATCTTTGTAGCCATTGAGAATGTTCATTCTCTTCTTCCAGCCCCCTGCCCAACATCAGCCCCAGCCCAGGTATCATTAACAGCAGTGCATTCATTTTTCGATCGTAGAATTTTAAAATAATATTGCAGAAACCAGTTTTTATTCAATTACCGAGCTACCAGGCTATGCTAACCTGATATATGAAAGAACACCAATCAAACAACATTGCTTCTTCTCACTGAGCTGTTACCTCTTACAAACTAGTATCAGCTCACATTTTCTCATCCAGAAACACCAACCATCCCTTTGCCTTCTCAAATGCTTCTTGAATAAAAAAGACTTTTTCACTGCTTCATGATAGACATGACAATAATAAACCAACACCAATACGAATGCTCGCTGAGTTCGTCAAACAGTTTGTGTTTTGCTTCACGTGGTCTTTTAGTGCTTTGACCAGGGCCATACCCACTATTACCCTCTGAGCTTAGCATCATTTCAGGCTGCTGACATTGAACTCTCCCACACCCACTGTTTGTTGTTCACTGTTGCATTGAAGATATCATCTAAGCTCCATCCTCAAGAAGAAGAGACAGTTTACTTTACCTTCAACACACAGGGGTAAACAAATCTGTGAAAGGCATTTCCCTGCTTCCAGGCTTCTCCTAAACCCAGGCATTAATAATAATAATAATAATAACTTTATTTGTTAAGCACCTTAAAAACAACCAAAGCTGACCAAAGTGCTGTACAGAAAAAAGAAAACAAGCAAGACATCATAAAACAGGCAGAACAACAGAACATACAACTAACACGAGGCGCATAAATTACATACAAAAATCCAAACAATAAATTAAAAAACATAAAACACGAGTACGAACAACGCAGCAAAACCAAGCAAATAAAGTTAATAAACAATTCAACACCTCACTGGTCTACAAAGGCCATGGAGAATAGATATGTCTTCAGGAGTGATTTAAAAACAGCTAGAGAAGGGGCCTGTTTAACGTGCAGAGGCAATTCATTCCACAATCTCGGAGCCGACACAGCAAAGGCACGGTCCCCTCTGAGCTTCCGCTTAGTCTTTGGCTCAATCAGGAGCAGCTGATCATCTGACCTGAGAGAGCGGGAGGGCGAATAAGGGTGAAGAAGCTCAGATAGGTAGGACGGGGCAAGACCACTTAGGGATTTAAAAGTAAATAAAAGAATTTTAAAACGAATCCTATACTGAACAGGCAGCCAGTGGAGAGAGGCCAAAAGGTGAGAAACATGATCATGCTTTCGTGTGCCAGTCAAGAGACGAACAGCTGCATTCTGTACCATCTGGAGACGGGCGATGGAGGACCGACTAACCCCCAGATACAGTGCATTGCAGTAATCCAGCCGGGTGGTAACAAAGGCGTGGATTACCGTCTCAAAGTGCTGCCTTGACAAAATCGGCTTTATTTTTGCCAGCTGCCTCAGATGGAAAAAACCAGATTTAACAACAGCCCTTACCTGACAGTCAAATCTAAGCTCAGGGTCCACTTTAATCCCCAGGTTCGTGATATTAGGTTTGAGATATGCAGACAAAGAGCCTAGATCAACAGGGGGGGCCCCAGAGGTGCCACCAAAGATCATTACCTCTGTCTTGTCATCATTAAATTTTAAAAAGTTCAGTGACATCCAGGCCTTTATGTCACTGAGACACTCAAGCAAGAGGCCGACAGAGTGTACACCCCCTTTTCCCAGAGGCACATAAAGCTGACTGTCATCAGCATAAAAGTGGAATGAAATCCCGTGCTTCCTAAGGATGGAACCGAGTGGGAGCAGATAGAGTGAAAAGAGGAGAGGGCCAAGAACTGAGCCCTGTGGGACCCCACACGAGAGAGGAGCTGAGGAGGATACAGAGTCCCCAAGGCTGACACAAAAAGTTCGATCAGCCAAGTACGACCTGAACCACTCCAGTGCTATGCCCCTGATACCCACCCACTGCTCCAAACGGGAGATCAAAATTTCATGATCCACTGTGTCAAAGGCAGCTGACAAATCTAAAAGCACGAGGACAACACAGTCACCTTGATCAGTAGCCAAAAAAATATCATTAAAAACCCTCAAAAGGGCCGATTCTGTGCTGTGCCGGGACTTAAAACCGGACTGGAAAACCTCCAAAACGTCATGTTCCTCCAAAAAGGCCATCAATTGCCTGTGCACGATCCTCTCTAGGACTTTTGATAAAAAAGGCAGTTTGGAGATAGGCCTGAAATTCCCAAGAACTGCAGGGTCAAGAGCAGGTTTCTTAATCAGGGGTTGTACTACTGCATGTTTAAAAAGCGCAGGAACAACACCCGAGGACAAACTGCTATTAACGACAGCGATAACAGATGGTCCTACAGTGGGCAACACCTCCTTAAACAGCCGAGGAGGAACAGCATCATTCGGAGAACCTGAGGGCTTTGAACGACCAACAATCTCATGCAAAAAAGGAGAGAGACACCGGCTTAAAATGATCAAATACAGCCGTGCATGGAACAGATACCGAGGGGTCATAAGCAGATGGTGGGATTAGAGCTCTAAGCATAGCGACCTTATCAACAAAAAAGCGGAGGAAGTTCTCACACACAGCAGTGGACGCCTCCATACAGACTGCCTGCGGGGCATTAAGAACTGTGTTAATGGTGTTAAACAAAACACGAGGGCTGCGGCAGTCAGAGAGGATAATACCTGAGAAATGTTTCCTCTTAGCAGCTTTCACAACTTTCTGATAATGACACCAACTCTCCCTCAACATTTGAAATGACACCTGCAGTTTGTCTTTCTTCCACTTCCGCTCAGCTCTACGACACTCGCGCCTGACAGCACGAGTCGTGTCATTCATCCAGGGCTCAAATTTAGTTTTAGGCTGCCTGAACTTCAATGGAGCCACAGTGTCCAAAACAGTCTGGCAGGTGGAGTGAAGCCATGAGCTAAGCTCCTCTGTATCACACACAGACTCAGGAACGATGGAGTTCAGAGCAAAAGCAGCCGAGAACTGAACAGCAGTGGAAGGGCTAACAACACGACAGTGCCGAGCAGGAGCGCGAGGTCGAACTGCAGTAGGTGCAATAATAACCTCAAATAACACAGGCATATGGTCGGAAAACACGGCATCACAAATCACTAGATTAGAAACGGGCAAACCGTATGATAGAACAAGATCGAGTGTGTGACCGTGCTCTTGTGTGGGTCCGGACACAGATTGTACAAGACTAAATGAATCAATGAGATTCAAAAAGTCCTTTGCCATAGGCTTTTCAGGACAACACACGTGAACATTAAAATCCCCTACAATAAGTACACGGTCATATTTAGGCATGATTTCAGCCAGGAAAATAGAAAAGTCATTTAAAAAGTCCTTATTATACTTTGGAGGCCGATAGACCAGAGCACACAACACTGTGTTAGAGCCAACCAGCTCAAACAAACTTAATTCAAAACTTGCTAAAGAGGATGAAAGCAATAGCTGTTTACATTTAAAATGACTCCTAAAGACAGTAGCTAGTCCTCCACCTCTGCCCGACGTCCGCGGGGAGTTAAGATAGCAGCAATCAATGGGTAACATCTCAGCAAAAGCGCTGGACTCACCAACACCCAGCCATGTCTCAGTCACACAGAGGAGATCTAACCCTCTGGATTCAAAAAAATCTTTCAAAATAAAAGTCTTGTTCACCAGCGACCTAGCGTTCACCAGGGCAATCTTGACAGGAACAGGCTGGTCCACGGCGTCCGATGTCAGGGGAGCCCGGCACAAGGGCCGCAAGTTGAGGAGATTTAAACCACGCCTGCGGGGTCGAGGAGAGGAGGGGCCACAAGGGAGGAGCAGTTCTTCCGGGCCAACGGCAGGCAGCAGGCAGCAGCCATCAGGGTCCAACGAGCGTCGAGGAAGAATAAGAGAACGACCAATCCCACTCCAGGAAGACGCAGGTAAACTCGCCAGACAAGCCTTCAGCCTCACCAACCGGCCGCTGCGTTTACCCCGGCGACGTTTACGCTTACGCCGAGGAAGTGGAGCCAGGACAAGGCAAAGGCGAGTCGGGGCCCTTGCCAGAAGAGGGGGTAACGTACCGCGGCCACTACCAGCCAAGTCCACTGAACAAAGATCCAGCAGAGTTTGGCGATCATAGACCAACAGAGAGTCAACATTCAGGGTAAGAATGGAAACAATTACAAACAGCACACACAATTCCGGGAGCAACTGACGGCAGGCCACACACACCGGCGCCATCTTGGAACGGAATTACTCTCTTTGTTACAGAGGCTTTTAGGGCAATCTTTGCCCTCCCATCTGACTTAGAGAATCTCTTGGCCTCAATGCACAAAATAACATGCCACTTGCAGCCAGGCCATACTCTTATGATCAACTGGGATCATTGTCCCGCCTCCTTTCCCTGGGAATTTGCATGTTCTCCCTGTGACTGTATTGGTTTCCTCTGGATGCTCCAGTTTCCTCCCACATCCCCAAGGCATTCAGATTTGTAGGTTAACTGGTCTCTGTGAACTGCCCCTCGTGTGTAGAGCATAGAACTACTGTTCTATGCTCTGTGTGGAATGAGCTTCCAGTGAAGGTGGTGGAGGCAGGTTCGTTTTTATCATTTAAAAATAAATTGGATAGTTATATGGATGGGAAGGGAATGGAGGGTTATGGTCTGAGCGCAGGTATATGGGACTAGGGGAGATTATGTGTTCGGCACGGACTAGAAGGGTCGAGATGGCCTGTTTCCGTGCTGTAATTGTTATATGGTTATATGGAATGGGTAATCATTGGTCGACATGGACTTGGTGAGCCGAAGGGCCAGTTTTCAATATTCAATCATGGTGTTGTCTCTTCATTCAGTAGCACCTTCTCTTGGAGATGTAAGATTTGCATGGTGTGAATGCCCCTCCAACAGACGGCTGCAAATACCAAGCCTCCTGACCTACATGCTGAAAATTATGAGTATCTACGTACTCATCATAAAGCAGTAACATTTTCATCATGGCATAACACGGGTAAAACCTAGAATGCAGCTCTGTGAATCTTGCAAATGAAGATTGTATGACTTTCATACAACTGTCATAAGGGTTAGTGTGATTTGCAGTTGCATCTTATCACCAAAAATGGCATGGAGCAATTTCTGGGTCACTTATGATATCAGCATCATTGGCTTGGCCAACGTTCATTGCATGTCTCTAATTTCGCTCTACAGGGTGTAGGATCTACTGAATCCCACGACAGAAAGCAAAGAACAAACGACACCCTGTCTCACGTTTATTCCAGTAGCCCTTTTAACTACATTCTCACCGATCATAACTCGTGTGCAGATAAGGCCAATTAGTGCGTCTGACCTTGGAGTTGATATTGAGCTCTTGTGGCTGGACCTCCTCGTGAGTTGCCAGCGGTGACAGGCTGTATGCAAAACCAACGTGTACGTGAAGAAAGGCCAGATGGAACGTTTGGACATTAGTTTTATCGTAGCCTTCCTGCCCGGATGTGATAAGTTGTGCAGCACGCTGAAAACTTCTCGACACAAACGGCCTTGGTTAGCCAGTGGAAGTGTCAATTATGATGGTTTCTCTTGTGTCACCGATAGGTATATCTTCCAATTTTAGGGCTTTAACCACAGTCACCTGCAGCGCAGTGGTTGTCTCCATGACAATGTTGGCCTGTTTTGCGAGCTTGTCTCTGCTGGCCGATTGAAACATACCTATCAGGTGCCCCTTCACCTGAGTAGGCATGCAGCGGAGAAACTTCTGTTTCCAGACATCGCCGTCAATCTTTTAGTCCACCGCCAGCCCGCAGCATTTGTGATGGCTTCCTATCGCCGAGATTATGGCAAGAATGTCTTTCCTCAGATTTGGTCTCCTAAGCTGAGGAAAGACATTCTTGCCATTGAGGGAGTACAGAGAAGGTTCACCAAACTGATTCCTGGGATGGCAGGACTTTCATATGAAGAAAGACTGGATAGACTCGGCTTGTACACGCTAGAATTTAGAAGATTGAGGGGGGACCTTATAGAAACTTACAAAATTCTTAAGGGGTTGGACAGGCTAGATGCAGGAAGATTATTCCCGATGTTGGGGAAGTCCAGAATTAGGGGTCACAGTTTAAGGATAAGTCTTTTAGGACCGAGATGAGAAAATCATGTTTCACACAGAGAGTGGTGAATCTGTGGAATTCTCTGCCACAGAAGGTAGTTGAGGCCAGTTCATTGGCTATATTTAAGAGGGAGTTAGATGTGGCCTTTGTGGCTAAAGGGATCAGGGGGTATGGAGAGAAGGCAGGTACGGGATACTGAGTTGGATGATCAGCCATGATCATATTGAATGGCGGTGCAGGCTCGAAGGGCCGAATGTCCTACTCCTGCACCTATTTTCTATGTTTCTATGTGTCTATTATCATGTCCCAGCAGCTCTGCAGGCTTGCTTCGATGGCTACGTTCGCTCCAAGATAGCGAATTTAAGCACATCGTATGGCGTCATTTCTTCAGGATTAAGGACAACGTCCTCTACTTCCCATGTGATCTGCTCTGGAAGACGAGCTGCTAGGAACCCAAATTTTGTCCGTTGGCTCGTGACATTGAGGGAGTGAAATCGAGCTTCTAGTATTGAAAACCACACTCGCGTTGGTTGTAAAAAGTTGGGACGTCGAAGTTA
The DNA here is from genome assembly GCF_028641065.1 of Leucoraja erinaceus. NCBI lineage: Eukaryota > Metazoa > Chordata > Chondrichthyes > Rajiformes > Rajidae > Leucoraja > Leucoraja erinaceus. The sequence continues at coordinate 18,187,589 of NC_073378.1, forward strand.
CTTCGTCGACTGACTTTTATCGTCAATGGCAATCTTCCATTCTTCTGAAGATAATTCCATAGTGGTGTTCAGAGATGAGATTCAGGGGTTTGGATGTAGGAATAATGAATGAATGGTGATACACTTCCAAGCCAAGATGCTGTGTGAGTTGAAGGTCAACCTGCAAGTCATAAGATCATAAGTGATAGGAGCAGAATTAGGCCATTTGGCCCATCATAGAAACATAGAAACATAGAAACATAGAAAATAGGTGCAGGAGGCCATTCGGCCCTTCGAGCCAGCACCGCCATTCATTGTGATCATGGCTGATCGTCCCCCATCAATAACCCGTGCCTGACTTCTCCCCATATCCCTTGACTCCACTAGCCCCTAGAGCTCTATCTAACTCTCTCTTAAATCCATCCAGTGATTTGGCCTCCACTGCCCTCTGTGGCAGGGAATTCCATAAATTCACAATTCTCTGGGTGAAAAAGTTTTTCCTCGCCTCAGTCTTAAATGACCTTCCCTTTATTCTAGGACTGTGGCCCCTGGTTCTGGACTCGCCCAACATTGGGAACATTTTTCCTGCATCTAGCTTGTCCAGTCCTTATATAATTTTATATGTTTCTATAAGAAACCCCCTCATCCTTCTAAACTCCAGTGAATACAAGCCTAGTCTTTTCAATCTTTTCATCATGTCTACTTCACCATTCAATCATGGTTGGTCTATCCCTACCTCCTAATCTCATTATCCTACCTTCTCTCCATAACTCCCCTGCCTTCTTCCCATTCTCTCCATAGGAAGAACGTGGTGGTAGGAATGAACTGCGGATAGAAACATAGAAACATAGAAAATAGGTGCAGGAGTAGGCTGTTCGGCCCTTCGAGCCTGCACCGCCATTCAATATGATCATGGCAGATGCTGGTTTACACCAAAGATGGACACAAAATGCTGGAATAACTCAGTGGGTCAGGCAACATCTCTGGAGAAAAGGAATAGGTGAATCTTTGGTCCGACACTCTTCTTCAGACGGGGCTTCAGGTGGGGTTCCCATACACCTACTGCCCTTGTCCCTCTGAGGAAAGATACCTTGGGATTTTGTATGTACTATTGAAGCAGCCTAGAGTGTAACTGCAGTGCATTTTTATAGAGGATACATTGTGGGGCATCGGGGGGGGGTTAGTGGATGACATATTATTCAAGCATGACGTTAAACCTCTTGAGTGTCGCTGGAGCAGCACCATTGATTCAGAACCTGGGGCTCATGTTGTCAACCTCCCCATGGCGAGCCCTGTCAACTGACCTCAGTCAAGCGAACGACAACTAACAGAGACAGCAGCAGAAATTATGTAACCTCAGTTGCCGCAGTTTACAGCCCTAATGCAACCTCAGTCGCCGCGGCTTGGCGCCAATACAATACAATACAATACAATACAATACAATACAATATTTATTGTCATTTGATCCTCAGTGAGGCTCAAACAAAATTCCATTTCCACAGCCATACAAACAAAGACAATATCCTACAGACATACACACAATTTAATTCACACAAACATCCATCACAGTGAACCCACTGTGATGGAAGGCAAAGTCTTTTCTCTCCCCTGTTCTCCATGCCTCTCCCGATGTCCAAACCCCAGGCGGGCGATGATAAGTCCCACGGCCATTTTAGGCCGTGCCGGGCGATTTACGGCCCTGCTCCTGGTCTAAAAGTCACAATGTTGGAGCCCGCCCGGCGGGCGCTGGAATATCCCACGGCCATGAAGTCACGGCGGGCGATGTACGGCCCCGCTCCGGGTCGACTTTCAAGTCAAGTTTATATAATATATACAATACAATATATACAATACAATAAAACAACAATCCACCACAGTGAGTCCACCCAGCGACACTGGGATGGAGGCAAAAGTCTTAGGTCGCGTCTCTTCCCTCCTCTTCTCCCTCTGAGCTGGGGGAGCCCCCCCCCCCCCCCCCCCGGGCAAGTAAGGTCTCTCAAACACCCCGGCCCCGCGAAGCTGCCGCCACCATCCCAGCTGCCACGCGCCGACCTGCAGCTGTCGCTTTGACTGGGCTGCCCCGACTCCGAGCCCCAGCTGCCAGCGCCGTCCCGAGTCGGCCAGCAGGGAGTTCCACCCACCGCTGGCCGTCCCACGCTCCCAGCCTCTTCCAGCCCTGGCCGGCCAACCCCACGGGAGCGAGATGGTGAGTACGGTGCGCTGCGCAGCTCCGTCAGTCATTAGGCCCGAGCGCCCCGGGTCGTTCAAAAAGGCTCCCCCACAGGGAGGCCGCTCCACGGTGCTAGGCCCCAACACGCTCCGAGGCCGGCCAGCCCCACGATGGTGAGTAGTCCGCAGCTCCGCAGTCTCCCGAGCCCCCGGGTCATTCAGGCTGGAGGCCGCTCCACGGTGCTAGGCCCCAACGACAACAGAGACCCGACAGGGAAAAGGTCGGGTCTCCCGGACAGGGAAGAGATTTTAAAAGGTTTTCCCCTTCCCCCCACCACGCCCCCCGCCACGACATATACACATTTAAAACCAGTATTAAAAAACACCAACACTACTTTTAACTAGACAAAAAATTAAAAAAAGACAGACAGGCTGTAGGGGCCGCTGCGACGGGTGAGTCGCGCCGCCAAAAACACCGGAGCATGCGCCCTTTTGAGGGCGGGCACCTACGGATGTCGAACGGGATGGCATCGCCTTGCTGCAGCTGAATGTGGAAGGCCTAACTGGCTACAGAGCCTGGAGGACGTTACATAACTTCTGCTGCCTCAAACGCAAGAAGAAGAAGAAGATTCAGAACCTGTCACTTTCTGCTGTACAGGTCCATCTCCACTCAATGTTACACATCAATTATCCCCTGATCCTTTAACGTAAGTGGATTGTTACATCATCTCCACCTTTCCTACTGAGTGGCATTTACAGAACTCTGACTTTGGCACAAAAAACACTCCCCTGAGATCAGCACTTTGACAGATCGAAACCTTGATCTTGAAATTGGGAGCCCATGAATTGATGTTGAACATTAACAGTGGCTGGTCAGCATTGCAGCCACAGCAGGCATGAATAATACACACAACAATGTATTGATTGGATTGCCATTCAGTACGTAGAGAGATGCCTTAAGGGGCAAATGTTTCAAGCCAATGAAATCCACCATCATTCAGCAAAAGACATCTCTTTAGAGACTCCAATACAGGTTCATTTAAAACTGCATTTCAAGGTACACAATATACCTCTGTTATCAAGCTTCTGAATAGTACTTCCATAAGCCAGGGTATTGTTCGATTCACCTCCACCCCATTGCAGACATTGAACTTTGTCTCTGGAACTGGTGCACTACAATACCGAGAACTATCTACTGCACTCAGTACCTTTCCCTTTGCTCTACCTATTGTACTTGAGTTTGGCTTGATTGCATTATGCAGAGTATTATGTGAATTGAGTGGATAGCGTGCAAAATAAAGCTTCTCACTGCATCTTAGCACGCATAATTAAAGTAAACCTTAACCTAAACCTAAACATGAACCTAATGAAGTATCCACAGAAAAAGCACCATGTTATATTAAGCACACAGCAAATGGATCTCACCAATATATTGTTACGTTTTCCTGCACGAGCAATCAATTCTGACTAATGTTTCATCATTGACTCCTGTCATTTTAAATCCCTTCACATGAAAGAGAAGGGCATGTGGATGTGGAGCAGGTTTATCATCTCGCTATGCGACTTTGCTCATATATCTTGCAGTAGTCACTGCCTTACAGTTAACTATGAGAAGTATTCTAAGAGCGGAATAAAGAGGGAATCAGGACAGTGAGATAGTCCTCAAAGTTGCACTGAAGATTCTGTGTAGAGGGTGCCCAAATAACCTGACTACTAATTATTTCACAATCGTGTAGTCTGATTCAGAGAAGTTGTAATTCTTAATGAAATAACACTCTGTCTGGCAACGATCGGGGTTTAGCTGGAGCATGTTGTCTTGACTGACGAGTGGTCAAGTTCGGATTTTTGCCACATGTACATGTGCAGTGAGGTACATGTACAATGAAAATCTTGTTTGTAGCAGCATGACTAACACATATATTCAGACAACAACATGCAGACATCATTTTCAATAACCATAACAGAAATTAATGTGAAAGATAGTTATACTTGTCAGTTGTACCTAACAAACATTTATAAGGCAAATAGCAAATTGCTGTTCAGTTATTCAAACAAAATCTGTGAGGGAAAGGAATTGTAGACATTTTGGATCAAGACCTTACATCATAGTTCCTTTGAGGTAGGAGGTTGCAACCTTCACGTGGTCCGCCCTGTTTCAACGAATGCAATCAACCTGGCGTGCACAATCAAATAAGATCAAATGGAACAAGTTGTCTTCAACATGCCATACGCAACAACAACAAGATAGTTCCTTTGCTGCCACAAATGGTGCTCAACCTGCTGAGTTCTTGACCATTATGGTAAATTAGAACCACGGGTGAGAGTAGAGCTTTGTGATCCCTCTGCCTGTAAGGAGCAGGATTGTCTTCTCCACCTTGGCCAGTCCAGATTCCTATATTCCTCTACTCCAGGGTGTCGCCCTCCGGTGGAGTTGGCCATGGTAAACTGCTGCATCAGGACTTCAAAATAAATCATGGACCCCTTTCTGTCATCCCTGCAATCTCTCTTTCCCCAATTCAGACATAATTAGACGTTGCATGAAAGTGTGATGCTTTAAATGTCCATTTTTTTAGGGGAACCTCACTTGGCACATATTAAATGCAATAATATTTTCACATTAAAAAAACAGCCGATCTCTAGCATTACAGCATTTGTCTCCAACATGAGATGATATTTGAAGTTTGCTGCACTGCAACTAAAATAAACAAGGAGCTGGCTGATGCAATTGTCTGCAATCAGCTTTCTACTCATTTGCTCTTTAGCTCCGGTTTTGCAGTCAATTAGATGGGAAAGGTTAACATAGAAAATAGGTTCAGGAGGAGGCCATTTGGCCCTTCGAGCCAGCACCGCCATTCATTGTGATCATGGCTGATCATCCACAATCAGTAACCCGTGCCTGCCTTCTCCCCATATCCCTTGATTCCGCTAGCCCCCCCTGTCTAACTCTTTTAAATTCATCCAGTGAATTGGCATCTACTGTCTTCTGGGACCGAGAATTCCACAAATTCACAACTCTCTGGGTGAAAATGTTTTTTCTCATCTCAAGCCCCCCCTTTATTCTTACTGTGGCCCCTCGTTCTGAACACCCCCAACATTTTACCTGCAAAATAAGCTTGTCCAGTCCTTCTATAGTTTTATACGTTTCTCTAAGAAATACTTTTTGAGAGCCTTCTCTGAGTGGGGGAGAGGGATGTGGGGGAGGGGGTTGTGGGGGTGTGAGGGGGGGTTGTAGGGGTGTGGGAGAGGGGGTTGTGTGTGGGGGGAGGGTGAGGTGTGGGGGAGGGAGGGGTGTGGGGGGGGGGGGGGGGGGGGGGGGGGGGGGGAAACAAGTCACTCACAGGTCACTTGTCCTTGGAGTCTAGAGCTCAGAATCTTGGCAGCTGAAGGCAAGTCGTCAATGAGGAAACCATTAAATTCAGGGATAATTTTCTCTTTACCGGCTTTCAACACAGCTTTGGAAATCTTGTTTAGCCTTTCTTTTTCATTAATATATTTATGGCTGGAAGCAGAGCCCAGAACTGCAGCACAAGTGAACAACAGCTCCTTTCTCTATCAACCAACCCTGCACGCGTGCTTTTACATATCCAGCAGAGAGAACCTTTGTTGTCAGTGTGTGTGGTTGGACACTTTTAAAGTATCATTTTGATCAGGATACATTTACGTGTGGCAAGTTGAATTCATTCGAAATGGAATTAGTCTTGGATAAACATCTAAATATGTCCCTAAAATTTGCAATGTTACATCATATCTTCTATATTACTAAATCTCTGATCTTGACCGTTTTTGACCCACTGTGCTGCGATTTCCGACAGAATGCCGCCACCTACGGCCGTCATTTTTGGACACCTTGCTCAGAGCCCCCCCTCCGCCTTATGGGTGCGGAGGATTTTTCCTATCAATGACAAATCAGAGAAATATTAATGATTTTTAAAAAATCACCATTCTCTCTGCTGACCCTGCTGGAGGGACGGGGAGGGACTATAAAACCAGGAAGTGGTGTGCCTCACTCACTCTCTGCAAGATGGTTGAAGCCAAGGGTCACATCTCTCTAACCTCTGAATAACACTGAACAAATGTCTACACAACTGTGAGTACCCTTAATGTGGTATGAAAATGAAAATATGGTTTGTTTGAAGTAAAAAGGCACTGCCTGCAAATGGTTGTTTGGGTGCTTTGGTTTGAAGTTGAAAGGCACTTCTGACTGCAAATGGAAGCTTGGGTGCTTTGGCTTGAAGTTGAAAGGCTCTACTTACTGCAAATGGTGGCTTGGGTGCTTTGGCTTGAAGTTGAAAGTCACTACTTACTGCAAATGGTGGTGGGTGCTTTGCTTGAAGTTGAAAGGCACTACTTACTGCAAATGGTGGCTTGGGTGCTTTGGCTTGAGGTTGAAAGGCACTACTTACTGCAAATGGTGGCTTGGGTGCTATGCATGAACTTGAAAGGCACTTCAAATGATGGTTTGGGTGCTTTGGCTTGAAGTTGAAAGGCACTTCTTACTGCAAATGGTGACTTGGGTGCTTTGGCTTGAAGTTGAATTGCACTATTTACTGCAAATGGTGGCTTGGGAGCTTTGGCTTGAAGTTTAAAAAAATCATAATTCTCTCTGCTGCAGCTGCTGGAGGGATGGGGAGGGACTAGAAAACCAGGAAGTGGTGTGCCTCACTCAATTTCTGCAATATGGATGAAGCCAAGGGTCACGCCTCTCTGAGCTCTGAATAACACTGAACAAATGTCTACACAACTGTGAGTACCCTTAATGTGGTTTGAAAATGAAAATATGGTTTGTTTGAAGTAAAAGGCACAGCCTGCAAATGGTTGTTTGGGTGCTTTGGCTTGAAGTCGAAAGGCACTAACTGCAAATGGTGGGTTGGGAGCTTTGGTTTAAAGTTGAAATGCACTACTTACTGCAAATGGTGGCTCGGGTGCTTTGGCTTGAAGTTGAAAGGCACTACTTACTGCAAATGGTGGCTTGGGTGCTTTGGCTTGAAGTGAAGGCAAGGCACGGAAACTTTATTTATATAGCACATTTCATACACGAGGCAGACTCAAAGTGCTTCACATAAAAACATGTCATACAATAAAATGAAATAATAAAATGAAATAAAATAGAAGAATTAAAAGAAAATAAAAGCAAAATTAAAAATGCATTATAAAAAGTGCAAAAGTTAAAAGTGCAATGTAGTTAAGATTTAGCTGAAAGATAAAAGTTTTCAGAATTGTTTTAAAAGTGGTCAAAGTTGAGGCAAGCCTTAAATCTTCAGGAAGTTTATTCCAGCTAATTGTCGCATAGTAACTAAATCCTGCTTTCCCATGTTTTGTATTTACTCTGAGAATCACTAACAGATTGGCCTCAGAAGATCTTATTACTAGAAGGCTTATACAGTGGAAGCATGTCAGTGATATACTTTGGCCCTATATACTTTGGTCCTATATAGTTTGGTCCTATATACTTTGGCCCTATATACTTTGGCCCTAAACCATGTGGTGATTTATAGGTGAGCAGCAGGATTTTGAAATCAATTCTCTGACATACAGGGAGCCAATGTAAGGATTTAAGAATTGGTGTAATGTGTTCAAATTTTTTGGTCTTTGTTAGAACTCTAGCAACAGCATTCTGAACAAGCTGTAGCTGCCTGACAGTTTTTTCGGAAGACCTGCAAGGAGACCGTTACAATAATCTAGCCTACTAGTAATAAAGGCATGTACAAGTTTTTCTAAGTCTTGAGCTGACATGAGTCCTCTTAATCTTGCTACATTTTTGAGCTGATAGTAGGCCGATTTTGTTACTGATTTGACGTGACTGTCGAAATGTAAATCTGAATCCATAATAACCCAAAGGCACTTCTTACTGCAAATAGTAGCTTGGGAGCTTTGATTTGAAGTTGAATTGCACTATTTACTGCAAATGGTGGCTTGGGAGCTTTGGTTTAAAGTTGAAAGGCACTACTTACTGCAAATGGTGACTTGGGTGCTTTGGCTTGAAGTTAAAAAGCACTACTGCAAATGCACTTACTTCCTGTGTATTTTACTGCAAATGCTCTGTGTATTCATTTTAGATAAAACGCTACCACTTACGGCTGTGATTTTTGGCCATCTTACTCACTCCCCCCTCTGCTGAGCAGGTGCAGAGAATTCTTCCCATCAATGAAAAATAAAAGTGTTATTAGTGTTTAAAAAATGTTGAGAATCTCTCTCCTGTCAATCACACCATGAAAGCCACGCCTCTTCCAGTCAGAGGGGGAGGGGTTATAAAACCCGGAAGTGTGGGTGTGACTCAGTCTCTGCATGATGGGGGAGGGAGAGGTCATGACTCTGGCTCATCTGTGAATCAACTGAACACACTGAATGTCTACTGAACTGTGAGTTTGGTGTTTTGTGTGGTTTTATGGTGGTTTCACCCTGCATGAAATGGTATGAAGCTGCATTTGAATTTGGTGGCCTTCGACCCTGCTTGAAGTGGAATGAAATTGCACTTGAATTTGGCGGCCTTGCATCCTGCTTGAAGTGGTATGAAACTGCACTTGAATTTGGTGGCCTTGGATCCAGCTTGAAGTGGTATGAAACTGTACTTGAATTTGGTGGCCTTGCACCCTGCTTGAAGTGGTAAGAAACTGCACTTGAATTTGGTGGCCTTGCACCCTACTTGAAATGGAATTTCAAGGAATAGTCATGGGTCAACAGCCAGCCCACCAGCCGTGAGTGAGCTGCCAGCAGATTAGGCTTGAGGGACTGAGCTGCCACCCCAAGAACCCATACCAGCACTACAGAAAGCCACCCCACTGGCCACCAATATTGCAATTGGTGGAGAGGTGGAATATTGCATTGGGGGACCAGCCCTCCCGTGTGAACATGGGACCCAATGGGTCCCACGTAGTCTAGTACTTATGAAAAGTCTGATCTTGTGTGTGTGTATATGTGTGTGTGTGTGTATATGTGGTTGTCTTTACATCTTCGCAAAAACACTACACGGTAACAATTACATTTTTACATATTCTGATTTACACTTTTCCCTTCTAGGCAGAGAACACCTTCACTGAACATTTTATGCTTTATTTCATGCTTTATTTAACCATATAACCATATAACAATTACAGCACATAAACAGGCCATCTCGGCCTTTCATGTCTGTGCCGAACACTTATTTTCCCTTAGTCCCATCTACCTGCACACTGACCATAACCCTCCATTCCTTTCCCATCCATATACCTATCCAATTTATTTTTAAATGATAAAATCGAACCTGCCTCCACCACTTCCACTGGAAGCTGATTCCACACAGCTACCACTCTCTGAGTAAAGAAGTTCCCCCTCGTATTATCCCTAACTTCTGTCCTTTAATTCTCAAGTTATGTCCTCTTGTTTGAATCTTCCCTACTCTCAATGGGAAAAGCTTATCCACGTCAACTCTGTCTATCCCTCTCATCATTTTAACGACCTCTATCAAGTCCCCCCTTAACCTTCTGTGACTTAACTTCGCTGCCATGGTTGGTCGGGGAAGGGCCATCAGAGGTCTCTTCCGGCCGATTTGGCGTTGTTTCGGCACATGATGTGCAGTCCTTGCAGTGGTCGGCTATTGGTCTCGATATTCGGCACCACACATATATGCGGGGGAGCACCTTCATTCGCACAATTCCAATGTGTGGCTTGTGCAACATTTTCTGTATTAGCGATCGCAGTTCTGTCGGAATGATCACTCGACCATCATGGGGCAGAATGCCATCCTTTGAGGAGATTTCCGTTTGTGCATTCTGGAATGAGCGGAATTCCTTGTCCAGCTTAGGACTGTTCGGCCACCCCGAGTGACAAGACGTCATACCTTCGACAAAATGGGGTCTGTGCTCGTAGAGTTGGCGACCGTCCTTGCGGAGACGGGGAAATCGGCGACGATCCGCATGTTTAGCACGTTCACGTCCATCTCAATTTCCATAATTGCCACCTCCTTATCGAATATCAGGTCGGGTTCAATCGGTAGTCGAGACAGTGCATCCGCATTAGCATGCTCGGCAGACTATCGGTAAATGATGTGGTCTTCATATCCCATCATGATCAGGGATGCAAACGCGATTGGCTCTTCCTTGCCGTTTGGTGCCGTTTGTGAGATCACAGCTCCAAGACCATACGCCGATGATTCGGCGGCCAGCGAGATCGGCTTTGTGGACCACAGTGGACCAAACGTGTCTTCTGGGCGAGCATCTCCTTCAAGCTGGCAAATGCATGGTCACACTCTTTGGACCAGTGCCATTCGACGTCCTGTTTTCACAGGTTGTTCAATGGTGCGCACAAAGTCGAAAGTGTCGGTATGAACTTGCCATAGTAGTTAACCTTGCCCATGAAGCTTTCAAGCTGCTTCACATTTTCGGTCGACGGGAATTTCACAATGGCGTCCACTCTTTCTTCTGATGGCTTCAGACCACTTGCCGAGATCACGTGTCCTAGATATGTGACCTGTTGTCGGAAAAATGTGCACTTGTCCATGCGCAACTTCATGCCGTAGTTGAATGCAGTGATGACCTGTTTTATGTTCTGCAGGTGTTCTTCCTCTGTCCGGCCGGTGACAATTATGTCATCCAGGTAGGCGGCTATGTACAGAATCCTGGCAACCAGATTGTCGCCCAGTTTCTGGAAGATGGCCGGCGCAGGTGCCGGTCCAAATGACAATCAGTTGTATCTCAACAGTCCCTTGTGCGTGTTGATCACAAACAGGTTTTTTGTCTCATTGTCCAGTTCCATTTGAAGACGTGTGTCAGACATGTCCAATTTCGAGAAGTGCTGTCCTCCTTGCAGCTTGACGAACAGCTCGTCCACTCTTGGTATGGGGTTGTTGATCAATGTGCAATTGAGGGTTTACAGTCACTTTGTAGTCGCCACAGATGCGCACCTTGCCGCAAGGCTTCTGAACGACAACTATGGATGTGGCCCAGTCTGAATGGTTCACATGGGTGATAATTCTCATTTCTTCAAGACAGCAGAGTTCCTTGTCAGCGGCGTCCATCCGACTGAACGGAACTGGTCTTGGTTTGAAGAACATAGGGACTGCATCGTCTTTGAGTATGAGACGTGCCTTCATCTTTGTGCAATGTCTGGGTCCAGGTGCGAAAACGGCCGGAAACTGGTTAAGAAACTTCTGCAGGTTGTTCTTGCACTTCCTGACCATGTTGCAATCTGGGGTAGATGACAATGCCATAGTTGATCCATTGTAGATCAAGGCATTCATGTCAAGCTTGAAAACATGGATCCAGTCGATGGAGCACAGGGATGTACCTTCTTTGCCAACGACGAACATCTTTGTCATACCGTTACAGAACATGGCGACAGTGCATTTGCCTTTCGTGGGTATGGGCTGTCGTCCGCATCCGAAAAGGTGGACGTTGGCCAGTTTCGGTTTCGGCAATCCGATCCTCTCCCAGATGTCCTGACCCACTAGCGACACATCCGCACCAGGGTCCACCTGGAACTGTAGATCGACGTTCGAGACCCGCAGCGAAATCCTCGGCTTGTCGGTGATCGTGGCTACACCGAGCACTTCAATAGAAATGGTCTCCGCTATTTGTGTTTTACGCTTTCTTGCCCTTTCTCCCCTCTCCTACAGATTGACACATTGCCTGGAGATAATCTTTTTGGTAACAGGCATAACAAACGGACTTGATATACGGGCACTCACGGTGATGATGAGCAGTCGAGCTGCACCGGTAGCAGGGTTTCGATCCTCCCTCAACAGGGGGACGGCTCTTCTGAAACTTTCCCACCTTCTCCGGATTTGCTCTGGGTCGATCAACTGGTTTCTGGCATTGCGGACGAGTCTGACAAACTGTATGCACCTCCTGAGGGAGCTTCAAAGCTGTTTCGCCGGCCATTTTGTGCAGTTCTTTACTCAGCAGCTCGGCCATCTTAGCACACTGCAGCACATTCTTCAATGAGGCGTCCGATTTCTTGAGAATTGCCTGCTGTATGAATGCATGCCTACAGCCCATGACCAGTCTATCTCACAATGCATTGTATTGGCACTTTTCGCAGCATTGAGTTTTAAAATCACATGCTTTTGCTTTGGTGCGAAGTTCAGCAAGAAATTTGGTGATCGCTTGCCCTTCCTGTTGCACCGTCCGGTAGAAATCAAAGCGAGCTGCGAGGAAATTTCGACATTCTTTGAAATGCAGCTGCAAAGCCGTTGTGATTTCAGCATATGAGGCTTCAGTTACTTCTTCTGTATGCAAATTTTGAAGCAGTGCAAATGTTTCTGGAGGCATTAAAGAACACAAGAGACCCTTCTTACTCTGGTCAGTCGTGATTTCCATACTTTCAAAATAAAACTACACTCGCATTAAATACGACGACAACCTTTCTCGTTCGGGATCGAAACGATCGAATTGCCGAGACATGTTAGTTTGAGTTCACTACAGAAACCAAACATTTTTTTTTTTTTTTTTTTAAACAAAAAATAGGCTCTTATCTGGGTCTTTGGATGCAATCCGAAGAATCCCACCTCTGACACCACTTTCGTGTTAGTCTTCTAGGTCTGCACAAGTACTTGAGAGTCTTCAAGGTACAACAGAAAGCTTTATTACATTACTTCAATGCTGGCAGCAAGACCACTCAAAAATGATTGCACACACAGAATCTGACTGCCCACACCGACAGGATAAACTATATACAAGATATCTCCCTTTGTCCTGTCAATGCCACCTGCTGCACGGGAGGAGCAATGGGTCCTCCCACCCCACACAGTCCACCAAACATCACATAAAGGTAGCGGAGTCAGGGGATATGGGGAGAAGGCAGGAATGGGGTACTGATTGGGGATGATCTCCCATGATCACAATGAATGGCGGTGCTGGCTTGAAGGGCCGAATGGCCTACTCCTGCACCTATTTTCTATTGTCTATTGTCTATTGTCTATTTCACGTTATTCGCGATTAAAGCTTTAAAAAATGCCAACTTTCACAAGACTTTTACTGTAAATTCATTCCTGCCAGCTTCCAACACACTTCGAAACAATGTTGTGACACTGGAACACTCTGAACTCTTCACCTCATAGGGCGAATTAATATTGGAGCAAGCAGGGCAAGTGCAATTGGATTTTTTTGGGGGGAGTGCTGGAATGTTACGTTCGGGAAGGGCTTGAGTTTGAGGACCACGCCTCCCGTGGGGGCTTCTTCGTCTTTTATGTGGCGTGCACAGCCTAATGTTGTAGGACAACTTGTTCTATTTGACCTTCTGTTTGTGCACGTCGAGTAGATTGTATTAGTCGAAACAGGGCGGACCACGTGAAGGTTGTAATCTTCCACCCCCCATGGGGGCTATAGGTAGGGAACGGGTGTGTTGGGGGAGCAGACACAATGGGTTTGCACGGTCTAGTATACATCTAGAATTTGAGCTTACCTTCAAAGGCAGTCTAAAAACAGGGAACTCATGCTAAACCTTTATAAAAGACTGGTCTGGCCTCAACTGAAATGCTGTGTTCAGCACTCCATTTGCCTCATTATAGAAAGGTGAGGGCAGGGGATGGTCAGAAAAGGTCCATTTAAAAAGAATGAATAATAGGATGAGGGATTACAGTTACAAGGATTGATAAGATAGGCTGCAACTGACTGATTTGGAAATCAGAAGTGTGAGAGGAAGTTTGATGGAAGTCTATAAAATATTGAGGGGTCAGATCAGAGAGGATAATGGATATCACAATTATTAAATAAAGGAGGAAATATTCAGAATTACTTGAGGAAAAAAACTTTTAATTCAGCATTTATTTTGTACATCTGGAATGCACTAGATATGGATATAGGTTCCACAGTGGCCTTAATGAGAGAAACAGATTAAAAAAAAGAGTGAGGAGAATTGCAAGGCAGCAGAAAAAGATCTGAGGGGTGGAACTATTGAATTGTGCAGGTGGAAATTGGGGCAGAACACACTGGAATGAACAACCTCCTTCTGTGCTATAGTGTTCAATGATTCTACAGCAAGATGAAATGAGCACTTTTCTTCTTTAAAACATGAAACCACAAGAAGTAAATGTTTAAGAAGGAATGTGATGGATGTTTGTTATCAGCAAGGTATGTTTGGGGAGGGGCAAATTCGCAGAATGAAACATTTATCCTTAGCCATCTTGAATCTGAGAGAGCGATATTAGATCAACTGCAATACAGATTTGATACCAGCAGTGATATAAAACAAAACAATGAACACCAAGCATTAATTAAATAAAGTAAGCATTCTCTTACATTATACAAACTTTTAATTAGGAGTGAGCCTTTGGCTCTGTTAATTGCTGGCATTTTAATCATTAACTTCCCTTCAGTTTCAAACAGACAGTAAATTTCAGTGAAATGCAGATGAAACCTGAGTAATTCACATATAGTGTGTGTCTTTAGTACAATGACGTTCAACATCAGGCAATCAAATATTTTAATCAGACATTTGTTGCATATGTTTGGCTAAAATGACTAAAAGGCAAAAAACAAACATTTAATTGTTTCTGTGTGTGTAATCATTGGGTATTATATGAGGCCGTAGACTTTAGACATACAGACATCGGCACAGTGGCGCAGCGATAGAGTTTCTGCCTTACTGCGCCTATAACCCGGGTTCAATCCTCACTACGGGTGCTGTCTGTTTGGAGTTTGAACGTTCACCCCATTATCTGCGTGGGTTTCTCTGGGATCTCCGGTTTCCTCCCACACTCCAAAGACGTACAGGTTTGTAGGTTAATTGGCTTGGTATAATTGTAAAATGTCCCTATTAACAAGTAACAAGTAGCCTTTATTGTCATTCAGACCTTGCGGTCTGAACGAAATTTTGTTGCCTTGCAGTCCTACATATAGTAAAAATGACAAAACACATAATAAACACAAATTAACATCCACCACAGTGAGTTCACCAGGCACGTCCTCACTGTGGTGGAAGGCAAAAGTCTTAAATCTATGTCTCATCCCTTCTTATTATCCCTCTGCCTCTGCCTCTGTCCCAGCCGCCGCTGTCGTTCCACTGGGTCCGCGGTCAGGTCGAGTGGCCGCTGCCGCCGGAACGTGCCCCATCTCTGAGTTCTGGTCGCCGCTGTCCCAGCTCCGAGGCCAGGTCGCCGTTGCCGCTGCCGTCCCAGCTCTGATGCCGTGTGGCCACTGCCGCTGCCCCCGCCCCCACTCCGAGACCAGGTCACCGCTCCCGCTGCTCCAGCTCTGATGCCGTGTGGCCACTGCCGCTGCCTCCGCTCCGAGGTCAGGCCGCCGCTGTCGCTGTCCCCGCTCTGAGGCCAGTCCGCCACTGTTGCTGCTGCTGCCGCCGTCCCAGCCGCTGCCGCTGCCGTCCCAGCTCTGATGCCGGGCGGTCGCTCCCGCTGTCAAAGCTGCCGCTGCTGCTGTCAAAGCCGCCGCTGCCGCTGCCCAGCTCCGAGTTCTGGTCTGGTCCCAGCCGCCGCTGCCGCTGCCCCAGCTCCGAGGCCGCCAGCTCCGCCATTAGGCCTCGGCGCAGGCGGAGACGGGGGATACGACAAAAGAAGTCGCATCCCCCGAAGGAAGAGACCAAAAACGTGTTCCCCCCCACCCCCACATACACAACATAATAAACCAAAAATCAACTAAACAGGACAAAAAACCAACACAAAAAAAGAAGAAAAAAAACAGACAGACTGCAGGCGAGCTGCAGCTGCTAAGGCAGCGCCGCCGTGTGTGTGTGTGTGTGTGTGTGTGTGTGTGTGTGTGTGTGTGTGTGTGTGTGTGTGTGTGTGTGTGTGTGTGTGTGTGTGTGTGTGTGTGTGTGTGTGTGTGTGTGTGTGTGTGTGTGTGTGTGTGTGTGTGTGTGTGTGTGTGTGTGTGTGTGTGTGTTGTGTTAGTGTGTAGAGATCGCTGGTCAGTGAAGACTCGGTGGGCTGAAAAACCTATTTCCGTGCAGTATCTTTAAATTAAACTCCACAAAACTAAACTAAACATACGCCGTGGAAACAGACTCTTCGATCCACCACGTCCATGCTGACCAGCAATCAGTCCATACACTAACACTACTTTACTAAAGCCAATTAACCTACGTTTTTGGAGTGTGGGAGGAAACCAGAGCTCCCGGAGAAAACCCTTGCGGGCACAGGGAGCACGTACAAACTCCATACAGACGGCACCTGTAGTCACGATTGAACCTGGGTCTCTGGCACTGGAAGGCAGCAAATAATGGCACCATGCTGCCCCATAAATGCCACTGATTTTAAAACGATGGACTTTATAAAGAGAGAGAGAGGGAGAGAGAGAAGGAGAGGAAGGAAGGGAGAGGGAGGAAGGGAGAGGGAGAGAAGGACAGAAAGAAAGAGGGAGAGCGTGTGGGCGTGCGTGTAGATGAGCGCGCGTGTGAAGATTTATATGAAGCAGTTTTGAATGCATGCCAAGAGGAGTCAACCAACATGAATAATGATGGGAATTGTTAAATGTAAGGAAGAGTGACATGAAAAAATGTTCAAGAAATATGAGGAATAATCCATGATTTGATAAAGTGCTGGCAAATACTGAGAACAGCTGTACATAGAAACATAGAAACATAGAAATTAGGTGCAGGAGTAGACCATTCGGCCCTTCGAGCCTGCACCGCCATTCAATATGATCATGGCTGATCATCCAACTCAGTATCCCGTACCTGCCTTCTCTCCATACCCCCTGATCCCCTTAGCCACAAGGGCCACATCTAACTCCCTCTTAAATATAGCCAATGAACTGGCCTCAACTACCCTCTGTGGCAGAGAGTTCCAGAGATTCACCACTCTCTGTGTGAAAAAAGTTCTTCTCATCTCGGTTTTAAAGGATTTCCCCCTTATCCTTAAGCTGTGACCCCTTGTCCTGGACTTCCCTAACATCGGGAACAATCTTCCTGCATCTAGCCTGTCCAACCCCTTAAGAATTTTGTAAGTTTCTATAAGATCCCCTCTCAATCTCCTAAATTCTAGAGAGTATAAACCAAGTCTATCCAGTCTTTCTTCATAAGACAGTCCTGACATCCCAGGAATCAGTCTGGTGAACCGTCTCTGCACTCCCTCTATGGCAATAATGTCCTTCCTCAGATTTGGAGACCAAAACTGTACGCAATACTCCAGGTGTGGTCTCACCAAGACCATGTACAACTGCAGTAGAACCTCCCTGCTCCTATACTCAAATCCTTTTGCAATGAAAGCTAACATACCATTCGCTTTCTTCACTGCCTGCTGCACCTGCATGCCTACCTTCAATGACTGGTGTACCATGACACCCAGGTCACGCTGCATCTCCCCCTTTCCCAATCGGCCACCATTTAGATAATAGTCTGCTTTCCCGTTTTTGCATTGGATGGAGAGGGAAGGATTGGCAGGGACTTGGGAAGAGCGTGGTGATTTAGCATTGGATTCAGACTGTGAGAGTTGTGAAAATGAGTCACACCTTGTGCATCAAGTCTCAGAAGCCAAGCTACTGCTGCTGGCTAACTTTTCAAAACTAAACTAAAGTAAAGAGGACCTCATTATCAGTCCAAGGGGACTCCTCTAATGCACCCTGGCTGATTTCAATCTCCCTGCCACATTGGTTTCATGAGTTGAAGACAAGCTTCAAGAAAGAAATAAATCACATGCAGGGACCATGCATCTGTCTTCAGTGGTGGGGGGGCAGTGGAGAGAGTCAGTAGCTTCAAGTTCCAGGGTGCACACTCTGACAATCTGTCCTGGGGCCAGCATATTGATGCAATCAAAAAGAAAGAAGGTTCATCAATGTCTCTACTTCATTGGGACCTAATTGAAACATACAGAATAGTGAAAGGTTTTATTAGAGTGGATGTTGATCTAATCTATACAACTCCTAAGCTTTCATGATGAAGAATGTACTGAGTGGTTACATCGTGGCTCAGGACAGAAATCTGAATCCTCAAGAATGTAAGAGGCTGCAGAAAGTGGTGAGCATTTCCTGGCCCTTCACTGGTGCTGATCTCCTCACCATCGAAGGGATCTACAAGAGTGTTTTCTCTAGGAAGCATGGTGGCGCAGTGGTAGAGTTGTTTCCTTACAGCGCCAGAGACCCTGGTTTGATCCGGACTACGGGTGCAGTCTGTACCGAGTTTATACGTTCTCCCCATGGCTGTGTGGGTTTTCATCGAGATCTTCGGTTTCCTCCCACTCTCCAAAGACGTACAGGTTTGCAGGTTAATTGTCTTGGTAGAAATGTAAAATTGTCCCTAGTGTGTGTAAGATAGTGTTAATATGCGGGGATCGCTGGTCGACGTGAACTCGGTGTTCCGAAGGGCCTGTTTCCGTGCTGTATTTCTAAACTAAACTAAACTGATGTTATCAAAGACCCACATCATCCTGGCCGCACTCTATTCTCACTGCTATCATCGGGAAGAAAGTGAAAATGGCTAACTCCAGGTTTAGGGCCAGCTCTCTCCCATCAACCATCAGGTTGTTGAACCACCCTGCACAACCCTAACCACAATCTCTCTGCAGCATTGAACCACAAAGGACTTTGCACCAGAATGATTGCTCTACGCACTCTGATGTTTGCATTATCATGACCTAGTTTACTTCGAATGGCTGATAATTTTTGTATATTTATCAAAGGGCATTACAGGCATCTTGTGCGGCTGTAATGCTGCAGAATATAAGAATGTCACCGTTTTCGTTCATAACCGTTGCATGTGATTAACACTCCTGAATCTTAAATCTTGATTTCCCCAAATTATTATGCAAGTAAACTAACAGCTTCAAATAGTGTCACTGTTATTTCTTGTACATAAGTACATAAGTGATTGGTGCAGAATTAGGCCATTCGGCCCATCAAATCTACTCTGTCATTCAATCATGGCTGATCTATCTTTCCCTCTCAATCCCATTCACTTTCCCTGCCTTCTCCCCATAACCTCTGACCCCTGTCAGCAGACATGGTAGTTAAAATGAATATTAATGAGGTTATTATTAAACTGATAATTCTCACATATACTCTTGGTTTTTGTTTTATTCAGTGAAGATACAGGACAAATACCTATGTAGACACAAGGAAATACAGGTGCTAATTTTTTTTTTAAAGATACTGAGTGCTGAAGTAACTCAGTGGCTCAGGCAGTATCTCTGGAGAGCATGGATAGGTGACATTTCGGGTTGGGACCCTTCTTCAGAACAAAGAAAGGCCCTGATCCAAAACATTGCAATTCCATGTTCTCCAGAGAAATTGGCTGATCTAATGAGTTACTCCAACAATTTGTGTCTTTTCTGATAGCTATGTAGATTTCTTAGTAGATCTTGTCTTGGTTTTAACAGATTTTCACCATCACTGCAATCAATATTCATATCTAGCAGGTCTTCTACGATACTTATTGATTCCTTCGTAATGACCAACTTTATCTTATAACCATATAATCATATAACAATTTACAGCATGGAAACAGGCCATCTCGACCCTTCTAGTCCGTGCCGAACACATATTCTCCCCTAGTCCCATATACCTGCGCTCAGACCATAACCTTCCATTCCCTTCCCGTCCATATAACTGTCCAATTTATTTTTAAATGATAAAAACGAACCTGCCTCCACCACCTTCACTGGAAGCTCATTCCACACAGCCACCATTCTCTGAGTAAAGAAGTTCCCCCTAAACTTCAGTCCCTTAATTCTCAAGTCATGTCCCCTTGTTTGAATCTTCCCTACTCTCAGTGGGAAAAGCTTTTCCACGTCAACTCTGTCTATCCCTCTCATCATTTTAAAAACCTCTATCAAGTCCCCCATTAACCTTCTGCGCTCCAAAGAATAAAGCCCTAACTTGTTCAACCTTTCTCTGTAACTTAGTTGCTGAAACCCAGGCAACATTTTAGTAAATCTCCTCTGTAATTATCTTATTTGGTGTTCCAGGATAAAAATCGCTTGTATAGGAAGGAACAGCAGATGCTGGTTTACACCGAAGATAGACACAAAATGCAGGAGTAACTCAGCTGGAGAGAAGGAATGGGTGACGTTTTGAATCGAGAACCTTCTTCAGACCTGTAGAAGTCTGAAGACAATAATCTGAAGAAGGGTCTCAACCTGAAACGTCACCCATTTCTTCTCTCCAGAGATGCTGCCTGTGATATGAGTTACTCCAGCATTTTATGTCTAAAAATCACTTGTGGAGCATTGGATCTAAAATCTATTCATCTGGGTGTTTTTATTATGTCAAAGTTATGCATTCATTTTGGATGCTCACCAATTGTGAAGGGCGTATTGCTCAACTCTTCCCCTTGAATAGTTGGAGAAAAGATGAATTAATTATTAACTACTTAGTGCACTCTCAATTTCTGCCCTTAATGCATTCCACTCAGACTTGTTTTTTTTTCCCTTAGTCTAGATTTCTATGATTAAATGTTTTCCTATTTTATTTTGTAACTGCATTGATGCTTCATTTGAAGATTTATTTACCTTCACTATGTCAATACCAGCTTTATTAAAATCAATACCAGTTCCTATTTGTTTTATCAGAGTTTGTTAATCCTAACTCTGCTCCGAAATGTCATATTTTTTCGCTTATCTTACATGTTTTAGGAAGATGTCGAAGATTTACGTGGATGTTGCCGGGACTCAAGGACCTGCGCTGTAGGTAGGGGTTTAGCAGGCTAGGACTTTCATGGAGTGCGGGAAATGAGGGATTTCTTGAAGTGCAGGAAATGAGGGATGATCTTTTAGAGGTGCACAAAATCTTGAGAGGAATAGATTGTGTAAATGCACAGTCTTTTGCCCAAAGTAGGTGAATCGAGAACCAGAGGACAAAGGTTTAAAGGGGTGAAAAATTAATGGCAATCTGCGGAGTAACCTTAGAAACATAGAAACATAGAAAAATAGGTGCAGGAGTCAGCCATTCGGCCCTTTGAGCCATTTGGATAAGGGGAGAAGGCAGGAACGGGGTAATGATTGGGGATGACCAGCCATGATCACATTGAATGGCGGTGCTGGCTCGAAGGGCCGAATGGTCTACTCCTGCACCTATTGTCTATTGTCTATTGGCCCTTTCAATATGATCATAGCTGATCATCTAAAATCAGTATCCCGTTCCTGCTTTTTCCCCATATCCATTGATTCCTTTAACCCTAAGAGCTAAATCTAACTCTCTCTTGAAAACATCCAGTGAATTGGCCTCCACTGTCTTCTGTGGCAAAGAATTCCACAGATTCACAACTCTGCGTGAATATTTTTTTCCTCATCTCAGTCCTAAATGGCCAATCCCTTATTCTTAAATTGTGACCCCTGGTACTGGACTCCCCCAACACTGGGAAAACATTTCCTGCATCTAGCCTGTCCAATCCCTTAAGAAGTGTATACGTTTCTATAAGATCCCCTCTCATCCTAAATTCCAGTGAATAGAAAGAAGCCCAGTCAACCCATTTTTATACAAAGGATGGTGGGTTTATTGAACGAGCTGCTGGAGGAGGTAGTTGAGGCAGGTACTATCATAACATTTGAGAGACATTTGGACAGTACATGGATAGGATAGGGTTAGAGGGTTATGGGCCAAGCGCAGGCAGGTGGGACTAGTGTAGATCGGGCATGTTTATTGGTGTGGGCATGGTGGACCAAAGGGCCTGTTTCCAGGCTGTATGATACTATGGCTCTTTGACTCTATGTTCAATGGTTATTCATTAGAGTAGATAATCACAGCAAGTTCACACCTTTCAAAGTGTTTCAGTGTTAAGCTTCCAAATTGAATATAGTCACTTCTTGGTCAATTGCAGCAATGCATCTCATAGCAGGTATAAACTG
The DNA here is from genome assembly GCF_028641065.1 of Leucoraja erinaceus. Lineage (NCBI taxonomy): Eukaryota > Metazoa > Chordata > Chondrichthyes > Rajiformes > Rajidae > Leucoraja > Leucoraja erinaceus. The sequence goes on from NC_073378.1 coordinate 18,209,442, forward strand.
TGGCTTCAGGCTCAATGTTGTAGATTTAAAGATGTTCCATGTATAATAACACAGCTCGAAAGGTAACACTCTGACCATCAGAACCCAAGCAATATGTATGAAATTTCCCCTCATTTCATCAACGTCAGATTTACATTGAACCAGTACACTTGGCATCGGGTCCTCAGTACTTCTAAGTCAATGATCATGACACCAAGCCCCATTTCATTCATTCCTTCTTCTCCCTGCTTCTATCCAGCAGAAGATATAGAAGCTTGAAAGCATGCACTGCCAAACACAGGAACCACCAACTTCTTCTCCTCCATTATCAGGCTTCTGAACGGTCCTTCCATAATAATAATAATAATAATAATAATCTTATTTATATAGCACATTTTCAGTCAACTTGCATTGACCCCAAAGTGCTTCACATAATTACATCACATTTACACACAGGCAAAGGTGGGTGAAGTGTCTTGCCCCAAGGACACAACGAGTATGCACTCTAAGCGGGATTCGAACCGGCTACCTTCCGGTCGCCAGCCGAACACTTAGCCCATTGCACCATAAGTCAGAGTACTATCCGATTCACCTCCACTACATTGCGGACATTGGACTTTATCTATGGAACTGGTGTGCTACAATGTTGAAAACTATGTTCTGCACTCTGTATCTTCCCCTTTGCTCTACTTATTGTACTTGAGTTTGACTTGCTTGTATTTATGTACAGTATTATAACAGATTTCGCTATACCTTCAATCACTATAACTTTATACACATGGCAATAATAAACCTAAACCAAAACCTAAACATTCAATTAACTGGTCTCAGTAGGCATCCGGGACTTAGATCCCCCCCCCCCCCCCCCCATCAATCATGCTGCTGACATTACAACTCAGTGACTACTCTGAAACATGGTCAGCATCATATGGACATCGATTTTGTATCAAGGTGACTGTGTGCCAACATTGGCATTGCAACATCAATAGTGCTCCAGTGGCAAGGATTACTCAGAGCTAGTTAGTGGTGGCAGAGGTGCGACTGCATGACAGCACTAGACTGGGTGAGGTTCAAGAACTCGGCAAGAGTGTGGAGTGTGTTCCCATTAAGATCATTGCATTGTTCCCTAACCAGAATCCTTGAATGAACCGACAGCTCTGCAATCTACAGAGGACCACATCTGGAGCATTCAAGTCTGGCGATATATATATAAGGGGACATGACATGAGCATTAAGGGACTGAAGTTTAGGGGTAACATGAGGGGGAACTTCTTTACTCAGAGAGTGGTAGCTGTGTGGAATGAGCTTCCAGTGAAGGTGGTGGAGGCAGGTTCGTTTTTATCATTTAAAAATAAATTGGATAGTTATATGGATGGGAAGGGAATGGAGGGTTATGGTCTGAGCACGGGTATATGGGACTAGGGGAGATTATGTGTTTGGCACGGACTAGAAGGGTCGAGATGGCCTGTTTCCGTGCTGTAATTGTTATATGGTTATATGGTTATATGGTTATATATGCCAGATATAAGTCAAGGCACTAAGGATAAGGTCATTGGAAAAGCAAAGAGACACTTTTAAACTGGAGGACTAGATGCATGTACATGCAGCTATGGCTGGGCTTGCACACATTACCTTCCCAAATAAACAGTAAATAAAGCAGTGAAAATAAGCAGTAGGTTAGGTGACATTTATGTATCAAGCTTGGATGAAGCTCTAAGCTTGTTTTAAAAGAGATAACATCAATATACCTTTTCAAGCCCCCACAGCCCCCAATGATACTGTAATCTCAGTCACCGAAGCTGATGACAGAAGGTCCTTCACTAGGGTGAATCCTAGGAAAGTGGCTGGGCCTGATGGTGTACAGGCTGCATTATAAAAACCTTCACGGACTAATTGGCTGAGGATGAAGAAAAGGATGAGAGGGAATTTTATTGAAACTTGTAAGATTATTAAGGGTTTGGACACTCTAGAGGCAGGAAACATGTTGAGGGGTGAGCCATTTAGAACTGAAATGAGAAAAAATCATTTTCACACAGAGGATTGTAAGTCTGTGTAATTCTCTGCCTCAGAAGGCAGTGAAGGCCAATTCTCTGGATGCTTGCAAGCGAGAGTTAGAAATAGCAGAGTCAGGGGATATGGTGAGAAGGCAGGAACAGGGTACTGGTTGTGGATGATCAGCCATGATCATATTGAATGGTGGTGCGGGCTCGAAGGGCTGAATAGCCTACTCCTGCAACTATTGTCTATTGTCTATTGTCTAACACTAACCTCAGCAACTGTGATCTTCTACAGATTGTGTCTTTGGTTGCTTTACAGTCTTCAATTTTGCACTATTATGGTTACCTATTATTTATATTATTAATTTATTGTATTATTGTTCATTATATATTTATTTGTGCATAATTGCTTTAATGGGCCTGTTAACCTGCACAGGTAAGAATTTAATTATTCATTGCCAGGACATATTACAACTAAACACCCTTGACTCTTGATATTAAATTAGTTTAGTTTAGAGATTCAGCGCGGAAGCAGGCCTTTTGACGCACTGAGTCTGCACTGATCAGCAATCCACACACATTAACAATATCCTACACTAGGGACAATTTTTACCAAGCTAATTAAGCTCCAAACCTGTACGTCTTTGGAGTGTGGGAGGAAACTGAAGACCCAAGAGAAAACCCACGTGGTCACGAGGGGAACGTACAAACTCCATGCAGACAGCTCCTGTAGTCAGGATCAAACCCGGGTCTCTGGCGCTGTAAGCTCTGTAAGGCAGCAACTCTACCGCTGAGCCACCGTGCCGCCCCTGCAAGCATGCAGCCAAATAAAGAGGTCATCATTCAATTTCCCTTGCTCTTTAAGTCTTGGAACCTTGCTGAGTAACTTGACATTGAAACATTATTTAGCAGATTATTGCAATGCTTCTTGAAACATGTATACACCACAGCCACTGTCTATATATACCTGTCATGAGATGCATTGGTATAATTCACCACGCAGTGATTAATGTGGGAGATTTGGCACTGAAACACTTTGAAAAACATGAGCTTGCTGCATTTACCAAATGAATGCTCATTCAACATGTTAAAGGGTAAAGAAATGACATTTAGAATCAAATACCAACACCCAACATACACCCCCACCCCCACAACTTTAACCTCACAATCAACATTCCCAGGGTGAGGATCATTGCTTTGTTGTCACCTTCCTGCTAACAATGATCTATCCTACATTTCCCTTGGGCTGCATCTCCTTTGATGTCTTGTTTTCACACCTGACATTTCCTTACGACTCTCACTCTGAAGAAGGGTCTCGACCCCAAACGTCACCCATTCTTTCTATCCAGAGATGCTGCTGAGATGTCCTGCTAAGTAACTCCAGCATTTTGTGTCTATCTTCGGTGTAAACCAGCATCTGCAGTTCCTATCTACACAATAGGCACAGCTTGGCAGATTGCTATATTGTATCTTATGACAGGTGGAGACCATGGCTGTAATGTGTAAGATTAATTGCCATAACCTTTCAAATAACATTAAAAACATTTCTGGGAATTATAACTCTTATACATGGTGAATATGCTACAAAAATGTTGACCAGTGATAGAATAGCAGATTGCTTCCTCAACTTCCATGAACGTTCAATTGAAGACAAACTATACGTAAAAGCTGCATGACATGTTGAGTGAGAGTTTAGCAGCTGAATAGCGTGGCCATGGATAAAAGTGGATCTATTACAGACGAATAAAAGATTGAATTATATTTATAGTATTAGTCACTCAATATGTCATCTATCAGTTCTCTCTCCATTCATATACACACTGGTCTATTTATATGTTTTATACATGGTTGTGCAGAGATGTGAGCTACATCTCACAACGATTCTCTTCCCTATGAAGGAAGTATGGAGCTAAACAGAAATATGACTTGAGGCTGACGGAAACATTGCTCTCCTTTTCACAGAATCCTTCAGATAACTTGAAGTCAAAAACATTTTCTGTTGAAATGCAACTCATCAGTAGTCTATGACCATTGGTGCACTGCAGGAATCGTGTTGGGACCTCTGTTGTTTGTGATATATATAAACAGATGGAGTTTAATCCAAGCAAATGTGAGGAATTGCACTTTGTGAGGTTGAATCTAAGGGGAAATAGCATTGATGTACAGAGAGATCTTGAGGTCCAAATCCATAGCAACATAAGTAGATCGAGTGACAAAGAAGGCACATGCTATGCATATCATTTGGGTTATTGAGTTTAAGAGTTAGAAAGGCGAGTTGAAGCTTGTTCAAACTCTGATTAGGTCGCATTTGGAGCATTGTGTGCAATTCTACTCGCCCCATTACAGGAAGGGTTTGGAGGCTTTAGAGAGCATGCAGAAGAGGTCTACTAGAATACAGCCTGGAATAGAGGGTATGAGCTATATGGAAAGGTTGGACAAGCTTGGACTGTTTTCTCTGCAGCATCAGAGGTTGAGGGGAGACCAGATGGAAGTACATTAAATTATGACAATCATTGATAGGCTAGATAATCAGAAGCTTTTTTTTTTTCTGAGGTTAAAATATCAAATGCTAGAGGGCATTGCTTTAAAGTGAGAAAGACAAACTTTAAAGGAGATGTGCGGGGCCAGTTTTATTATGCAGGGAGTGCTGGGTGCTTGGAATGTGTTGCCAGAGGGTGTTGAGAGACTATGGTGGCATTTAAGAGGCTTTTACATAGGTACACAGATCGCATGCAGGCAGAGGAGATTAGTTTAACGGCATCATGTTCAGCAGAGATATTGTTGGCTGACGAGCCTGTTCCTCTACAAATGTTCCTTTTCTGCAGTGGTTGTCAATGGGCCTATTCAATATAATTGCTCTCCAATTTGAGAAAGGCTTGTTTGTCTAATTTAATCATAGCCTCCTGTTCACATCTTGAATAAAGCAAACGCTGCTTGCAATGATCTCCATGTTCTCTGCATATCTGAGTTTCAGATTAAAAACATCCTTCTAGAATATTGGATTTGCTTTTGATGAACAGGGTTATGTACTTTTTGCTTGAAGATGGAATTATGTTAAGGTTTGTTTTTTTTTTACTGATCTAGACTTTGCAGCCCAAATGGTCTATTCCTCCTGTGTCACAAATGGTCTTTGTTTCTATGACTGAGATAATATTGACAATCACCAATTATCAAAAAGCGGATCCATGGTGCACCCCTACACTAAAGGAGGATCTACTACCACCGATACTACTGATCTACTCTTTTAAATCACTTTTCTACCTATAAATCTAACCATTTATATTGTGCATTCTGTATCTTCCTCTTTGCCCTACCTATTGCACTCAGGTTGGACTTGATCGTATATAGGTATAATACCTGATCTGATTTTATGGCATGCAAACCAAAACCTTGCCCTGCACCTTGGTATGTGTGACAATAATATACCTAAACCTAAACCCAATTGGTAAGGTAGAGGAAACCCGCCTGATGAGATCAGAAATCATGGAATCAGGCACTGAAAACATACTCTCTTACTTTGTTCTCTTTGTAATTTCTTTACAAGACAATAAGGTCCTTCCCCAACTCTACCTCAATGGGCCCTTCTCTCACTCTTCTCAGTTCATAACTGACATTTAACACCAATGATCTGTCATCCAACCACTCCCCACCAAACAGATCCACAACATCCCAGCCTCCCCAATCTCCCAAATTACTCTTGGTCCATTGGCTTCCATCACTTCTGATCTCCCTCTCTGATGAGCCCACCCCCCGTCCCCCAGTCCCTTTGATCGGCCAGTTGTGACCATCCCCTTGCTACCTCCATGCTCTGCGCTGACACTTCAATTCCTCTCCACGTGCAGGCCTGTCCTTAATTAACAAGACCTTGGGCCTCCCGTGCTTCTGAATTTTACAATTGGCTGGTTGTAGCAGTTTGTGCTGCATGGTCCCATCGCAACAACAAACAAACAACATTCAACTTCTAAGCAAATGACTGATCTTAAAAAAAAACAGGTAGAAATTAGTTTAAAGTAATAATTAGGAAAACATAAGAATTTACCAGAGAAAATTGGTGACAGTTAAACATACTGGGCATAAGATAAGAACACAGTGTAAAAAAAATCCTCTTCTAAAGTATAGATTTTCATTTCTAACTGCACAATTTGTTTTTAAGTCACATTCCAAAGACAATATCTCTGGCAGCGCTACTAAGTAATGTACTGAAATATTAGTTCAGATTATATTCTCAAACCCAGGAGAGTTTAAAATCTTCTGTCTCTGAGGCATGAGTATTATCATTAAACCTTCCTTTTCTGCAGTGGTTGTCAATGGGCCTATCCAATATAATTGCTCTCAGTACAATTTGTCTAATTTAATCAGTTCTTCAGATCACTCATAGCCTTCACATCTTGAAATAAGCAAATGCTGCTTGCAATGGTGAAGTATGGAAAAGCAAGTTGATTGTGTTTTCTAATCAAAAGACCTAGATTTCAACTGATATTGTAACAAACAAGTCATAGCCAAAGTTGCAAGGGTGTCACATTGTATTAAAGGAACTATCCATGAATAGAGGCTTTCTGATTCACTTAATAAAACATACAAAAATAATATTTGGTCAGAAATACTTTGAAAATTGGGCATGATACATGCCCCATTTTAATTCCACCATTTTAGTTTTAGTTTTTAGTTTTGGAGATACAGTGCAGAAACAGGTCCTTCGGCCTACCGAGTCTGCACCAACCAGCGATCCCCGCACTAGGGACAATTTCCAATTAGACCTACTCTAACTACCTATCCACCTACCTAATTCTGCCAATTAACCTACAAACCTGTATGTCTTCGAAGCGTGGGAAGTAACCCAAGATCTCGGAGAAAACCCACGCTGTCACAGGGAGACATACAAACTCCGTACAGACAACATCCCAAAGCAAGGATCGAACCTGGGTCTCTGGCGCTGCACCACCGTGCCACCCACTTTTAGATGGAGGGAAGGATGTCAGGAGATGATGCCAGTTAGATATTTTTTACTATTTTCCAAATATGCTCAATGTCATTCCTGTTAGCTGACTTTCTGGCAAGAGAGAAAGTTCAAAGAGTTAGGACTGTTTATTTGTCATATGTACCAGATATGAACCAGAAGAATGAAATTCTTACTTGTAGTTTTGCAGGTATATTAGCTACAACAACATTAAATTATCAGTAATTCTAAGTAAACAGGACCATGACAATGCAAACATTAAAATACATAGTTATGAGGAAGAGCAATAGTTCAGGTTGATTGGGAGATTTCAGTGAGAATGAGATGTACCTCAATTTTAGATGGCTACCTATGTATTTTAGATTTGTTTGGCCAACATGATAGAAATATTCAGTGTTTCTTTAACAGGGTCTAATCATGTTTCCAGGTACACCATGGAAACAGGTCATTTGTACATCAAAACACAGCTGATCATCAAGCACTCATTACACTAATCCTACATTAATCCTTTCTCATCAATTTCTAGATTCTCCAATCATCTACACACCTGGGGTGATTTATACTGCTCAATTAATCTGTCAACTGGTACAGACACAAAATGCTGGAGTAACTCAGTGGGACAGGCAGCACCTCTGGAGAGAAGGATTGTGTGACGTTTCGGGTGGAGACCTTTCTTCAGACACGTCACCCATTCCTTCTCTCCAGAGATGCTGCTTGTACCGCTGAGTTACTCCAGCATTTTGTGTCTGTCTTCAGTTTAAACCAGCATCTGCCGTTTCTTCCTACACATTTTGTCAACTGGTACATCTTTGTAATGTGGGAGGAACTGGAACACCTGAAGGAAACCCACAAGGCCACAGGGAGAACATGCAATATCCATAGCGAAAAAACAAACTAAAGGGTTTTGAGGGATAAGGGCCAAATGCGGACAAATGTGACTAGCTTAGATGGGGCATCTTGGTTGGCATGAACGAGTTAGACTAAATGGCCTCTTTCTGAGTTCCATCACTCAATGACAAAGAGTCTTGACCCTTCAGACCTGAAATGTTTTCTGTACATTTCCCATTACAGATACTGCTGACCTTCTGAGTTCCTCCAGCAGTTTGCTTTTGTGCTCAAGATTCCAGCGTCTGCAGTACCTTGTGTCTCCACACAGGCAGCACCCTAGGTCAGGAGTGAACCTGGATCTCTGGTGTTGTGAAGCATCAGCTCTATATCTGTGTCATAGCCGTGCAAATCCAATCACATCCACTACCAAAAATAACTCGCCTGTTCAGTTGTAGAAATAAGGAACTGCAGATGCTGGTTTACCAAGGAAATAAACAAAATGCTGAAATAACTCAGCAGGTCAGGTAGCATCCCTGGAGAGGGATCCCGACCTGAAACATCAGTTGTCCATGCTCCCCAGGGACGCTTCCTGACCCGCTGAGTTACTCCAGTATTTTGTGTCTTCACTTGTTCCGTTGTTCATTTAGACTCAGGGAATAAACATTCATGAACGTATTTGTAAGTATTATTAAATATTTCTGTACCAACATTACAAGCATAAGGCTATAACTGACAAAGCCATGACCATACACTACAACTTGAATCTGATGCCCAGGAAATATCTCAAGGCTTATCCTTGTCCTGATCCTGTTGTTTCCCAGGCAGACTGAGTTTTGGCCCATTTTTATGCCACAGCATTGAAGTGGGAACCGGTTTGAAGTTTTTCAGTCATTTGGTTATCCTATTTGCTTGCTTTGTGATGAAAGTATCTTATTTTTGAAAGTATCCTTGGCTTTAATTGGTATGATAATCCTTGCACAAACACTCCCATGCTCCTGTCCCCACTGCTGCTTCTCATTTAACTTCTGCTAAGCCTTTTATGAATTATCTACTCAGTGTAAGATCATAGATACTGAGTTCTACTGTGTTAGGAACTTCAATTCTCCAGAGGCAATTATGCTTTTAACAGAATTTCCAAGAAAAAACAATAGGAATGAATTGCAGTCCATGCTGACTAATATATAGGGCTTGGGCTAGGTGCAAGAGTAGGCCATTCGATGTAGGCCAAACAATGTTTTTTTCTCATCTCGGTCCTAAAAGACTTCCCTCTTATCCTTAAACTGTGACCCCTTGTTCTGGACTTCCCCAACATCGGGGATAATCTTCCTGCATCTAGCCTGTCCAACCCCTTAAGAATTTTGTAAGTTTCTATAAGATCCCCACTCAATCTTCTAAATTCTAGTGTGTACAAGCCAAGTCTATCCAGTCTTTCTTCATATGAAAATCCTGACATCCCACGAATCAGTCTGGTGAACCTTCTCTGTACTCCCTCTATGGCAAGAATGTCTTTCCTCAGATTATGAGACCAAAACTGTACGCAATACTCCAGGTGTGGTCTCACCAAGACCCTGCACAACTGCAGTAGAACCTCCCTGCTCTTATACTCAAATCCTTTTGCTATGAATGCTAACATACCATTCGCTTTCGTCACTGCCTGCTGCACCTGCATTCCTACTTTCAATGACTGGTGTACCATGACACCCAGGTCTCGTTGCATCTCCCCTTTTCCTAATTGGCCACCATTCAGAAAATATAGTGGGATTCAAGATGCCAAAGCATTTGAAATAAATGAGCTGACGTGAATGCAGCAATGATTTCAAGAGTTCCAACAATGTCATGGATGGCTGGATAATCGTTTCATAAAACATGGATGAAGAAAAAACATTGACAAAGAATCGAGGAAAATGCACTCTTTCAATTTAATATTTTTGCAAATCTTTAGTGATTATCTACTTTGGTAACAAAAGAAACGTCCGAGTTTGAATTTGAGGCCACTGCTAATTCAGTGGCAGAAATATTGCCTCTGAGCCAACACCACCAAATACTCCAACCTACATTTCCTTTTAACTGGCCAGTAAAAGGGAACAAGTGAAACTTTCTGGCAATATCAATGACAAAGCTCCTCTAAGAAATGCAAAGGGATGCACATGCAGCATTATCTAATTGTTTTGGCTAGAGTATCCGAGTTGAAATCTATATTACTAAATCTCTGATCTTGACCGCTTTTGGCCTACTGTGCTGCGATTTCCGACAGAATGCTGCCACGTAAGGCCGACATTTTTGGCCACCTCACCCAGAGCCCCCCTCCGCCTTATGGGTGCGGAGGATTTTTCCCATCGATGACAAATCAGAGAGATATTAATGGTTTTTTTTATATCACCATTCTCTCTGCTGCCCCTGCTGGAGGGAGGTGAGGGACTATAAAACCAGGAAGTGGTGTGCCTCACTCACTCTCTGCAAGATGGATGAAGCCAAGGATCCGTCTCTCTGACCTCTGAATGATACTGAACAAATGTCTACACAACTGTGAGTACTCTTAATGTGGTTTGAAAATGAAAATATGTTTTTTTTGAAGTAAAAAGGCACTTCCTGCAAATGGGTGTTTTGGGTGCTTTGGCTTGAAGTTGAAAGGCACTACTTACCGCAAATGGTGGCTTGGGTGTTTTGGCTTGAAATTGAAAGGCACTACTTACCGCAAATGGTGGCTTGGGAGCTTTGGCTTGAAAGGCACTACTTACTGCAAATGGTGGCGGGTGCTTTGGCTTGAAGTTGAAAGGCACTACTTACTGCAAATTGTGGCTTGGATGTTTTGGCTTGAAGTTGAAAGGCATTACTTACTGCAAATGGTGGCTTGGGTGCTTTGGCTTGAGGTTGAAAGGCACTACTTACTGCAAATGGTGGCATGAAGTTGAAAGACACTACTTACTGCAAATGGAGGCTTGAGTGCTTTGGCTTGAAGTTGAAAGTCACTACTTACTGCAAATGTTGGCTTGGGTGCTTTGGGTTGAAGTTAAATGGCACTACTGCAAATTCACTTACTTCCTGTTTGCACTGTATATTGATTTTAGATAAAATGCTACACTTACGGCTGTGATTTTTGGCCATCTTACTCAGTCCCCCCCCTCCGCTGAGCAGGTGCAGAGAATTCTTCCCATCAATGAAAAATAAAAGTGTTATTAGTGTTTAAAAAACGTTGAGAATCTCTCTCCTGTCAATCACGCCCTGAAAGCCACACCTTTTCCGGTGGGAGGGGGAGGGGTTATAAAACCCGGAAGAGTGGGTGTGGCTCAGTCTCTGCATGATGGGGGAGGGAGATGTCATGACTCTGTCTGAGCTGTGAATCAACTGAACACACTGAATGTCTACTGAACTGTGAGTTTGGTGCTTGGTGTGGTTTTATGGTGGTTTCACCCTGCATGAAATGGTATGAAGCTGCATTTGAATTTGGTGGCCTTGGATCCTGCTTGAAGTGGAATGAAACTGCACTTGAATTCGGTGGCCTTGCTCCCTGCTCATAGTGGTAAGAAACTGCACTGAATTTGGTGGCCTTGCACCCTGCTGAAAGTGGTATGAAACTGCACTTGTATTTGGTGGCCTTGGATCCAGCTTGAAGTGGTATGAAAATGCACTTGAATTCGGTGGCCTTGCTCCCTGCTCATAGTGGTAAGAAACTGCACTTGAATTTGGTGGCCTTGCACCCTGCTTGAAATGGTAGGAACATGGATTTGAATTTGGTGGACTTGCACCCTGCTTGAAATGGAATTTCAAGGAATAGTCATGAGTCAACAGCCAGCCCACCAGCCATGAGTGAGCTGCCAGCAGATCAGGCTTGAGGGACTGAGCTGTCACCCCAAGAACCCATACCAGCACTCCAGAAAGCCTCCCCACTGGCCACCAATATTGGAATTGGTGGAATATTGCGTCGGGGGACCAGCCCTCCCATGTGAACATGGGACCAACGGGTCCCACTTAGTCTAGTAGTTCATAAAAATATGCACATGTAAATTGAGCTGAAAATGAACATTTGAAGTAGTAATTCAGTAAAAAGAAAAAAAAAATACTACTAGAGGCTAGAGGCCTTAAATAAATACAGGGAAGTACTCAACAGATCAGCAATATCTGTGGAGAAAGAGATGTGGTTAATGTTTCAGGTCAATCAACTTTTGTCAGAGTTTTTTGCAATTCTGATGACAGGTAATTGAAAGAAAATGTTAACTTATTTTCTCCCAACATCCTTCTCAGCCTGCTTGAATATTTTCAGCCATTTCTTATCTGTTGTTAACACATTAAAATGGCTTGATAATTGAATTCAAATGTGTTACTTCTCTGTTGAATAACTCTGCTAAATTATACAGCAATAACTTTCAACTGAAACAATACATAAATGTTGCATTAGGCACTTGAACTCGCTGATTAGATTAGCTTCTTTAAAATGATTTACAAAATTGTCGAAGCCAAAGAGGCTAATTGGGGTTATAATAGACAATAGACAATAGGTGCAGGAGCAGGACATTCGGCCCATCGACTTGTTACAATAATAACAGTGGTTCTTTAGTTTGTTCAGGTGCTATACTTATACCACGCATTTTTTAAAGACGTTCTTTGAAATATCTGGCAAAGAACATTTGATGACCGTGTACTTAGCTGTCAACACATCCCAGGTGCCAGGCTAAAGACCCTGTGCTGAAGATGTGGTCTCAGCTCTTACCAAACTATATCAGTAGTCCTATAATATGGCATGTGCCCGACAAAGAGATAAAAACTCTTAACTCTTAAAAAAAATTAAACAAACTGGTGTAGCGACACCTGCTGGTGCTCGCCAGTATCGTACCCTGCGGTCGGAATCTGCGCGCACGTGACTCTGGGAGGGGTCGTGTTTTCGCGCAGTTTTCAGGGCTCTGCCCTTCAGTCGTTGTGAGACCACCGTTGTGGTCAGTTGTGTTTTCAATGGCAATTGTCAAGACCGTGATCGGTGAATTATATGGAGAATAAATCTAATTTAAACCAACCGCCTTTGTCTTGATCTGCCAAACTGGATCATAATTAGCCTATTCTCAAACATCAGAAAATGAAGGAAAGACTCACCAGTACTGCCATCATTCTGTTTTGGGTTTATTAATATGACTGGACAAAACAAACTGAATTGTTGTTGGTTGCATTGGTCCAGAAGCTGAGTATCCTGAAACATAGAAAAGGAATAACATAATACAGTATATGACAGCCAAAAGCATTTCCACCATCTATGCAAGATCAGTCAGTAATATGATGGAAAATCTTGCTCTTGTCTAGATAAATGCAGCTCCAAGAACAATCTTGAAGCTCAACAAAGTTATCCACCAAATTTGCCTTGAGAGTGACTCCCAGCCATGTAATTGCAACCACCTAGAAAGTTAAGAACAGTAGGCATATTGGAACACCACATTTTGCATATTTCATCCAAACCACACACTAAAAACACAATGCCTTGAACACAATGACTTGAAAACGTAATGCCTTTCCTTCATTGTCACTGAGTGAAAATCCACTAAACAACACAGCAGAAGTTCCTTCACCATGGATTTACAGGCATTCAGTAAAGTAGTTCAACAATACCTTCTCAGAGCAATTATGGCACTAGGGGGGCATTTAAAGAGTAGTCCAGTTGAGTTTCAGGTCAGCAGTGGCCTTCAGAATGAAAATAGTAAACGGATGTGCAGTGAAAGGGATCATGTGAAGGCAGATGTGATTAGTTTATTTTGGCATCAAGTTCAGCACAAACATTGTGGTCCAAAGAGCCTGATCCTGTGTTGTACTCATATATATTTTATGCTCTATTTGGCTTTGATGTTGCAGGTGAGTGTGAAGGGACATCGGTTGTCAGTACTTTTGTTGGGTGCCCGAATTAGGAGGTATTAGTTACAAGGAGAGGTTGGGCAGACTGGAATGCCAGAAATTGAGGGGAGACCTGATAGAAATACATAAAATTATGAGGCATAAATAGACAGTCAGAACCCCTTTCCCAGAATTGGAATATAAAATGAATGAATGATTGAATACGTTTATTGTCATTGCAATGAAATTCCATTGCATTTCCTCCGGTTAAAAAAAATACAAACATGACAACCATTGACACATATGTACACTTATTAGTAAAAATAATAAATATTTAAAAAGAATTTAAAAAGAATGTTGTATTTCTTGGAATAACATTTTGCTTCCCCAGTGTTCTCTGTTGGAATTAAGTTATTTTATCGCACATGGGTAGAAACTATTTTTTAGTCTACCGGTGCGAGCCTTCAGAGACCTGAATCGCCTCCCAGAGGGTAGCAGAGTGAAAAGGTGGTTGGCAGGGTGGGATGTGTCCTGCTTGATGTTTGTGGCCCAGGGCAAGCATCGGGCCCTGTATATATATCATCCAAGGAGGGCAGTTGAGTGTTTGTAATGCTCTGTGCAGTTTTTATAACTCTCTGCAGCGCCCTCCTCTCAGCCACAGTACAGCTAGCAAACCACACCAGGATGCCATAGGAGAGGATACTTTCCACGGCGCATCGGTAGAAGGACAGCAGCAGCGGCTGTGAGACGTTTGCTCTCCGCAGAGACCTCAGGAAATACAGCCGCTGATGTGACTTCTTCACGAGAGTGACGGTGTTCATTTGCCATTTGAGGTCCTGGGAGATGTTTATTCCCAGGAACTTAAAGCCAGTGACTCTCTCCACCATGTCTCCTTTGATGTATAAAGGAGCAGGTTCCTCTCTCCTCTTCCTCCTGAAGTCAACGACCAGTTCTTTTGTCTTTGATGGGTTGAGTACCAGGTTGTTTTTGGTACACCAGACAGTCAGTTTTTGGACTTCATCCCTGTAGGCAGACTCGTCGTTGTTGTTTATCAGTCCCACCACAGTCGTGTCGTCCGCAAACTTGATGATCCTGTTTGTACTGTGTGTTGGTGTGCAGTCATAAGTGTATATTGTATACAAGATGGAACTCAGCACACAACCTTGTGGTGCTCCTGTGCTAAGCGTCAGGACTGGGGAGTAATGGGACCCCATCCTGACAGTCTGTGCGCGGTCTGTTAAGAAGTCCTTAATCCATCTGCATGTGTTTGCATTAACACCCAGATCAGACAGTTTGTCCACCATCCTGCTGGGGATGATGGTATTAAATGCAGAACTAAAATCTACAAATACTAGAAGGCATAGCTTAAAGGTGAGAGGAGAAATGTTTAAAGATGTGTGGGACATGTTTTTTACACGAAGGGTGGTGAGTGCCTTGAACACGCTGCGGCGGGTGGTGGTTGAGACAGATACGATAGTTGCATTTAAGTGACTTTTGGAAAGGCATGTGGATATGCAGGGAATAGAGGGGTACAGATTAAGTGTAGGCAGATAAGAGTTGGTCCTGGCATCATGTTTGGCATAGTCATTACAGGCCGAAGGGATTGTTCCTGTACTGTACTGTGCCTTGTTCTATGTACATGAAATGTGCCACTAACGGGTGTGGTGGAGATGGGTACAATTACAACATTTGAAATATATCAGATTGGTACATAGATAGAATAGGTTTAGAGGGGTATGGACCAAATGCAGGAAAATGGGACTAGCACAGGAAGACACTATGGGCGGCATGGATGTAGGGCCAGTTTCCACACTATATTGTCCTGAGACTCTCTGACTCCCACACAGCATAATAGATGGGACCCCATTCCACATATTCACGACCGATTATTCAACATTTGAATATATATACTAAAAACCATGGATAAATCCAGTATGCTTCTATCAAAGTGCATAAATATTTATAGTTCCTCAAAAGTGGATATTCGTTATGAATGGTTCAACAGCATAACAAGCACGCTCTAGTGATTCGGCAGCTTGTGTTTCTGGCAGTAAGCCAATGTGCTTCAAAACCATCAAAATACGACAAGCATATATTTGAATTTCCACCAAAACTTTAAGTTAGTTTTCATTGATATTAAAAATCGAATTCTATAAGCTGATAATGTCCACCACTGAATACACAAGGAGATCTCTGTGTTGTAGCAATGGCCTTACTGCTGCTCAAAATTCTTTCAGAAATGGAAAGAGAATTATTGCATGAGAGTTTGGCAAACTACATTATTTAGGGAAGCGAGACCAAACACGTGTTAGCTTCAACACAATGGTATCCAGCTCGCTTGATGTTATAAAAAATAACTGCAGTTGCTGGTTTATACCAAAGATAGACACAAAATGCTGGCGTAACTCAGTGGGTCGGGCAGCATCTCTGGAGAAAATGGATAAGCAACGTTTCGGGTCTGCATCCTTCGAGACTGATGTGATCACTAGCTAAGAACTAGCCTATCAGGAAACCACCCTGCCTGAAGCCATCTGATGCCAGCCTTGATTTGCCCTGGTCTTTTCTTGCTTCCACTCTGCCCCCTCCCCCACAATGAGTCTGAAGAAGTATCCCGACTGTAAACATCACCTATCCATTTTCTCCAGATATGCTGCCTGACCCGTTGAGTTACTCCACCACTTTGTCATTATCCTTTGCATGATGTCATGATGTGTTTCCATCTTGCATCAAATCTATGTCAAAAATAAACTGTCCAAGATTAGCCCATTGTTTTTCCATGGCTTTCTCCTTTCAGATAATTAACAATGTTAAATACCCTTGCTGTTCATAGAAACATAGAAATTAGGTGCAGGAGTAGGCCATTCGGCCCTTCGAGCCTGCACTGCCATTCAATATGATCATGGCTGATCATCCAACTCTGTATCCCATCCCTGCCTTTTCTCCATACCCCCTGATCCCTTTAGCCACAAGGGCCACATCTAACTCCCTCTTAAATATAGCCAATGAACTGGCCTCAACTGCCTTCTGTGGCAGAGAATTCCACAGATTCACCACTCTCTGTGTAAAAAATGATTTTCTCATCTCGGTCCTAAAAGACTTCCCTCTTATCCTAAAACTGTGACCCCTTGTTCTGGACTTCCCCAACATCGGGAATAATCTTCCTGCATCTAGCCTGTCCAACTTCCAACTGTTTCTATAAGATCCCCCCTCAGTCTTCTAAATTCTAGCAAGTACAAGCCAAATCTATCCAGTCTATCTTCATATGAAAGTCCTGCCATCCCAGGAATCAGTCTGGTGAACCTTCTCTGTACTCCCTCTATGGCAAGAATGTCTTTCCTCAGATTAGGAGACCAAAACTGTACGCAACACCCCAGTTGTGGTCTTACCAAGACCCTGTACAACTGCAGTAGAACCTCCCTGATCCACATCAGTGTAATAGTATATCTAATTCTGGTGTTGCATCACTGCTGAGTGGTAATGTGATGAGAATGCAGAGAGTAAAAGCATGGCAAGTAAAAAGGTTATGTGAATAGTTTTTGCATAGAGGGTGGAGGATACCTGGAATGAGCTGCCAGAAGTGGCGGTGGAGGCTAATGGTGGCATATAGGAGGCTTTTAGATAGGCACGTGGCTATGCACTGAATGGAGTGATATGGATCACATGCAGGCTGATGAGATAAGTTTATTTTTAGTTTTAGTGATACAACATGAAAAACAGGCCCTTCGGCCCATCCAGTCCACGCCGACCAGCGACCACCCGCACACTAGTTCTATCCTACACAATAGGGGGAATTTACAGAAGCTAATTAACCTACAAAGCTGCACGTCTTTGGGAGGATATCGGAGGATGTGAGAGGATACTGGAGCACCAGGAGTAAACACACGTGGTCACGGAGAGATCATTCAAACTCCATACAGACAGAACCCATAGTAAGGATCGAACCTGGGTTGCTGGCACTGTAAGGCAGCAACTCCAGAGCTGCGCCTTTCTGCAGCCCCTTGGCCTTATGTTCAGCACAGTTATTGTGGGTCAAAGGGACTGTTACTATGCTGTACTTTGCTATGTTCTATGAGTAGGGCAATATATAGCAGATGGCAATGTTCTATAACAGATGGTCAGTGGTGGGTGTGTTGTGTGGGAGATAATAAGGAGACTGTCCTATACTCTTTGGAGTTTAGAAGGGAGAGAGGTGATCTTATTGAAATCTATGACATGCCTTTGGGAATTGACAGAGGGATGATGTCTTCTCTGGCTGGAGCACCATTGCAGGATAAGGGGTGTAAAACAAAAAGCACAAATGCTGCAAGAACGCAGTTGATTAAGCAGCGTCTGTGGCAGGGCCAGATTTACATATAAGCTTCACAAGCTTAAGTTTAGGGCCTCGAGATCTAGGGGGGCCTCGCAGAGCCGGATTTACCACTAGCCTTCATAGGGTGAAGCCTAGGGCCTCTAGGGGAAATCTAGGGGGCCTCCGGCCAAGGCAGGCCACCTGCCGTTCAACTCTGGGCGGCCCCCCTCTCTATCTCCCTTTTCTTTGTCTGTCACTTTCCGTCTCCGCCGCGCCATCCGTGTCTGGGCCGCCGGGCTCCGCTCTCCGCTCGCTCCTCATCTGCCAGCATGGCCGGCCACCATGCACATGTGCACTGCTACAGCCAGCACATCCTCCCCCTGCACATGCGCACAACCACGGCAAGCACATCATCGACCGCCCTGTGCATGCGCACTGCCACGACAACTGGTCGGTGCTGGGCACTTTCTCCCTCGCTTTGAATTGTGGGAGATCTGTCCGCCATTGCCGCCTCGCCGTAACCGCTGAAAACCAATGCAGAATCACTCCCTGAACTTGGATATGGAGTAACTCCCTGGAGTAACTCTTGCTTCTGATTTCCTGGTCCTCCATAAATATTCTAAATGGAATTTAAACTGGAGGTGGTGGAGGGCTGAACAATAACAGCCTATTGCATTTTATCTGTTTATTTATTGTGTATATATATGGTCTATGGTATATAAACACTGAACTTTTATCTCCTGTTATGTATTATGTTTACATATTCTGTTGTGCTGCAGCAAGCAAGAATTTCATTGTCGTATCTAGGACACACGACAATAAAACTCTCTTGACTATTGACTTGGACTTAAGCAAAAAAGGGTTCTTGGGGAAAAAAGAGCTACCTTAAATTTAGTTGCGTCTGGTTGGGTAACTATGGTAGGGTGAAAACTATTCCATGCTTTAATTGTGCGGGGGAACTCCATGGAGCAGCCAGCAACTCTGGTTAGAAGAATTTGGTGACGTTTCGGGTAGAAACCCTTCTTTAGACTCCCTCTGGTTTTAGTTTAGTTTAAATTAAAGATACAGCGTGGAAACAGGCCCTTCGGCCCACCGAGTCCACGCCGACCACTGATCACCCATACACTAGTTCTAACCCACACATTAGCAACGTAAGTCAAGAGTCAAGAGTGTTTTATTCTCTCACATCCCAGTTAGAACAATTAAATCCTTACTTGCAGTGTGTACGTCTGTGTGTGTGTGTACGTGTGTGTGTGTGTGTGTGTGTGTGTGTGTGTGTGTGTGTGTGTGTGTGTCTGTGTGTGTGTGTGTGTATGTATGTCTGTGTGTGTGTGTGTGTGTGTGTGTGTGTGTGTGTGTGTGTCTGTGTGCCTGTGTGTGTGTGTGTGTGTGTGTGTCTGTGTGTGTGTCTGTGTGTGTGTCTGTGTGTGTGTCTGTGTGTGTGTCTGTGTGTGTGTCTGTGTGTGTGTCTGTGTGTCTGTGTGTCTGTGTGTCTGTGTGCCTGTGTGCCTGTGTGCCTGTGTGTCTGTGTGTCTGTGCGACGTGGAGGGAGGTGTGTGTGTGTGATCAGCAAATAACGAATAGTACAAATAATTTTAGGCACAGTAAAGCCATGCTTCAAAGGAGTGGGGGCCTATGATTTGACCGTTTCAATCCTTTGAAGTCACTAGATCGAAACCCTTATTAAAAAAAACCCAGTGATATCAAGGATCATGGTCACATGTAATTTGTGATCGGTAAATGTAATTAAAGGCTCATTCTCTCTGGGAGTTTCTTTCCAGTTCTGTTCACGTGGCTCACATCAGCGCATTCACACTTCTCAGCAGCGATGGTTTAAGCTGACAGTACCCTCCCTAACCCATTGTTTCCATCCCCACCAAAGGTGACATTGACTGGGCATAAATCAATGCAAGGTCAATCCTGCTAAATGGGATTGATTCAAAACTAAGATAAGTAGGAATGAATACCAATGGCTCGGCCTGCTACTAATCATTGGATCCCAAGAAATTAATCCATTTTGAACACGAGGCCAGATTCTGCCTTGTAATTTCTTGGAAAATGAACAAATTTGCATCAAACTTTGCCTTCCTACCCACCCCAAGTGATCCAATTTGGGATTCCAGCTACCAAGACAGATGTGTACAGCAATTCGTTATTAAATAAACGGAATAATCTCCACCCTACTATAGTTACCCAACCAGATGCAACTACATTTAAGGTAGCTCTTTCTTCCCAATAACCCTTTCTGGCTTAAGTCCCCCCTCCACCACCTCCAGTTTAAATTCCATTTGGAATATTTCGGAAAAACCAAGAAACCAAGAAATTTACAATTAAATACAATTTGGAGAAAATGGCCTTGGCGCTCTTTGCTATTGCAGAACTGCTCTGAAGCTGAGTAACTCTTCTACTACAGTTCTGGGTGTCTTACAATTTGGGCATTGGACCACTATGACCTACATCTGTTATATGCAATCACCATAAAGTGCTTCAGTAGCACAGTTGTAATCTGGACGAAAGATTTGTGTCTTTGTCAATGTACTTACACATTATGTGCCATGTAAGGGAGGAGAAATACAGCAAAGTTATAAATAGATGAAAAGATGCAGAGGAAAATGGAAAGTGGGGAGACAAGCAAAGACAAGGTCTTTTATTGGGTTATAGGCAAAGAATAAATGATAAAGGAATGCCGATGAAAGATGAATGAAAAAGGTAATGGGAGCAAAGGTAGGGTCTGTTTGAGGTATGAATGGGAATATCAGATTTGTGATTACTCTAGTTAATATTCAAAAAAAGTGCGATATGGTGCATTTTTGTTCGGTTGGTAGAGTGTGGGATGATGGGGGTGAAAGTGAAGTACAGTCTGCTTATCGCCCCTCCAGGTGGATTCCTATAGAAACATAGACGGTAGACACAAAATGCAGGAGTAACTCAGCAGGACAGGCAGCATCTCTGGAGAGAAGGAATGGGTGACGTCTCCGGTCGAGATCTTTCTCCCAAAACGTCACCCATTCCTTCTCTCCAGGGATGCTGTTTGTTTTTCGCTGAGTTACTCCAGCATTTTGCATTAACCTTCGATTTAAACCAGCATCTGCAGTTCTTTCCTAGAAACATAGAAAATAGGTGCAAGAGTAGGCCATTTGGCCCTTCGAGCTGGCACCACCATTCAATATGAGCATGGCTGATCATCCAAAATCAGTTCCCCGTTCCTGTTTTCTCCCCATATCCCTTGATTCTGTTAGCCCTAAGGGCTACTGTATATCTAACTCTCTCTTGAATATATCCAGTGAATTGGCCTCCACTGCCTTCTGTGGGAGAGAATTCCACATATTCATAACTCTCTTGGTGAAAAGGTTTTTCCTCATCTCAGTCCTAAATGGCCTACCCCTTATTCTTAAACTGGTTCTGGACTCCCCCAACATCGGGAACAATTTTCCTGCATCTATCCTGTCCAATCCTTTAAGAATTGGATATGTTTCTATAAGATCCCCTCTCATCTTTCCAAATTCCAGTGAATATAAACCCAGTCAATCCATTCTTTCCCGTGGGTCCTCAAACCGCAGCGGGCCTTCCGGGCATGTTTCGGTCCGCGGCGTAGGTCCTTCGTCCGTGGCGGGCGAGTCCCCAATAATAGCATTGATGTACAGTGGGATCTTGAGGTCCAGGTCCATAACTTCCTGAAAGTGGTCACACAAGCAGCTGGAGTGATATCGAAGGCATATGGCGTACTTGCCTTCATTGAGGTCAAAGTTTAAGAAGATGTTTAAACTGACTGCCTGGAACACTTTGCAGTGGTGATGGCTGAGGCAAATACGAAAGTGGATATAAGAGACTTTTGGATCAGCCTGTGGATATACAGGGAAGGAAAGATATGAATTACGTACAGACAGAAAATAGTTGGTCTTGGCATCTTGTTTGGAAAAAATATTGTGGGTCGAGGGCCTGTTCTTGTGCCGTACTGTTCTATGTTCTATGTCCTCGCATAATTTAATTCAATTCCAAAGAAAATACCCTAAGGCTAGTCAGTCTTTCCTCGTAACCATAACTCTTCAGTCCAGATAATATCTTCGTAAATCCCCCCTGCACTTCATAAGGAGCAATCACACATCTTCTATAACACGAGACTGAACATAATATGCATGGATATGTGCTCTGCTAGAATTATAAACACAAACAAAAGCAATTTACATTCCTAAAACCAGTTCAAGGAAAGGGTGCATGACACATCTATAGAGAGCTGCAGGCGAGAAAAACTTGAGGGTCATTATTCCTATGTACAGAAAGCAATTCTAACGCTGTCAAACTCAAAAATAAACTTCACCATTATATTGAAGCTCAATGTAAGCTAGAGGAACATTATCTCATCTTCTGTCTGGGAATGTTGCAGCCTTCCTGACCCAATATCAAATTCTTCCACTTTCGGTAACTCACTTTGTCTGTTTCAAAATTGGCCATTTCTGCTGCAAGTCATCCAACAGTGATATTGGTTCCGTTTTCCCCTTGTCCATTACTGCAGTGTAACTTGCTAAGAAACATAATCACTGCTCCATCAACCCATATGAACTGACCTTATCTGCCTATCTATATTCCCTTTATCTTGTTTATCTCTCCCACTTCCTTCTTTGCAACTTAATATTGACTTTTTTTATTCTCTTTTCCAGTTTTGATGAATAACCTGAATTGTTAATACTCTTTCCCTTTCCACATATGCTGCCTGACTTGAGGTGGGGGGGGGATGAATGAACACCATTATATTGTCACGCACAGTTCATTGTCGTCATTATATTTTGGGAATAAAGTTGTTTACCTCTTTCACCAGTAAAATATATAACTTGATCAAGTAAACGGTATAAAAGTTATTAGCATAAAATGCTGTGACCATATGGGTTTCTTTTAGGTGCTCCGGAATCACGCATTTCACCAAATTCTCACGCTGATCACAAATTTCTCTCGCTCTGTTGTGAGAAATTCTGTGATCAACGAAAATGTCAAAACTCTTATCAACTGCATGGGCCGCGGGTGTTTGGGAGCAGCAGCAGCGGTGGGGACAGATGCGGAAGGGGAGCGGGGCTGGAAAGTGTTTGCCGGGCTGACGAGTCGCTCACTGCAGCTCCGGCCATGGAGCAGCCTCAGTGCAAGAGTCCCGGGCCGACGGAGGCGTCGAAACGTTGCGCCGCTGCCGTGAGTCTCTGTGCCGAATTCGCCCAGGTGACCGGCATGGATCAGGCTGCGGCTCGGTACATCCTGGAGGACAACCAGTGGCTGCTAGAAGTAAGTACCAAGCACTGGGTAGATACAGTGGAAGAAAGTGGACTTCAAATGGGGGTGGTTGGTGAAAGCATCCTGCTTGCCTGGTAGATTTTCACTTACTGTAACTGGAGGGGAAATGTTCCTGATGTTAGGGGGCGTTCAGAACCATGGGTCACAGTTTAAGAATAAAGCGGGGGCCAGTTAGGACTGAGATGAGAACAAACTTTCTTCACGCAGAGAGTTGTGAATCTGTGGAATTCTCTGCTACAGAAGGCAGTGCAGGACAATTCACTGGATGTTTTCAAGAGAGAGTTACATTTAGTTCTTGGGGCTAATGACATTGAGGGATATGGGGAAAAAACAGGAAAGAGATACTGATTTTAGATGAATAACCATGATCATATTGAATGGCAGTGCTGGCTTGAAGGGCCGATGGCCTATTCCTGCACCTATTTTCTATGTTTCTATGCTTGAGTATATGGCAATAAAACTCGATCACTTGATTTTAAAGCATTCATGCATGGTGGAGGTATAATGTAGTCATAGAGTGTTACAGTGTGAAAACAGGCCCTTCGGTGCAACTTGCCTACACCCGCCAACATGTCCCAGCTACGCCACCTGCTTTTGGCCCATACCTCCAAACCTGTCCTATCCATGTATCAGTCTAACTTTTTCTTAAATGTTGGGATGGTCCCTGCCTCAACTATCTCCTCTGGCAGCTTGTTCCATACACCCATCACCCTTTGCATGGGTAAAGTTACCCCTTAAAAAGTTACAAATACTTCATACAAAAAACATTGAAATCATACTTCTGCAGTGCACTAAAACATGATTTTAATACATCAAATTTCAAAAAGTTCCTACCCTGGGAGTGGGGGACACCCTTCATCACACCCTCTCCCTACTTGATTGCTCCACTCCCTCACCGGGTACCCCCAAGGCCAGTGATCGCACAGCCTCCCCCTTTCAAAAACGCTCCAATCCAATTTAAAGCATATATATTGCATTCAAGTGTAAGTTAAAAGACTCGCTACAGTATGCACCATATTGCACAATTTCAAGCTGAAAAATGCAAATGTTCCATACCAATGGGAGGAGGGAACTCTCTCCCCCCCCCCCACCCCCCTTGGTCGCTATGCTCCCTCGGGCTTGGTCTATCGCAATTTCTCACTCCCAACTATCATCTAATGTTGGCAGCCCTGTAATTTGCAGATTTCCTCCTGATCCTGATATTCAGCTAAAGTTAATATTTCCTTCTCTGCTCCATCTGCTTTGTTTTCCTCTGTTTCTGTTCCTTATTTGTAGATGGCATCTGACACATGGCTGCAGGTTGTTTTTAGTTTTGCTAGCAGCTTCCTTTGTCGCACAATTTCCTCGAGCTGCGTATTTATCTGTTCTTGTTGTTTAATGAGATTCTGTAATGCATAACCATTTGTCCACTGCTCAGTGAAGGCGGATACATGCCGGAATGTAGTGAAGTCTCCTAGTCTGCATACTTTTGTCTTGACCGACAAGCCTCTCTTCTTTAGACTTTTCATTTAGCAGCTTTTTACTCATTGTCACACTTTTATTTAACTGTTCTTTGTGTCGTTTAAGCCTTTTCTGTTGTTCATCTATCTGTCTTCTTAAATCACATTTCTGGTTCTTCATCAAGAAGTAGGATCTATATTGTCTTTGCAATACAACAGTGGCTTTGATTTGCGATCTGTATAGTTTTCTAGCTTCATAAGCAAGGTAGTGAGACTGCACTACAATTGCTGTATATTTCAGTTTGAGGAAGCCTTTCCTGTATCGTTTAAGCCATTTGTATCATTTAAGCCTTTTCTGTTGTTCATCCATTTGTCTACTTAAGTCACATCTCTGCTTCTTCATCAAGAAGTAGGATCTATATTGTCTTTGCAATACAACAGTGGCTTTGATTTGTGCTCTGTATAGTTTTCTTCCTTTATAAGCACGGTAATGTGACTGCACTACAATTGCTGTATATTTCAGTTTGAGGAAGTCTTTCCTATACCTACTCATATGGACTAGTGACTGAATTTTTACCGTGGCCCTCTTTTGCTTAACCCACTGCCTAGCCACCATACCCTTGTAGGCAGCCTGAATGGTAATGGTTGCATACCTCATTGACTGATATTGCACAAACTGGGAATGCCCTATTTTGCATGCTTTGTACCATCTCTGGATCGAAATGACTGCTTGTCGCATAGCTCTGTAGCATACCCTTAATTGGTAACCACGGAATGAAGCTTGAAGAGTGACTACAGCCGCATTTTGCATCAAGAAATCTTTTCTTGTAATGCACACCATTAAGAATAACTTAATATGGCAAGCTGCCTTGATTTTCTCAACCAATTCTCTGGCTTTCACCCCGCGGTAGTAGGCCTGAATACAAACCACTGCTTTTCTCAAACTATTATAATGCCTCACGTGGGCATCTTTTATCTGGCAAGCTCGGTATCGTTACTGTACAGTGGATAGGTGGACGAGCGTAGTTTCTTGAAATACTGACGCTGTTTATGCATCTGATAATAAGTCTGTATGACCTTGGCAGACTTGTGCATGCACCGCATTTGCTTTCGAACAACCATTCCTCGGTAGGCAGCCTGAAGCAACACAATGCTGCTGCATACCTTCATGTAAGCCTTGCGATCAGTTTTCCTTTGAAGGTGTGCCCTATAATGGGTTTGTACTATTATTGTTGCCAATCTCTTTGCCCTGTATGGACGGTATACCGAGTGCTCTTTTGAGTGTCACCGAAGAGCGCAGCTGGAAGCTAGAATCTACGGTGTCAACTCGTAGCACTCGACAGCACTCGGAACAACAACCGGCTCCTCTCCCTGCCCTGTAGAACGGAGCGGTTCAGGAGATCCTTCACCCCTGCAGCCATTAGATTTTATAATTCGGACCGCTAGGCTGTAGGGGGATGCATTTTTGCAATTTTTAATTTTTAATTGTTAATTATTGGTCTTTTTAAGTATTTATTGCTCTCAGGTAGTGTCCACAGTGTATTCTATGTATTTTCTGTTTTTGAATCTGTGGGTTTGTTGGTTGGGGGCTTCTGGACATCTGAATTTCCCTGAGGGGATCAATAAAGTATTTATTATTATTATTATTATTATTATTATACTCTGTGCATTCTAAATGCTGCTTGTATTACTGTTGCTGCCTTCTGTTTGTCCTGGACCTCTCTCCGTACCTTCATACCCCTGAATGCAGCTTGAATAGTTAGGGTTGCCCTCTGGATGGCAATTTCCCTTTGCACTTGACTTTTGTCACTTTGCCCTACTTTTGTCCTTTGAGGAACTCCCTGCCCTCTTTAGTTCAGGCTCCTTGCCTCTGGATGCCCTTGGAGGTTTTGGCGCAAAATGAGCCATTAATGCCTCTTTACGCTCCTCGTACGTTTTATCCATGGGCTTTGCTGGCTGCAGCAACGTACGGAAGATGTGATACTCCTCTCTTCCTAAGCCTAATATGAACCATGCTCTCTTCTTCTCCTCTGCAGTGATATCATTGGAAATGACACAAGCCTCCAAGACTTTGGTCCATTTCTCAAAATTACACCCAGAATCTAACTGGGGCACCTTTCCTACAATTTGAAAAGCCATTCTACCCTGTTGCTATTCAGGTGTACTATGTTCTGTTGTCTCACTGTTGTGCCCTGGACTTAATCCGTTTTCACTCTAAGAAGTTATCCAGCCCACTGACTATTACACATTCTTATAATAATAGATTTATACTAATAAACCAACATTTCATGTTAACAACAAACAAGAACATTTTAAACCATATTCCTACAATGCACACAGATTTACTTAAATTATCAATAAAAGTGAACAACACACTACATTCAATCAGTCCCACTTTTACTGTGAAGGAATTCACTGACTAGTCTGACTTGTCTGCCTCTGGACTCCGGTGCCTCCGCAACATCTTGGGCTGTCCCCACCGTTACTGCCATTGCTGGCCTCACCGGGCTGTCGCTGATGCCGTTGCTACTGTTGCTGGCCTCACCGGGCTGCCGCTGGCTTCATCACTGGCCTAGCCATTGCTGGCCTTCGCTGCCTCGTTGTTGTCCCGCTGCTCTGCCCGTTGCTGGTTCCATGGCACGTCTGTCTGTGCTAAGCCCCGTTGCTCCCGCCGGCGGGGGCTGGCGAAGTGCTGTGTCGAGTCCGCTTCTCTCGTGGTCGGACCCTCTCTTCACTCGGCCGGTCCACTTATCTCGCGCAACCAGACCCTCTTTTCTCGAGGCTGGACTTTCTCTCTGGACTGACTCTGCTCGCGGACATCTCCCACGGCCAGACTTTCTCTCATGACCGGGCTGACTCTGCTTCCGGTCGGGCTAAAGACTCGGCTATTGTCGGTGGCGGTCGCCGGACCTATCCGTTGGCTACATGGTACTAGGCCCTCACCCGACGTCGGTGCAGGCTACTGGGCTTGGCCGTGAGCTGCACGGCCCTGGAACACACCCAAAGTCGGTGGCATCTGCTTGGGCCTTGCTGTGGGCTGCACAGCCCTGGAAAACGCTCCCGGTAAATTGACACCGTAGATTCTAGCTTCCAGCTGCGCTCTTCGGTGACACTTACTGTCCCAGTTGTTTTCCTTGTGCTCTTGCTTCCCGTTCCGATCTTTCTTTTCTTTGGCGCCAACTCAAATATCATTTGGCGCCAAATCTTTTTGCTTGGTGCCGTTCCACTTTGTCTTCAAATACAACCTCTTTTTAACTTTGTTTTCTTTTCTTGACAGTCCTTCTTTTCTTTTCTGTTCTTTTATCCTCGTCGCCAATTGTTATGTATTTGGTGCTTGGAACTGACTTTAAATAACTTTAATATTCCAAGCACTAAATACACAACAGGAGTAGATGCGAAAGTGGGATAATATAGAACTAGTGTGAACAGGTGATTGAAGGTCAGCGTGGACTCGTTTGGCCCAAAGAACCCGTTTCCATGTTGTAAACTAAACTAAACTAAACTTTACAATGCTTTCCACTGAAAGTGGGGCTTGGCATATTCTGTGTTTGCCCAAACTTGGAGTGTAATGATGATAGTCAAATAATGTGAGTGTGACATGCAATATTTATCCACATCATAGATGTTTGCAGATGATTGCACTTCAACATTGAAGCAGCCCGTGCTGTTTGAGACAATATATAGACAATGTTCAGGTATGGGCTGATAAATAGTGAGTAACATTTGTGCTGCCGAAGTGTAAACAATAAACATCTCCAACGAAAAGAAATTTAACCATTTGCCCTGTGCTCTTCAAGGAGTTATGCCCTGTCCCACTTAGGAAACCTGAATGGAAACCTCTGGAGACTTTGCGCCCCACACAAGGTTTCCGTGCAGTTCCCGGAGGTTGCAGGTGGTTGCCAGAGGTTGCAGGTAATGGAAGCAGGTAGGGAGACTGACAAAAACCTCCGGGAACCGCACGGAAACCTTGGGTGGGGCGCAAAGTCTCCAAAGGTTTCCGTTCAAGTTTCCTAAGTGGGACAGGGCCATTAATCTGTGAGTTGCCCAACATTATATCCAGAAGGATACTGTTATCTGGTCCAGCCACATGAATATCATGCCTACAATAATGGGTCTAAATACCTTGCGGTAAACCACTCGTTTCCTGACTGCCCAAGGCTTATCTCCATCTACCAGGCAGAAATTGGCAGCATGTTGGAATACTCTCCACGTCTCTGGATAGGTGGCATGCCAATAAATCTCACAAAACACAAGGTCATGCAGAACAAAGCAGCCTTCTAGTCTGGCACCCCACCATCCATCCTAAATATCCATCCACCACCATGGAATAATGACTAGGCCATTACTATCTACAAAATGCACTGAAGTTACTCATCTCGTGACCTCTGACATTCCAGGGCGGCACAGTGGCGCAGCGGAAGAAACCCAGGTTCGATCCTGACTACAGGTGCTGTCTGTATAGAGTTTGAAAATAGGTGCAGGAGTAGGCCATTCGGCCCTCCAAGACTGCACCGCCATTCAATATGATCATGGCTGATCATCCAACTCAGTATCCCTTCTGCCTTCTCTCCATACCCCCTGATCCCTTTAACCACAAGGGCCACATCTAACTCCCTCTTAAATATAGCCACTGAACTGGCCTCAACTACCTTCTGTGGCAGAGAATTCCACAGATTCACCACTCTCTGTGTGAAAAATGTTTTTCTCATCTCGGTCCTAAAAGATTTCCCCCTTATCCTTAAACTCCACATGACCTGCGTGTGTTTTCTCCAGGATCTCCAGTTTCCTCCCGCACTCCAAAGCCGTACAAGTTTATAGGCTAATTGACTTGGTATAATTGTAAATTGTCCCATGTATATGTAGGATAATGTGGGGATCATTGATCGGCATGGTGGGCCGAAGGGCCAGTTTCTGGGGTGGTGAATATGTGAAATTATTTGTCATAGAAGGTTGTGGAGGCCAAGTCAATCAATATTTTTAAGGCAGAGATAGATAGATTCTTGTGTAGGAAAGAACTGTAGATGCTGGTTTAAATCGAAGGAAGACACAAAAAGCTGGAGTAACTCAGCGGGACAGGCATCTCTGGAGAGAAAGAATGGGCGACGTTTCTGGTCCAGACCCTTCTTCAGATTGACAGTCTGAAGAAGGGTCTCAACCCGAAACATCACCCATTCCTTCTCTCCATAGGTAGATTCTTGATTAGTACAGGTGCCAGGGGTTATGGGGAGAAGGCAGGAGAATGGGTTTAGATGTGAGAGAAAGATCAGCCATGATTAAATTGCAGCGTAGACGATGGGCCTAATTCTGCTCCTATCACTTATGACCTTAAGGGCCTGTCCCACGACCATACGACTCCATGCAGCAAGCGGGACCTAACGTGGTCACTTGTGCCGTACGGCCTCGCGGGGCCGGTCCCACTTCGATCGCCGGAGCCATATGGAGTCGGGTGGAGCTGGTCCCGACATCGCGCGGGGCTCCGAAAAACCAACCATGTTCAAAAATTCCGCGAGGCAACGGCCTGCCAGCCCACAGCCGCCTCGTCGCCATACGTACCTTCTCGACGGGCATATGCAGCATCTGACGCCGTACGTCACTCGTGAACCTCCCGCGGACTTCACTCGAACTTCACGTCACTCACTCGACCTCCGCGCAGCCCCTGCTTCCGGTTTGGTCGCACTCGCTGCATGTAGGCGCATGCTGGTGGGACCGACCCTGTACGGTGATCACTCGACCTCCGCGTGGCCCCCGCTTCCGGTTTGATTGCGCTTGCCGCATGCATGTCGCATGCTCGTGGGACAGGCCCTTTAAACTAAAACTAAACTAAACTCCCATATAGAATGCTAACATACCCTGAAAGGCTCGGGGAACAGGCACTTGGAAACGCCACCACCTGCAGATTCCCCTCCAGCCACGCAGCATCTTAATATGGAATCTGGTGGTGTTTGCTGGTCATTCACTGTCATTGGATCCGAATTCCGAAACTCCAGTTCCAAAAGCACCATGGAAATACCTTCAGCAGAAAGCTTTCAGTGGCTCATAAAGGCAGCTCACCATCACCTTCCAAAGGGAAGCAATAAGGGTGGGCAATAAATGTCGATCCTGCCAGTGACACCCAGATCTAGATAAGGAGTATATGAAACAAAATCCTCCTTTACAGTGGTTACTAAGCAACACATTTTTCTTCACTGAAATCAAAGCTCAGCTTGTGTTTCCGATAACGGCAGATGGTGAGGGGGAAAGTGTCTGTGAACCTAAAGTACCTGAGTTGGAGTCGCCAAAACAAATAGCCAAGCATGTCGTTTCCGTAGTGTACATTATGTGACTGATTATTTTGGGACAAAGACATCAGAAAAGTTTTCTTCCTTTGTGTAATGTCAACATCAAATTTTCTTCATCTTGGAAGAGGTCCTAGAAAATTAAATTGCATAAACAAAAAAAATTGTGAGACCAAGCTCCTGATTGCTATTTCATTTAATAGGAAGATTAAACGAGAA
Source organism: Leucoraja erinaceus (assembly GCF_028641065.1). Taxonomy (NCBI): domain Eukaryota; kingdom Metazoa; phylum Chordata; class Chondrichthyes; order Rajiformes; family Rajidae; genus Leucoraja; species Leucoraja erinaceus. Next base: position 18,240,512 of record NC_073378.1, read on the forward strand.
CTTACCAGTTTGAAGTTTGATCTTGATTTTATGAGGAGTTATGACGAGCGATTACGTGAAGAAGGGCCGTCCGTCTGCGTGCGCGTCAATCTTCAAAGCAGCGGTGTTAAATCACAGATAAAAAAGAAGACCTGAGAATAGTAAGATTGTGAAGAAACTAGAACTTCCATATGACCTTGATAGTATGAGGGTAGGAGCGGTGGGCACGTAATCGCTCATCGTAACTCCTCATAAAATCAAGATCAATCTTCAAACTGGTAAGTTCTCGTTTAATCTTACTATTTTACTTCGGATTCACATGAGTGACTACGTGAAGATTTCAAAGCTCTGTGATTTCACGCCGGTTACGAATCCCGGCGTCACACACTGAATGGATTGGCCATGGATGCGTGTAATCATTAAAGCATTCAGACATTACGTAGTTAAGTAAAGAAACTGATGCTTTAAATGAAAGAAAAGTTTAAAAAAACGTTAACCCTCCCAACCTTGGGGGGGAAACTAAGGGACAGAACTTAAAATGGTACGTGCAAACATCCCCAGTCCGTTTATGGGTTTGTTATAAAACCAGTGGACCGTTATTTCATTCGTCCATCCTGCAGCCACTAGGATGTCGTCAAGGGGCACGTCCATAGCTCTTGCTGCCGACGTAGACGCAGCCCTGGTGGAGTGAGATTTAACCATATAAATGTTTACTCCTGCTACCGCCATTACCTCTTTTGACCACCTGGATATGGTTTGAGTTGACACCTTTTGGTGTGGTTTTTTTATGGCTGATAAGGACCGATTGTTCTGAGCCTCTGCGGTTCTCCATAACTCTGGGATTGTGGTGTTAGTATGTTACCACCCACACAACCGTTGGTCCTCTGGATATGCCAAGAACTGGATCACCATCCCTGGCATTCCTGGCCTGCTCTGTTTTATCAGGTTCCTGATTAGGAATGTTATGTTGTTCATATTGGTGGTCATGTAGTCCAACCGTAGCTTTTGCAGTGTCTGGACTCTTTGTCAGCATACCACCTTCAGGGTTAGTTATAGGTCGTCCCCACTGTCAAAGTAGGGTTTGTACCACGCTCACATCCCATGTGTCAGTGTACCTTGGCCTTGGAGGTCTTAAATTGTAAATTCCCTTCATGAATTTTGTTGTAAAGGGGTGCGTTCCTATCGAACTGTGCTCTGCTTCCGGCATCAGATTGGAGGAGAGTGTGTCTCTGGCACTATAGATGCACTATAACTTAGTTTATAGTTATAGTACAGTTGATAGGAACTCCAAGACATCTGTTATCCGAACTGTGTTGTATTTGTTCGGACAGTCCTATGCCTTGAAATGGCCTCCTCAGAATCTGCAGACCAACAAGTTATACGTTCATGTAGTGGATGATTGCTCCCTGTAACTGGGTTCACTAGGAGGTCCCTGCTCTTGAGTACAGCCATTACTGGCTGGACTATAATTCCCAAAATGTTTGGGGACCAGGCTTGAGTAGGCCAATCTGGCACTACCAATATGCCTGTGGCTTAGTCTTGCTTGATTTTTGTCAAGCATCGGTTTGTGAGACAAATTGGTGGAAAGCATACATAAACATTCCTCCCCAATTGAGGAAGAAAGCATCCACTGCCTTGCCCCTGGATCCAGCTCACAGGACACATATCTGGGTAACTAATGGTTAGTCTAGCTAAAGGATCAACATCTGGTATGCCAAATCGTGTAGTTATTTTGTTAAATACTGTCTGATTCAACATTCATTCTGTGTTGTTATTAAACATTCGTGATCCAGCATCTGTCACCGTGTTATATCTACCTCGTAGGTTTCCCAAATATTCCTCTCGATACACCAGTGCCAAATGAGGTTCGACAATCTGTCGTAAGATACAGATTTTACACCACCCTTGTTAATGGATATATGCCACCGCAGTGGTGTTATCAATCTGAATTTGAACAAGCACCGGTTACATATCGCTACAGAGAACCTTGAGTCCATATTGTGCCCCCAACAATTCTGGGTAATTGATTCCATGTGTTGGGAAATTACAGACTCCTGCTCATTCCATCTGCCCCCACAGCTTTAGACTGTGTTGGTGTCTCCCCATCCTTAGCCGCTTGCATAGGTCTGAAGAACCCTCGATGGTTTTCGAGCAAAATTTCCCTGAGCTGTCTCCCATTCGTTATCCACCATAGTTATTCAACAATGGCCTCTGCTGGCAATCCATAGTTTGCCAATTCGGCCTGCATGTAATCTGAGTGTTCGTTCCTTTGCTTGCAGAACATCTTCCAAAAGTTTCAATCTGCATTGTAAGTGCTCTGAAAATATTGGATGTAGAAAACGTATGTCAGTTACAATAATTAAATACAATTAAAATATGTATATTGTGGCAAATAGTGTCATGATGATGCAGATAAGGGAATTCCACTGTCTATCTTTCACACGGAAGACCCAAATCGTGACGTGTATTTGGTTTAAGCGTGCATGATCCGTGGAATCGTATGTGGATAAAGTGATATTTAATGCAAGAAAAATAATCAGGCCCATGACAATCAAGTACTGAATCTGGAATATTTCTCCAATTGAACATGAATATCTATGGGGCTTCTCCCCATTTCTATCTGTTCCAGTGAAAACATCATATTTCGATCAGGGGCCTCTCCTCATTACAAGCATTCTATTGTTAAATACAGTCTTTCATAACTTTTATTAACTGCAACTCATACTGTATTATCAAACTGATTATATAACACCAATTCACATGTGCCTTGTTTTACCAAATAAACACTGAGACCATTAAAGTATTTTTATTTTAATGACTGTTAATAAGTTTTTTAAATGGTAACAAATTATGAACTGTGGATGAGCAGAGAGATCTGGATGTCCAAGAGAAAACAAGTACGAAATGCAATTTATATAATTGTTGAAATACAGCTCAATACCTTAAGGGGATTGAAAAGTTAATTAAACTTATGCTGCAGCTGCTTCAAAGAGTCCATCAGGTGTACTGCCTTTAACTTTGGCTACAGATCTAGAGAAGGACATGGACTACACAACAGTACAGGACAGGATCAGGCCCTTCAGTCTACAATAACCGTGCCGAACATGATAGCAAGACCAACCCTTACCTGCCTGCATGTGATCTATGAGACTGCAAAAAGTTGTGAACACTGCCCAGTCCATCACCGGCTCTGACCTCCCCACCATCGAAGGGATCTACCGGAGTTGCTGCCTCAAAAATGCAGCCAGCATAATCAGACACTCACAGCACCCTGACCACACATTCATCCACACACCACACACCACACACCCTGCCATCAGGAAGAAGCTTCAGGAGCAACTTCTTCCCTACAGCCATTAGGCTATTAAACACTGCAACCTAAAATAAGCTTTGAACTACATACATTATTATTGTTAATATTGTTATTATTGTTATCATTGCACTATTATTGTGGGTTTTTTACTTCTCTTTTTTGTCATATTGTTTACAGTGTACTATGTTTACATATTCTGTTGTGCTGCTGGGTAAGAATGTCATTGTTCTATCTGGGACATATGACAATAAAACACTCTTGGCTCTGGGCTCTGTTCTGTGCAGACATGTGGTTATACAAAAGTCTCTTTAATGCCACCATAGTATCCATCTTCACTGTCAATCATCTCCATCACTTTATCCACCTATCACTTGCCAGGATTTGCCCCACCCCCCACCTTTCTTTTCGTGCTTTCTCATCATTATACCATCAGTCTGTTGAAGGGTCTGGACCCTTCAAGATGCTTCTTGACCCACTCACTTCTCCAGCCTTTTGTTTTTTACAGTCTTTATATGGTCATATTTTCATGATTTTACCTGAAAAATAAATATTGGCCAAGATATCGATTTTCCAGCATCTGCAGTTCCTTCTTTAACACTTCAAAGTGAACTGAAGGATGATCTTATTGAGGGGTATTGATAAGGGATTTGCACCCTGCCTTTTTCCACGCAAAGGAAACTAGAGGGCATAGGTTTAGGGTGAGAGGGAAGAGATTTAAAACATAGAAACATAGAAACATAGAAATTAGGTGCAGGAGTAGGCCATTCGGCCCTTCGAGCCTGCACCGCCATTCAATATGATCATGGCTGATCATCCAACTCAGTATCCCATACCTGCCTTCTCTCCATACCCTCTGATCCCCTTGGCCACAAGGGCCACATCTAACTCCCTCTTAAATATAGCCAATGAACTGGCCTCAACTACCCTCTGTGGCAGAGAGTTCCAGAGATTCACCACTCTCTGTGTGAAAAAAGTTCTCCTTGGATCAAAACGGATCTTAGTGGCAAAATCTTCACACAGATGGTAGTACATATATGGAACAAGCCACCAGAGAAAGTGGTTGAGGCATGTGCAATAACAACAACAATAGATATTTGGGTAGGTACATGGATAGGAAAGGTTTAGAGAGATTCGGGCTTAGCTTAAATATGCATCTTGGTTGGCATGGATGAGATGGGCCGAATGGTCTGTTTCTGTGCTGATTGTGAGAGTGTGATTGTTTATGAGTGTAAAGACGGAAGGATTTCTCCTGTTTGTCCTGGATTCACACTGAATGGACTTAAGAAAAAAAATCCCTTCAAAATAACATGAATATCTGAAAGAGCTTATAAAGATCATAATCATGAGAAAATAAGGTTTCATTGAAAATAACCTGACTGTATGTAGCACTATTCAATTCAGTTTGGCAATAAATATCAGCATTAAACAAGAAAGCACACAAAATATTGAATAGCTGGAGCAGGTTTCATAAAATCTGATCTAAAATTAGCTTGCCAATAAGCTTGACATTAACATGAGTTTCAAATCATTTAAAAGGCTCTGAACTATAACTAAAATTAAAAGTAATTTTGAAGTTGCAATTGCTTGTGCAAACACTGACAGTGCCATTTAGTGGTTACTGCTGCTGTGTTTGATCTATGCTTAGCTTCAAACCACATAGCACTCCTGGTGTCACTGAGTCACCAGAATGAACAAAGGTGAGAAATAAATAAACTCAGATGAAATAGATTAGAATGACATTGGCATCAGCAGGAAACTAAATGCATGAGGGACATTGCACTGTTATCATGGCATGTGCTCTGTTCCTGAAACAGCACACATTTACCATTAGCATTATCAGATGCTTTATCTATTGCACCATGTATTTATGCAAAAAGTTTCCCCTTCAATGGTAAAACAAAACTTGCGGAGGTGGATATAATTGATGAGCATTGTGCTTTTTTGGTTGGTGTTTCTTCCCACTAAATATCTCAAAGATCTTGAAGCTTGCAAAGGTCCAAATTCAAGATTTGCCAGCTGGTCACTATTAGGATGGTTTTATAATCTTCTAACTTGTTCCCAGCAATTTGGCACTTCAGTGATGTGCCCCTTTGGTTTTGGTGTGAAAGAAGTTAAATGCTGATTGTGCAGGAAGGAACCGCAGATGCTGGTTTAAACCGAAGACAGACACAAAAAGCTGGAGTAACTCAGCGGGTCAGACAGCATCTCTGGGGATAAGGAAAATGCTGATTGTTTCTGGTCCGTGTGAGTTTTTTCAGTGAGTACACAGAGCATTGCTCATTATGCTCAGGTGCCTGGTTAACTGTGAGAGTACAAATCATCAACCTGCAGTAAAAATTATGTTGGGAAAACTCAGCGTTTCAGGAAGTGTTGAATTGAATTGAATACTTTATTGTCACATGTGAAATTCTTTGCTTGCATTTCCAAGGTGGGCAAATAGGGCACTTACAAAGTTACAAAATATCCCGTGCCAGGTCCTCCTTTGTTCCCCCCCCCCCCCCCTCCCCCACAACGGGTTCTCCTTTGTTTTCCCCATCTCCCTCCTCTCCAAGTCCTCCTTGGCTCTCCCCCTCCTTCACAGCGGTCCCCCCACACCTGGCCGTCCTTTGTTCTTTCCCCCCCCCCACTGCCCCCCCCTCACGGTGGCCCTCCACGCCAATCCTCCTTTGTTTTACCCCTCACTCATGGTGGTCTCTCCATGCCCGGGTCCTACTTTGTTCTTTCTCCCCCCCCCCCACCCCCTCCCCCATCACTGTCCCCCTTCGCCGGGTCCTACTTTGTTCCCAGTGGCGCAACCTCCGTATCCGTTCAACATCAGCACCGTCCACGGGCTCCATCAACCCAGATTCCATCGACCCTGGTTCCATTGTCTCAGGCTTTAGCCGCGGGCTAAGTCGACCCACCAGGCTCCGTCCGATACAGGTCCCTGATTAAGTATTTATGGGGAGAGGAAATGAATTTGAACTCTCGAAGCAGTTCAACCTGAAACATTGACTTTAGTTCTCTCTCCGCAGATACAAGATACAAGATACAAGATAGATTTAATTGTCACATGTGCCAGATGGCACAGTGAAATAAATTTCCATACAGCCATACAATAAAAATCAACAGGACACAACACACTATAGAATTTAACACAAAACATCCCCACACAGCAGAATGTGTGGGAAGGCACCAAAGTCAGTCTCTTCCTCCACTGTTCCCCGTGGTCAGGGCCTCCCCAAGCCCTCCGCAGTTGCCACTACGGGCGGCCCGATGTTCAGGACCACACGACGGGGTGTTAAAAGTCCGACGTCGGGGCTGCGGGACGTCCTCAGCGTCGTGGACACAGAGTCGGCCCCCTCCTACCGGAGTCTGCGGCCTCCAAAGTCCGTAGGCCGCGCCGGCTGGAGACTGCTGCTGGAGACCCTCTGCAAGGCGCCCCAGGTCTCCACGATGCCGTTCAGCGCCGCCCGCGTTGGAAGCTCTCCGCACCAGAGCTCCACGATGTCCAGGTAGGCATCGCCTGCTCCACGGTGACTCCAGCGCTGCGCCGCCGCTGTAGCAGCCCTGGTCCAGTTCCCGGTCCCCGGCAGGAAAGGCCGCTCCGATCCAGCTGGTAGGCCGTGAGGTGGGGGGTGAGGATGCGACTCGGAGAAAAAGTCACATCCCCGCCAGGAAGAGGCTGGGAGACGGTTTCCCCCTTACCCTGCCCCCCTCTCCCACATAGAAAAGTTAAAGTTTCCCCCAACACAAAACTTTGGACTAACTAAAAATAATAAAAAAGACAGAAATAACAGACAGGCTGTAGGTAGAGGCTGCTGCCAGTGCAGCGCCCCTAGATGCTGCATGTATTGTTGAGGGTTGCCAGCATTGGAATCATTTTGGTTTTGGATAACAAAAGAAAAATCTGTCCTTTATATTTTTTCACATATACACATATTTAACTGAATCAATCAGTGGCCGATAGCCAAAACCCTTTACAATAATTGAATGTCCAAGGTCTTGATCCCTGGACCTCACTCAAAAGATAATTGACTAATGGATCCATTTATTAGGAAATCTATAGATGCTCAAGACAATATTCTTCCACTTTAAAAAGACATCACATGCAGTGAAAATTAACAATCATCAGTGAGGATCAATCATCTTCTGTCAGGAGATAACATGAATCGTCTGCTCTTCACAACATTCCGATCTTAAAACTTTGTCTTTAATTACAATCAGTACAGACTTTCTTCGTGCTTATGTCTGTAAAGAGCCTGTCCCACGGGCATGCGACCTGCATGCAGCAAGCACAACCTAAAGGGCCGGTCCCACCAGCATGCGCCTGTATGCGGCAAGCGCGACCTAACCAGGAGCGGGAGCACGCGGAGGTCGAGTGAGTGACACGGCATCGAGGTGGCTGCGGGCCAGCAGGCCATTGCCGCGCGGAATTTTTAAACACGGTCAGTTTTTTGGAGCCCCGCATGATGTCTGGACCAGCTCCGCACAACTCCATATGGCTCTGGCGATCGAAGTGGGACCGGCCTGGCGAGGCCATATGGCTCAAGCCACCACATTAGGTTGCGCTTGCCGCATGCAGGCGCTTGCCGCAATACAGTTTGCTGCAGATATGGGGGTATAAATTCACCGCCACCTCAACGTTCTAAATGGGCCCCGTTCCAGAAAATCCCACTCGCAAGCTGATTTAAATGCCCATTAAGTTACAGGTATTAAACATTAAATTCGTTCCATTTGGCCTATAAACCCATGACAATGAGATTTAAAAATTATGTTATATTCTGAATTCTTGCGTGAATGGTATTTGGTCACTTAGGCTATTTAAAAATGTTAATCTATTCTTTTTTTTTTTTTTTTTTTTTTTTTTTTTTTTTTTTTATTGGAGATAGGTACATGATCTATTACATCATTACTGTTACATCATTTTTAAATTGATAATATTGTCAGTTATTATTACATTGTCTCCAATACTTTTTGCATTTTTCTTCGTTTTTTTTTTATAACTAGATAGAGCTAAAGGGATAGATGAAATAGAGAGAGGGAAGAAGGAAAAAGAAAACTAAAATAAAAAAAAAAGGAAGAGGAGTGAAAGAGGTAATTGAAGAAGAATGGAAAAATTTGTTAGAGTTTAAAAACATCATTCGAGATATGTTCGTACATTTCGAAGTATAGCATTTCATCCAATCTTTAGTCCGGGTGCTAGTCAGGTTCCTGTGCTGAACTATTCTGACCCTTTAAGTAATCAATAAAAGGAGACCATGTTCCAACGAATAATTCCTGTTTATCCAACAGGGAAAATCTGATTCTTTCCATGTTTAAGGTCTCCGTCATTTCTATAATCCACATTTTGATTGTGGGGGCCGTAGGGCCTTTCCAAAATTTTAGGATTAATTTTTTTCCTGTTATTAAACTGTAATCGATAAAGTTTCTTTGTGTTATTCTAAGTGTTTGATTTAATTCTAATATTCCGAGTATTATTAATTTTGAGTTTGGTTCCAGTTGTGTGTTGGTTACTTTGGAAATTATACTAAAAATATTTACCCAAAATTTTTTAATTTTTGTACAGTTTGTAAACATGTGCGATAACGTAGCTTCTAAATGTTGACATTTATCACATATAGGTGAGATATGTTGAAAAATTTTATGTAATTTTGTTTTGGCGTAATGTAACCTATGTATTACTTTAAATTGTATTAGAGAATGTCTCGCGTTTAGTGAACACTGATGTATGTGTTGTAGACTTTCTTCCCAAGTGTCTTTCGTTATTACCTGATTTAATTCTTTTTCCCATGCTTGTCTGTATAAGTCCGTCAAAGGAATGTCACTATCTAATAAGATATTATATATATAAGATATTATTTTTTCTGTATTAGGATGCTTATTCCAACATTCATCAAGAATCTCTGGGTTTCTATTTCGAAAATTTTTAGAATTCGATTTAACATAATCTCTAAGTTGAAGATATCTGAAATAATCATTTCCTCGAAGTCCATAAACCTGTTGCAACTCCTGAAATGTCAAAAAAGAGCCTTCCTTGTAAAGGTGTCCTATATTTTTAATTCCATAATTCTTCCATTGTGTAAAACCCCCGTCTAAACATGAAGGCTTAAACAATGAATTATTCACAATTGGAAGAAAAAGAGATAAGTTATCTAATTTTAATGTCTTTTTTAATTGTTTCCAAATTTTTATAGCACTAAATATTATAGGGTTTTCCCTATAAATTTTCTTGTTTAATTTAGACGTAGCAAATAATATCGAACCAATATCATAAGGCATACAATCTTCCTTTTCCATTTTTAACCAGTCTGGTTGCTGGTCTATTTCTCCCAACCAGAAGTTCATATTTTTAATATTAACTGCCCAGAAATAAAACAAAAAGTTAGGTAAAACCAAGCCTCCATTATTTTTTGATTTACACAAGTGTCTTTTGCTTATCCTATGATTCTTATAATCCCAGATAAAATCATTAACAATAGAGTCCAATTTTTTAAAGAAGTTTTTTGCCAGGTATATCGGAATCGTCTGAAAAAGGTAATCGTAAAAAAAAATCATTTTTATGGCATTAATTTTACCAACCAGAAATAGGTAATGTTTTCCAGTATTGGATATTCTTATGTAATGTATTCAATAATGGGGGGAAATTTGCTTTAAATAATGGCATATAATTTTACCATACCATTGAAATAGGTAATGTTTTCCAGTATTGGAATTCTTATTGTAATGTATTAATAAATTTAATACTTTTTTCTTGTATTTTTTTATTCATTGCTTAATTATTTATTTGTTCAGTTTTTTTTCTATTGCATAAATATTTTGCGTATATATCTTAGTTACATATAATACCTCTGATATAATAAATGTTTCATTTACTACTTTATGGGAAGAATGCTGCACGTACAATTTGTTCTTATTATCTTCATACTTTTATTTAGATTGGTAATTTCACTTATTTATTCCAATTCACTTTTATTATTTATTCTGTATCCTGAAAGTGCACCGAATTGGTTTATTAGTTTTAATAGGTTTGGGATACTAATTTCTGGTTTTGTGATGTAAATTAATACGTCATCTGCATATAGAGAAATTTTATTCACTGTGTCTTTACTGTTATACCCATATATTTCCGGATGCCCCCTAATTCTTTCTGCAAGTGGCTCAATTGCAAGTGCAAATAGTAATGGAGATAACGGGCATCCTTGTCTACACCCTCTAGATAGACTGAATTTAGATGACAGTCTTTGGTTGGTAAGTATTCTGGCCGTAGGATTTGTGTATAGCAGTTTTATCCATGTGCAAAATTTCTCCCCTAGCTGCATCTTTTCCATCACCGAAAATAAATAAGGCCATTCGACCTGATCAAATGCTTTTTCAGCGTCAAGTGAGATTATTGCTAAATCTTCATTAATAATTCTCTTGGTATATATAATATTAAATAATCTTCTTAGATTATAATATGAATACCGTTTCTGAATAAAGCCTGTTTGGTCAGGGTGTATTAATTTATTCATCACTGTACTTAATCTACGTGCTAGTATTTTAGTTAGTATTTTCTGGTCTGTATTCAGAAGTGCAATTGCTCTGTATGATCCCGGATCTTCCGGATCTTTATCAGCTTTAGGAATAAGCGTTATTATAGATTCATTTAAGGTGTCTGGGAGTTTCTGTTGGGTGTTGATATAATCATATAGTCTTTGCAAGCGTGGGCACAGCAAATCATAAAATTTTTTGTAAAATTCTGAACCTAGACCATCTGGCCCTACTGCCTTACCATTTTTTAGAGAGCCAATAGACTCCTCAATATCCTTTATCGTAATTTCCCTTTCTAATAATTCTCTATCCTTTGAATCTAAACCTTTTAAATTACATTTTATTAAAAAATCTGCTATTCCTTCTGATTGTGCTACAGTTTTAGTTGAATAAAGGTTATGATAGTATTGTAGAAATCTATCATTTATATCCTTGGGCATTTTTAATAATTCTCCTGTCTCTGTTCTAATTTTATGAATTATTTTTTCCCCTTCCATTTTTCGCAGCTGGCGTGCTAATAGTTTTTGTGGTTTGTCTCCAAATTCAAACTGTAATTGTTTGGTTTTTTGATAAAGTTTTATTACTTGTTCTGAGTACATTTTATTTAATTTATATTTCAGTACAGCAATTTTATTATGTTTTAACGTAGATGGCGTTCTCGCATTTTCTGTATCTAGTTGCTTAATTTCACTTTCCAGTGCTTTTTGTTTAATCCTGTTTTCTTTATTATAAAATGCTTGGGCAGAGATTAATGTACCTCGAACATACGCTTTGAACGTCTCCCACATAAGAGAAGCAGGTGTGTCAGGGTTGTCATTTACCTCAAAAAATATTTGGATTTGTTTAATAATATATTCCTTGCATGATCTTTCGTTCAAGATTTGTGGGTTAAGTCTCCAATATGTTTGTTTCTCGGACATTCCATTTAATTTAATCATGAATGTTACCGGTGCGTGATCTGAGATTATAATGTTATGATATTTTGAATTATAAGTAAATGGAATAAACGTAGAGTCAACTAAAAAGTAATCTATTCTTGAGTATGTTTTGTGTACTGGTGAATAAAATGAATATTCCCATCCGGTTGGGTTTTCTATTCTCCAGATATCCTTAATATTAGTGGTATTAATAAATGAATTTAAAAAAACACTTGAATTGGATGTTGCTTTTTTTTGCCTTGATGATCTATCTAAGTATGGGTCTAATGTACAATTGAAGTCTCCTCCAATTATTAATTTGTATTGTGCAAATTCAGGAATTTTATTAAATGTTTTGTTAAAAAAAGTGGGGTTATCGAAGTTAGGCCCATAAACATTTAGAAGGATCACCTTTTCACCATTTAACTCTCCAACCACTATAATATATCTGCCATCCATATCCACTATTATTGAGGAGGTCGCAAAAGGAATTCCTTTACGAATTACTATTGCTACTCCTCTTGACTTGTGGGAAAAAGAAGAATGATATGATTCAGCGATCCACTTAGCTTTAAGTCTGTGTTGTGATTCCTTTTTAAGATGTGTCTCTTGAAGAAATGTTAATCTATTCTTAAGAAATGGATATATGTTTAGATCTAGTAATTGAATTTTGTAATTAGCTGGATTTAGGTAACTTACTAATTATATGCTTTAATTTCAAGTCATCTAAGTTTCATATTTGTTTCAGAATGCTTCAATCTATAATAACTGAAAATTTATTTCAGTTCTCTTAAATTTTAAGAAAGTTATCGGCCTTTAAATGTTCTCGATCACAGCTGTTGTGTTAAGTCAATGAAAAAGCAATAGGGAACAAGATGTCAATTTCCAAGTATGAAAATGGCCATACCTTTTTTAATACTGAAGATAGGAAAGTGAATTAGGTGTCAAATTAAACTTATTTTTGTGCTTTATCTGATGGGATAAATTACAGACTTGATTTTTAAAATCTCCAAATTTTGTAACATTGCTACAATAGGTGCAGGATCAGAATCAGCAGGTGCAACATCCCCAATCAGTACCCTGTTCCTGCCTTCTCCCCATATCCCCTGACTGCTATTTTTAAGAGCCCCATCTAGCTCTCTCTTGAAAGCATCCAGAGAAAATGCCTCCACCGCCCTCTGAGGCAGAGAATTCCACAGACTCACCATTTTCTGTGAGAAAAACTGTTTCCTCGTCTCCGTTCTAAATGGCTTACTCCTTATTCTTAGCGACTGTCTTTGACCTTCAAGCTCGAGGGCACTCGCCTGAAAAACCTCGAGCTGGATCGACCGTCAGCGATGAAACCGCGAACTAGATCGACTATCAACACACACACACACACACACAAACAGATCGCAAAGGCAGGGGCCAGAGAAAGCAGAGGAGCGCTGTGTGATACACCTGCAATGAACAGGAAGGAAAATGATGGCTGGCACAGTGTACGGTAAGTCCTTTAGAGAGCGCGAAGTGTCGAGTTCAAAAGAACCATGCCGACCAATATTTACTCGTGGAAAATTTTTCTGCATGTTGAAAATTTATCCTCGACCAAACTGAGGCCGTGAGTATGCAGGAACTTCCCTCGAGCATGAAGGAGAGTTACAATGACGTCGTTAGGACCTCCTAGGACCACGTGTCAACCATGATGCGAGTTTGAGTCAAGCACAAACTCTTTTAAACTTGCAAATTAGGTCGCCGCAGTGTGACAGCCCCTTTAGAAAATGTAAAGCATTAGAAATTACAAGATAATACTTCAGGTGGACCATATCGATCAAAGAAAAGGGGAGAGTATTTCCTTTGGTACACAAAATTGCTGGAGAAACTCAGCGGGTGCAGCAGCATCTATGGAGCGAAGGAAATAGGCGACGTTTCGGGCCAAAACCCTTCTTCAGACTGATGGGGGGTGGGGGGGGGAGAAGGAAGGAAAAAAAGAGAGGAGGAGGAGCCCGAGGGCGGGGTGATGGGAGGAGACAGCTCGAGGGTTAAGGAAGAGAAGGAGACAGCAAGGGCTAGCAAAATTGGGAGAATTCAACGTTAATGCCATCAGGATGCAAACTGCCCAGGCGGAATATGAGGTGCTGTTCCTCCAATTTCCGCTGAGTTTCTCCAGCAATTTTGTGTACCTTCGATCTTCCAGCATCTGCAGTTCCTTCTTGAACACGAGTATTTCCTTTGTCCTGGAACCAATTATCATTCTACGGAAGCATCAAAACCAGATTAGTAGGTCATTTGTTTCATTCCTATTGCACATTCTTACTGTTTTTATCTTTTTAACTTACATAAACCTACTGCAATTCAAAATAACAAGTCAAAATAGCTCAATGATTGACATGCAGAACTCAATCTAATTTCTACAGAATGATGAGGTATTGAATTAATTCATAAATATAAAATTGACAGATTTTCTGCTTTGAAAATGACTGAATTTCTTGCAAGACAATAAAACACAGGAACTATTGGTATTTCTAGCAACAGTAGCACTGTTTCTGGTTCAACAAAGCCTGTCAGATCAATGTGCATAAAAGCACATCAAAAGACTTGCACCAAAAATCTGGAAGTAGGATTTGCAGAATGCAGAGGAAGTTTGCTCATGTGCTCACTCGGGAGGGATTAGCTGTGGTCAAAACTCTAAATATTTGTTCAATCACTTTATTTTAATTCAGAGATTTTCAGCTTAAACAAGATGCATGAACAAATATATTGCACTTGAGCACAAATTAGGCCACATTTTGTGTTAATCCTCCTGCGCAAATTTCATGCACAAAATAACACGAAGGCTACTGTTAGCTGACAGCAGGAATGAAATCACCAGGGCATCACATTTCAATAAAATCAGCCAATAACATTGAACGTCTGCACTCCAACAACTGACAGATTTCCTAGAGTTATTTCAGCACACAATCTTATCTCAGGGTTCAGGTGGCGATTCTAATAGTTCTCTCGTGGTTTGTTATGCCACGTAAACTCTTTATTTGAACCACAGCTTTGCAATCGCTGATAAGAATGCTTTATTTTTATTCATTGTTTAGTGTTTATTCTTTTCACCCTTCCTCGGTTTTTATATTTGCATAGAATATGTTTCCTCTCTATGGGCTATGTCAGAAAGCCCAGGAATCAAGCACAGTATGTGTTAACATGTGGCAGGCAGCAGGCAAAATTCAAGCTCCTGCTCATTACAATCATTTCAGCAGTGCAAAATGCCATCTTGTCACCCGAGAAGAAAGGCCCAAGAAGTATAATATTTCTGGCCAGCATCAGTTTGAACTAGCCTACACCCACTTAAAGTCAGGAAGGGTATCTTAAAGGGGACTTGCATGGTGAATGCAGGAGGTTATGGGACTCCATTCGTTGGTGAATTATGGTTAATAAAAACAATTCTGATAGTAATGCAGCAGAAAGTGGGATATCGTGATTTCTGATTCTACACCAGAGAGTTTGGGCCCGGCTTTGGAAAAGAGGAGAGATGCTCCATTGAGCGACGTACTCGATGGCAGTGCCAGAGGACTTCTGTGGGATTCATTGCCTGGAGAGTCATAGATAGAGCCATACGTGGTGCCACCAGGAATAGCTGCCTCACCAACAGTCTGTCTGTCCTTTCTTCTTTTTGTTATTTTTAGCATGTGTTAAAAAGTATGTTTTCGTATTCCTTGGTTTATTTTATGTGGAGGTTGGGGGAGGGGGGCGGTGGGTGTTGGGGGAAAATCGCATCTCTTACCTCGACGGAGATGCAATTTTTTTTCATATGGTATCTCCGTCCCCACTGTGGCTTAACATCGTGGAGTTGGCGGTCTTTCCCAGAGACCGTCCCGGCGCTCCAAGCCGCGAGAGTCTGCGTGACTTTAACATTGTGGCGCTTGCAATCCCTTTGCCGGGGATCGTAACTCCAACCGCGGGGCCTGTGGACCTTAACTCTCGTAAGAAGAGGCCGACTTGGGAGCTCCATGCCCCGGAGAGAATTTCAACCGCCCCGACTCTGGAATTTTGATCGCCCCGACTGTGGATGGTTTGACTGCCCCGACCTCGGGAGAACAAAGAGGCAGAAGTTTGAACATTATTGCCTTCCATCACAGTGAGGAATGTGAAACCCTTGAAACCTTGAGAATAATACAGCCCTTCGGCCCAACTCATTCAGACTGACCAAGTTGCCTTGCTGAGCTAGTCCCACTTGCCTGCACCTGCCCTATGCCTAAAAAAGACACAGTGCTGAAGTAACTCCGCAACTCCTTGGTTCACTCATCCCTTCTCACCCAAGTACTTCAACTTGCAACCACAGGAGATGTAACATCTGTCCAAGTGCCTCCTCTCTCACATCCATCCAGGGTCCCCAGCAGTCCCTCCAGGTGAGACAGAGGTTCATGTACGCCTCCTCTGAACTCATCTAATACACTCAAGTCAAGTCAAGTCAAGTCAAGTCAAGTTTATTTGTCACATACACATACGAGATGTGCAGTGAAATGAAAGTGGCAATGCTCGCGGACTTTTGTGCAAAAGACAAACACCAAAACAACCAAACAAATTATAAACACAATCATAACACACATATTCTTTTTCATAATAAATAATGGAAAGAAAAACGTTCTGTAGAGTTAGTCCCTGGTGAGATAGGCGTTTACAGTCTGAATTGCCTCTGGGAAGAAACTCCTTCTCAACCTCTCCGTTCTCACCGCATGGCAACGGAGGCGTTTGCCTGACCGTAGCAGCTGGAACAGTCCGTTGCAGGGGTGGAAGGGGTCTCCCATGATTTTGTTTGCTCTGGAGTTGCACCTCCTGTTGGATAGTTCCTGCAGGGGGGTGATTGAAGTTCCCATAGTGAGTTCGGCCAAACGCACTACTCTCTGCAGAGCCTTCTTGTCCTTGGCAGAGCAATTCCCAAACCAGATGGTAATGTTACCGGACAAGATGCTTTCCACCGCCGCTGCGTAGAAGCACTGGAGGATCCTCAGAGACACTCAATGTGCCTGATGTGGCCTCATTTACATCAGTGAGAATAAGCGTAGGTTCTGTTACTTTTTTGCTGAACACTGAATTCTCCAGTTTTATTAACCTACAAACAACCCAATGTTTTTTTCCTACTTTCCCTCTCTTCTCTCCGCCCCACTTGGATTCACACCAATGTCTCCCCTTCCCCATCTCTCAGTTCCACCTATATCCCTTCCTCTGAATTCACAACTTTCACCTCTTCTATCCTTATTTCACACTTTTTTTCTTTTTATCTCTGGCCTTTATCCAACCAGCTGCCTATCAAAACGTGTCTCACCTGCACCTATCTATCACTTGTCAGGATTTATCATGCCCACATTTCTCTTCCAGCTTTCTCTCCCCCTCCCCCACCACAATCAGTCTAAAGAAGGGTCCCGCCCCAAAATATTGCCTATCCATGTTCTCGAGGTGCTGCCTGACCCACTGAGTTACTCCAGCACTTTGTGGTTTTTCCTTGTAAACCAGCATCTGCATTTCCTTGTATTTCCATATTCCTCCTACCCATGTACCTGTTGAATGGCATAATTGTACCCAGCAAAAGATATAACAATGTGTATCAATGAGGGGAGGGTAGTAGATGTGATTTACATAGGCTTTGGTGAAGCCTTTGATACAATCCCACATGGAAGAATGTTTCAAAAGGTTATTGTCCATGAGATCCAGCTCGGAGTGGCAAATGGGATTCCAATTGGTCTGGCAATAGGAGAGTGAAGGTGATGGTTGAGGTTTGTTTTTGCATTCAGCAATGCAAGGCTTGTTTGTAATCTATGCAATTAACTTAGATGTGGATCAGTTAGTTCATGAATGACATGAGGATTGGTAGAGTTGTTGATAGTGCGGAAGCCAGACTTAGGCCGCAGAGAGAAATGTTTTGCTGAAATGGGTTGAAAAACAGAAGATGGATTTTAATCCAGACAAGTGTGAGGTGATACATTTTGGGAGCACTAATGAGGCTACGACATTTACTATGAATAGTAGGTTTCCAGGGAGTATTAAGGAATAGAAGCATCTTAGAAACGTAGAAACATAGAAATTAGGTGCAGGAGTAGGCCATTCGGCCCTTCGAGCCTGCACCGCCATTCAATATGATCATGGCTGATCATCCAACTCAGCATCCCGTACCTGCCTTCACTCCATACCCCCTGATCCCCTTGGCCACAAGGGCCACATCTAACTCCCTCTTAAATATAGCCAATGAACTGGCCTCAACTACCCTCTGTGGCAGAGAGTTCCAGAGATTCACCACTATCTGTGTGAAAAAAGTTCTTCTCATCTCATTGTCATGGACTTCCCTAACATCGGGAACAATCTTCCTGCATCTAGCCTGTCCAACCCCTTAAGAATTTTGTAAGTTTCTATAAGATCCCCTCTCAATCTGCTAAATCTTAGATTACAAGTCCAGAGATTCTGGAAGGTGGCCATGCAGGCAGGCAATGTCGCTATGATGGCATGTGGGATACTGGCCTTCATTAGTTGAGACACTGAATCTATAAATAATTTAGAGATACAGCATGGAAACAGGCTTTCTGGTTTACTGAGCCCATGCCGACTATCAATCAGCTGTTCACACTTGTTCCATGTTATCCCACTTTCCCATCTGCTCCCTATACTCTAGCGGCAATTTACAGAGGCCAATTAACCTGCAAACCACATGGCTTTGGGATGTTGGATCTAACCTGAGCACCTGGGTGAAACGTTCACAGTCACAGGAAGAACGTGCAAATGCCACACAGACATCCGAAGTCAGGATCTAACCAGGGCCTCTGGCACTGTGAGGCAGCAGCGTTACCAGCTGTGTCACTGTGCAGCCATATGTGGGGACGTTATGCCTCCATTTTATAAAACTTCTGTAGACCTCAGCTGGAGTCTGGTCACCATGGCATATAAAGGATGTGATCGTTCAAGTTCAAGTTCAAGTTCAAGTGAGTTTATTGTCATGTGTCCCTGTATAGGACAATGAAATTCTTGCTTTGCTTCAGCACACAGAAAATAGTAGGCATTCAATAGTACTACAAAACAGATAAATGTGTCCATATACCATGATATAAATATATACACACATGAATAAATAAACTGATAAAGTGCAAATAGCAGAAAGTGGTTATTAATAATCAGAGTTTTGTCCGAGCCAGGTTTAATAGCCTGATGGCTGTGGGGAAGTAGCTATTCCTGAACCTGGTTGTTGCAGTCTTCAGGCTCCTGTACCTTCTACCTGAAGGTAGCAGGGAGATGAGTGTGTGGCCTGGATGGTGTGGGTCTTTGATGATACTGCCAGCCTTTATGAGGCAGCGACTGCGATAAATCCCCTCGATGGAAGGACGGTCAGAGCCGATGATGGACTGGGCAGTGTTTACTACTTTTTGTAGTCTTTTCCTCTCCAGGGCGCTCAAATTGCCGAACCAAGCCACGATGCAACCGGTCAGCATGCACTCTACTGTGCACCTGTAGAAGTTAGAGAGAGTCTTCCTTGACAATCCGACTCTCCGCAATCTTCTCAGGAAGTAGAGGCGCTGTGCTGGAGTGCTGGAGAAGGCACAGAGGAAATTCAGCAGGACATTGCCTGAGATAGAATAGGTTAGTTATGAATAGAGACAGAGTAGCTCGGTTTTTATCCCTGAATTGGAGATAGTTAAGGAGGGACATGATTGAGTGGTATAAAGTTATGAGGGACTTTGATATTGGAGAGTGGATGAAACCTTTCCCCTGCCAAAGACAGATACAATTAGAGGACATGGGTTAGGAGGAAGAAATTCAGAGGGGATAGTAGGGGGACCTTCTGTACCCAGATAGTGATAAGTACCTGGAATGTGCATGGTCTGGGCAAGTGGTTAAAGCTACATAGCTGACCGCATTTAAGAAGTATATACACTAGTTTAACACTTGGATTACTTAGACATAAAGGTCTATGGATCAAATAGTGGGCAATGTGGTTAATATGGTCTTGTGCCCACTGGTCAGCATGAATAAATCGGGGTGAATGGCCTGTTTCCATGCTGTACATTTAAATGATTTTACCTTACCAAGCCTACTTTCTAATTTTGCTTGTGTTTAGTTGAGCGGAGAGAAACTGGCCTGATATTTGACTGGAAGTAAATGAACAGAAGCTGCAAAGGGAGTATGTTGAGCAATGACCCTGTAAATAATTCAAGTATCACAATGTGACAAATAATTTAAGATTCTACTATGGTGCCTCTGGTGAGATCATTAATTTTTTTTCAGCACTGTAGTCATATGGTTGGAACTAATCTCCTCCAGTCAACTTTTAAATTAGATCCCTAAGTTGACTTCTGAGTCGCAGTTGGAGTGCTCAATGCATTTCAGTTCTCCTTCCTGCACCAGGATCTCCATACTTACATCAGATAAAATACGTAGCCAATTAATCTTTTGAGAATATTTCCTGCCATCGGCAGCCAGCGTGCATCTTCTTTAGAAGAGCTGCTGGATAATATTAAATGGCGGAATGGACATCTGCTATGCCACCCATCATATATTATGCAAAGAATTAGCAATGCCAGTAGCATTAATGGCATAGATGCCTCAAATATATAAATTGTTAGTACTAGCTGTAGTACTAAGTTAATGCAGCCTCTATAATAGAAACATAGAAACATAGAAATTAGGTGCAGGAGTAGGCCATTCGGCCCTTCGAGCCTGCACCGCCATTCAATATGATCATGGCTGATCATCCAACTCAGTATCCCGTACCTGCCTTCTCTCCATACCCTCTAATCCCCTTGGCCACAAGGGCCACATCTAACTCCCTCTTAAATATAGCCAATGAACTGGCCTCAACTACCCTCTGTGGCAGAGAGTTCCAGAGGTGCATGAGTATGTATGATATGTGTATGCAGAGGTAATGATGTGCATGAGTATGTATGATATGTGTAGGAAGGAACTGCAAATGCTTGTTTAAACTGAAGATAGACAATGCTGGAGTAACTTAGCAGGACACGCAGCATCTCTGGAGAGTAGGAATGGGTGACGTTTTGGGTTGAGACTCTTCTTCAGACTGAATTTAGACTGAAGTCTGAAGTGTGATATGTGATCTATCTCTAAATTCTTATGTTTAGAGCCAACCCACTTACTAAGACATCAGAATTGAATTTATATCTCTTCTTCTTGCGTGCACAGCCTAAAGTTTTAGGACAAGTTGTTCTATTTGATCTTATTTGATTGTGCACGCTGGGTTGATGCATTCATTGAAACAAGGTGGACCAAGTGAAGGTTGCAATCTCCCACCCTGATTTTATACTAATTTGCCCTCTTATATGACAACTATAAAATACTTAAAGTATTAATCCTTTATCCAGTACTCAAGAAGTCTGCAAAGTAGTATAAAGTGTGTTGAAATATAAGTTTCAAGGGCCCCATTTTGGTCACTTGTACAGCTAGAATAGATCATTTGCCCAATCTAGCCCACAGCCAAAAACTGCCATGCAGAGTGTTTAAGAGGGAACTGCAGATGCAGTCATCATCCATTCAAGGGCCCAAGCAGTCGTTCCAGGTGCGACAGAGGTTCACCTGCATCTCCTCCAACCTCATCTATTGCATCCGCTGCTCTAGATGTCAGCTGATCTACATCGGTGAGACCAAGCGTAGGCTTGTCGATCGTTTCGCCAAACACCTCCGCTCGGTCTGCATTAACCAACCTGACCTCCCAGTGGCTCAGCACTTAAACTCCCCCTCCCATTCCGCATCCGACCTCTCTGTCCTGGGCCTCCTCCATGGCCAGAGTAAGGCCCACTGTAAATTGGAGGAACAGCACCTCGTATTGGGGAGTCTGCATCCTGGTGGCATGAACATTGAATTCTCACAATTCTGTTAGCCCCTGCTGTCTCCTCCCCTTCCTAGCTCTCCCTCAGCCTTCGGGCTCCTCCTCCTTTTTTCTTTCTTCCCCCCCCCCCCCCACCCCCCATCATTCTGTAGAAGGGTTTCGGCCCGAAACGTTGCCTATCTCCTTCGCTCCATAGATGCTGCCGCACCCGTTGAGTTTCTCCAGCATTTTTGTGCAACTGCCATGCAGAGAATGGCTCGACTATAAACGAGCATAGTTTCTAACATTAAAAAAACAGATAATGTTATTGGAACATAGTAATTCGTGTAAGCAAGCAGACAATATGATCAGAGCTGCATCAATTTTAAGCAGAGAATTGTTGTCATAGTTACCAAGGGTCCCTCAATTTATCCTTGTACAGTTGCATTAGTTAAATCCTCCCTGGCTCAATTTAATCCAACCTTTCATAACAGACTGGAGTCCTCTCAAGCCTCAAAGATAAAAGAAAAATAAATTCCTTTAAGCTTCAATGAGAGAAAGTTAACAAGCTCCTTTAAATCCACATGCCTTGCTTTAGCAAAGGTTTCGTTATTTCAATATGCTTTAATAAACCTGATGCCAGGACCAGCAGTCAACATAAACTACCTAGACATTGCCGAGCTGTCCACAGAAATATTGTTTAATATCCAAAGATTTTCGGGTCTACCCTATGGGTTTTCTATTTGACGCAGGAATTTAGTAAAAGCTTAATCACAATGGACACACAAGAGACTGCAGATGCTGGAATCTTTAGCAAAATATAAAATCTGGAGGAATTGAAGAAGGGTTCTGATCCAAAAAGTGTTTGTCCATTTCCCTGCACAGAATTCCCTGGCCACTGAGTTCCTCCAGCTCATTCTTGTAGTTTTGTTGCTTAATCTTCAGTAAATGTTTTTGTAAAACAGGAAGGAAAAAGACACAAATTGCTGGTGTAACTCAGCAGGTTAGGTAGTATCGGTGGAGAACATGGATGGGCAAGGTTACGTACGGGTCAGGGCCCTTTTTCAGACGGATCCACCACTGAGCATATGGTCTCCGCTTATCCACATTTCAGTATACTGGTAGTCTTCCCGGAGGTTCCCGGAGGTTTTTGTGTCAGCTTCCACTACCTGCAACCTCCGGCAGCCACATGCAACCTCCGGGAACCGCACGGAAACCTTGGGTGGGCCGCAAAGTCTCCAGAGGTTTCCGTTCAGGTTTCCTTAGTGGGACAGGGGCATAGGCATTCTGTGCTGGGAGGTACAGTAGTTCAGATGGTAAAGCTGCTGCCACACAGAGACACAGTTTCGATCTTGACCACAGGTGCTGTCTGTGTGGAATTTGCACGTTCTCCCTGGGACTGCAAGGCTTTCCTCCTGGTGTTCCAGGTCACACGCACATCCCAAAGATATGCAGGTTTTTAGATAGCTTGGCGTCTGTGAAATTGCCCCAATTGTACAGGAAGTGGATGAGAAAGTGGGATAATTTGAACTAGTGTGAACAAGTTATTGATGGTTGGACTCAGTGGGCTGAAGGACCTCTTTCCATGCTGTATCTCTGGACTAAATTCTGAGAATTATAAGATCCAGGATCTCTGGGTTAGATCAATACCATAGATATTAGAGTTTGCCTTTAAAAGCAGAGAAATTATTTAAGGCATTCTAGCATGAACATGAACACTCACATGGATCAACTATATTCTCCATGGCTGCTAATATTAAAAACAGAAAATGCCATATGCACATCATTATTTATGCAGACAGGAAGACAACATTCCTTTATCTCCTAATCTGAGGAAGGACATTCTTGCCATAGAGGGAGTACAGAGAAGGTTCACCAGACTGATTCCTGGGATGTCAGAACTTTCATATGAAGAAAGATTGGATAGACTCGGCTTGTACTCGTTAGAATTTAGAAGATTGAGGGGGGATCTTATAGAAACTTACAAAATTCTTAAGGGGTTGGACAGGCTAGATGCAGGATGATCGTTCCCGATGTTGGGGAAGGCCAGAACAAGAGGTCACAGTTTAAGGATAAGGGGGAAATCCTTTAGGACTGAGATGAGAAAAACATTTTTTACACAGAGTGGTGAATCTCTGGAATTCTCTGCCACAGAAGGTAGTTGAGGCCAGTTCATTGGCGATATTTAAGAGGGAGTTAGATGTGGTCCTTGTGGCTAAAGGGATCAGGGGGTATGAAGAGAAGACAGGGACAGGATACTGAGTTGGATGATCAGCCATGATCATGTTGAAAGGCGGTGCAGGCTCGAAGGGCCGAATGGCCTACTCCTGCACCTATTTTCTATGTTTCTATGTTTCTATCTATACACTGTAAATGTATCAATTGTAATCATGTATTGTCTTTCTGCTGACTGGTTGGCAAGCAACAAAAAAGCTTTTCACTGTACCACGTTACATGTGACAATAAACTAAACAAAACATGGTCAGAGGTGCATCATTCTTATGTCACTATCACACACACAATACACAATACAATTTATTTGTCACTTGAACCTCATAGAGGCTCAAATGAAATGTTGTTTATGCAGTCATACGCACATGAAAAAAAGACCCAAGACACAACACAATTTACACAGACATCAATCACAGTATCTCCTCCTCGCTGTGATGGAAGGCAAAAAAACTTATCTCTCCCCTGCACTCCCCATTCCCCTCCCGATGTCCGAGTCAAAGCCCCCGGCGGGCGATGGCAATTCTCCCGCGTCCATTAAAGCCACGTGGGGTGATGCAAGGCCACGCTCCGGGTCTTATTGTTGGAGTCCCCGGCGGGCGCTAGAAAAGTCCCGCAGCCGTTGAAGCCACACCGGGCGATGTGTAAGGCCCCACTCCAGATCATCCTCGACCCCGCTATTCGGGTGGGAGAAGTCGCCGTTGCGGAAGCCCCGAAAAGCGATCTACCAGCAGGGACCCGCTGGTTCCCGGTGTTCCTGTCTGCCAGACCTGCGGTTGGAGCCTCCGAATCTCCGGGGGTCGGGTCACAGCAGCGCGCCACCACGGCTCCACCCGCTCCGGACTCGGCCAGCTCTGTGATGGTGAGTAGGTCCGCAGCTCCGCGACTGGAGCCCCAGGACGTTCCTGCTGGAGGCCGCTCCACGTTGCAGCCCCAACGACAACGGAGACCCGACAGGGAAAAGGTCGGGTTATCCGTGCAGGGGAAAGATTTTAAAAGTCCCCACCCGCCCCCCACACACACACACACACACACACACACACACACATACCCCAGCAAAAAAAATAAATAAAAACTACATTAAAACGGGACAAAAAATAACAAAAAGGCAGACTGCAGAGGCCGCTGCAACGTGAGCTGCACCGCCCACCGGGACACAGCACAATTTCTAACCTACTATCTCACGTGTGAAGTTACCATTTTGCATCCCTGAACAAAATGGCTGGGTTAGAATGGCTGGCTTCATAAAGTACAAACTCTCCCCGAGAAAGGAATCAAAATAAACAGAAGGTGATGTTATGTTGTTAGGGCCAGCAGGCACCTTATCAAATTTGAAAAGCAGTCAGCCAGTTGATTAATGCAAGCTGCTACAACCACAAGGACAAAGAGGATAAGGAGCTGCACTGTTTATCACTGT
Source organism: Leucoraja erinaceus (assembly GCF_028641065.1). Taxonomy (NCBI): domain Eukaryota; kingdom Metazoa; phylum Chordata; class Chondrichthyes; order Rajiformes; family Rajidae; genus Leucoraja; species Leucoraja erinaceus. Next base: position 18,265,648 of record NC_073378.1, read on the forward strand.
AGCACAAGCTGCCCGCAACACAGATCAGAGCCTGCCTGTCCCTGGGTGGCAATGCACCAATTCAACCTATCCTGTTACCACACATGAATCACGTATACCTGCAGCATACCTGCAATACGTCTGAAAATATCAGTTTGGATATTTCCCTCTGATCTTTGCCTGAAATCCAACCTGAGCTGTAATACTGGAAGCCTGCCCTTCCCACTGATTGGAAGACATCACCTAGATAAAAAACGGAACAAACCATCAAAGTCAATGGTGGACTTGGCCTGGTGGACTTTCTTCCAAAGAGTACAAGTAACCGCTGTGGAAAAGGGAATGAACATTTCCTTGCAATGATTGTGCATTGGAATAAAACACATGGGTTCATGTACTGCTTCTAAAAACATTATCAATTGATTGTGGTTATTGTAAGTCAATCAACACAGTCTTTGGGCTGAGATGATTGTGTTCCAATATCCCAAACTATTTTCCTTTGTGCGAGGTGTTGGTCCATCCGTTTATTTATCAGGGCTTTTTGATGCCATATTCATTCAAGAGCTGCCTTGAACTCAATGGCAGTCACTCCCATTTCACCTCTAATGCCCCTGTACCACGTAGGAAACCTGAAGGTTCCCGGAGGTTTTTGGCAGTCTCCCTACCTGCTTCCATTACCTGCAACCTCCGGCAACCATCTGCAACCTCCAGGAACTGCACGGAAACCTTGGGTGGGGCGCAAAGTCTCCAGAGGTTTCCGTTCAGCTTTCCTAAGTGGGACAGGGGCATAACATTCAGCTCTTTTGCCTATGCTTCAACCAGAGTTGTCATGAAATCAAGAATCAAGGAGTTCTGGCACAAGCCGGCATGGGCAAGAGTGGGAGCCATTGACGATTTTGTGCGTGAAAAATCACATCTCACAAATTTGATAGAGTTTTTGAAGAGATCACCAAGAGGACTGACAAGAGCAGGATTGCGGACATTGTCTAAATGGACTTTGATAAGGTCTTTGACAATGGTAAGCAAGGCTGGAAGGTTAGATTACATGGGATCCAGAGTGAAATTGCCAATTTGTTTTCCAAATTGGCTTGGTGGATGGAGTCAGAGGGTGGCAGTAGTGCTGCTTTTATGATTGGAAGCCTGGGACCAGTGAAATGCTACAGAGATCTACGCTGGATGCACTGTTGTTTGCCGTCAATATTAATGATCTGGATGATTATGTAGTCAACGTGGTCAGTAAATTTGAGAAAGTGAATAAGGCTAGAAATAAAAAAACTGCAGATGCTGGTTTACAAAAAATGACATAAAGAGTGGGTCAGGCAGCATCTCTGGAGAACATAGTTAGGTGCCGTTTCGGGTCAGGACCGTTCTTCCGAAGGCTACCTAAATTTATAAAAGGATTTCAATCAAATATGAAAGTGGGCCAAGTAATGGCATATGGAATTTAACTTTGACAAGTGTAAGGTGATTCATTTTGATAAATCAAAACTGGGCAGGATTTAAATAGTAAATGGTAGGGCCCTAGTTAGTATTGTAGAGCAGAGAGACCTAGGGATACAGGTACACAGTTCCCCGAAAGTGGCAACCCAGGTAGGTAGGATCAGGAAGAAAGCATTTGAACCACTTGCTTGTTTCAGAAGTTGAGCATCCAAGACATCGATGAGATCATATTTAGAGTATTGTGTGCAGTTTTGGTTGCTCTGCGATAGGAAGGATGTCATTAAGCAGGAAAGGATGAAGAAAAATGGCACCAGATTGTTACCAGGACTTAAGGTATATATATGGAGAAGGTGGATTGGTTAGGACTTCTTTCCCCGGTGCATAGGAGGTTGAAGGGTGAATTTTCAGGAGTACAAAAAATCATGGGAGGCGTAGATAATGCAAAAGATTTCAACCTTTGTTCTCATGGTAGAGGCCAGAACTGGAAGGCGTAGGTTTAAGGTGAGAGGGAATAGATTTAAAAGAAACTTGAGGGGCAATCTGTTTAAGCAGAGGGTGGTATATACAAGGATTGAGCTGCCAGAGGAATCTGTAGAGGCACATGAATTAGAAATATTTAGATGAATATGGACCAAATATAAGCACATGGGACTAGGTTGGCTAGACATTGAGGTTGGCAAGGATGAGTTGGGCCAAAGGGCCTGTTTCCTGTAGTATAACTCTAATTACCCAAATTGGATTTGACCAGCTTTTTGTGAACTAGATGTACCTGTGCAATTCTCCACATTAATGGTCTGATGTCAGTGTTATTACTGCACTGGCTAAGAGCTTGGCGAAAGGTGCAGTTATTCTGACAGCATATCACCAGTACTATAGCCAGGATGTTGTTTAGATCTGTGGCTAACACTGTATCCTTTGCTGTCAGCCATTTATAGACTGAATTGGCTAAAGACATGGCATTGGGATTTGGTGAAGCCAATGTGAATAATCTATGCGCCAGTTCAGGATAAGCTTTTCCCACTGAGAGTAGGGAAGATTCAAACAAGGGGACATGACTTGAGAATTAAGGGACTGAAGTTTAGGGGTAACATGAGGGGGAACTTCTTTACTCAGAGAGTGGTAGCTGTGTGGAATGAGCTTCCAGTGAAGGTGGTGGAGGCAGGTTCGTTTTTATCATTTAAAAATAAATTGGATAGTTATATGGACGGGAAGGGAATGGAAGGTTATGGTCTGAGCGCAGGTATATGGGACTAGGGGAGATTATGTGTTCGGCACGGACTAGAAGGGTCGAGATGGCCTGTTTCCGTGCTGTAATTGTTATATGGTTATATGTTATATGGTTCTGGTGGACATGATTGCAAGCACTTTAGCCTTGCCTTCAGAACTCACGTTATGCAAAACATAGAACAGCACAGCACAGGAATGGAGCCTTTAGCCCACAATGTTTGTGCTGAACACAATGCCAAGTTAAATTGATCTAATCTGCCTCTATCTCTTGCATTTCCATGTGACTATCTAAAAGCCTCTTAAGCACGACCTCTGCCTCCACCACAACCCCTCGCAATCATTGCAGGCCCAACTTTTCTACCAATGATGTTGGGCACAACAGCCTATAGTTCCCTAGCTTCTCCTTGCAGCCCATCTTACCATAAAAGGCACCTATCAGCCATCCTCCAGTCTTCCTGTACGGAACCAATGAATAAAGATGATGCAAATATTTGTGCCAGGGCTCCTGTAGTTTCTCTCCTCGATTCAATCAAATGCCCTGGGATACACTTGATCAGGTCTTATGGATTTATCCACCCAAGTCCTGAATCTGTATAATTTTGAACATTAGTGATGCCATGCAACTTGATGAAATGTGGCTTTGGTGTGAAGACAGAACTTTATCTCCATCTATAAAATCATAAGACCATAAGACATAGGAGCAAAATTAGGCCATTTGGCCCATTGAGTCTACTCTGCCATTCAATCATGGCTGATCTATTTCTCCCTCTCAATCCTATTCTCCTGCCTTCTCCCCGTAATGTTTGATACACCTACTAATTGCCCAGCTATCATTCACTGCTTCTGTCTCCCAATTCTACCGTTCCCCTCCCCTATCTGGCTGCATCTGCTCATCGTCCTTCACCCATCCTCAGCTTACCAAACACATACCTGCCCCAGTCTTATTACTCCTCATCTTTATAAGGTTATCTTTACTCAACTCTCAATCCCGATCCAAGGTTTCAACCCAAAACATTTCCCTTTCTCCCACAGATGCTGCTCATCCATTGAATTCCTCCAGCAAATTATGTGTTGCTGCAAACACCAGCATCGACAGTCTCTTGCGTCAAGTCATCCCTTACCTAATTCTATGCTGGTGTGGAACAAATGTATGATATAATACAGAATATACTGTATGGGGTTAGGAGGGAGAGATAGATCAGCCATGATTGAATGGGCCAAATGGGATTGAATGGAACTTGATGTGCCGAATGGCCTAATTCTACTCTATCACTTATGCCCTTATACACCTGGATAACTCTTGATGAGTAGACTATTTAATGATTTAACCACATTCAACTACATTTTACTTTGAGATTGAACAGCAGCAGAAGAATCAAATGCAGCACTATAACATTAATTTTAAAAACATGTAATTACAAGCAATTGTTATTACAAGTAATTGTTTCTAACCCATCAGGAAGTTGAGCATGCACAAGATCAAATCCAGTCCAGAAGCTGAAGGATCCTGACCTGACAGGTCACCTATCCATTCCTTCTTCAGATACTGTATGATCCGCTGAGTTAGACCAACATGCTTTGCTCAAGATAATAGCATCTACAGCCACCCTTTCCCCGGGCACTTTCCCTTCCACCCCTTCACCGGGCACTTTCCCTTGCAACCGCAAGAGATGCTACACTTATCGCTTTACCCCCTCGACTCCATTCAAGGACCCAAGCAGTCGTTCCAGGTGCGGCAGAGGTTCACCTGTATCTCCTCCAACCTAATCTATTGCATCCGCTGCTCTAGATGTCAGCTGATCTACATCTGTGAGACCAAGCGTAGGCTTGACGATCGTTTCGCCGAACACCTCCGCTCGGTCCGCATTAACCAACCTGACCTCCCGGTGGCTCAGCACTTCAACTCCCCATCCCATTCCGTATCCGACCTCTCTGTCCTGGGCCTCCTTCACGGCCAGAGTGAGCAACACCAGAAATTGGAGGAACAGCACCTCGTATTCCACTTGAGGAGTCTGCATCCTGGTGGCATGAACATTGAATTCTCAAAATTATGTTAGCCCTTGCTGTCTCCTCCCCTTCCTAGCTCTCCCTCAGCCCTCGGGCTCCTCCTCCTCTTTTTTCCTTTCTTCTCCCCGCCTCCCCCCACCCCCATCAGTCTGAAGAAGTTTCAGCCCGAAACGTTGCCTATTTCCTTCGCTTCATAGATGCTGCTGCACCCGCTGAGTTTCTCCAGCATTTTTGTGTACCTTCGATTTTCCAGCATCTGCAGTTCCTTCTTAAGCATCTACAGATCCTTGTCTTTCCAGAAGTTCAAATTTCTTTTCACTTATTCATGCATTAGCAAGAAATTGTCATAATGTGCTGTCCAATCCATAACTGCTTTTGAACTCAGAAGAAACAATGTTGGATTTGGCCTTACAAATCACCTAGATGGGAGAAGGATGAATGGTGATGAATAAACAATGGGATTTTCCACAAACCAATAGTTTCATGGTTGCAGTTACAGAGGCAAATTTTTACAACATTCCAGTATTCATCCAATATCCCAGGATCAATGGCCCTGAACTTTGTTTATTAGTCTAATAATTTAATTTCTAGACTAGTATACCAAAATCAGTAAAGAAAATCTGAAAACAATTTATTGTGTTAGAATTTACGAGGATGTTGCCAGGACTTGAGGGACTGAGCTATAGGGAGAGGATGAGCAGGCTAGGACTTTATTCCTTGGAGCATAGGAAGATCAGGGTGATCTTATGTAGATGTACAAGATCATGAGAGGAATAGACTGGGTAAATGCACAGAGTATTTTGCCCAGAGTAAGGGAATTGAGAACCAGAGGACGTAGGTTTAATGTGAGGGGGGGAAATGTTTTAATAGGAATCCGAGGGGTAACTTTTTTACACAGAAGGCGGTGGGTTTATGGAACAAGCTGCCAGAAGAGGTAGTTGTGGTGAGTACTATCAAAACATTTAAAGGACATTTGGACAGGTACATGGATAGGATAGGTTTAGAGCATTATGGGCCAAGCGCAGGCATGTGAGACTAGTGTGGATGGACATTTTAGACAGTGTGGGCAATTTGGACTGAAGGGCCTGTTTCGATGCTATAAGACTCTGTCAATCTATGACTCTATTTACAGTTAATTCAATAAATTAGGATACTATCCGAGTTAACTCTACCCCTTTGTAGACATTGGACTTTGTCTGTGGAACAGATTCAAGAATCACTAGTCAGGAGTGGTTCCTGACAATTGGAAAATTACCGATATTATCCCGCTGGACAAGAAGGGAGCAAAGCAGAATATAGGCCGGTTAGTCTGACTTCAGTGGTTGGTACGATTTAGAATTCATTATAAAGGATGAGGTTACAGAGTACAAAGTTCATAATAAAATAGGCCAAAGTCAGCATGGTTTTGTGAAGGGGAGATCTTGTCTGACATCTGTTGGTTCTTTGATGAAGTAAATAGTAGGAAAGACAAAGGAGAGTCAGTGGACATTGTTAACCTAGATATTCAGAAAGCCTTTGATAAGGTGCCACGTGTGAGGCTGCTAAAGAAGATGAGAGCCCATAGTATCAAAGGGCGGAATCGAGCATGGATAGCAGGTTGGCTGGATGGCAGAAAGCAAAGAGTGGGAATAAAGGGGGATTTTTCCGGTTGGGTGCCAGTGACCAGCAGAGTTCCACAGGGGTTGGTGCTGGGGCCACTACTCTTCACATTGTATATTAATGATTTGGATGGATGAGGGAATTGAAGGCTTTGCGGCCATGTTTGCAGATGATATACTGCAAAATAGGTGGAGGGGCAGGTAGTGTAGAGAAAGCAGGAACTCTGCAGAAAGACTTGGACAGGTTGGGAGAGTGGGCAGAGAAATGGCAGATGGAATATGGTGTCGGAGAGTGTGGAGTCATGCATTTTGGTAGTAGGAATAAAGGCGTAGACTATTTTCTAAATGGGGAGAGAATCCAGAAATCGGGGATGCAAAGGGACTTGGGAGTGCTGGTGCAGGATTCCCAAAAGGTTAACTTGCAAGTCAAATTGGTAGTAAGGAAGGCAAATGCAATGCTAACATTTATTTCAAGAGGCCCAGAATACAAAATCAGGTATGTAATGCTGAGGCTCTATAAGCCACAGGTCAGGCTGCATTTGGAATATTGTGAGCAATTATGGGCACCATATCTGAGGAATGATGTGCTGGCTCTGGAGAGGGTTCAGAGGAAGCTTACAAGAATGATCCCGGGAATGAGTGGGTTAACATATGATGAGCATTTGACGGCACTGGGTTTGTGCTCGCTGGGGTTTAGAATGATGAGGGGGACCTCATAGAAAATTACTGGATATATAAAAACTTAGAGATAGAGTGAATGTGGAGAGGATGTTTCCACTCGTGGGAGAGTCTAGCACTAGAAGTCATAGCTTCAGAATTAAAGGACGTTCCTTTAAGAAGGAGATGAGGAGGTATTTCTTTAGTCAGAGGGTGGTGAATCTGTGGAATTATTTGCCACAGATGGCTGTGAAGGCCGTCAATTGATATTTTTAAGGGAGAGATAAATAGATTCTTGATTAGCATGGGTGTCAGGGGTTATGGGAGGAAGGCAGGAGAATGGGGTTAGAAGAGAGGGATAGATCAGCCATGACTAGATGGGCCAAATGGCCTAATTCTTCTCCGTACAATAGATACTATATTCAGCACTCTGTATCTTACCCTTTGCTCTATCTATTGTATTGAGGTGACTTGCTTTTATTTGTGTATAGAATTATCTGATCTATTTGGTTAGCATGCAAAACACAGCTTTTCACTGTGCTTTGGTAATACACAATAATAAACGTAAACCTAAACATAGTATAGTACAGTAGAGGAACAGGCCCCGTACTTTGATCAATCTGATCATAGTTTTCCTGATTACTTTTATCTCTAAAAATTTAGCTGTTCATTTATTTTACTTCCAATCTTTAGTCATCCTTTCTATACAAGTGTGCTGCAGAATTTCCCTATTGGTATCTAATCTGTTCATTTTAATCCTGTAATCCTTCACTACACTAATCAATTTGCCTGGATCAATGGTGAAGAAACTAATTAAGTCACTTTTTGAAAGGAAACAAATCTAGATTCTTGAACCTTTTCCCCAGTTTCATATAATCAAAATCCTCATTGCCACTCAACATCATGTCTTCATCAGGATGAATGCTTAAAAATTCAAATGCCTCCAACCATTACATTGTGAGCTCATGTCATTAATTTCAGTGAGCTGCCTGGGGACAAGGTTAATTGCAGAAGCTGGGAGCTATAGTTAGGTCAATCAGAAAGCCAGGTGGTCAGGAGGTAGAACAAAGTTTAGGGTGAGAGGAGCAAAGTTTAAAGATGTGCGGGCCAAGTTTTTTTACGCTGAGGGTAGCATGCCTTCAGCCCAGCGCCATGTATGGTGATGTAGGCAGATACAAGACGTTTGAATAGGTACATGGATATGCAGGGAATGGAGGGATATGGATTATGTACAGGCAGATAAAAGTTGGCCTTGGCATCATTTTAGGCACACACATTGTGGGCTGAAGGGCCTGTTCCTGTGCTGTACTGTTCTGTGTTCGGTGCGGCGCTGTGTTTGATTAGAGGATTGGAAGGAGGAGGGTGGGAGAGCGAGAGAGAGGGAGGGAGGGAGAGGGAGAGGGAGAGAGAGAGAGAGAGAGAGACAGACAGAGTGAGAGTGGGAATGAGAGAGAGAAAAAGTGGCATATCGGCAAACATGCTTTGGAGAAGATTTACCTAAAACTGGGAAAGTCAATGCATGCCATTGTGTTGTGGACTGCTCAGGTAGATTATAAGGTGTGGGAGCTAGGCAGGTAGGGCTGGAGACAGATGGATAATATTCAACAACTTCGAATCGAATAGTGTGGAGTAAAAACCTAAGATTGTCTACCTAATATTCCTTGAAGGTGCTCGATGATGGATGGAGATACAAGGGAATGCTGATGCTAGAATCTTCAGCAAAAGCAAAGTTGTGGAGGAGCTCTGTGGGTTAGGTAGGAGCTATGGTGGGAATGGCCAGATAATATTCCTTCTTCGGGGCCCCGACCCAAAACGGCATCTGTCCATTCCCTCCACAGATGCTACCTGACCCAATGAGTTCCTCCATTGATAGGTAGTCCTGGGACAATTTGCATGACTCCAAAATATTAATAGTGGCATTTTGCCCGAGGCAATGCTAATTTTCAATCACACAAAGCTGTGAATAAGTGCAAGGTGAAAAAATGTCCAAGCTTATAACCCGAAAGCTTCCTTTATGTGGCTGTACCCAGAAGCGTACAACACAGGGACAAGTCCTATGGCCCACAATGTCGCTGCTCAACATGATGCCAAATTAAACTGATCCCCTCTACCTGCACGTTCCATATCCCTCCAATCTCTGCATATTATTATGCCTATCTAAATGCCTGGGTAGCTGCTTGTTTACACAATGCATGGATTTTGATTATGCTACTCAAGGTGCATCAGATATTCCTTGTCCCGGCAATGAGTGTGTGTGGCACAAAACGTTGATCCATTAGGGAAACTTGCGGGGCAACTGAAAGGACTTGGATAATTCAATGTATTATTTTATGCAAGGGTGGCATCAGCAGTCAACCATACCAGATTGCAGTACGTTGTAAGAAAGCACCTAAAGAACAAACATCTAGAAATGTGCTTCTCAAAATAAGGGGGCAACCATTCAGAACTAGAAAATGTTTATTGACCCAGAGGATGACCTATTTTTGGAATTCCTTGCCCCAGGCCAGTAGAGACTCAGTCGCTGAAGATACTGAAGACATAAATGGATAGATTGCTGGATATAAAGAAAGAACTGTGTGGAGTTTACACATTCTCTCTGTGACTATTTGAGTTTCCTTCGGATGCTCCGGTTTCCTCCCACATTCCAAAGATGCGTGGGTTTGTAAGTTAATTAGCCTCTGTAAATTGTTCCTATTGTCTACTGGGTGAGAAAGTGGGGGTTAATGATGGTCAGCATGGACTCGGTGACCCGATGGGCCTGTTTTCATGCTGTATCTCTAAACTAAACTAAACTAAACTAAGCAAAACAACAAAATGGTACAAAGGTAGGAGTTCAACCATGATCTTAATTCATGTTGCAGCAGGTATTAGAGGTTGATATTTGCTACTTATATTCTCACCCCAGAAGGGATATTAATAATGACTTATCATCAATAAATACTGATATATTTAAACATCTACTGATACTGATACATTTAGAGTTAATCCACAGATTAGTACTCACTTAAACACTGCAGGTGATACGTAAATATCACAAAAGCATAATATGCTGGAAACACTCAGTGAGTCAAACGACATCTGTGGAAAGAACAAAGTAATTTTACAGTTATTTTTTATGTTTTATTTATTTATTTATTTATTTATTTTTGTTTATTTATTTGTTCCGAACAAGTAAAGACATAATTAGGAATAAATAACAACAACAAAATCGAAGTAGTCAAACAATTGGACATTCCAGGCAATATTTGCAAAGCAATGAAAAGCATAAAGCAAAATTTAAATGTCCAACACTTTTTTCTTTACAAGCTCGAAAAGGAGTGAGAAGAAGAATAACTTATTTAATCTCACCCCTTCTCCCTAAACCCTTCTTCCATATTTAATAATTAATTAATTAATAATAATAATACCCTAGACAATTTTTAGTGATGCATACAGACATATATATACATACAACTGATATACACATACAAGTAATATGTATGAAGTAACCAAAAAACATAAATAAATAATAAATAAAATAATAAATAAACATGAACCCCTGTTTGTCAACCATCCCCTTCATCCCTGTACCTAGTGAAAAAAAAGTTTTTTGTATGTCATTTTGAACTGGTTCATATTTGGACATTGCTTTAACTCCACATTCAAACTGTTCCACAATCCTACTCCACAGACCGAAATACAAATAGTTTTTCTGGTCGTGCGGACTCTTTGTACCTTAAAATTAAATATTCTTCTTAAATTATAACCCCCCACTCGCTCATTGAATAATTTTTGTATATTTCCAGGTAAGTTTTTATTTTTGGCCCTAAACATTATCTGTGCTGTTTTAAATGCAACCAAATCTTCTAATTTTAATAGTTTTGACTGTAAGAATAATGGATTAGTTCAAAACTCCTTTGCCAGAACCGGGTAAAGACATTTTCAAAAAGTGATTTTAGAGATAGGTGATGGCAAAGAAAGTGGCAGGAGGTATGGATAGGGCAAAGAGAATACCCGTGGCAAGCAAAGTTAAATCAAGTGGGTTAATGGGGGCAGTTAGTGGTGATTATGTTTCTCTCTAGTGCTGTGTGTAGCAGGGCCCAGTGGCAATCCTAACAAGCCAGGATGTTAAAATGAATAGACAGATAAACAAAAAATGCTGGAGTAACTCACCGGGTCAGGCAGCATCTCTGAAGAAAAAGTCTGATGAAGGATATCGACCCGAAACGTCACCTTTTCTCCAGAGATGCTGCCTGACCCTCTGAGTTACTCCTGCATTTTGAGTCTATCTTCGGTGTAAACCAGCATGTGCAGTTCCTTCTTACACATAATGATGAGGAAAAACTGATCAAAAATAGTTGAATGATATACAGCTGTATGTAACTATTGCCCAGTACATTCAAAGCATGGCAACTTAATGTTGTTCAAAATCTATGTGACGGTGTTAACAGGCTTTGCTGAAGATGGTGAGAGAACAGCTGGTCTTTTGTGTTCTGCAGCATTTCTTCTCTGCAACTCATTGGCAGCACAGTTGCTGCTCTCTGTAAGATCTTCTTCAAGGTCATCAGTGGTTAAAAATATCGGAGGAAAGGTAAGCACATAGCGGCTTTGGTGGATTAGTTGTCTTAGAAAGTAAGGAAGAGATTACAAAATTTCGCAACACAATAATTTTAATGAGGTCTGGCAAACAAAAGGGGTGCAATAATTCATTAAGACCAGCCAGGTAAGGAGAGTTAAAGGTATCGCTTCCAGCAGAAATGTTGAAGCTCATTCTCCCCTTGTGTAAAAAACAAGGAATATCTGAAGCACCTTGAGCAGCATAATCAAAATCCATGCATTGTGAAAACAAGCAGCTACCCAGGCATTTAGATAGGCATACGAATATGCAGGGATTGGAGGGATATGGAACGTGCAGGTAGAGTGGATTAGTTTAATTTGGCATCATGTTGAGCAGCGACATTGTGTGCCATAGGCCTTGTCCCTGTGCTGTACTCTTCTGTGTCCTACATTCTATAGGTAGGTAGGGATGCAAGTTTTGAGGGGGGAAAGAGATTGATAGAAACTGCAAAGGATTATAGATATAACATAAAACAGTACAGCACAAGGCCCACAATGCCTATTCCGAACCTATGCCAAGACTATCACTTATCTGTGTGCAAAAAAACCATAACCCTTCAATCCCTGCATATCCATATACCTATCAAAAAGTATTTTAAATGCACTAGTATATCCTTATTACTCGATGGGCCGAATGGCTAAAATCTGCTCCTATGAGTATATTTTGAGTATAAGAGCAGGGAGGTTCTATTGCAGTTGTGCAGGGTCTTGGTGAGACCACACCTGGAGTATTGCGTACAGTTTTAGTCTCCTAATCTGAGGAAATACATTCTTGCCATAGAGGGATTACAGAGAAGGTTCACCAGACTGATTCCTGGGATGGCAGGACTTTCATATGAAGAAAGACTGGATAGACTCGGCTTGTACTCGCTAGAATTTAGAAGATTGAGGGGGGATCTTATAGAAACTTACAAAATTCTTAAGGGGTTGGACAGGCTAGATGCAGGAAGATTATTCCCGATGTTGGGGAAGTCCAGAACTAAGGGTCACAGTTTAAGGATAAGAGGGAAGTTTTTTAGGACCGAGATGAGAAAATTATTTTTTATTCAGAGAGTGGTGAATCTGTGGAATTCTCTGCCACAGAAGGTAGTTGAGCCCAGTTCATTGGCTATATTTAAGAGGGAGTTAGATGTGGCCCTTGTGGCTAAAGGGATCAGGGGGTATGGAGAGAAGGCAGGTACAGGATACTGAGTTGGATGATCAGCCATGATCATATTGAATGGCGGTGCAGGCTCGAAGGGCCGAATGGCCTACTCCTGCACCTATTTTCTATGTTTCTATGTTTCTATGTCTATGACATGAACTGATCTGTATATCTGAGGTGTAAATGGAAGGAGATGAATAAGGATAATGTAGGAACCATAAGATGCAAAGCACTGCACTTGCTGAACATCTGAACCAAGATACCATGCCAGATATACCCAGCAGATCCGTCAGCATTTGAGGAGAGATAAAAACTGAGCAGAGGACAGTATCCAAGCCCAACCCTTTTCAGCTGCTTCAGTGAGTTATTAGCAAACGGTTACACAATGTTCAATTCCATTCACAAATTCTCAGGACACGTAGGTCGGGGGATAAGCGGAGAAGGCAGGAACGGGGTACTGATTGTGGATGATCAGCCATGATCAGCTAGCTCGAAGGGCTGAATGGCCTACTCCTGCACCTATTGTCTATTGTCTATTGAAACATTTCGTGCCCACACATGGCAAGGTTTAGATGACATTCAGAGGCCCTTTGGCCCAATTTGTTCAAGAATATCATGCAGTGACCATCGCCAACAAGGGAGAGTCTAATCAATCCCGATGATATTCAATGTCAATATTATCTTTGTGATCATACCATTAGTTTCCTGGGGAGGTCACAATTTGGCAGATGTTCAGCAGGAGATTGTGTTCAGTTCTGGGCACCGTTATAGGAAAGATGTTGTCAAGCTGGAAAGGGCACAGGGAAGATTTACGAGGATGTTGCCAGGACTAGCTATAGGATCTGAGCTACAGGGAGAGGTTGAGTAGGCTGGGACTCTATTCTCTGGAGCGCAGGAGGATGAGGGGTGATCTTATAAAAGAATAGATTGGGTAGATGCAGAGTCTCTTGCCCAGAGTAGGTGACTCGAGGACCAGAGGGCATTGGTTTAAGGTGAATGGGAAAAGATTTAATAGCATTCTGAGGGGTAACTTTTTTACACAGAGGGTGGTGGGTGTATGGAAGAGGCTGCCAGAGGAGGTAGTTGAAGCTGGAACTATTCCCATCTTTAAGAAGCAGTTAGACAGGTACATGAAGAAGGGTTTCAGCCCGAAACGTTGCCTATTTCCTTCGCTCCTTAGATGCTGCTGCACCCGCTGAGTTTCTCCAACATTTATGTGTACCGTCGATTTTCCAGCGTCTGCAGTTCCTTCTTAAATACACGGATCGGACAGGTTTGGAGGGAAATGGACAAAACACAGGCAGGTGGGACTAGTGTAGCTGGGACATGTTGGCCGGTGTGGGCAATTTGGGTCAAAGGGCCTGTTTCCACTCTATGACTATGACAAGCAACTTACCACTTTGCACTTCAAAACCTTGCCACAATCCATAAGGCACAAGGACAGAGAGTTATAGAATACTCCTCCACTTGCCTGGATGAATGCAGCTCCAGCAATTCAAGACACTTAACGCCATCGAGGACCATTGGATTCCCATCAGTCTACCATTCATTAAATTCATCACTTACGCAATGGCTTCAGTGTGCACCCATAAACATGCACCTGCAGCTACTTTCCTTGGTAACTTCATTAATACCTCCCAAACCGTGACCTCTAGTATCAAGAAGGACAATGGTAGTAGGTGTGCAGAAATACTACCACTTGCAGATTCCCCTCCTGATTTGGAACTAGATCACTGGTCCTTTATTGAGCCTATCATCCAATTAAGATCAAAATGAAGAGGAATTATCCATTCCCAGAGAGATGTAGAGGATGGATCATCGAACATATTCCAGGCCAAGTTACACAAACATTTTTCTATAGTGGAGACCAGCATATATAAAACCATAAGGGGAATTGATAGGGTGAATGCAGAGATTTTTACCTAGGGCAGAGGAATTAAGAACCAGAGGACATAGGGTTAAGAGAGAGGGAGAAGATTTAATTGGAACCTGAGGGACAATTTCTTCACGTGGCAGTAATTATATGGAATGAGCTGCCAGAGGATGTAATTGTGACAAGTAAAATAACAACATTTAAAAGATCCTTGGACAGGTACATAGATAAGAAAGGTTTAGAGGGATGTAGACCATATGCGGGTAAATGGGACTGAGATCTACCTCTTTGATGACCCTCAAACTATCCTTCATCAGACTTTGCTGTCTTTCCCTTTGCACTAAACGTTATTCCCTTATCATGTATCTATACACTTTAAATGGATCAGCTGTAATCATGTGTTGTCTTTCTGCTGACTGATTAGCACACAACAAAAGTTTTTCACTGCACCTTCGTACACGTGACAATAAACTATAAACTGAAACTGAGCATAGATGGGGCATCTTGGTTTGCATGGACGAGTTGGACTGAAGGGCCTGTTTCCATGCTGTATGACTCTATGACAAATGTTATCGGGGCCAGGCAGGCAACAGGTGCTGATGCCAAGCGAAAGGGGACGCAGAAAAGATTCACTAGGATGTTGCTGGGATTGGATTTATTTGATTTATAAGAAGAAACTGGATTTGCTGGTCCTGGCTGCCTTGGAGCAAAGGAGGTTGAGGGGTGGCCTTATACAGATTCATAAAATAATGAGGGCCACAGAAAAGGTGAATCACAGTCTTTTACCCAGGATAGGAAAGTAACTACAGGCTTAAGGGCCTTTTCCATATGGACGATCTAATCCACGAGTTTAGAAGACCCTAGACAAGTTGAAAAAAATGTCAAGGTCGTGTTGACTTGCCAAAGCAAAAGACCTCCTACGACCTCCTAAGACTATGTCTACGACCTCCTACGACCTCTTACGACCCGCCTCGACCTCAGTCTTCCCCACCTAAGACACACTACGACTAGCTACGAGTGGAAAATGATCACATGATAAAATGATGTCATGTTTGCATTTTTATCTCGGGCCAGTTACCGACCTACGACTACCTAAGACTATCTACGACTAGCTACGACTACCCTCATGACCTACTACGACCTACCTACGACCTACCTATGAGTAAAAAGTATCAATTTTTTCCATGCCGACCTTTTTTTTAACTCATGGGCATTTTTTATCAGGCTGAAAAAAACGCCGCGATCTACTTGAGGCCACGAGTACGCGGAGACCACTCATGAGCATGAGGAAGAGTTACAAAGACCTCCTACGACCTCGTGGCGACCATGCTGCGAGTATGAGTCAAGGGAAAACTCAGCAGAGGTCGCTAATTAGGTCGTGAAAGTGGGACAGGGGCTTTAGGGTGAGAGGGGCAACTTCTTCCCATAATAGATCCATGGAACAAGCTGCCAGAGGAAGTGCAGGAAGTGGCTGCAATTGCAGATTTTAAAAGGCATCTGGACAGGTTCATGATTAGAATGCTTAGAGGAATATAGGCCAAATGCAGAAAAATGAGACGAGTTCAGGAAGGCATCTTGTTTAGTATGGATGAGATGGGCCGAAAGGCCTGGTTTCATGCTGTATAGCCCGATGACTCAAATCAGTTCCACTGTGATCTAACTGAATAGCAGAGTTGGCCTGAAGGGCCACATTACTATTTGTTTACTTGGTATCACGATCTCAGCTTTACGTGCTACATTCTGATTAATTTCAAGCCTTTGTATTCTTTTGAATTGAATGTTTCAACTCGTTTGATTATAAATAATGTTGCAAGTGAATTACTTGGACATTGGACTGAAAGGTTCACCAAGGGTCACACTCCCACACTGTCGAAAATCATAAAGCTATTCTGATATCTAGCTCGAACATACCTAGCTCGATACAGAATTCCATCCAACCTCCATTACTATTCAAGGACAATGGGGTCATATGTGCCTTGAGCCATAGCACAGGAAAACCAATATCGAAAAAAAGAGTGCCAAGATAAAATTCACAAGTGTGTCTTAGAAAAATAAACAACTACCTCTTTGATGACCCTCGAACTATCCTTCATCAGACTTTGCTGTCTTTCCCTTGCACTAAATGTTATTCCCTTATCATGTATCTATACACTTTAAATGGATCAGCTGTAAATCATGTGTTGTCTTTCTGCTGAATGATTAGCACACAACAAAAGTTTTTCACTGCACCTTCGTACACGTGACAATAAACTATAAACTGAAACTGAGCATAGATGGGGCATCTTGGTTTGCATGGACGAGTTGGACTGAAGGGCCTGTTTCCATGCTGTATGACTATGACAAATGATATCGGGGCCAGGCAGGCAACAGGTGCTGACGCCAAGCGAAAGGGGACGCAGAAAAGATTCACTAGGATGTTGCTGGGATTGGACACAGGAAAACCAATATCGAAAAAAAGAGTGCCAAGATAAAATTCACACGTGTGTCTTAGAAAAATAAACACAGCCGTGGATAGATCTACATCTCCAAATAAAGATTTGAAAATTTCTCTTTTAAGGGGCCTTCTCTCCTTTTTCTACTTTACACTTTTTCTTTTTCTTTTTTTTAATATATATATATATATACACACTTCACGTTTTTCTACTCTCTACCATCTATTTTTCCTCTTTTTCCCCTTTCTATTGTTTTCCTTTTCTTGTCCTGCTTCCTTACTTCTCAAAACATAAAACTAGAGGTTGTACATAGAATGGATTACGGTATGACATAGTTGGCACCTAAAATTAGGTTCCACTGTACTGTTTTGGACTGTATTAACTTCTAATAAAATAAACAAACAAAAAAAAAGAAAAATAAACACTGTGGTTGATTTAACTCCGCCTGGCGGACCTAGTGAAAATGGAATGGGGAAACTGGTCTTTCCCCTCCCCACCTACCATCTGTAGTTTTAAATTGCAGACAGCATGGGCATCAAATCCATGATTGTAAGATTCCCCTGTCATGTAAAATCTGCATGGCTGACATGGACATAGGGGCATGGCCATACCAATTATTTTAAGCTGAGGCTTGAGAGGGCCTCTTTATTTGACCAGAGCTGGAGGGAACCCCTTCCTTCTTCCTTCGACGAAAGTGTTCCGGGGATTCCGACAATGCAAGAGACTGCAGATGCAAGAATTTGGAGCAAGAATGCATCGGGACTTGATACAGAGTCTCATTCCTGATGCAAAGTCTCAATCTGAAATTCTTGCCATTTGACCTGCTGAGTTCTTCCAGCAGTTTTTTCTACTCCCCGAGGATCTGTTCCATTGGGCATTTCAGGCATTTTGTACAAAATTCTGGCATTTTCATTGGCACAAATTGGCCTGATTGTGCCCATCAGGAAGGCATTTTGTTCCATTTCCAGTGCTTCTGTCAAAATAAAAGCATGCCTTCAGCTTTCATGGTGGATCCAGTTAATTGACAGGTTTGGGGGGGGGGGGGGGGGGGGGGGCAATTAGGAAAGGGCTGACTGTTCCCACTTGTAAGATGTTAAAGGCAATCTGAGCACAGTAGGAAGACGGAATTGCTGGGGGGGATTTATATGCTGTTGCGTGAATTTTATGAGGATTACCCCAATGTGTTCTGATGTTGGCTAGTATATTTAATGTTCTTTAAATGCTTATAATCAAACTGCATCCTTAATGCCTTCTTTATTAATACAAACTCTCTACCATGTATCAATGTTATAATGTTTCTTAGGTACACAAAAAAGCTGGAGAAACTCAGCGGGTGCAGCAGCATCTATGGAGCGAAGGAAATAGGCAACGTTTATATATATATATATATAATGTTTCTTTTTGTGTACACACCCTGCACAATCACAATAATCAGAGTTGTTATTATTTTTATGATGCGTATTTGTTTATTTACAAGCCGTCAAAATAAATAGTATTTATTCCCCATCACTAATTGTCCCCTAAACGTACCAAACCATTTCAGAAGGCAGTTAAGAGTCAACCACTTGGCAAACCTTGGTCAGTCTGGGTAAGGATAGCAGATTTCCTTCCAGGAATTCATTGATGTTTTTGGAACTGAGCCTCATTAGCTAGAAACATAATAATTGTCCATTCCTAATCACCCTTTAATGTGACCATGTGGTTTGCGAGGTCATTTTAGAGAATTTCATTTTTTAGTTTAGAGATACAGCGAGGAAACAGGCCCTTCGGCCCACCGAGTCCGCATTGACTATCGATCCCCGCACATGAACACTACCCTACACACACTAGGGACAATTTTTTTCTACATTTACGCCAAGCCAATTAACTAACCTACAAACCTGTATGGCTTTGGAGTGTGGGCTGAAACCGAAGGTCTCAGATAAAACGCAGATCACGGGGAGAACGTACAAACTCCGTATAGACAGCACCCGTAGTCACGATCAAACCCGGGTCTCTGCCACCGGAAGACTACGCCACTGTAGTCTTCCAGTGCCTTTACCTGAAGGAATTAGTGAACCGCAACTCCAATCCTGGTAGTTTAGTGGTCGGTGTTACTCATTCCTTTTTTTTTCCAATTATAATTCTAGTTTATTAATCAAATTCAATTATTATAACTGCTGTTAATGTGAACTGGGCCTCTGCATTATTCATTAAAGTACCCGGGGTTATTGGGTCACTAATTTAACCACTGTACCCAGATTAAATTTTATGGCGACCCTTTTTTTTGTTGCTTAGACTACCATTTTCATACTTTAATACAACTCAAGGTCTTACATAGACTACACTACTCTAAAATAAAACTAAATAGAATCTTCCCACAAATGTGTGATAAATGTCTACATCTAGAGGCTAATTTAACGCATACGTTTGCAAACTATATAAAACTTAAACATTTCTGGACTGATATTTTTGAAATAACTTCAGAAGTTATTAATACAAAACTGGACCCAGACACAAAATTAATAATACTTGGAATATCAGAACAAAGTTTAACACTCACAACAAACCAAAGAAATTTCCTCGACTACAGTATAATAATCGGGAAAAAATTAATATTACAATTTTGGAAAGGCCCTACAACCCCCACAATTAAAATGTGGATTACGGAAATGTCGGAGACCCTATACTTAGAAAGAATTAGACTTGTCCTAATGGACAAACAAGATCTTTTCGATAAAATCTGGGCTCCATTCATTAACTATCTGAAGGGATAGATTGGCACAGCACGAGGACCCAACTGAAACTTGAACTCAGGATCAGATGAAAAGCTATACTTTATAATCTATGAACCTATCTCCATTGACGTATTACAGGTAATCCATTCCACCTCTTCCGTTTTTCTGTTTTGTTTTATTTGTAACTTTCTATCCTCTCTTTCTCTCTCTTTCTATAAAAAATAAAAACACTAGAAGCAGAAGTAATTGATAATGGACATATAATACGTTGTATGGTTATATATGGTTATAATTGAAAATTTTAATAATGTATGACTGATGTATATGAAAAGTATTTTTACTATAATATGTAACTATACTTTATAATATGTCTACTTCTAATAAAAAATATTAAATATTAAAAAAAAGACTACCATTTTGAATTACAGATTTTATTTAATTTCCAAAAGTAGGGAACTCCCTACCGGCAACAGGATTCAAATTCGTGTCTCCAGATTAATTGATCAGAATTTGGATGCCCATCCAGAATGTTCACCATGATATCATTTCAACCAGTTGGGATAGGTATTTAAGTATATGGGTTGCAAGCTTCTATGCAAAACACAAACTGCTAAAGGAACTGGGTCAAGCAGCACCTATGGATGCAAATGGAGAGACACCATTTTGTGTCAAGACCCTGCATCAGGACTTTTTGCTACAGTTTCCAGCATCATTAAAAATAAATTGGATAGGTATATGGATGGGAAAGGAATGGAGGGTTATGGTCTGAGTGCAGGTAGCTGGGACTAGGGGAAAATAAATGTTTGGCACGGACTTGTAGGGCCGAGATGGCCTGTTTCCATGCTGTAATTGTTATATGTCTCTTGTTTCTCCAAGCTTTGATATAACATCCTTTGGGTACATAAGAATTGATTCAATACATAATGAGCAAATTAATGCTTTATCTCACAATGATTTGCCAAGTAGCTCTGACTGCCATGGAACAATGTTGAAAGCAGACAAAATATTGATTTCAACAAGATGAACACATTGAGGAAGTTGCAGGCATGAATGATCATATGGGTCATCCTTTAAAAAAAACTTGACAAAGACTTTATGAAAAAGGAATACAGCTTAATGAGTGTTTCAGATCAGAACTGCAACTGTCTAATGACACCAGCTGAGATGTTATTCCTGAGGAAGTGCTGATGAAATTATCACAGTTAGAAATGAAAGGGGAGATGCCTTATGTTCTGCCTAATTTTGAAATACAATTAGCAGTAAGACAAAGGTGATTGCTAATTAAACTATGAAGATGTACAAACAAAGCATCCCATACGTTATAGAGAAATCGTTCTCAAGATCAGTCTCATGAACAGCTTGTTAACTGCACATTAAAATAAATATTTAGAAAGATACAGGATGCATGCACGTCTAGCATGGCCTCTACCTATTTCCCAGCTTTATTTGTACTTTGGAAGATAACCTGCTTTCAAGATCCACAAGGTGTTCAAGAAGGAACTGCAGATGCTGGAAAATCGAAGGTACACGCAAAGGGTTTTGGACCGAAACGTTGCCTATTTCCTTCGCTCCATAGATGCTACTGCACCCGCTGAGTTTCTCCAGCATTTTTGTGTACCTTCAAGATCCACAAGTTTCTTTCTGGTAGAAGTCTGCATGGTAAATGGTAGGGAATTGAAGAATGTAGGTGAACAGAGGGATCTGGGAATAACTCTGCACAGTTCCCTGAAAGTGGAATCTCATGTAGATAGGGTGGTAAAGAAAGCTTTTGGTGTGATGGCCTTTATAAATCAGAGCATTGAGTATAGAAGTTGGGATGTAATGTTAAAATTGTACAAGGCATTGGTGAGGCCAATTCTGGAGTATGGTGTACAATTTCGGTCGCCTAATTATAGGAAGGATGTCAACAAAATAGAGAGAGTACAGAGGAGATTTACTAGAATGTTGCCTGGGTTTCAGCAACTAAGTTACAGAGAAAGGTTGAACAAATTAGGGCTTTATTCTTTGAAGCGCAGAAGGTTAAGGGGGGACTTGATAGAGGTTTTTAAAATGATGAGAGGGATAGACAGAGTTGACATGGATAAGCTTTTCCCACTGAGAGTAGGGAAGATTCAAACAAGGGGACATGACATGAGAATTAAGGAACTGAAGTTTAGGGGTAACATGAGGGGGAACTTCTTTACTCAGAGAGTGGTAGCTGTGTGGAATGAGCTTCCAGTGAAGGTGGTGGAGGCAGGTTCGTTTTTATCATTTAAAAATAAATTGGATAGTTATATGGATGGGAAGGGAATGGAGGGTTATGGTCTGAGCGCAGGTATATGGGACTAGGGGAGAATACGTGTTTCGGCACGGACTTAGAAGGGTCGAGATGGCCTGTTTCCGTGCTGTGTAATTGTTATATGGTTATATGGTTAAGTCCAAGAGTAGGGTGGGAAAATTCCACAATTTGACAAAGGCATAATTACATATTTCCAGTCAGAATGGTATTTGACTTGGAACTAAACCGACAGAGTCATAGCGATAGAGTGATACAGCGTGGAAGCAGGCCTTTCGGCCCAACTTGCCCATACCGGCCAACATGTCCCAGCTACACTAGTCCCATCAGCCTGCGCTTGGTCCATATCCCTCCAAACCTGTCCTATGCATGTACCTGTCTAACTGTTTCTTCAACTTTGGGATAGTCCCAGCTTCAGATACCTCCTATGGCAGCTTGTTCCATACACCCACCACCCTTTGTGTGAAAAAGTTACCCCTCAGTTTTCTATTAAATCTTTTCCCTTTCACCTTGAACCTATGCCCTCTGGTCCTCGATTCATGGTTGATCTACCTCTCCCTCCTAACCCCATCTTCCTACCATCTCCCCTTAACCTCTGACACCTGTACTAATCAAGAATTTATCTATGCCTTAAAAATATCCACTGACTTGTCCTCCACAGTCTTCTGTGGCAATCCTCTTCCTGCATATGGCGTGCACAGTCTAAAGTTGTAGGACAACTCGTTCTATTTGATCTTATTTGATTGTGCATGCCAGGTTGATTGCATTCGCCGCAACAGGGCGGACTATGTGAAGGTTGCAATCTCCCACCCCATCTGGCAATGACTTCCACAGATTCACCACCCTCTGACTAAAAACATTTCTCCCCATCTCCTTCCTAAAAGACACCCTTTAATTAGTTGTGAAATAATGTATGTCTGACACAAGCGCAGTATTATAATGGCATCACATCACATGCCGTATTCCTTCGCCTATCATTGGGTACTGCTACAACAATTTTTAATAAGTATTTCGAGAGTAGTTACTTCACCCCATGCTAGGAATAAATTGGGAATTATTCTTGTCCGAAAATCCACCCTGCCCCCCAAATATTACCAACCTACGCACAAACCAATCACATAAACCACTCCCTTGAATAGCACAGATCCCAAAAGCCGAATTTCCCCAATTTTCAATTGCCTCAACTATCCATTTATAGAACATAGAATAGTACGAAGAAAGGTTAGGATTACTGGTCTTAATGACTACAGGCTTGTCGCACGGACCTCTGTAGTCATGAAGACCCTTGAAAGGCTTGTGCTGGCCAAGCTGAAAAATATCACAAACCCCCTGCTGGACCCTCTGCAGTTTGCATATCGGGCCATTAGATCTGTGGATGACACAGTCAACCTGGGCCTGCACTTCATCCTCCAGCACCTAGACCGCCAGGGGACCTATGCAAGGATTTTGTTTGATTTTAGCTCTGCATTCAACACCATTGTGCCAAAGCTACTACACTACAAACTTTCCGAGTCGACTGTGCCTGATCCCTTCTGTCGCTGGATCACCAGATTCCTGAAAGACAGGAAGCAGCATGTGAGGCTGGGAAAACACAACTCGGATCTGCAAACCATCAGCATAGGAGCACTGCAAGGCTGCGTACTCTCCCCTCTCCTTCACTCTCTCTACACCAATGACTGCACCTCCACTGACTCCTCTGTCAAACGTCTCAAGTTTGCGGACGACACAACCCTGATTGGGCTGATCCAGGATGGGGAGGAATCTGCCTACAGACAGGATGTGTCACAACTGGCGTCCTGGTGCCATCGCAATAACCTGGAACTCAATGCTCTTAAGACAGTGGAATTGATAATAGAGTTTAGGGGAGCTCCCTCTCCCCTCCCCCCACTCACCATCAACAACACCACAGTCACATCTGTGGAGTCTTTTAAGTACCTGGGAACCATTATCTCCAAGGACCTTAAGTGGGGGGCTACCATCGACTCCACTGTCAAAAAGGCACAACAGAGGATGTACTTCCTGCAGCAGCTGAGGAAGCACAATCTGCCACAGGCAATGATGGTTCAATTCTACACAGCCATCGTAGAGTCTGTCCTCATCTTCTCCATCATGGTCTGGTTTGGCTCAGCCACCAAGCACGACATCCGGAGGCTGCAGCAAACCGTCCGATCAGCAGAGAAGGTTATTGGCTGCAACCTTCCCTCCATTGATGAACTGTGCACTGCAAGGGTCAGGAAGCGAGCGGGTAAGATCATCTCTAGGCTGTGGGCCGAGCATCAAAAATGTGTCTAGCAATCAGTTTTTGTGACCCAAGTCACAGAACTACATGACATTTTCCACAGATTTAGATGAAATGTAATTGAGAAGGATGTCATAACTCGTCATTGCTGAACGTTGCACATTAATTAATTAAACTAATTAGAAAATGAGATTGGGGAAATAAGCGCCATTAGTGGCCAGTCCATTTAAACTAGCCTATATTATTATACCAATATATATATATATATATATATAAAACTTGTAAATATGAATGTAATCATATATAATTAAGTATAATTATATTATATAAAAATAATATGATGAATATAATTGTGAGTGTGTTTTTTATAATGACACTGTCGCAGAGGTCCTGCTCCTGAACCAGCCTAATTAATGGGTTAGGGCAGTTCTTGTGGGTTCCTCCCTTTACTGAACCCCACTGACTGCCAGTGTGCAGAGTGGGGGTGGCGGCTATAGTGGGACCGGGGCAGTGCCAAGCAGGCATGTTCCAGTCGCTGTAATAGGAAATTTAATGAGACTGCAGCAGATGTCCCAGGTTTTAAGGGCTCATGAACCTCCCTAATTAAAGGGTCAGGACAGATCCTCTAGGTTTCCCCATTTACTGAACTCCGCTGACTGCCATAGTGGGGAGAGTGGGGGTAATGGCCATAGTGGGACTGGGGCAGTGCCAGACCTGTAAGAGACCCGTCTTATTTCTGATGTAAATGTCACATCCTGGCCAAGAATCGAATGCTCTGATGTTTACTCGATGAATATTCATTTTAAGCTACAATGAGCTTACATTTATGTTATAGACCCCCCCCGATGGTGCCTTTGCAAATGAGGGCTATTACCTTTAACCTAAAAGAACCCTAAAAGTGTTGCATTGTTTATCTCTAGTTTGCGTGTGTGTCTGTGTATGCCTTTCAAACGTGTATCTGTGGTTGTAAGTGTGTATGTACGTGTGGATGGATGTATGTGTGCATGTATGTGTGGATGTGTACATGTATGTTTGCGTGTGAATGGATGTGTGGATGTGTGTGTGTGCGGATTTATGTGTGCATGTATGTGTGTGTTTGCATGCATGGAAGTGTGCGTATGGATGGATGTGTGTGTGAATGTGCGTATGCATGTATGTATGTATGTATGTGTGGATTGGTGGGTGGATTGTCGCAGTCATTCACCAGCACGCCATTATCATAAGTAATTCACTCATTGTTTAAATAATTTGACCAAATAAATAGTGAAAAGATCAACATTAAAATAAAACTTTGTATAATCATTTTTTTCCACAATTTAATTTTTTTACATTACATCTGATCTTCATCTGAAGATTCTTCATCAGATTCAAAGTATTTTGCAGTAATATAGTTTCTGCAGTCAACAGACTTACATAATTCTGTTGTTATGTTGCAGAAGTGACGATAGCACTCTGCATGATAACCCGGGATACACTGCTGCCTCCTAATAATAGAAGATAATATGTGTCAGGGTGTATTTTACATCTTTTCATGTTTTATATTATGTAAGACAATATTGACATATCAATGAGGAAATTAAACATGTATGCATGTCCAGGTAGATGGGATGGCAAGTCTGCAAATTATCAAATTAGTGTTCATTAAAGCACAGTGCTTGTCCACACAAAACACGTTTGTGGGGACAGGCTCTGAAGAGTGGAGGGGCAGTAGCTGCAGAAAAAAAATTCATAACATTTCAACCTCTTCTTAATGTTAATGAGAATAACAATAGGTTACTACCATAGAAAAATTAGTTCAAGTTCACATACACCAATTCATTTCTACAGAAACATTTCTCACTCCAATGGAAGCCTATAAAGTGCGATCAATATCCCTCCGTTTTTCTCCCGTGGTCGGGGCCTGGAAACAGCCGCTACGGACGGCACTATGTACAGACCCCCCCCCCCCGCTCGCGGAGTTGATCCGCGGCTCTGCGTTCGCAAATCAGCCGCTTCTTAATTGAGACCGCGGCTTCACTATATTAAGTACCTAAGCCCCGCGGTCGGAGTACTTTTTCCTGGTAAGTTAACGCAGGCAGCTCCGAGATTAGCTGTTAAAGATGGATTACTCTACAACAAGCTGGCATTAGTGAAAATGTTTAATTGACTGTGTTATGGATACACATAATTTAGGCCCTCAACTTCATGAATGAATGAATGTATGAATGAGTAAGTGAGTGAATGAATTGAGTGAATGCATGAGTGAATGAATTGAATGAGTGAGTGAATTAATGAATGAGTGAGTGTATGAATAAATGAGTGAATTAATGAATGTGAATTAATGCATGAGTGAATGTATGAGTGAATGTACAGCCTTCAAATCTCATTTTTTCACATCATATGGGGTGCAAGGCTCGAAGGGCCGAGTCCACTACAGATTAATTTTATGTTTCTACTTTAGATCTTACCTTTCATGTTTCAGTTTCACAAAGTTTCATATACTTTTTTGCAGCACCTCAGCAGGAAATTGCTTTGTAGTCTTTCTTCCACTGGGTCACGATCCACTTAGAATAAACATTCCTCAGACTTCTTAATGCTTTTCTCACTAATTAAATTACCCTGCTGCAAGTTTCCATGACATGTATTCCACAGAACAACAAAGAACCTTCATTGGAATCTCCAGTAAAACAGGCATCAGTAGAGGCACTCTCAGCCATGTTGGGTGCTAGCCTGAAACAAAGCGCGTGATTGACCAACTGGCAGACAACTCAATGTTAAATGTGCTTTGAATGTGCTTTGAAAAGTCATCCTGTCACCCATTCCTTCTCTCCAGAGATGCTGCCTGTCCCGCTGAGATAAAGAGTGCCCACGGTAGACTCACGAGTCACTACGGTAAATTCACGGGCTACTATGTTCTTACAACGAGTTTAAAAGTTTAAAATTTTTACTTCAAGAGCAAATTTGACTCGTGGAAATCTTCACGAGTTAACAAGTTTCCCGAGTAGACTTTTAATAAGTTTAATAAAGTTTAATAATGGCCAGTCAGTGAAGGAGATTGCCTACGGCTGCCTTTGAGTGCCTGTAAGTAAATATCGACCCCACTCCACTGCCCTACGAGTGAAAAAGACCCATGCCGACCAAATTCAGATTCAGATTCAGATTCAAACTTTATTGTCATTGTGCAGCGTACAGTACAGAGACAACGAAAAGCAGTTAGCATCTCCCTAGAAGAGCGACAAAGAATATGAGTATTTACATGCATACAGTCACAGTAGTGCAATTATTTTTTCCTGGTGTCCGGGGGGAGGTGGTGATTGGCAGTCATCGAGGTACAGTGTTGAGTAGTGTAACAGCCGCAGGGAAGAAGCTGTTCCTCGACCTGCTGGTCCGACAACGGAGAGACCTGTAGCGCCTCCCGGATGGTAGGAGGGTAAACAGTCTGTGGTTGGGGTGAGAGCAGTCCTTGACGATGCTGAGCGCCCTTCGCAGACAACGCTCGCTTTGGACAGACTCAACGGAGGGGAGCGAGGAACCGGTGATGCGTTGGGCAACTTTCACCACCCTCTGCAGTGCTTTCCGGTCGGAGACAGAGCAGTTGCCCTACCATACTGTGATACAGTTGGTAAGGATGCTCTCGATGGTGCAGCGGTAGAAGTTCACCAGGATCTGAGGAGACAGATGGACCTTCTTTAGTCTCCTCAGGAAGGAGAGACGCTGGTGAGCCTTCTTGATCAGAGTTGAGGTATTGTGGGTCCAAGAGAGGTCATCGGAGATGGTGACCCCCCAGGAACACGTTCCACCTCCGTCCCGTTAATGTGGATGGGGGTGTGCGTGCCGCCCCTAGACTTCCTGAAGCCTACAATGAGCTCCTTGGCCTTCTTGGAGTTAAGGGCCAGGTTGTTGTCAGCGCACAATGCTGCTAGGAGCTGGACCTCCTCCTTATAGGTCGACTCATCGTTGTTGCTGATGAGGCCAATCACCGTTGTGTCATCTGCATACTTGATGATGGTGTTAGTACCATGTACAGGTGTGCAGTCGTAGGTGAAGAGGGAGTAGAGGAGGGTGCTCTGGGGTCTGTTGGTTAGTCACAAAGTCCAGTATCCAGTTACAGAGGGAGGGGTTGATGCCCAGGTCACAATTTTATTTGCAGAAAAATGTTCAACATGCTGAAAATGTTTCCGCGACCTAGCTGAGGCCGCGAGTAGGCGGGAACCTCCCTCGAGCATGAAGGAGAGTTCCAGCCACCTCATACGACCTCCTAGGACCACGTGTCGACCATGCTGCGAGTTTGAGTCCAGGGCAAACTCTTCTAAACTCGCAGCTTAGGTCGCCCAAATGGGACATACCCTTAAGGTGAAAGGGAAACAAAACATATAGACGATGATGTACAGAAATATAGAACAAATTATTGAAGTATATGCAAAAAAGAAGCAATGATAATGGAAACAGGCCATTGTTAGCTGTTTGCTAGATGAGAATGAGAAGCTCATGCGATTTGTGTGGGGGAGGGATGGAGAGAGAAAGGGAATGCAACTTGAAGTTAGAGAAATCAACATACATACCCATTGGGTTGTAAGCTGTTCATGCAAAATATGAGAATCTATTCCTATAATTTGCCTTTAGCCTCACTTTGACAATGGAAGAGGCCTAGGACAGAAAAGCCAGTGTGGGAATGGGAAGGGGAATTGAAGTGTTTGGCATCTGGGAGATTACGTAGGTCCAGGTGTACAGACTGAGCGTAGGTGTTCAGCAAAACGATCGCCCAGTCTACGTTTGGTCTCGCCGATGTTTAAGAGTCTACATCTTGAACAACGGATACAGTAGATGAGGTTGGAGGAGGTGCAAGTGAACCTCTGCCTAACCTGAGAGGACTGCCAGGATCTCTGGACAGAGTCAAGGAAGGAGGTATAGGGACGGGTGTTGCATCTCCTGTGGTTGCAAGGGGAGGTAACTAGCAGAAAGGAGTGGAGATCGGACTAGTGGTGGGATCCCATTGGAGGTGGTGAAAATGCAAGGACCAGTTTGGTGCTTCTGTCCTGCCTCCCTCTAAAAAAATGCATATCCTTCTGTAAAAAAAAAAACTGCTAGAAAAAATTATTAACTCAGGTTGCACCTGCAGTCTCTTGCATCTCCAAGAATATCTTTCCTTTGGCAAGGAGAACAAATTGTACACAATACTCCAAATGTGATCTCGCCAAGCTCTCAGTATAATTGTTCTCTTGTACTCAAATACTCTGGCAATGAAGGCCAACATTCCATTTGCTTTCCTAATTGCCTGTTGCACCTGCATGTTAGTTTGCATTGGCACATGCACAAGGACATTCAGGTCCCTTGGAACATAGACATTTCCAAACCTCTCACTATTAAAAAATAAACATAATTTCTGCTTTTCTTTTACCAAAATGGATAACCATGCGTTTTACTCCATCTGTTATGTTATTCCTTTGTACCATCTGCCTTTGTCCTCTTCCACAGATGTCCTATCCTATTTGCGTTTCAATAGAAATAAACAGTTACACTAGACCACTGACAGGAGTGTGTATTGAACTTACATTATGAAAGTTACAGTCAAGGTCTAATTAAACGATAACAGATCTAAGCTATTTTGCAAGAAGGAATGGGTGACGATTCGGTTTGAGACCCCAAAATGTCACCCATTCATTCTCTCCAGATATGCTGCTTGTCCTGCTGAGCTACTCCAGCTTTTTATGTCTATCTTAAAGCATCTGCAGTTTCCTTCCTACATCAGTTTAATGGAGCGAGTGCCTGACTATTTTGGCACATTTAGTTATGCAACACAGCACTGTTAACGAGCCTTTCTATTCACACAAGCTGTCACTCAGTTGCCTTTGGGTTGTCAGAAGGCATTCTCAATTGCTCGTCCTCAGACTCTGACCTTCCCCTCCATTGACATTTTATCATCATATTCACAAAGATTCATTCGTTTTTGTCAGTTTTCTGACAAGGATCTGTTTCAATGGTCAGACCTCGGAGGGCTACTTTTGAGAAATACGTGCAAAAACAAATCTTGCATTTGACAACTTGAGCTATTAACAGGCAGTTCACAGCAATTAACAATGTTAAAATCAGTCAGTAGATAGACAACCTTTCCTTGTGATTCAATATTTCTTCCAATAGAAGGAATAACCATATAACACCATATAACAATTACAGCACGGAAACAGGCCATCTCGACCCTTCTAGTCCGTGCCGAACACATAATCTCCCCTAGTCCCATATACCTGCGCTCAGACCATAACCTTCCATTCCCTTCCCATCCATATAACTATCCAATTTATTTTTAAATGATAAAAGCGAACCTGCCTCCACCACCTTCACTGGAAGCTCATTCCACACAGCTACCACTCTCTGAGTAACGAAGTTCCCCCTCATGTTACCCCTAAACTTCAGTCCCTTAATTCTCAAGTTATGTCCCCTTGTTTGAATCTCCCCTACTCTCAGTGGGAAAAGCTTTTCCACGTCAACTATGTCTATCCCTCTCATCATTTTAAAAACCTCTATCAAGTCCCCCCTTAATTACACGAATAAAGCCCTAACTTGTAAACCTTTCTCTGTAATTAGTTCTGAGCAAATACAGTAAACTCTGCACTCTCTCTTTTGTTATCCTTTAATTAGGCGACCAAAATTGTACACCATACTCAGAATTGGCCTCACCAATGTACAATTTTAACATTACATCCCACTTCTATACTATGCTCTGATTTTAAAGGCCCCACCAAAAGCTTTCTTTACCATATCTCTTCCACTTTAGGGAAGTGCACAGTTATTCCCAGATCCCTCTCACCACATCTTCAATTCCCTTTAACGAATAATGATTTAAAAGTATCTAAAATATGTATCTGCAAAATGAATTTGAAAATATTACAACATCTAATTACATGTTGCACTTAAAATCATTAATTATCTGAGAATACAGGAAACCTTGCATTATTTAA
The DNA here is from genome assembly GCF_028641065.1 of Leucoraja erinaceus. Classification (NCBI taxonomy): domain Eukaryota; kingdom Metazoa; phylum Chordata; class Chondrichthyes; order Rajiformes; family Rajidae; genus Leucoraja; species Leucoraja erinaceus. Next base: position 18,296,764 of record NC_073378.1, read on the forward strand.
TTCTAATTGTAACCTCAGCATGCATTTACATTCCCACGATATCTTCCTTAGAAGGCCATTGAGACTCAATCTCTTTTGTGATATTTAATTTATTTATTTAATGTTAAATTTAATATTTATTTTAATTATATTTACTAATTAATATTTAATTTAATTGAGCAAAATTCCAGTAGAAAAATATTAAAACTTTTTCTTATAGATCACTGATAAAGTGGGAATCATTGTGTAGATTCCATCTACATGCTTTGAATGAGAGTTCAGTATTGAGGAACTTCAAAAAGTGATGCTAACATATAGAACACAGTTTAGGAGATAATAACAATGTACATTTATCTGGTCATGGTGTCCACTTAATAAGTAGGTAGGCATCTTGCACTAGGATATATACCACGAGTAGAAGGGCGAATCATACCAGGATGAGGAACTGGTTTGATCTCTGGTCTACACTTCGTTATCATCTATATTATTTTCCACATTTTCGGTGGGTGAATGATGAGGAAATGATGCTTTGTGCAGTGTCTGGGAATGGTTGCAGTGGTAGTGAAATATGGCATTTGAAGATATCTTCACTTACCTGGGTCATTCATATGACATCATTAAAGTTCTTCCAGCATAGTACCCAGGTTTTTGTAGGCATCGACTTCCTACAATCATCCCTTTTGATCATATATCTGCAGGGACTCCGTTTCCTAGGGATACGGAAAATCGTTTTCCTTTTCCATCTCCACCACCAAGACCTCCAGTGTAAATCTTGAAACCATGTGTGCTACTTTTCACTGTTTCTCAAAATTGATTAGTTTCACAAGTTCATAAGTTCTAGGAGCCGAATCAGGCCATTCGCCCCATCATGTCTACTCCGCATTCAATCATGGCTAATCTATCTTTCTCTCTCAACCCCATTCTCCTGCTTTCTCCCCATAACCCCTGACACCCTTCCTACTCAACATTTTTTTTTTGGTAAATGTAGTTGTTCGTGTTTTTTAATACTGTTTTTAACTGTATATATGTGGGGGGTGGGGGGGGAGGGGGAAACTTTAAAAAATCTCTTCCCTGCATGGGAGACCCGACTTTTTCCCTGTCGGGTCTCCGTTGAAGTTGGGGTCTAGTACCGTGGAGCGGCCTCCAGCCGGAACAACCTGGGGGCTCCAGTCGCGGAGCTGTGGACTTACCATCGTGGACTGGCCGGTCTCGGAGCATGGGGAGCGGTGGTGGCTCGCTGCTGCGACTCGACTACGGAGCTCAGAGGCTCCAGCTGCAGACCTGTGGACTATGACATCGGGAGTTCGCGGGTCTGGGTGGAGACGGCTTTTCGGAGCTCCCGCAACGCAATTTCTCCACCTGTTGTCGCAGGGTTGGAACGATCAGGAGCGGGGCCGTTCATCGCCCGGCGCGGCCTAAAATGGCCGTGGGACTTACCAACGCCCGCCTGGGGCTTCGACATCGGGAGAGAAATGGTGCAGGAGAGAGAAAAGACTTTGCTTCCATCACAGTGAGGAGGAGATTCACTGTGATGGATGTTTGTGTAAATTGAATTGTTTGTATGTCTTGGAGGAATTGCCTTTGTTTGTATGGCTGTGGAAACTGAGTTTCGTTTGAGCCTCACTGAGGTTCAAATGACACGTAATAAATATTGTATTGTATTGTATTGTATTAATTCCTGCATTTGTTCCGGTCTCAGTCCACCATCTCACTGACACCACCTCAGAAGGCCAGCTCTGTGTAGTGCTGGGAAATATGCTCCTTCTGCTGACGCATACAGCACTCACGCTTCTTGGCTGTCAGTCGAAAGGTTGTGCGGTGATCTAGGGATCACCACTAGATCCCTAATCTCCGATCCAGCTGTTCAATTCTCATCCTGCTACTTTCACCTACTAGGGTTTGCATAGTGGAAGGGAGGCTGCTTCGAATCATGCACTGACAGGCAATAGACAATAGGTGCGGGAGTAAACCATTCGGCCCTTCAAGCCAGCACCGCCAATCAATGTGATCATGGCTGATCATCCACAATCAGTACCCCACTCCTGCCTTCTCCCCATATCCCCTGAATCTGCCATTTTTAAGAGCCCTATTAAGCTCTCTCTTGAAAGCATCCAGAAAACCGGCCTCCACCGCCCTCTGAGGCAGAGAATTCCACATTTACAATTCTCTGTGTGAAAAAGTGTTTTCCTCATCTCCGTTCTAAATGGCTCACTCCTTATTCTTAAACTGTGGCCCCTATTTCTGGACTCCCCCAACATCGGGAACATGTTTCCTGCTCTTGCGTGTACAAACCCTTAATAACCTTTTATGTTTCAATAAGATCCCCTCTCACCCTTCTGAATTCCAGAGTACACAAACCCAGCCGCTCCATTGTCTCAGCATATGACAGTCCCGCCATCCCGGGAATTAACCTTGTAAACCTATGCTGCACTCCCTCAATAGCAAGAATGTCCTTCCTCAAATTAGGGGACCAAAACTGCACACAATACTCACTAGGCCCCTGTACAACTGCGCCTTTGCTCCTTTGAGCAACTCCTCTTGTTATGAAGGCCAACATGCCATTAGTTTTCTTCACTGCCTGCTGTAGCTACATGCTTACTTTCGGTGACTGATGAACAAGGACAGCCAAATCTCTTTGTACTTCCCCTTTTCCCAACTTCACACCATTGAGATAATAATCTTCCTTCCTGTTCTTGGCACCAAAGTGGATAACCTCACATTTATCCACATTAAACTGCATCTGCCATGCATATGCCCACTCACCCTACCTGTCCAATTCACCTTGCATTCTCATAGCATCCTCCTCACAGTTCACACTGCCATCTAGTTTTGTGCCATCTGCAAATTTGCTATTATTACTTTGAATCCCTTCATCTAAATCATTGATGTATACTATAAATAGCTGCGGTCCCAGCACCGAACCTTGTGGTACCACACTAGCCACTACCTGTACCATATGCACTGAAGCAACAAGTGGAGGAAGAACTCGACAGGTTAGAGTGGAATGGAGTACTTGTGAAGACAGACCAGAGTAACTGGGCAACGCCAATTGTGGCCGTACGCAAGGACAACAAAACTGTATGACTGTGTGGTGACTACAACGTCAACAATCAAGCAAGCCGTTGACGATGAACAATATCCGTTACCAACCACACAAGATCTGTACGCAGAACTCAGCGGAGCAAGAGTCTTCACTAAACTGGATTTGTCTCACGCTTATGCCCAACTCAATGGTGACAAGGAAAGTCAGCAGTACTTGACTATCAACACACATAAGGGCTTGTAGTCGTATACAAAGCTGCCCAATGGTGTGAAATCCTCCAGGAAACATTTTCAGTCTGTCATGGACAAAATGTTACAAGGCAATCCGTACTGTGTGTGCAGCCAGGATGACCTACTGATATTCACAGAGGGCATGGTAGAACATCTGGAAATCCTTGAGCAAGTTCTCACACTACTGAACTGCCGTAATGTCAAACTGCGACAAAATAAATGTGCATTTGCTCAGTCAGAGGTGGTCTACCTTGGACTCAAAGTAGACGCCAACGGACTTCGCCCTCTGAAGGCAAACGTTGAAGCAATAGTGAATGCTCCAAAACCCAACAACGTGTCAGAGCTATGATCATTCCTTGGGATGGTGCAGTTCTATGCACGATACCTTCCAGATTTAGCAACTGTGCTAAAGCCACTACATCATCTGCTACAAAAAGTTGTGAAATGGACGTGGGGAAAGGAACAGCAATGTGCATATGACATTTGCAAGAAAAACCTGACAAGTGACAAACTCCTTATTCACTACGATACGACACGCAAGATGAATCTTGCTTGTGCTGCTTCAAGTTATGGTAGGTGCAGTGATCTCTCACGTAATGAATGACGGACAGAAAAAGCCTATTGCTTTTACATCTCGCACCCTATCTCAGCATCGTGTTCGGAATCAAGAAATTCCGTCAGTTTCTTCTCGGCAGAACATTCACCCTAGTGACTGATCACAAGCCGCTACTATGCAGCGCTGGGCAATTTTGCTGCCCCAGTATGACTACAAGGTGGAGTACAGAAGCTCCAAGTGCAACGCAGTTGCAGATGCGTTGTTCTGGTTGCCCCATGAGAACTCTGACATGGGAAGTGAGAACTCAATCTACACACTGCAAGTTGTAGAGGAAGACTTTCTGATGACTGCAACAGAAATTGCAGCAGAAACAGAGAAAGACACTGGGCTGAAGAGGGTCTATGAACAGACATTGAATGGTTGGATTGAAATCGATAGTGGATTGAACTCAGTTCTCAACCCAGAGCTGAAGCCTTTCCATAATTGATGCCATGAATTATCATGTGAGCAGGGATGCATTAAGTGGGGTTACAGAGTGGTTGTACCAGAGTCTTTGAGAAACAAAATTATGAATGAAAGTCATGCTGAACATCCTGACATGGTAAGCATGAAGTCAATTGCCAGATGTTTTGTGTATTGGCCTGGTATTAACAGTGACATAGAGTCACTGGTGAGCAAATGTAGCGCCAAAATTGCCAGAGTAAACCACCAAAAACACCACTGCAACCCTGGTCATGGCCAAGTAGACCTTTTCAGAGAGTTCATGGAGATTTTTGTGAAATGGGTAATGATCACTTTCTGGTACTAGTTGATAGTCATTCCAAATGGATTGAGGTTAAACATATGGGGTCAAGCGCTACTACTGAGCGTACCATAGATGAGTTGAGATCAATTTTTCATGCCATGGTTTACCGGCAGAACTTGTTTCTGATAACGGGCTTCAGTTTCGTTCAGAACAGTTCAAAGAGTTCATGCAGCGGAATGGTGTAAAACACACACTTGTTCCCCCATACCATCCAGCCTCCAACGGGGTGGCGGAAGGGATCTGTTGTCAAAGATACTCTCAAGAAACAGGTTTTGCAGGGTAGTTCAAAGCTTAGCATGAAACGTCGTTTGGCTAGTTTCTTGCTGAAGTACAGAACCACACACACACCACACACAAAAGATTACTCACCTGCAGAACTGTTGATGAAGAGAAGGCCAGATGAGCAGGCTCGTGTTCTCAGTCCTCCCAACAAGTCTAGTCGCGACAAAAGGGATGTTGGGAAATAGTGGAAGTGTGTGGAACACAAAGATACTTAGTTGAAGTTGGAGATAGGATCAAAAGTGTTCATGTTGATCAAATGATTCCAGCCAAAGATGAACCAGAAACAGAGCATGAAGTCCTAATCCCTGAGTTTTTATTGGAAAGTGATTTAGAGAGACCACTGTGATTGAAACACATAGTTCAGTTAGTACAGACAAAGAAACAGATTCCGCTGGTCAAAGTCAGGGTACTAAAACAGAGCCAAACAAGCCTACAGTTGAGTCAACACCTAAACTTGTTACACCTGTTACTGTTAGACGATCAGGCAGGATCCGTAAACCAGTAGTCAGGTTAGGTTTGTAAGTAAAGTAATTCACTGCACAAGTAAAACAAAAATGTGTAGATATGTAAAGTAAATATATTATGTTTATCATTTAAGATTTCATAAATACTGGTTTAAATCAAGTATCACAACAACAAAATTGTAACTGAGTACTTAGATTTAATACTTAAAAAAAGGAGAGCAGTGTAATGTATTCATACATATTCATGTTTATGTTAATGAGTTGGTGTTCAATATAAGCAGGGAATTTTGGGTAATAAATCTCTCTCTCGTGATCCAGGCAACCAGTGTGTAAGTTGTTATCGATTCTGCCGTCCATAATATAACAATTACCAACCTGATTTTCCCAGTCTACCTGCATATTGAAATCTCCCATAACAACTGGAGCATTACCTTTACGATATGGCAATTTTAACTCTTGATTCAACTTGCACCCTATATTCAGGCTACTGTTTGGGGGCCTGTATATAGCTCCCATTAGGGTATTTTTACCCTTACAACTCCTTAGTTCTATCCATACTGACTCCACATCTCCTGTTTCAATGTCACCCCTTGCAAGGGACTGAATTTCATTCCTCACCAACAGAGCTACCCCACCCCCTCTACCCACCTGTCTGTCTTTTCGACAATGTGGTATACCCTTGAATATTCCGTTCCCAGCCCTGGCCCTCTTGCAACCATGTCTCTGTAATTCCCACAACATCTTACTTGCCAACTTGGATGTTGACATGTTCTTGACTGGCATGCCCTGAACAAGCACCACAAAACTACGCCTCGCTGGATGTCATGAGGGTGGAGGAAATAAACTTCAGAAGCCAATTCACCTACAAAATTGCACTTTTTTGGAATGTGGGATGAAACCCGAGCACCCGCAGAGAACCTACGCAGTCACAGGGAGAAGGTACAAACTTGCTATTTACTTCCTCAAAAAATGGCAACAGATTTGACAGGCAAGATCTCCCCTTCACAAAACCATGCTAACTTTGGCCTTTTGTGGAGCAATTCCCCATGCAGCTACTTTGTATTCTAAATTCCTGATTCTATGAGTTTATAGTGACATAAGACCTGAGACAGCATATCCTCGAAAGTTCAATTCAGCTCTTCTGGGACATGTCACTGCCATGTACACCATCTTTTGCAGTTGGAATTATAGATATACATTGATTGAATTAAGGTAAAAAGGCTGCAAGTTATCCTGTTGAAGATAATCATACTTCACTTTCTATTGAAAAGCATTTTAATTGTCGCACGAGCTCCCCATCATCTCATAGCCTATGCTTTGCTGATTTCCACCACATCAATGCAGAGCGTCAAGTACAAGATGTTTGTAGATTTTTCTCCAGATCGCTTCCTTTTCCAGCTCAGTAGATGAATCATGACACTCATGTCCATAACCTAGCCATGAAAATATAGAATGATGTAACTGATGTTATTGGGTTCAGTTCTGGGCATCATGTTATAGGAAAGATGTTGTCGAGCAGGAAAGGGTACCGACAAGATTTACAAAGCTGTTGCCAGGGCTGGAGGGTCTGAAATAGTATAGAGAGATTGAGTAGGCTAGGACTGGATTCAGAGTGCAGGAAGATGAGGGGTGATCTTATTGAGGAATATAAAATCTTGAGAGGAATAGATCAGGTAGATGCATGGAGTCTCTTGCCCAGAGTAGGTGAATCGAGGACGAGAGCACATGGGCTTAAAGTGAAGGGGGAAAGATTTAATAGGAATTTGAGGGATACATTTTTCACACAAGGGGTGGTGGGTGTGTGGCGGCACCTGGTGGCAAGCTGCGGGCAGAATGAACCCTCGGCTCTGGAGCAAGGAGTTAAGTGTCTCGTGTGCGAGGAGCAGGGTATATAAGGTCGGGCAACGCCCATGCCCGGAGAGGAGTAGGGAACAGCACTGTTAACTTATTAAATACCGTTTGATCACAGAACTTCATGTCCCGTCTAATTCTTGGCTGGACTCCTGCGAGTCCCCACTACATTGGTGACCCCTGAGGTCCAGAAGTGTGCTTGCAAGAGAGGGTCGGTGCCCCGTATCCCATCCGCCGTCTCGTCATGGGGTGGCCCTATTCCATGTGCCACTGGTGCCGGTGGACTGTCCATACATCATTCTGCACCGTGATGCCCACAGGTCGCCCTTGCAGTGCTCTTATGAAGGTCCCTTTCGGGTGCTGCAGCACGGCCCCACACCATTTGTTTTGGACATGGGGGACCGGCAAGTAACTGTGTCCATGGCTTGATTAAAGCCAGCCCATTTGGACCTGAGCGACCTCAACCTCGCCATTGCGGGTGTCCGCTGTCCCTGGTTCCCTTGAATTCTTCCGGACCAGGCAAACCCTATGCGTGGGGACGTATCTAGGATCAGGCCGCCTTGTTTGGTATCCCGTTTGTTTCATGCCTCTGCTTCTGGGGGGGGTAGTCATGTGGCGGCACCTAGTGGCAAGCCATGGACAGAACGAACCCTCGGCTCTGGAGGGAGGAGTTAAGTGTCTCGGTGTGGGAGGCGCAGGGTATATAAGGTCGGGCAACGCCCATGCCCGGAGAGGAGTAGGGAGCAGCACTGTTAACTTATTAAATACCGTTTGATCACAGAACTTCATGTCCCGTCTAATTCTTGGCTGGACTCCTGCGAGTCCTCGTTACAGGTGTATGGAACAAGCTGCCAGAGGAGGTAGTTGAGGCAGCGAGTATCCTAACATTTAAGAAACAGTTAGACAGATACATGGATAGGACAGGTTTTGAGGGATATGAACCAAACACAGGCAAGTGGGACTAGTGTAGCTGGGACATGTTGGCCGGTTTGGGCACGTTGGGCCGAAGTTTCTGTTTCCACACTGTTTCACTATGACTCTATAAAGACATTTGCCATCCCTCCAATGCTCTGTCTCACTTCAGCTGCTGGTGTTCCTGAGGCCTGGAAACTCTGACATGCCAGGGTTAAACCTGTCTGGTAGTCTCACGAAGTGACCCAACCCAGAAAATCACCTGTCCATTTCCCTCCACAGATGCTGCCTGACCTGCTGTGTTACACTAACAGTTTCTTTTTTTGCTTATACGTAAAATAGCATCAAACTTAGCCTGGCAATTTCATCAAAGATAAAATTCAACGGAAAAAAAACAAAGGCAGATCACACTAGATTAGGTCAATGCATGGATTTCACTGGTATACTGGTATCGGTAAAGGAAATCGTACAATAAATTTGGTTTACTTTATATAAATGCACAGAATGTAGCCAATGAGGTTAGTGAACTCGAGGCACTCGAGGCAATATGTCCATAACAGAAATTTAACTCAAAAAAGGTGCAGGAGTGGGTATTAAATATTGATGGAGACCAAGTGCCCAGGAAGACTAGAGAAGGAAGGAAATAAGATGGTGTGAGAGAGTTTGATTACACTGCTGGAAAGAACAATGCAGATAAATGTAAAGACAACATCAGTTTTTTAGGAACATAATAAGATATATTACATTGCGGGTATATTTTATAGGTCACCAATAAATTGGAGAGATTCAGAGGATCAAGTATCCAGGAAATTATAGGCTGGTGAGCATCATGTCAGTGCTAGGGAAGCTATTAGAAAGGATTCTTAGGGATAGGATGTACTTGTATTTGAAGGGGAATGGGATGATTAGGGTCAGTCAGCATGGCTTTATCTGCAGCAGGTCACGTCATACTAGCGTGGTTGAGATTTTTTAGGTGGTGATGAAGCTAATTGATGAGGATACGGCAATGGATTATGTCTGCATGGATTTTACCAGGCTTTCGATAGAATCCCTCATGGTCAGCCGAACTAGAAGATTAAGATGCATGGGATCCACAGTGACTTGGTCGTTTGGTTTCGGAGCTGGCTTACTCATAGAAGGCAGAGGATTGTAGTGGGGAAGGGCCTTATTCTGGCTGGAAGTCTGTTATCAGTGGTGATCCGCAGGGACCTCTGTTGTTTGTGAAACATGTTTAAATGACTTAGACATTAATGTAGATGGGTTGGTTAGTGGGTTTGCAGATGACAACAAAATTGGTGAAATTGCGGACAGTGGGGAAGGCTGTCAGAGGATATAGATCAGTTACAGATATGGATGGCAAAGTGACAGATGGACCTTAACCCAAGCAAATGTGAGGTGCTGCACTTTGGAAGGGGAAAGTATACAGTATACCCTCAACAGTATTGATGTACCAAAGGATCGTGAGGTCGAAGTTCATGGTTCCTTGAAAGCGGCAACACAAAGAGTGCTAAACAGGATGTATTGTATTGTATTGTGTTCCTTTATTGTCATTCAGACTTTTCAGTCTGAACGGAATTTCGTGCCTTGCAGTCATAACATAGAATAAAATAACAAAACACACAATAAATACAGATTTACCATCCACCACAGTGAGTCTACCAGGCACCTCCTCACTGTGATGGAAGGCAACAGTCTTAATGTCCTTGTCTCTTCCCTCCTTGTTCTCCCTCTGCGCTGATGCGATCCAGGCTTCCAATGTTGGGACCCTGCCAGGTGATGGTAAGTCAGTCCTGCAGCTGAATCTGAGCTCCGAGAATGGGCCGGTTCAAACTCCGCGGCCCGGGGCGGTCGAGGCTGCCGAAGCTGCCGCCCTCCAGTCCAGCGGACGAATCCGCTGTTGCGGGAGTTCCGGAGAACCGGTCATCAACCTGGGACCTGCGAGCTCCCGATGATGTCGTCCACTGGGCCCGCGGTCAAGTCCACTGGGCCCCGGTCAGCCAGCCTCGCGTTGGTAAGTCCTGGCTCTACCTCCGGAGCATCGAGGTCGGTCCCAGTTGGAGGCCGCCAGCTCCGCGATTGGGCCTCAGCGCAGACGGAGACGGAGACGGAGATGGGGGATACGACAAGAAAAGGTCGCATCCCCCCGAGGGAAGAGACTAAAACAAGTTTCTCCCACCCCCCACCACACATACACTATTAAAATAAACTGAAATAAACTAAAACAACAGGACAAAAGAAAACAAAAAAAGAAAAGACAAACGGACTGCAGGCGAGCCGCAGCTGTGTATGCAGCCCTTCATGAGGTGGAGCAATGAGTATAAAGCAGGAGCAGGAAATCATGTTGTACATTTATAAAACATTGTTAGAACGCATTTAGAGTAAATTCATTTAGAGATACCACGTGGCAATAGACGCTTCGGCCCATTGAGTCCGTGCTAACCAATGATCACCGTACACTAGTTCTATTCTACACACCCGGGACCATTTACAGCAGCCAATTAATCGACAAACCTGCACATCTTTGGAATGTGGGTAGAAATTGGAGCACTCAGAGAAGCCCACGCGGTCACAGGGAGAACGGACAAACTCTGTACAGTCAACACCCATAGTCAGAATCAAACCTGGGTCGCAGGCATTGTATGGCAGCAACTCTACCACTGGTGCCATCCTCAAATGGTGTGTAGTTCTGGTTGCACCATTGCACACAAGATGTGGCTTTAGATATAGAAACATAGAAAATACGTGCAGGAGTAGGCCAATCAGCCCTTCGAGCCTGCACCACCATTCGATATGATCATGGTTGATCATCCAACTCAGTATCCTGTACCTGCCTTCTCTCCATGCCCCCTGATACTTTTAGCCACAAGGGCCACATCTAACTCCCTCTTAAATATAGCCAATGAACTGGCCTCAACTACCTTCTGTGGCAGAGAATTCCACAGATTCACCACTCTCTGTGTGAAAAATGATTTTCTCATCTCGGTCCTAAAATACTTCCCTCTTATCCTTAAACTGTGACCCCTTGTTCTGGACTTCCCCAACATCGGGAATAATCTTCCTGCATCTAGCCTGTCCAACCCCTTATGATGCAAAAAGATTTTACCAGAATGTTTCCTACACTTAAACTGTATTCTCTGGAGCATCAGAGGTTGAAGAGAGACGTGATAAAAGTATATAAAATTATGGTGGCATGAATGGGGTTGACAGTAGTAACATTTTTCCAAGGGTGGAAATGCCAAAAGACTAGTGGGCGTAACGTTAAGGACTGAGGGGCAAAGTTCAAAGCAGAGGAGCACAGTGGCATGGCGGTAGAGCTGCTGCCTCACAACACCAGAGATCTACGTTTGATCCTGACCATGGTACTGTCTGTGTGAAGTTTGCATGTTTTCCCTGTACCCATGTGGGTTTCCTCTGGGTGCGGCAAAGACGTGCGAGTTTGTAGGATAATTGGCCTCTGTAAATTGCCTTTAGTGTGTCAGGAGTGGGAGTGGAGGAGAGAGTGGGTAACATGGAAATAGTGTGAACGGATGATCGATGGTCAGCGTGGACCAAGTGGGCGAAAGGGCCTGTTTCTATGCTGCATCTCTAAAAGTGAAACTAAAACAGATGTGTGGGGCAAATATTTTTACATGAAGAGTGGTGGGTGTCTGGAATGCAGTGCCATGGTTGGTGTGGAAGCAGATACGAGTGGCTTTCAAAAGGCTTTTAAACAGGCATATGGATATGTAGGGAATGGGTAGATATGTACCACATGCAAGCATAATATTATGAGCAATTTTGGGCACCGTAAATGAGGATGTGCTGTCAATGGTTTACAAGAATGATCCCAGGAATGTGTAGGTTTTAGGAGAAATAGTAGACTATAGGAGAGCTCCCTCCCCTCCACCCACTCACCATCAACAACATCACAGTCACATCTATGGAGTCTTTTAAGTTCCTTGGAACCATCATCTCCAAGGATCTGAAATGAGGTTGACTCCACCATCGACTCCACAGTCAAAAAGGTCCAACAGAGGATTTACTTCCTGTGGCAGCTGAGGAAACACAATCTGCCACATGCAATGATGGTCCAATCCTATCTTAGAGAGTACGGCTTTCGGCGGCGGCGACATCACCACTGAGGTCCGCTGGACTGGAGGGCGGCATCTTCAGCCTGGATCGATCGCTGTCAGCGCAGAGGGCCAGGAAGCGAGGGAAGAGATCTCTGAAGACTTTTGCCTCCATCACAGTGGCCACAAATCACTTCTCTTTGTGAAGGCACTCCGGACTGGTCAAAGCTGCCACAGGCAGACATAAAAACAGCTTTTTTCCTCACGAGTAGTTTTGTTCTTCAAAATTGGTTCTGTGTAGCCTCATTTTGCATTGGTACGTAATTTCATTCACATTTTTAAACTATCTGTTTTATTAATAATGTTTAATGTTCTAATCGTCATTCTTAATCTAGTCCTCACCTTCTCCATCATGGCGGAGTTTGACTCAGGCAAAAGCCTTGTATGTGTACGTACTTGGCCAATAAACCTATTCATTCATTCAGTCATTCATGATGAACATTTGTCGGCACTAGGCCTGTACTCGCTGGAGTTTAAAAGAATGAGGGGGGACATCATTGAAACATACAGAATAATGAAAGGCTTGGATAGAGTGGAGTTGGAGAGGATGCTTCCATTAGTGGGAGAGTCTGGAACTGGAGGTCAGAGCCTCAGAATTAAAGGACATTTTAGACATAAAAACAGATTTTTTTTAGTCACGAGTAGTAGCTCTACTCAATAACCAAAAGTCTGTAGCCTCATATTGCATTGGTATTTTATTTCATTCACATTTTTAAACTAAAATGTTTTATTATTAATGTTTAATGTTTTATGCGTCATTCTTAATTGTTACTGTATGTCGTGTTGTTACTTACGAGCGGAGTACCAAGGCAAATTCCTTATATGTGTACGTACTTGGCCAATAAACCTATTCATTCATTCAGTCATTCATGATGAACATTTGTCGGCACTAGGCCTGTACTCGCTGGAGTTTAAAAGAATGAGGGGGGACATCATTGAAACATACAGAATAATGAAAGGCTTGGATAGAGTGGATGTGGAGAGGATGTGTCCATTAGTGGGAGAGTCTGGAACTGGAGGTCATAGCCTCAGAATTAAAGGACATTTTAGGAAGGAGATGAGGATACATGTATTTAGTCAGAAGGTGGTGAATCTGTGGAATTCTTTGCCACAGAAGGCTGTGGAGGCCGTCAGTAGGTATTTTTAAGGCAGAGATAGATAGATTGTTGATTAGTACAGGTGTCAGAGGTTATGGGGGAGAAGGCAGGAGAATGGGGTTAGGAGGGAGAGATAGGTCAGCTATGATTGAATGGCAGAGTAGACTTGATAGGCCGAATGGCCTAATTCTACTATTCCAAATTCTTATGAAATGCCAGACTAAAATCCATGTAGACAATATCCACTGCCCTACCCTTAACAATCACCTTTATCACCTCCTTGATTTCACTCATAAATTGAATAGCCAATGCTACTTATAGTCTACAGGATAATTTTAGTTTAGTTTTGTTAAATTTATTATCATATATACCGAGCTACAGTGAAAAGCTTTTTGTTGCGTGCTAACCAGTTAGTGGATTATAATCGAGCCATCCACAGTGTACAGATACGTGATAAAGAAATAATATTTTGTGCAAGAAAAGTCCAGTAAAGTTCAAGTAAAGATAATCAGAGAGTTTCCAATGTTTCCAGATCGTAGCTCAGGACCACTCTCTTGTTGTAGATTGAGTAGTTCTGTAACCAGCCTGATTACAGCTGGAAAAAACTTGTCCCTGAATATGGAGGTGTATGTTTTCACACTTCTGTACCTTTATGGGAGTGGGAAAAAGGGTGAATGGCTGGAATGAAACGTATTCTTGATTATGCTGGTGGCCTTGCTGAGGCAGCGTGAAGTATAAATGGAGTCAATGAAAGGGAGGTTGGTTTGTGTGATGGCCTGGGTTGCATTTACAATCCTTTGCAATTTCTTGCGGTCTTGGATGGAGCTGTTCCCAAACCATGCTGTGATGCATCACGAAGAAATGCCTTCTACGGCACATCTGTAGAAGTTAGTGACAGGGATATGCCAAACTTCTTAAGCCTTCTAAGGAAGTAGAGGCGTTGGTGTGCTTTCTTGGCCATTGATTCAATATGGGTAGTCCAGGACAATTTGCTGGTGATATTTACTCCTAGAAACTTGAAGCATTCAACCACCTCTACTTTGGCACCATTAATATATACCATAGACCAGTCTCTCCTTTGTCTTGCTGACATTGAGAGAAAGGATGTTGTCTTGACACCAGGTCACGAGGTTCACAATCTCCGTCCTGTACTCAATCTCGTCATTATTTGACATTGGGTGAAAAACAGTGGTGTCGACCACAAATTTGTAAATTAAATTGGATTTGTAATTAGTCGTAGTTTAGATATACAACATGGAAACAGGCCTTTAGTTCACCATCATGCTAATCATAGATCATCCATTCACATTAGTTTCCCACTTTCTCATCCACTCCCGACACATTCAGGGCAATTTTACAGAAGCTAATTAACCTACAAACTTGCAAGCCATTAATTTTACTGAGTAGCTGTTCAGTGATAATTGGTGATGTGCACTAACAAATGGTTTTAATATCAGTATAATTAAATATATAATTAATGTTATTTATTGTATTTTTTCCTTTATAATGGTACAGCTAGAATATAGTGTACACTGCATTACAGGATGGATGTGACTGCTCTGGGGTGGATGCAGGGGAGATTTACAAAGATGATGCCGGGGCTGAAGAATTATAGTAATGAGTAAAGGCTGCATCACCTGTTTGCTTTTGAGGGCTGAGGCGATGAGACAGAGAAAGCAGGATGGACCTATTTCCTTTCGCAGCATGGCGATGATGTCGGGGGCATTGATTTATGTTGATTGGCAGAGGGATTGGAAACGAGTTGAGAAGAGAATATTTCATTTGATAAGTGGTTTGGGTCTAGAACCCACTGCTTGACAGGGTGTTGGAGACAGATGCTCTCATCATTTTGAAAGTAGCTGGATGCACACTTCAGGAGCTGTAATCTGTAGGGCACCAGACCAAGAACTGGGAAGAGTGATAAACCCAATGTATTTTTGTCCAACAAGGACATAATGTGCAGTAATGCTGTAATTTCTATAATTTATGATCATATTGTGATAATCATGAAATGTTCTGGTTTAAAAAAAAAACTGCATAGAGCTTTTTGGCATGGCTTATAAAGTCAGCCTTTAAAACATATCCCCAATTGTCTTAGCTGCTGCTTTACAGAGAACAGTTAAGAGTAATTCTGCAGATTTCAAATCACATGCAGTATAAACCCAATGGGAAATGGTAGTAACTCTCTAAAAGATTCTGAAGTAATTAAAATGTTCCCTGCAGAAATGTTCTATCATCATATACATCAAATTTCACTTTGTTTTGACGTATTAATACAAATATTAAAGTATTGCTCCCCCTCCACACTATCATGTCTACCTAAAAACATAATCAGTTCGACAGATAAATTTGCATATTTTATCCAATATTTTATTTATTTTTCACATTTTAATTACTATCATTAATGTGCTTTCATTGTCTGATAATGGAAAAAACTGATTTGACAATTGACTGATTATGGAAAAGTAATATCAATAAACAAAGATTATATTCCCCACTGCCCATCAGTTTCAGCTTTAGTTTAGATTATCACCACGCGTACCGAGGTACAATGAAAAACATTTGTTGCGTGCTATCCAGTCAGAAGAAAGACAATACATGATTACAATCGAGTCACTTGCAGTGTATAGATACATGATAAGGAAATAACGTTTAGTGCAAGGTAAAGCCAGCAAAGTACGATCGAGGATAGTCCGAGGGTCACCAAAGAGGAAGATAGTAGTTCAACACTGCTCTCTGGTTGTGGTAGGATGAATCAGTTGGGAAGAAACTGTCCCTGTATCTGGAGGTGTGCATTTTCACACTTCTATACCTTTTGGCTGATGGGAGAGGGGAGAATAGAGAGTGGCCAGGGTGAGACTTATCCTTGATTATGCTGCTGGACTTGCCAAGGCAGCATGATGTATAAATGGAGTTAATAGAAGGGAGGTGTAGTAGCTGTTTAGCTTAACTCAGTATATTATAACTATAACCAGTTACCTTTAAATTCTGCCTGTAATTACGTGGTGGGATCTATACGTAGTCTGAGGCGTGTTTGCAGCTGGAATTCTCGCGCAGACTTCCTAGTAGTTTTAGTTTAGTTTGAAGAAGAAGTATGGGGGAGAGGTCACAGCTTTCGACCATGCACGAGTTTGACTACGAATAACATCAAAATGTACTTAAACAAAAAGAAGTGTGGATGAATATCTTACTGTTTTTACTACTGCAATAAAGAAACTATTAATTAACAGTTTGCGTTTAGGAAGATTTATCTTTCGACGGCATTGAATGTCGCGTGGAGAGCTCGTGAATGCGTATCGATTATCTCCTGAACTTCTGTCTTCAATCTTAGTGACTAAAGGAGGAATCCTTGAAACGATATAAAAATCTGTCACTACATCTAGTCGAAAGCTACCTTATAGCCAGGAGCTAGAAGATTGGTCCTATAGAAGAGGGACCGAAGATTGGGATGAATCTCTGGAGAAAGATTACTCCCTGAAGAACTGGTTCCGTTAAAGTGGAACTGAAGACCTGTTCTGTAGAAGAGGAACTGAACTGAAGATATCTCAGCCTGAGATTGGTTTAGAGCCTACCTGTAGGTTAATCAACAAAGCCACGCGACTTATCTGAAGATTGAAAACTTCACTGATCAAGAGCGTGAGTAGAACAGCTATTCTATTATGCTGTAAATTTAAAACAGCTTCTTAACGAGATGCTGCAGCCCCATTTATATCAACGGGTCGATGGTTGAAAGGGTCAAGAACTTCAAATTCCTGGGCGTGCACATCTCTGAAGATCTTTCCTGGTCCGAGAACACTAACGCAATTATCAAAAAAGCTCATCAGCGCCTCTACTTCCTGAGAAGATTACAGAGAGTCGGATTGTCAAGGAAGACTCACTCTAACTTCTACAGGTGCACAGTAGAGAGCATGCTGACCAGTTGCATCATGGCTTGGTTCGGCAATTTGAGCTCTGGAGAGGAAAAGACTACAAAAAGTAGTAAACACTGCCCAGTCCATCGTCGGCTCTGACCTTCCTTCCATCGAGGGGATTTATCGCAGTCGCTGCCTCAAAAAGGCTGGCAGTATCATCAAAGACCCACACCATCCTGGCCACACTCATCTCCCTGCTACCTTCAGGTAGAAGGTACAGGAGCCTGAAGACTGCAACAACCAGGTTCAGGAATAACTACTTCCCCACAGCCATCAGGCTATTAAACCTGGCTCGGACAAAACTCTGATTATTAATAACCACTTTCTGTTATTTGCACTTTACCAGTTTATTTATTCATGTGTGTATATATTTATATCATGATATATGGACACATTTATCTGTTTTGTAGTAAATGCCTACTATTTCCTGTGTGCTTAAGCAAAGCAAGAATTTCATTGTCCTATACAGGGACACATGACAATAAACTCACTTGAACTTGAACTTGATAGTTCGAAAACGTCAAATTACAGGCTCTGAAAAGAGTCTAGAGAAGTATTAGAAGCAAGTTCTGCTAAGTTTTGGACGGCAGCCAAGAGCAAGTAAAACTGGAATCTAGGTGCTGGCCTTGGTTTGTTTTGGTTGAGATAAGATACATTCTTTCTGAACTGAAGTCACTTCTATACTTTGAAAATAATTGGATGCTTTCTGAAAGTCCAGTTTTGTTTTGGTTTCTTATCGGGTGTTTATCGGACACGGCTCAGAATGTTTATCAATAATGACAGAAGCAAACTTAATATGCTAATTTGTCCAATTAGCAGATTTGGCAGTCTGCCGAGACCTGTTTAATCCATGGAGTCAGTTGGAGCAGGTGAGTCAGTGGAGCCACAAGGTGGCAGAGAGAAGCCAAGATATCCGAAGAGACAAGCTAAGGTAACCAAGAAGATAGAAGACGCCTATCTGCAAAATCTCCAGAAGGAGAGAGACAAGTTGTGGAGGAGGGTGTCTAAGAAAATCGAGAGCCAGAAGAAACTGATGGAATCCACAGAAAACGTTACGATGGTGCGATCTAATCAGGAACAATTACCTAATCAGGAACCTTGGTCTCGAGGTTAGAAAAAAGCAAGAGGCATTAACGAAAGGCAGACTGCATGGGGAGGAGCTTGAAAGACACATCCAGTGGTTTGAAGATAAGGGACAATTCTTCAATGAATTTATGGAGTTTATGAAGGATTAGCTACTTGAAGCCGAAGAGCTTATGGACCCTGTTGCCGAAAGTGCAATGCAACAAGGTGCTGAAATGGAAGAGGAGATTACACCACATGATAGTACACGTCTCTACACAAAGATCAAGACATAAGTTTGGTTCTGAAGCCAGTTCATCCACAAGGGTATCAGTTCAAGTGCAAGCTGAAGCTGACATAGCTGCTCTTTCGTTAAAAGTTAAAGCGATGGAGGAAATGCATGAGATTGAGGAACAAGAAATACAAACATAGAAACATAGAAATTAGGTGCAGGATTAGGCCATTCGGCCCTTCGAGCCTGCACCGCCATTCAATATGATCATGGCTGATCACCCAACTCAGTATCCCGTACCTGCCTTCTCTCCATACCCCCTGATCCCCTTAGCCACAAGGCCCACATCTAACTCCCTCTTAAATATAGCCAATGAACTGACCTCAACTACCCTCTGTGGCAGAGAGTTCCAGAGATTCACCACTCTCTGTGTGAAAAAAGTTCTTCTCATCTCGGTTTTAAAGGATTTCCCCCTGATCCTTAAGCTGTGACCCCTTGTCATGGAATTAAAAATGTGGCTTAAGAGAGAGGCTGAAGAACAAGAAATGTGGCTTAAGAGACAAAAGAACAGCTGGAACAAGCCATAAAATTGACAATTGCCAAAGGTATAGCAGAGATACTGGAAAATCGAGGTTGGAGACGCGGCTCTAACGTATCTCAGAGGAAGAGTTCCTCAGTCCAAGAAGGAGCTGCTGAGCTGGAGACAGCAGCTGGATTTAAACCACAGCCGGGAACCACCAGGTCTAGTGGCTTTGAAGACCCACTGAAACAGTGGTGGGCTGACAAAGCTTTACCTCAACAACAGGATGTCAGACCAAAGCAACAAATTTATGGGCCTCCTGATGAGGTTCGTAACAAACCACCAATTCAGTATGCTTAAGAGAGGCCTGTTTATAGTCCGTCTGCGGCAAGCCAAGGATCTCAAAGTGAATTTTATAAATTGGTGAGGAATCAAATGGAAATCAGCAAGCTCATAGCTCAACAAAATCTCTCTTCCATCCTACTACCAATAGAAATTCCTAGATATGATGGTGATCCTTGGCGGTATGAAGCTTTAATAATGGCATTTCACAAAGGAGTAGAAATGAAAACTACTGATGAAAAAGAACACTTACGATTTCTGGTGCATTGCACAAGCGGACATGTAAAGGTGATGGTAGAAAGTTGTCTAAATAGGCCTCGAGGCCAAGGCTATCGAGAGGCAAAAAGGTTGCTTGAAGAACGTTATGGTAACGAACTGAGGATTGCAAACGCATACATGAAGATGTCCCTACTATCAAGCAATAAGGATTTTGTTTGTTATGTGATGAGGTTGGTCACACCATAAGGTGGTGTCGAAGATTCAAGAAGAAAGTATATAAAGAAAAGATGGATTTCTTAAGGGAGAAGGGAATCTGTTTTCGATGTTTGAAAAAAGGACTCGTGGTTAAAGACTGTAAGAGTCCAATAACTTGTGATAAGTGCAAGCACGATCATCCTGAAGCACTTCACACTGAGCAGAAGAAATCAGAGCAAATAGAACAGAAGGAGAAGCCAGCTACTAGTGATGCTGTCACCTCACCTCAGATAACTGCCCATATTGGGGCTGGGTAGAAACCTGTATCTCCTCTATCTTACCAGTACAGGTAAAGAATAGCAAGGGGAATACAGTGTTTCATTTTTGGATCATGGAAGTTCGGCTACTTTTTTCATAGAAAGGTTGATGAGAAAGCTGAACAATACAGGAGAACAGACTAAGACTCTATTGCGTACCATGAATGAAGAGAAGGAGTGCGTTAGTCATTATATTACAAATATGGAAATATCTAGTCTGGATGAACAATTTTACACAAATATCTGAGGTGTTTATACATGAGACCATGCCTGTTTGTCATCAATATATACCCAGACATGAGGACTTGAGATCTGTAGTTTTAGTTTAGTTTGAAGAAGCATGGGGGCGAGGTCACAGCTTTTGACCATGTCACTCGCGAGTGACTATGAATCAAAATGTACTTAAACAAGAAGTTTGGGTGACTATCTTACTGTTTTTACTACTGCATTAAAGAAACTATTAATCAAGAGACTGTGTTTGGAAGATTTATCTTTCGATGGCATTGAATGTCTCATGGAGAGTTTGTGAATGCGTAGCGATTATCTCCTAAACCCCTGTCTTCAATCATAGTGACTTAAAGGAGGAATCCTTGAAACTATATAAAAATCTATCATTACAGATTGCTTTGCCTGATGATCTGGGCTGTGTCCACAATTCGCTACAATTTCTTGCGGTCTTGGATGGAGTTGTTCCCAAACCAAACTGTGATGCATCCTGATAAAATGCTTCCTATTGTGCATCTGTAGAAGTTGGTGAGAGTTGTAGGGGACATGCCGAACTTCCTCAGCCTTCTAAGGAAGTAGAGGCGTTGGTGTGCTTTCTTGGTCATTGCTTCAATATGAGTGGTCCAGGAGAATTTGTTAGATAGAGATAGATAGAATTTATTTGCCACACAACCAGGGTCGGTGGTATTTGGGTTGTCAGCAGCGGTACAATAATAAAGAACACACAACCACAATAAAAATGTAACACAAACATCCACCACAGCATTCATCACTGTGGTGGAAGGCACAGAGCTTGGTCAGACCTCCTCCATTTCCCCCCGTGGTCGGGACCTCCACCTTTGCAGCCGTTGCTGCGGGCGTCCAGATGGTAAGGGACAAAGTCAAAGTCAAGGTAAGTCCAGGATCGGTTCTTCCCCACCGGAGACTGCGGCTTCAGGCTGGTGTAGGCCGCAGGCCGGCAGTCGAAGATTTAAGGTTCCCGCCACGCCGCAGCAAGAAGCACCGCAGACCGCAGGGCCGATGGTCGAAGCTCCCCTCCAGGGGTGATGGTAAGTCCATGCCGGGCCCGCGGTAGAAGTTGGCCGCGGGCCGGCAGTGATGGCTTCTTCTTCCCCCGGGTCCCCCACGAGGGATCCCGGGCTGTAGACGCCGCACCAGCTGGAGCTCTGCAGACTGCGGCTTCAGGCTGCCAGCTGCCCCGGGCCAGCGAAATGGAGCGCTTCCCCTCCAGCGAGCCCCATCAAGGGCCCGCCCGCTCCACGCCAAGAGTCCACGCTGCGCCCGCCGCTGAAACCCCGGGCGCGTCTCCGGGAAAGGCCGCGCCAATTCTTGCTGTTGGTGATATTAACTCAAAGGAATTTTAAGTTTTCAACCATCTCTACTTCGGCACCGTCTATTCAAACTGGAGTATGTGCACTGCTTCACTTCCTGAAGTTGATCACTACCTCCTTTGTCTTGCTGACATTGAGAGAAAGGTTGTTGTTTCGACTCCAGGACACAAGGTTCTCAAACTCCTTCCTGTACTCTGTCTTATCATTATTTGATATCTGGGCCACAATGGTCAGGATAGCTGAGGTGAATTCTTCGGCAGGTATTAGGGACGGCAACACAGTCAGATATTCCAGGTCTGGAGAACATGAACTCGCCAGGTCTGCAGCGTCTGAACACCATGAGGTATTGATTAGAAAGCCACATTGCACTGTCTCCCTATCCGCCTCTAACCATGGCAACTGATTCCCCAGCCTATCTGGTTTACAAAAAAGCTGGAGAAAACGGGTGCAGCAGCATCTTTAGGCAACCCACCTAAGGGTTTCCCATGGCTAACTGATTGCTGCTGCACCCGCACAAGCTTTTCTGGTGTAAACCTCCAGCATCTGCAGTTCCTTCTTAAACAATTCTGGTGAAACCTGGGGGAAATTACATCTGGTTGAGAGTCTGGTCTCCCTACTTGAGGTAAATTCAGGCACAGGAGGAATGTAGCAAAAGTTCATCAGATTTCTGGATGGATTATTGTTAAGTGACAAAAGATTAAAAAGACTGGCCCTGTGTCCTGTTGAATTCCGAAAAATGAAATGCAATCTCAAAGCATACACAATGTTTTCGCTTTAGACAAAGAAGATGCAGGGATGATATGCCCCCTGCCCAAGTTATCCAGTACCAGGACACATTGTGTCAAAATAAATGCATGACTATTCAGATTGGAGATGAAATAAATATATATTTTCCCCATCGAGAAGTGAATCCTTGGAATTTTCTACCCAAATTTTCTACCCTAGAGGAATGTGGAGGTCGAGTCACTCAATATGTTCAAAGCAAATATCAATAAATGTTTAGATTATAAGGGAATCAGGGATATGTTGTCAGTGCATGAAAGAAGCGCTGAGATAAAAGATCAGCCAAGATCTCTTTGAGCGGCAGAGCAGGCAGCAGGGACTGCATGGCCTACTGCAGCTTAGTTTCTTATGCTTTTATAAATCCCAACACTCTGGGCTCCACTGAAGGGCTCCATGTGGAGACCAGAACTGAACAAAGTGACGAATGTGTGGCATCTATCAATCGGTATGCCCCGGACTTAGAGCGGATCAGTGGACGGCCATGGAGCAGCTAATTCACTCAGCACATTGTTATCCTCACTGTTCAATAAATCATTTTCCATCATGCAGATGATATTATTTTAATGTCTTTTGTCAATTATAATCACAAAACTAATTATGGTGTACGTTAACTCATTGCAGTGAACCCATATTCTCTTTTTTTTCATTACAATCCAAGTGTTAAACTGTAATGACAGCATCAAAATGAAAATCAATTATTATTACTTCTGGTAATATGGCTGGCAAAATCATAAATGCATTGAACGTATCTAATGTGTAACAGAGCTGTACAGACTACGGAGACATACCAGGTATGCCTATCTTTTCATGCAAGGACTAAAGTATATTAAAGTGTCAAAAACTGGTTTCAATAATTCAGAGAAAGAGAGAAAATTAACCAAAGTTCCCACACTTGTTAGAACTTCCTGCTGGGATTTATGTGTGCCCATATCAGGAGAGAATAAGATTGGAGGTAGACACAAAATGCTGGAGTAACTCTGCGGGTCAGGCAGCATCTCTGGAGAGAAGGAATGGGTGACATTTCGGGTTGGGACCCTTCTTCAGAGGGTAAGATTGGGTTTGGTTGCATGGTTCTGCAATTAAACAGCTAAAAAGATATGGGTCAAACACAGGTAAATGGGACTAGTGTGGATGTGCATCTTGGTCAGCATGGACGAGTTGAACCAAATGGCCTTTTTCTGTGTAGTATGACTCTTTTCCTCTAACAATGCACAGCAAGGCTCATATATATCATGGGATTCAGATTCAGATTCAGAAATTCAAAAACCCTTGTCATAACCCAGTGTACTGTACAGAGACAACTTCAATGCATTTAGCAGCCCTGGAAGAGCGACATAGATAAACGTTTTGTCTCCAAATACCAAAAGTGTCCTGGGGGGGGGGTGGTCATGTTCTCACTGAGGTACGATTGTTGAGTAGAGTGACAGCCGCCGGAAAGAAGCTGGTCCTCGACCTGCTGGTTCGGCAACGGAGAGACCTGTAGCGCCTCCCGGATGGTAGGAGGGTAAACAGGGTAAACATATATAAATTATGGGGTCTCATATGTAGGCAGCCAGAAATTCAGAAAACCCTTCATGATAACCCAGTTGCTGTTCAGTCTGACTTCACTACCATCAGCCAAAACAGAAAGTGGAGGAAAGATAGAACAGTTGTTGTCTCCAACAGACCAAATACAACCTGCACCAGGCCCACCCTCATGTTCTACAAACAAGATTGCTAGAGCCTTTGCAAATGCCGGAACACCTACACTTAGTGCTCTTAGTTTACAAATGCACCCACTGCACTCAGCCTATGTTGCTAATTTCACCACCATCTGCGTCCAGAGGGAAACGGGTTTGTCTATTTGTTCCACCAAGGCCCCTCATAATTCATACAGTTCAGTTAAATCCATGCTTAGTTTGTTCTATTCCAAAGAAACTAATCTCAGTCTTTCTTAATAGAACATAGAACAGTACTTTAAACACAGAAAATAGAACTCTTATACGCAATGCCTGACCTATGAAAGCAACCATCTGCCTTTACCATTCTATCTACTTGTGTTGCTACTTTCAGGGAGTTATGTATGTGGACCTCAAGTTCATCTGTGCACCGATGCTATTAAAGGGCATGCCATTTATTGTATAATTTCCCCCGACATTTGACCTCCCAAAGGGCAACAATTCACACTTGCTAGGATTAAGCTCTGTCTGCTCTTTCGGTGTTCGTTTCAGTCCCTGTTTACATTCTGCTGTATCGTTTGCAGCCTTCCTCACAGCCCATGACTCCAGAAATCTTGGTGAGAACTGCAAACTTACTAACCAACCCATCTATGTTGATGTCCACATCATTTATATATATATATATATCACAAACAGCAGAGGTCCCAGCTCAATCCTTGTGTGACTTCATGATCACAGACCTCCAGCCTGAGTATTGCCTTTCTATCACAACCTGTATTCTGTATTCTATCGGTAAGCCAGTTCTGAATCCATTTGACCAAGTCACAGTTAATTCCATGCACCCTAACTTTCTGTATCAGCCTCCCATGAGGAAATTAGTCAAACGCTTACTAACTTCCACCACCTCACCCTCATCGATCACCCTTGTCAACTCCTCAAAAAACAACCTCATTCTGACAGTTTAGGACTGTTTAGAGAACAGTGATCATAACGGTAGAATTTTATATAAAGATTGAAATGTTATATAAAAATTGGGTGTTCATATACTTTAATCTGAAATTAGTATCTAATATCTGAGCCAGGCAACCTGTGAAAGTATGAGGCATGATTTGGCTATGTTAGATTAGGAAGCTAAATTAAAAACAGGCAATTCAAGATTTAAAGAGTTGATACATAGTTTTTATGCAATATATATCCTTTGATACAAAACAAAACATATGGTCCAGTCATTAGAGATATTACAAGTAGTATTAGATTGTTTTGAAAAGCTGATTATCAACGGAAAGCACGGGGTCTTTGAGAAGTCAGCAAAGGAGGACCAAAGCATTGATGAGAAAAGAGAAAGTAGAGTAGGAGGGAGTTGGCTCGTTAGAAACATAAAAACAAACTGTTAAATCTTCTATTGATGTGTAAAAAGCAAACGATTAGCTAAGATTAAGGAAGCTCTCAATACACACTGAGAATGGAACAATTATATTAAGGAATAATAAAATGGCTATCAATTTTGTTTTAACTCATGTATTGTGTTTTAAACAATATACAATTTATGATGTTTTTATAAGTGACTAGACCAAGTGCAGACCCGTTGGATCTGTTTCCCCAACGCGCGTTTGCGGGGGGAGGGGGGGCGCTGCGGTATCACACTCACACTAACCACCCCCCAAACACACAGGTGATGGGGGGGGATAGAGGAAGACAGGGTGGGCAGAGGGGAGGGTGAGAAGAGGGTAGGTAGGGGAGAGGGGAAAGGAGGAAACTGGAGAGATTTGGGAGGGAGAGGAGAGAGCAGGGTAGGGGGAGAGAAAGGGAGATGGGGAGGGGGAGGAGAGTGGGGTGTGGGGAAGAGAGCGGGGAGGGCAGGCAGGAAGGGGAGAGGGGTAGGGGGGGGGGGGGGAGATATGGAGGGGAGTGGGGGAGAGAGCGAAGGGAGGTGGGGGGAGAGAGGAATGGGGTGGGAGGAGGAGGGAGGAGGAGGAGAGGGAGAGGGGTGAGGAGAGGGAGATGGAGAGGGGAAGGAGAGAGGGGTGGGGGACGGGCAGAGAGAGGGATGGCGGGAGGGGGAGAGAGGTGTGGGGGAGGGGGGGGGAGGAGGGAGATGGGGTAGGGGGAGGAGGGGGTAGAGTGTGGAGGGAGGGGGGAGAGGGGTGGGGGGAGAGAGGGGACAGAGTGGGGAGGGAGAGAGGGGAGGGGTAGGGGGGGGAGAAATAGAAGGAGGGAGGGGGGGAGAGGAATGGGAAAGGAGGGAGGGAGGGGGAGAGGTGTAGGGGGAGTGGTGGGACAGAGGGGTAGGGGAAGAGGGGTAGGGTAAGGGGTGGGGGGGGTGGGGAGGGGGGGAGGGAGGGGGGAAGGGAGGGGGAGAGAGAGAGGGGGGAGGGGGGGGGAAGGGAGGGGGAGAGAGAGAGGGGTGGGGTAATGGGGAGAGAAGTGGAAGAGTGGGGAGGGAGGGGTAGGGGGAGTGGTGGATGAGGGACAGAGGGGTAGGGGAAGGGGTGGGGGGGAGGGAGAGGGAAGGGGGACGGGAGGAGAGAGGGATGGTGGAGGGGGAGAGAGGTGTGGGGGAGGGGAGGAGGGATGGGGAGGGAGGGGATAAGGGAGATGGGGGGGAGGAGGGAGAGGGGTAGGGGAGGGGAGGAAGAAGAGAGTGTGGAGGGGGGGAAGAGTGTGGAGGGGAGAAGGAGGAGGGGGGAGGAGAGAGGGATGGGGGACAGGACGAGGAGAGAGGGACGGGGGAGAGGGGGAGAGAGGTGGAAGAGTGGGGAAGAGTGGGGGGAGGGAGGGAGGGAGGGGTAGAGGGGTAGGGTGAGTGGTGGAAGAGGGACAGGGGGGTAGGGGAAGGGGTGGGGGGAGAGAGGGGAGGGAGGAGAGACAGAGGGGTGGGGGGGAGGGAGAGGAGAGGGGGGTGGGGTAAGAGGGAGAGAAGTGGAAGAGTGGGGAGGGAGGGGATTAGGGAGATGGGGTAGGGGGGGAGGGGAGGGGGTAGAGTGTGGAGGGAGGGGGGGAAGAATGTGGAGGGGGAGGGAGGGGGGGTGGGGAGGAGGGAGGGGGAGGGAGGAGGGGGGAGGGGGGGAGGGGGAGAGGGGGTGAGGAGGGAGGGAGGGGAGGGGGGAGAGGTGTGGGGGGAGGGGGGAGGGGGGGAGGAGGGAGATCAAGTAGGGGGAGGGAGGAAGAAGAGTGTGGAAGGGGGGGGGAGAGGGGTGGGGGAGAGAGGGGGGGAAGAGTGGGGAGGGAGAGGGGGAGGGGGGGAAAGAAGTGGAAGAGTGGGAGGGAGGCAGGGGGAGAGGGGTAGGGGGAGTGGTGGAAGAGGGACAGAGGGGTAGGGGAAGGGGGGGCAGAGGGGAAGGAGGGAGGAGAGAGGGAAGGGAGTGGGGGAGGAGAGGAATGGGAGAGGGAGAGTGTGAGGAGAGGGAGAGGGAGAGGGGAGAGGGGGAGGACACAGTGGCGAGGGGGGAGGCGAGGGGGGGGGGGGGGGGGGAGAGGGGAGGGCGATGTGGGGGGGGGAGGGGGTAGGGGTAGCGGGGGAAGAGTGTGGATGGAGGGGGGGAGTGGGGAGGGGGAAGAGGTGGGGGAGAGAGGGAAGGGGGGGGGGAGAGGGAGAGGGGGGGGGGGAGAGGGAAGGGGGAGAGGGAAGGGGGGAGAGGGAAGGGGGGAGAGGGAAGGGGGGAGGGGAAGGGGGGGAGGGAAGGGGGGTGGGGGAGAGGGATGGGGGGGGGAGGAGAAGGAGGAGGAGTGAGGAGAGGGAGATGGCGAGGGGGAGGAGGGGGGGAGAGGGGATGGGGAGGGGGAGAGAGATGTGGGGGAGGGGGGGGAGGGGGGAGAGAGGAGATGGGAGGGGTAGGAGAGGGGGGGAAGAGAGGGGGAGGGAGGGGGAGAGGGGTGGGGGAGAGAGGGGAAATAGTGGGAGGAGAGTGAAGGGGGGGGAGGGTAGGGACAGTCCATCTGTTCCCCATTCACTATCACCGCCAATCCTCTTTCTCTATTCCCACACACGTGATGACGCGCTTCGACACAGGCTGGGGTGGGTGGGCCTGGGGGGGGGGGGGAGGGGGGGGGGCTGGGGCTGCTGCAAAGGCATATGTAAATTGATCCATTCCGATTGGACATCTGTGAGCATTGGGCATTGTGACATCACACAATGGAACGTTCACCAACATTCTATGGGTGAGAATCTGTTTTTTTTTTTTTTAATTTTGGGGGGGGGGGAGAAGGATTTTATTAAAAATGTGTACATAAACACGACGAAATTTAATCAGGAGTGGATACTTGGAATGAAAAGTGAAATCTCTACCGAAATGGAAAAAATCTGGGCGTTTCTGTGTCTGACGTTGGCGTGGCAACGAATCAAAGGCTGGCAACCACAAGTCAGGCAGAAAGCCGGCAGCCAGCCAGCAGCCACTGACTTTTATATTATAGATAGATATACTAAGATTTTATATGTACTTTATGATATTTTTTAATATGCAATGCATTTTTTATGTAATGTTGCCCCTTGTCTGGATCTCGAGTCCGTAATAAAGTTTATCATTATTATTATTATTATCATCATTAATGTCCTGGAAATATCCGAGAAAGAGTGAGGATGCTGCAGTGATTGATATTGGTACTCCATCAATGAGTTGGATTAAGGTATCAGGTGTCATATTTCTGAGTTTGCTGATGACACTTAACTAGATGCAATGTAATAATGCAAAGAGCTTCAGGAGATATAGACAGTCAAAGTACGTTGGCAAGGACATGGCAGATTGAAATATTTTGTAGAAAAATGTTAGGCCATCCACTTGAGTGGAAAAGATAGAAAAAATTATTTCTATGGTGAGGGACTGAAAGCTGTTCAGAAAAAATTGAATGACCTTGTACATGAATCACTGAAACCTAATAAGCATTCAACAAACAATTAAGAAGGCAAATTAAATGTTCTCCCGTGGTGTTGCAGAATTTGAGTATAAAGGTTGATGTACTTTGCATCAATTAAATGTAGCCTTGTGAAACCCCTTCCAGAATACGCGCACGTCTGCTCTGTATTTGCTACCGAGAAAGTGTAGCAAAGGGTAATTTCACCGATTCCAGGAATGATAGGTTTATCTTACGAGGTCAAATGAAACAACAGGACACATACTTTCTAGAGTTTAGTAGAAACATAGAAACATAAAAACATAGAAAATAAGTGCAGGAGGAGGCCATTTGGCCCTTCGAGCCAGCACCGCCATTCATTGTGGTCATGGCTGATCGTCCCAAATCAAAAACCTGTGCCTGCCTTCTCCCCATATCCCTTGATTCCACTAGCCCCTAGAGCTCTATCTAACTCTTTCTTAAATCCATCCAGAGATTTGACCTCCACTGCCCTCTGTGGCAAGGAATTCCACAAATTCACAACTCTCTGGGTGAAATTTCTTTTTCTCACCTCAGACTTAAATGGCATCCCCTTTATTCTAAAACTGTGGCCCCAGGTTCTGGACTCGCCCAACATTGGGAATTTTTTTCCTGCATCTAGCTTGTTTAGTCCTTTTATAATTTTATATGTTTCTACAAGATCTCCCCTCATCCTTCTAAACTCCAGTGAATATAAGCCTAGTCTTTTCAATCTTTCCTCATATGATAGTCCCGCCATCCCAGGGATCAATCTCGTGAACCTACGCCACATTGCCTCAATCACAAGGATGTCTTTCCTCAAATTTGAAGACCAAAACTGTACGGAATACTCCAGATGTGGTCTTACCAGAGCCCTATACAACTGCAAAGAACCTCCACTCCTACACCGAAATCCTCTTGTAATGAAGGCCAATGAATGAAAGAATGAAAGATGATCTCAGTGAAATATACAAGTCTTAAAAGGCTTGTTGTATAGATGGGATTGTTTTTGTTTTTCTTTCATGGAATGTCTTGAAACAATAGCAAGGTCTCAAAATAGGAGATGAGCCATTCAGGTCAGAGCTGAGGAGATTTTTTTTCAACTAGAGATTTGAGTCCTTAGAATTTTTTACCCAAGAGGGCTTTGGAAACTCCATCACTCAGTATTTTCAGAATAGAGATAAGTAGATTATTCAACAGACTTTTGTACCTAGAAGGAAGTACCACATGCTGCTGGTACAGGGAAATAGAACTTCCACAATGTTACTGAATGGCAAAGTAAATAAGAGTCTGACCTATTCTTCTGATTTCTATATTCTTATGTTACCTTTATGTGTTTTCTGCATGGTCTCCATTAAAACCACATCTTTCCTGTTATTTGAGGGGTTGCTTTGAGGCGGACATGCTACCAGGGGGTTAAAGTGCAGAGTTTAGTGAGAATTACCTTAAAAATCAAGGTAAGGTGTAGACATAAGACATTGCAGATGCTGGAATCTTGAGCAAAACACAAATTGCTGGAGTAACTCAATAGCTCCCCTACCACTAACACGAGGCTTACTGGCCTATTATTCCCTGGATTTTCTTTTCTATCCTTGCAATCTCTTCTTTTGCCTCTCTAAATAAATTGGAATAGATTTCATCAGGCCCAAGGGATTTATCCACCATTTTGCTCTTCAAGGATCCCACCACCTCCCCCTTAATCTCAAACTGCTCTTGCACATTAGTATTCTCCTAACTGATTGTCCTCCATGTCTTTCTCCTTGGTGAATACAGATACAAAGTACTCATTTAGTATCTCACCTACATCCCCTGATTCCAAGCACAAATTCTCTCCTTTATCCTTGAGAGGTCTTAGCTTTTCCCTGCTTACCTTGTTTTCAAATAAGGTATAAAAAGGCGAAGTGTTGCACCTTGGCAGGTCAATTGTAAAGGGTAAGTGTACAGTTAATGGAAGAACCCTTTGTTGCATTGTGACATCTTGGGGTCCAACTCCATTGTTCCATGATAGTAGCTACAGAAGTAGTTTTTATGCATAGGCTAATAAAGAAATATATTTCACGTGTATCTTGAAATTTAACGTAAAATTCCCTCAGAAATAACTCCAAAATTCTTCTCACTGCTGAATTTAAACTAACTGGCTTGTAATTGCTGAAGTTGTCTTTTCCTCTTTTTCAAAACATGTAGATAATGTTAGCAATTCCCTGATCATTAAAGACTGGGAGCATAAACGGCAATAACCCTCTGTGCCTCTATGCCCCTCGGGTATCCCCTATTTATTGTTTATTCCCTTGCCTTTTGTATCTTATCAAATGAATGACTTTGCACTTCTCTGGATAACATTCCATTCTGGTAAATGGAACAGTCCATTTATATCATTCTGCATTCTAAATCATTACCTCTCATTATCAAATTCACAACTAATCTTTCTACAAACTTATTGACCCTGTCTCTTCTAGTAAAGTTTATGTCAATAATGGCAACTAAAAATAGTAAGGGACGAGAATTGAGCCCTGGGCAACCCAGTGGAAAATTAGCCTTTGCCTCTTGTCATGCAGCCAATTTTAGATCTAACCTGTCACTCTCCTGTGAAACCCTTGGGCTTTTACTTTTTTTGAGCAGCCTGTCGAGATTGACCTTGTCAAAACCCACATTAAAATCTATGTAAACCACACTGCCCTCATCCACCTTGTTTCTTCAAAAAATAAAAGTCACTTCACGTATTAAATCCACAGTGACGGCCTTTCATTAATCTGTGCCTTTTTAACTGGTGCCAATAATTATCCAACCACTAGAGTTAAACTAATTGGCCTGCAATTGCTCCATTTATTCCTTTTCTTGTAAACATGTGCACAATATGAGCAGTCCTCCAATCTCCAGGCATTTCTGTAGCTAGGAGGTTTGTTAAATAATGGTTACCCTGCACCTGGTTAATCTCTTGGCGCCACCTGCATCCTGAACTGTAAACTGACCAAATCCAAAACAAGAGTTTACATATATATATATTATCCAATACATTAAAAACGGCAAACGTCTACCTTATGCACAACATACAGTGCCTTCCATAATGTTTGGGACAAAGACCTATCATTTATTTATTTGCCTCTGTACTCCACAATTTGAGATTTGTAATAGAAAAAAATCACATGTGGTTAAAGTGCACATTGTCAGATTTTATAAAAGGTGATTTTTAGACATTTTGGTTTCACCATGTAGAAAATACAGCTGTGTTTATACATAGTTCCCCCATTTCAGGGCACCATCATGTTTGGGACACATGGCTTCACAGGCGTTTGTAATTGTTCATATGCATGTAATTGCCTCCTTCATGCAGGTATAAGAGAGCTCACAGCACCGAGTCTTTCCTCCAGTCTTTCCATCACCTTTCAAAACTTGTATTGCCATTTATC
This sequence comes from Leucoraja erinaceus, assembly GCF_028641065.1. Classification (NCBI taxonomy): domain Eukaryota; kingdom Metazoa; phylum Chordata; class Chondrichthyes; order Rajiformes; family Rajidae; genus Leucoraja; species Leucoraja erinaceus. The sequence goes on from NC_073378.1 coordinate 18,329,139, forward strand.
AACATGAGGACCAAAATTGTGCCAATGAAAGTCAAAGAAGCCACTGTGAGTGAGAAACAAGAATAAAACTGTGAGAGACATCAGCCAAACCTTAGGCTTACCAAAATCAACTGTTTGGAATATCATTAAGAAGAAAGAGAGCACTGGTGAGCTTACTAATCGCAAAGGGACTGGCAGGCCAAGGAAGATCTCCACAGCTGATGACAGAATTCTCTCTATAATAAAGAAAAATCCCCAAACATCTGTCCGTCAGATCAGAAACACTCTTCAGGAGTTAGGTGTGGATTTGTCAATGACCACTTCATGAACAGAAATACAGAGGCTACACTGCAAGATGCAAACCACTGGTTAGCCGCAAAAATAGGATGCAGTTTGCCAAGTACTTAAAAGAGCAACCACAGTTCTGGAAAAAGGTCTTGTGGACAGATGAGATAAAGATTAACATATCAGAGTGATGGCAAGAGCAAAGTATGGAGGAGAGAAGGAACTGCCCAAGATCCAAAGCATACCACCTCATCTGTGAAACACGGTGGTGGGGGTGTTATGGCCTGCTGAAGGAACTGGCTCACTTATCTCCATTTATGCTACAACTGCTGATGGTAGTAGCATAATGAATTCTGAAATATATAGATCCATCCTATCTGCTCAAGTTCAAACAAATGCCTCAAAATTCATTGGCCTCAAATTCATTCTACAGCAAGACAATGATCCCAAACATACTGCTGAAGCAACAACGGAGTTTTTCAAAGCTAAAAAATGGCCTATTCTTGAGTGGCCAAGTCAATCACCCGATCTGAACCCAATTGAGCATGCCTTTTATATTCTGAAGAGAAAACTGAAGGGGACTAGCCCCCATAACAAGCATAAGCTAAAGATGGCTACAATACAGGCCTGGTAGAGCAACACCAGAGAAGACACCCAGCAACTGGTGATGTCCATGAATCGCAGACTTCAAGCAGTCATTGCATGCGAAGGATATGAAACATAATACTAAACATGTCTACTTTCATTTACATTACATTGCTGTGTACCAAACATGATGGTGCCCTGAAATGGGGGGGAATATGTATAAACACTGCTGTAAATTCTACATGGTGAAACCAAAATGTACAAAAATGGCCTTGTGGCGGCACCTGGTGGTAGGCCATGGCCAGAGTGAACCCTCGGCTCAGGAGAAAGGAGTTATGTGTCTTGGTGTGGGAGGCACAGGTCACGGGGTTGACCCTTAGGGTATTTAAGGTTCTGGGCTCCCCCAAAATCGGGAACATGTTTCCTACCTCTAGCGTGTTCAAACACTTGACAATCCTTGACAATCGTTTCAATAAGATCCCCTCTCATCCTTCTAAACTCCAGAATGGACAAGCCCAGCTGCTCCATTATCTCAGCATATGATAGTCCCGCCATCCCGGGAATTAACCTTGTAAACCTACGCTGCACTCCCTCAATAGCAAGAATGTCCTTCCTCAAATTAGGGGACCAAAACTGCACACAATACTCCAGGTGTGGTCTCACTAGGGCTCTGTACAACTGCAGAAGGACCTCTTTGCTCCTATACTTGACTCCTCTTGTTATAAAGGCCAACATGCCATTCACTTTCTTCACGGCTTGCTGTACCTGCATGCTTACTTTCATAGACTGATGAACATGGACCCCCAGAAAGTTGTACTTCCCCTTTTCACAACTTGACGCCATTTAGACCACTGCCTTCCTGTTTTTTATACCAAAGTGGATAAACTCACATTTATCCACATTAAACCTCATCTGCCATGCATCTGCCCACTCCCCCAATCTGTCCAAGTCACCCTGCATTCTCATAGCATCCTCCTCACAGTTCACACTGCCACCAAGTTTTCTGTCATCTGCAAATTTGCTAATGTTACTTTGAATCCCTAATACAATACCTAACTGCCGCGGATCCGATCCTTGTCTCTGCTTGTCCAAGCCCTTCAGCCTCGTGCAAGCAGATACCTCAAAAAGGTTACGCAGTCCCAAGCACCCTTCCAGAAGATCGACAACGATCCCAGTGGGGGTCACCTTTTATACCTGTGGGGTAGAACTACATGGGGGTGGCAGCCCCTACAAACCAATCACAGATATCGATAACATTAAAGTATTATTGACAGTTCTCCAACCCAATTACAAAGTGCATCATTACTATGTTACAATCTATCCTACAAAGAGAGTAGGAGTAAACGGGTCCTTTTCGGAATGGTAGGGAGTGACTTGTGGGGTACCGCAAGGCTCAGTGCTGGGACCCCAGCTATTTTCAATATATATTAATGATTTGGACGAGGGAATCGAATGCAACATCTCCAAGTTTGCGGATGACTCAAAGCTGGGGGGCAGTGTTAGCTGTGAGGAGGATGCTAGGAGGCTACAAGGTGGATAGGCTGGGTGAGTGGGCAAATGCATGGCAGATGCAGTGTAATGTGGATAAATGTGAGGTTATCCACTTTGGTGGCAAAAACTAGAAAGTAGATTATTATCTAAATGGTGGCCGATTAGAAAAAGGGGAGATGCAACGAGACCTGGGTGTCATGGTACACCAGTCATTGAAAGTAGGCATACAGTTGCAGCAGGCAGTGAAGAAAGCGAATGGTATGTTAGCATTCAAAGAAAAAAGATTTGAGTATAGGAGCAGGGAGGTTCTACTGCAGTTGTACAGGGTATTGGTGAGACCACACCTGGAGTATTGTGTACAGTTTTGGTCTCCTAATCTGAGGAAAGACATTCTTGCCATAGAGGGCGTACAGAGAAGGTTCACCAGACTGATTCCTGGGATGTCAGGACTTTCAGATGAAGAAAGACTAGATAGACACGGCTTGTACTCGCTAGAATTTAAAAGATTGAGGGGGGATCTTATAGAAAATTACAAAATTCTTAAGGGGTTGGACAGGATAGATCAGGAAGATTGTTCCCGATGTTGGGGAAGTCCAGGACAAGGGGTCACAGTTCAAGGATAAAGGGGAAATCCTTTAGGACCGAGATGAGAAAAACATTTTTCACACAGAGAGTGGTGAATCTCTGGAACTCTCTGCCACAGAAGGTAGTTGAGGCCAGTTCATTGGCTATATTTAAAAGGGAGTTAGATGTGGCCCTTGTGGCTAAAGGAATCAGGGGGTATGGAGAGAAGGCAGGTACAGGATACGGAGTTGGATGATCAGCCATGATCATATTGAATGGCGGTGCAGGCTCGAAAGGCCGAATGGCCTACTCCTGCACCTATTTTCTATGTTTCTATGTTTCTATGTTTCTACAGAAGCTTCTGGAAAGAAGTCAGCTAACTAAGTAATGCAACATTTTCCCAGGTAATATAAACAATTCAACCAAGGCTTCAGACTTCAGCCAATCATCAAACAGCACCACAAACACCTTGCAACAAACACCTTGCAACACCTTGCAACATTATTAACAACATTTACAATCTTTCTGCTGCAGGCCAATTCTGATAATGCATCTGCAACACCTCTGAGCTTCTCTGCAAAGTCCTCATACATTTTAACAATGGAGATGACATCTGGACCTTATCTGACATATCAATCTAGGACCTAGATTTTCTGGCACTGGCTCGCAGCTTGTAGCTTTACACAGATAAAGACCAAGCAGTCCTTGCAGATGCAAAGATCCTCCATCTTATAATAACTCCAGTTTGGCCAATATTAACACGGGACGAGGCTCCACTATTCAACAGCGTACCATCCCCAATCGAATGGGTTGGTGGAGCCGTTCCACCGCCATATGAAGGACGCACTGAAGACTCGTCTCACGGGCCCCGAGTGGATGGACGCGTTGCCATGGGTCCTGCTGGGGATTCGGACTGTGCCCCAAGGAGGATTTGTCAATGTCCTCGACTGAACTAGTGTCTGGCGCTCCGTTCACCGTCACCGGGGAGTTTATCCCAGCCGCTGATGGATCCCGGGAACCGCCGTCATCTGTGTTGGTGCATTTGCGGGAGAGGGCTGGTGCCCTGGCTCCCGTCCCAACGTCTCGTCATGGGGTGGCCCCATCCAATGTGCCACCGCGCTGGTGGACTGTCCATACGTCTTTCTGTGCCGTGTCGCCCACAGGTCGCCCTTGTAGCGCCCTTATGAAGGTCCCTTTCGGGTGCTGCAGCACAAGCCCATGACATCCGTCTTGGACATGGAGGGCCAGCAAGAAACTGTATCCGTGGCTCGTTTAAAGCCGGCCCATTTGGACCCGAGTGAGCCAGTACAGGTGGCTCAACCTCCCCGTCGTGGGCACCCGCCACCCTTGAATTATTCCACACCGGTCAAGTCCCCTGTGCAAGGGAACGTATCTACACGACCTGGCTGCCCCATTCGGCGTCCCATCCGTTTCGGTGCCTCTGGTTCTGGAGGGGGTACTGTGGCGGCACCTAGTGGTAGGCCATGGGCAGAGCAAACCCTCTGCTCTTGAGGGAGGAGTTAGGTGTCTCGGTGTGGGAGGCGCAGGTCACGGGGTTGACACTTAGGGGTATTTAAGGTCGGGCAATGCCCGTGCCCATTTGTAGGAGTAGAGAGCAGAACTGTAATAGTAATAAATACGTTTCGTTCACACAATTTTGTGTTCCGACTAATTCTTGGCTGGACTCCTGCGAGTCCCCGATATAGCCTTTATTAAAATCTGACAATGTGCACTTTAACCACATGTTATTTTTTTTATTATAATTCTCAAATTGTGGAGTACCGAGTCAAATAAATAAATGATGGGTCTTTGTCCCAAACATTATGGAGGGCACTGTAAATCTTGACTACATTTGGCATGTGCTAGAAAACAGGATGCCAAAAGTATGTCGTGACGCACTTGAAAATGTCTTGAGTTATACGTGCATGCTATTCAGTATAAATGTTTCAAGGCAAGCGAAAAAAAATCTGATATTAACTCTTCATTATCTTTTTAAATGATATTACTTTTCTTAGTTCTTTTCCAGTATATGTGACACAGGAGTATTTGCAGATAAAAAAAATGCAGCAGGCATGGTCTGTTCATTCCTATGTTCAACTGAAGCAGACCAATAATATAAATATTGTTTCAAAAAGTGAGAGATTTCATCAAATGTTAGCGTGATCATTTTTCTGGAATCCAACCATTTGGTTTGTCAAAAGTCATAGCTTAATTATTTCTACAATTTAGTGATCAAGTTAGACACAAATAAAATATTTATATCTGCAAACAGCTGCAGATCATGAAACTCTAAAATGATAAAAAAAAAGGAAGCATTCAGTTGGTTGAGCAATTCCAGTGGAGAGAGAAACAAATCTTAACCTTTCAGATCGTTGTACTTTCATCAGGAATCTGATCTCAGACAGCTGAAATTTCAGGCATCTGAAGATATTTTTACAAATGAACAAAAGCTCTTCACATACACTTGGATAAGGGCTACATTTTGTGAGATAATACAAATAATTAATATCAATTGTACTCTGTGATCACTTACTTTCTCCTGTTGGAACTTTAATTTGCTGCTCCTCTTCTGGTTCATTGAATCAAATTCTGGCTTCAAAATGAAAACTGTAAAATCACGATTCTCTGTTACCCCAAGTACAACTAAAGGGAATAACCATATAACCATATAACAATTACAGCACGGAAACAGGCCATCTCGGCCCTACAAGTCCGTGCCGAACAACTTTTTTTTCCCTTAGTCCCACCTGCCTGCACTCATACCATAACCCTCCATTCCCTTCTCATCCATATGCCTATCCAATTTATTTTTAAATGATACCAATGAACCTGCCCCCACCACTTCCACTGGAAGCTCATCCCACACCGCTACTACTCTCTGAGTAAAGAAGTTCCGCCTCATATTACCCCTAAACTTCTGTCCCTTAATTCTGAAGTCATGTCCTCTTGTTTGAATCTTCCCTATTCTCAAAGGGAAAAGCTTGTCCACATCAACTCTGTCTATCCCTCTCATCATTTTAAAGACCTCTATCAAATCCCCCCTTAAATACATAGATACCTTTCAATTTTATGCACCTTATTCCAAGTAGCTTGAAATATGCTCATTATATGTTACTTGACATCAACAAATCATTTTAAAATACATTTTTTGAGTCCGAACCTGCACAGACTAGCGGAATATTTGCATTTATCAACTATTCCAATCATTCATAATGAATGAGTGACTGTACTTGGGTTTTATTCATTCTGTAATGACCAAACATTCAGTTCTGTCCCCTAACTCCACCTTCAAGGCTTGATGTATTTTTCTATCTATTTTATAATTGCCTTTGTGCACATTCTACGGGAAAGGTGTTCTACAAATCCTATTGCTGTTAATGTTACATATCACAATTTTCATCCAAGCACTTGACATCTAAAGTGAGAGCAAAGATTAGATTTGAACAAAAAGTAATCAATACCCACTAATTCCATCCTTTATCTTATAATGTAGACTAGATTACTAATTACTAATTGCAAATTACTAATTCATCTGAAAACAATCTAAATAACATTGTCAAGCAAAAAACAAACTCCTGGAGGAACTGGGCGGGTCAGGCAGCATCTGTGGATGGAAAATGGGTAGACAACATTTCAGGTCAGGCCCCTTCTCCAAGCCTGGGGTTGAGGGAAGATTGTTGGTAGAAAGAGGTGAGGGAAAGGGGTAGGGCAAGAACTGGTAAATCTTGGTGAATCTTGGATAGACTGAGTTGATAAGCAGATGAGAGGTTGGGGAGAGAAGAGTGGAGTGGAGTTAGTCACAAACACTGGAACTGGAACATAGGTTTAAGGTGAAGGGGAAAAGATTTAATAGGAATCTGAGGGGCAACTTTTTCCACACAAAGGGTGGTGGATGTATAGAACAAGCTGCCAGAGGAGGTAGTTCAGGTAGGGACTACCCCAACATTTAAGAAGCAGTTAGACAGGTACATGGATAGGACAGGGATATGGACCATATGCTGGCAGGTGGGATTAGTGTAGCTACGACAAGTTGGGTGGTGTGGACAAGTTAGGCCGAAGGGCCTGTTTCCACACTATCGTTCTATGACTCTATAACGCTAAGTGATAAATGCACAAAATAAAGGGTTGTGGATGGTGGAATCTGATATGAAAGAAGGTTGAAGAGTGAAATGTAGAACCAAATGGAGGAATTGAGGCTTGATAGGAATGGGGACAGAGGAGAAAATAGAGACGGGGTGGGGGGTAAACATAGATCCCTCAAACACATAGGATGCTAAAGCAATTCTCACAATACTTCCATTGATAGAAAGAGATGCATCACATTGTGATCTAATCAAGGTGAGCAAATCAGTTACACCGAGCTAGACCCACAACAATATTACCATATACAGAGGGCTCACTTTCCCCAACATGAGAAGGTTGTGATACTTCATTGTTTTTGTGTTTTGATACATGATGATTCATTGCTTCAACTTACATAGTTTATTGATGCTTATAATCATAGTCTTCTATTTGAGTTGAGTTATTATGATTTGTTTTTCGGAAAAGCTGAAATGGTGTATCACCGTATGAATGTTGAATCAACCATTGAACTCTTTTTCTTGCAAAGCCCATTTCTTTACAAGATAACTCCTTCTGACAAGCGAGCATCAATGTCAGGAGAGCCATTCATTGAGGTTGCTGTGGCTACATTGCCTTCTGAAGCACAGCTTTCAGCTAGTTGTGCAATATAATGTGATAGTGTAGAGCATTATTCCTGCTCTCCTGCTCCTGTGCATTCTGCATGAAGTTGCTCCTACTTCTGTTTCCATGGTTAACCCTATAGCAGTAATATTGCCAATTATGTTGATTCTAGTTTAAAATAATGCCACAATGGATATATTTACCTTTGCTTGTTCTTGGCTGGGTGCTGCTGATAAGGCTGCACGACAGATAGCACAATGGGCTAAGAGTTCGGCTGGCGACCAGAAGGTAGCCGGTTCAAATCCCGCTTGGAGTGCATACTGTCGTTGTGTCCTTGGGCAAGACACTTCACCCACCTTTGCCTGTGTGTAATGGAATGTAATTACGGCGGCAGGCGCGGGCACACCGCGACGCCCTGTGTCTCCCTTTCAAGGGAGATGCTAAAAATGCATTTCGTTGTCTCTGTACTGTACACTGACAATGACAATTAATTGAATCATTTCATTTCATTTTTTTTCATTTCATTTATTGGCTCCCTCCAGTTTCCCTGAGAAAATAATAGCGGGCATTTATCTTGATGTCCTTGTGCTGAGCTGAATTTGGAGAATACTAACCCAGTTTAGTTTGCAGTACAGCAAGAGTATTTCACACAACGATGTTTTTAGTTTAGTTTTAGTTTAGTTTAGCTTAGAGATACAGCGCGGAAACAGGCCCTTCGGCCCACCGAGTCCACGCCGACCAGCGATCCCCGCACATTAACACTATCCTTCACTTGGGACAATTTTTGCATGTATGCCAAGCCAATTAACCTATAAACCTGGACGTCTTTGGAGTGTGGGAGGAAACCAAAGTACTCGGAGAAAACCCACATGGTCATGGGAAGAACGTACAAACTCCGTACAGACAAGCACCATTCTCCGCGGATTGTCACCTTGAATATGAACTTTGGAGCATGGAATGTGCACACATTGGTGGATAGTGCAACCAGTAACAGACCAGAGAGGAGAATCGCAAGAGAACTGAGAAGATGCCGGATTAACATAGCTGCCCTTTCTGAAACCTGGCGGACAGACGAAGGACAACTGAAGGAGGAGAAGGGTGGCTACACTTGCTTCTGGAAAGGAAAAGCTGCTGATGAGTCCAGGATTCATGGTGTTGGGCTTGCCGGCGGACAAAAGTGCTGGAGAAATTCAGCAGGTGCAGCAGCACCTATGGAGCGAAGGAAATAGGCAACGTTTCGGGCAGGAACCAGCTCACCTCTCTGAACTTCCTTATCCGGGAATCAGTGAGTGTATCATGACCATCCGTCTGGTGCTTGCCAATAACCAAATGGCAACAGTTGTGAGTGCCTATGCCCCTACTTTAGACTCTGAAGAGGAAGCACAAGAGACCTTCTACGCCTGCTTGGACGAGACACTGTCCACAATCCCCAGTGAGGATAAGATTATTCTCCTAGGAGACTTCAACACTAGGGTCGGCTGGGAAAGAGCACTTCCAGGAACTCCTCAACCGTGACAGCACAACTGAACCAGACATTACCCACCACATCCCCCAGAGTCCCATCAGAGAAGAAATGGAAGAACCTCCCACTATGACAGAGGTTCACGATGCCAACAAGAGCCTTAAGAAAAGCAAGGCCACCAGTCCAGATGGGATCCCAGCTGAAATCTTAAAGGAAAGTGTACCACATCCACACCCTACTCCTGAATGTCTGGGGAAAAGAAGAACTTCCCTCAGAACTCAGGGATGCTCTAATAGTGACCATTCAATATGATCATGGCTGATCATCCAACTCAGTATCCTGTACCTGCCTTCTCTCCATACCCCCTGATCTCTTTAGCCACAAGGGCCACATCTAACTCCCTCTTAAATATGGCCAATGAACTGGCTTCAACTACCTTCTGTGGCAGAGAATTCCAGAGATCCACCACTCTCTGTGTAAAAAATGTTTTTCTCAAATCGGTCCCTCGTATCCTTAAACTGTGACCCCTTGTTCTGGACTTCCCCAACATCGGGAACATTCTTCCTGCATCTAGCCTGTCCAACCCTTTAAGAATTTTGTAAGTTTCTATAAGATCCCCCCTCAATCTTCTAAATTCTAGCGAGTACAAGCTGAGTCTATCCAGTCTTTCTTCATATGAAAGTCCTGACATCCCAGGAATCAGTCTGGTGTACCTTCTATGTACTCCCTCTATGGCAAGAATATCTTTCCTCAAATTAGGCTATTTGGCCTTTAAACACACTAGGAACATAAAATTACTGCAGATGCAGTATAATGTGGATAAATGTGAGGTTATCCATTTTGGTGGCAAAAACAGGAAAGCAGACTATTATCTAAATGGTGGCCGATTGGGAAAGGGGGAGATGCAGCGAGACCTGGGTGTCATGGTACACCAGTCATTGAAGGTAGGCATGCAGGTGCAGCAGGCAGTAAATAAAGCGAATGGTATGTTAGCTTTCATTGCAAAAGGATTTGAGTATAGGAGCAGAGAGGTTCTATTGCAGTTGTACAGGGTCTTGGTGAGACCACGACTGGAGTATTGCGTACAGTTTTGGTCTCCAAATCTGAGGAAGGACATTATTGCCATAGAGGGAGTGCAGAGACGGTTCACCAGACTGATTCCTGGGATGTCAGGACTGTCTTATGAAGAAAGACTGGATAGACTTGGTTTATACTCTCTAGAATTTAGAAGATTGAGAGGGGATCTTATAGAAACTTACAAAATTCTTAAGGGGTTGGACAGGCTAGATGCAGGAAGATTGTTCCCGATGTTAGGGAAGTCCAGGACAAGGGGTCACAGCTTAAGGATAAAGGGGAAATCCTTTTAAAACCGAGATGAGAAGAACTGTTTTCACGCAGAGAGTGGTGAATCTCTGGAACTCTCTGCCACAGAGGGTAGTTGAGGCCAGTTCATTGGCTATATTTAAGAGGGAGTTAGATGTGGCCCTTGTGGCTAAGGGGATCAGGGGGTATGGAGAGAAGGCAGGTACGGGATACTGAGTTGGATGATCAGCCATGATCATATTGAATGGCGGTGCAGGCTCGAAGGGCCGAATGGCCTACTCCTGCACCTAATTTCTATGTTTCTATGTTTCTATGTTACTATTCATTCATGCAACTTAATGAGTATTTCAGTTTTTCATGACAACTTTTTAACAATAATAATTAAGATTAATTTCCCATAAAATGCCTTGCATAGTAGTAAATATTTTGATCGCAGACATTTAAACATCCAAGACAATAACAGACACCATTTGTACTCGCCTCCCAGTTCCACTAGTCCATGACAGCCAAAGCTCTCACACACAGTGCAGGTGATAAAAGATGAAGGTCCACCCTTGAGAGTTTCACTTGCTTGACAGTTCTTTTCATCAAACCATTCATTCTGCATTTTCAGTCAACCTGCCTTAATGTCAACCCCGTAAAAAAATACCATGTGTTCAAAATCTGCTGTGATTTTCCAGTCTGATTCTTTATATTATTCTAAGATGCTGCCTAACAGGAAACCAAACCCCCCATTTAGTGAGGTGGAATTGTAAATGTTCACAGTTTTTTTTTCCAAATGTTTAGCTTACACCATAAGTAGATAAACAATATGTCCACCATTTTCACTGACAAAGTGCAAGCTTAACTCTCTGACAATTGTGACACAGGTGCATTACTATAAGCCAGTTTTTATTTGCTTTCACTAATAAGTATCAACAATAAAATGCAAGAATTTTGTCCTATGCTTTTGTATCGTTCATTTCTACATAATAAAACATGTTATTGTAGTGCGTGGATCTCAAAAGGAAGCACAAAGTCCAGTGTTTTGAGAGGCACCTTTAATTATGTTCCTCCCGGTTGTAGGGAAGACCAAACGAGAGGAAGATGGCACCCAAACCCCTGCCTTTAAACCCTCTGGCTAAGGGCCGCCTCCGGACTGAACCACTCCCGTGCCGAGGGGTTCGACAGTATGATGGCACGATCCTTGGGAGCCGCCACAGGACCCCCCCCCCCCCCCAGAACCAAAGGCACAAAACGCACCGGCGGGCGCACGACCCGGCCGGCCCGCGTACGGAAGTCAGCCGATCCCGGGGCTTGCGGTAGCGTAGGTGGAGAGACAGGTCGAGGGACTGGCGGGAGGACAGGTGGAGGGACAGGTGGAGTGACAGGCGGAGGGAGCCGTGAAGGGGGGGCGCCCTCGAGGCCGAGGTTGAGCAACCAGCACCGGCTGGTCAATGTCCAGGTGCGCCGGCTTCAAACGGTCAATCGACACGGCCTCCGGCCGGCCCCCCATGTCCAGGACAGAAGTCGACTGCCCGTGTTCCAGCACCCGGAACGGGCCCTCGTATGGCCTCTGGAGTGGCGTCCGGTGGGCATCACGGCGCAGGAAGACGTAAGGGCAGTCCCTGAGGGCTGATGGCACGTGTGGGCGAAATGTCCCATGTCGGGACGGGTGCGAGCCTGCCAACTCGCTCGCGAAGCCGCTTTAGGGTGGATGAGGGCATTCCCTGCTGCCCCGACGCCGACGGCACAAACTCCCCGGGCACAGTGAGTGGTGAGCCGTACACGAGCTCCGCCGATGATGAGGCCAAGTCCTCTTTGGGAGTGGTCCGGATGCCCAGCATGACCCACGGCAACTCGTCCATCCAGTCCGGGCCGGTGAGTCGTGCCTTCAATGCCGCCTTCAGCTGCCGGAGGAACCTCTCCACCAGACCGTTAGCCTGCGGGTGGTAAGCCGTGGTGTGGTGCAGCTGCACCCCCAGCAAGCGAGTCATGGCTGACCACAGCTCGGAGGTGAACTGTGGCCCCCGGTCTGAGGAGATGTGCGCCGGCACCCCGAAGCGAGCAATCCAGTGCGCGGACAACGTACGAGCACACGTAGCCGTTGAAGTATCGTCCAACGGAATGGCCTCCGGCCACCGCGTGAAGCGGTCCACCATTGTAAGAAGGTGGGTGATACCCCGGGACGGTGGAAGAGGCCCTACAATGTCTACGTGGAGATGGTCGAATCGCCGGTGAGGAAGACCAAACTCCTGGAGAGGCGCACGGACATGGCGCTGGATTTTTGCCGTCTGGCACGGAATGCAGGTGCGAGCCCAATGGCCAACCTGCTTGCGCAGACCGTGCCACATGAAACGAGCGGCCACTAGTGCCGTTGTCGCCCGGATTGATGGGTGAGCCAGTCCGTGGATCACCTCGAACACCCTCCGGCGCCAGGTGGCAGGGACGATGGGGCGTGGCTGACCGAACGACACATCACACAGGATTGTCACTCCTCAAGGACCGAGAGGGACATCCACAAGGTGGAGGCCGGAGATGACAGTCCGGTAGGCGGGCGCCTCATCGTCCGTGAGCTGTGCCTCTGCCAGAGCAGAATAGTCAATTCCGGGTGCCACCTCGAACACGGCGTTGATAGCAGGGCGGGACAATGCGTCGGCCACCCGGTTCTCTTTCCCCTCAATGTAGCGGATAGATGTCGTATACTCCGATATGTAGGCCAATTGCCGCTGCTGTCGTGTGGACTAGGGGTCGGAAACCTTCGCCAGGGCAAAAGTGAGCGGCTTGTGGTCCGTGTAGGCGGTGAACGGGCGGCCCTCCAGGAAGTAGTGAAAATGGCGCACTGCCAGATACAGAGCCAGGAGCTCGCGATCGAATGCGTTGTATTTCGTCTGCGCACGGTTGAGGTGTCGGCACAGCACCAACCGCCGACACCGAAGCGTCCACCATGAGAGCAGTCGGGGCATCTTCCCGCGGGTGCACCAGCAGTACGGCCCGAGCAAGGGCCTCCTTCGCGCCACCAAAAGCTGCCCCCGCCTCGTGGGTCCATTCAACGTTCTTGTTCTGCCCACCCGCCAGAAGTTGATACAGGGGCCGCATGATGTGTGCCATGGATGGCATGAAATGATGGTAAAACGCCACCATGCCGACAAACTCCTGCAGGCCACGCACCGTGCGTGGGCGGGGAAACCGACGGATGGCATCGACCCTGTCAGGCAGGGTAACCGCGCCTTGCGCAGTCACGCGGTGGCCGAGGAAGTCAATCTCGGTTACACCAAAACGGCACTTGTCCAGGTTGATGGCCAAACCATGCTCGCTGAGCCACTGACAGAGCTGCCGAAGGTGGGCGCAGTGCTCCTACTGCGAGCGGCTGGCCACCAGGATGTCGTCCAGGTACACAAACACGAAATCGAGGTCGCGACAAACTCCGTCCATTAGGCGTTGAAAGGCCTGCGCAGCGTTCTTGAGGCCAAACGGCATCTGCATGAACTCATAAAGTCCGAATGGCGTGATGATCGCTGTCTTGGGTACGTCATCCGGATGAACTGGGATCTGCTTATAACCCCGTACCAGATCCACTTTTGAAAATATTGTGGCCCCAGCCAAATGGGCGGTGAAGTCCTGGATGTGGGGTACGGAAATCGGCCCCGAGCAAAGGCTGGGCGACGTCGGCAATGGTGAACCGCCACGAGAAATGGCAGGAGCCAAACACAATCGGAACCATGCGCACTCCATATGTGCGGATGGGGCTGCCATTCGCCGCGGTGAGGACGGGCCCCCGCTTACCGGAACGAATGTCGGCCAGCGAAGGGGGCAGGACGCTGAGCTCCGCTCCTGTATCCACGAGGAAGCGGGTCCCAGAGCGCCGATCCCAGGCGAAGAGGCGGTGAATTTGGTCGGCCGCCGCGGGGACTATTGGCAGCCGGCCCAGGCGTTTCCCGGGAATGTGCATGGCTGGCGGCATTGTCGTGCTGCAGCACCCCAGCGCTGATGGAAATAGCACCAGCGCCTCATGTTGGTGTTACTTGGAGCTTGCCTGCCCCTGTTGGTGGTGCCTGCAGCTTGCTGGCGCTGAACTGCAGGTGCAGTACCCCTCACTGCCGCTGGGGGTAATCGTACGGGCCGTCGGGCTGGAGCTGTCACTCGTTCCACAGCTCCCCCGCCCCACCGGAGGAAATCAGGAGCTGCCGGGTTGACGGCATCGGTGTGCCTGCCGACGGCCAGCGCGTTGACGTCATCAGGGCGCAACGACCTCAGCGCGACCCCGTCTCTGCTGACGTCCAGCGCGATGACGTCATCAGGGCACGCCATCCACAGTGCGTCAGCGCGCCTCCCGAGGGCCCTGAGGTCGGCAAAGGAGGCATCTGTGAGCTGCAGATGAATGTAGGCCGACAGCAGATGCAGGTATGTATATTCACATAGCAGGCACGGCGTGTGCCCATCCAGTAGATCCACCATCTCCTTTAGGAGGCTAGATGGCCATCGGTCACCTAGGCCCTCCATATGCAGGATCCTACCAGCACGCTCCATCCTGCTTAGGCTATAAATCTGGAGCAGGAGCTCCTTAAGGCCGAGATATTTATCAGTGTCCGGGGGGGCTGCGAGGAAGTCCGTGACCCCTTCAACCATGTCCTGGTCGAGGGCCCCCACCAGGTAATAGAAGCGGGTGGCATCGACCGTGATGCCCCGCAGGTTGAACTGGGCCTCCGCCTGCTGGAACCAGATGAACGGCCGGGTGGTCCAGAAGTTGGGCAGTTTCAACGAGACCGCGTCCAGAGACAGGGCTGGACCGGGCCGGCCTGTGAGGAGGTAGGGCTTTCTCTTCTCTCCATCATGACACCAATGAGCGTCGGGGTCACCAATGTAGTGCGTGGCTCTCAAAAGGAAGCACGAAGTCCAGTGTTTTGAGAGGCACCTTTTATTATGTTCCTCCCGGTTGTAGGGAAGACCAAACAAGAGAAAGATGGCACCCAAACCCCTGCCTTTAAACCCTCTGGCTAAGGGCCGCCTCCGGACTGAACCACTCCCGTGCCGAGGGGTTCAACAGTATGATGGCACGACCCTTGGGAGCCGCCACATTATCCTTTTTCAGTAAAAGAAGGCAGAAAACTAATTGTTAATTAAACTGCAACCAAAATAAAATACTAATTAAACAACTAACAGCAAAAGTGTAAATGCACTGTATTCTTGAACCAATAATTATGTTGATGAATTATTTGCTAATTACTTACCGTAGAAAATGTGAGCTTAAAGATGACATTTCTTTCTGGTCCATTCTTCAGTTGAGTGCATTGACCTGATTGCCAAACAGGAGAAAAGATAACTATCTGCTGGAGATCCTCCTCATTAAGCTCATTATGTCAATTCACATAACGGATGGAAAACATAGCAACATCTGCTTTCAAACCCACATTCGCGGTTTACTGCCTCGTGTGAAATACTATGTGTCGGGAATTTAGCCTGTATATAGAACCAGCATATATAATTAATTTCAACAAGCCATACACATCAACAGAAGTAAATATTCATAAATGTAGCTTAGTAGAGTGTCCCAAGAAACTTTCTGGGCACGACTGCCAAAATTCAACTTTAAAAAAAGGAGTCCAAAAACATAGTTCAAGAATTTGGTTTTACATCACATCTTAACAATGGAGAATATAAACATGAATCAGAGTGGTTATGGCCTGGATTTGAACATTCACCAAGGTTCAATGTAATCAGGGACATGCAAGAGAAACAAATGCAATAACTAGAGATCTTGGATGGTTTCTTATATCTTCGGCTGCTAATTCTGCATTGTGGGCATATTTCTATATGTGTTTCAAATTTCCAGAGTAGGTTAAGTTTTAGTCCCTTTATAAATCCTCACATTTGTTGTGATATAAATAGATCTTTACTTCATATGAGTTTTATCTTTCCTTCATCTTACATCATTATTTTAACTATTTGTACTAACTTCTGTCTTCAACAGTCTCTTCTGCCTCAAGCCAATTTTACAATTCACTTTATTTTCAAATAAATTAGATTGTTTGCCCACATTGTCTGCTCACTTGGGTAAATCTATAACAGTTACTGGACTCCATGGACGTATCCCATAGATCATTTCATGCATAATGTGGAATGTATCTTGCCTTGTGCCAGTGGTATAAAAATGTGATTTCCTTTGTATATACGATGTGAAACAGTGCTACAAACTGACAAAATCCATCTGACCGAGTTTGAATGGGAGACACTCCTGGCATTTAAGTCCACAGCCTCCTTGGTGAACATCCAATCAAGTTACTTGTCATGCTGTTCAACAAAATTAAATCATCTTATCGTGATTACCAAATTGTAATCTTCATTTGGATGCAAATGTTCACACTGAAGACTGAAACCATCATTTACATTAGTTCAGTGTAGTTTCTTGTCACATGTAAAGAGGTACAGTGAAAAGCTTTTTGTTGCTACTATCCAGTCAGCGGAAAGACATTACATGATTGCACTCGAGCCATTTACAGTGTACAGATACATAATAAGGGTAACAAAGTCCGATCACGGATAGTCCCAGGGTCGCTAATGAGGTAGAAAGTAGTTCAGGACTGCTCTCGGGTTGTGGTAGGATGATTCAGTTGTCTGATAACAACTGGGAAGAAACTGTCCCTGTATCTGGAAGTGTGTGTTCTCACACTTCTATTCCTTTTACATGTAAATGCATAATAAATGTATGCAATGAATAACATAATAGATTTATACAATCGCTTCTCCGTGGATTGTCACCTTGTCATGGTGGTGTGGATCTGAGATCCTGAGAGCGATACCGTCTGGAGCTATGCTCCTAGTACGGCCACCCATGGCAGTAAGGTCGAGGGGGAAGTCTCTAACAAAGAGCAATCCAACCAAGACCTTAACGGTGGAACAGGCAGAGGATGATGGCTGACCTTAGTGGAATGTCACAACGGCTGGGAAGGCAGATGAAGACTGCAGCAGAAAAGGGTCTCTGGTTGCCACTGGATCCTGACCCAGATCTGTCACGGACCATGGGGTGGCTGTCTGTGCACCAGTCTCTCCACATTAAACAAAGTCATGCACAGGTGTCCTCCATATAGGAAATAACATCCTGGATACACCCATGGTCAGCCATGACCCAGGGGGTCCGAAGAAGAAGATTAACATTAAATAACTGTGCACTGACCTGGATAATATTTTGATTATGGTCCTCTCTTTACACCCACGGGACTCTAAGTATCCATGAATTATTTTTATTGAGCATCACTATATATTTAACTCTGTGCAACCAGATGCTCAAAGCATATTTGGCAAATACACTATCTGAATAACGACAGTTGTTCTGAGATATAAGCAGGAGCAACAGTCAGCTCAAGCCCGGCAGCAGCATGATAGCCTCTCAGGCAGTGAAGCTGGTTGCAACCATCTGAGTAAATAAGCAATTTTAAAAAAGTCATTTCAATATGCCACCTGGGACAAGGTATTAACATTTGAGATCTGTCAGCTTGTATATTCTTTTTTCAACTAGGCCCACTTCCATTTCCTAGAAGCTGAAATTTGCGATTTGCGATAATATACCTATTGAAGCAGTTAGCTACCTCGACCAAACACGTGGCAAAATCTGCAGTAAAAAGACAACTGATCCGTATATTCCCCAGACCATTCCCTTCCCAGTTTCACACTCTTTCATTTCCTTTTCTCTGAACTTTGCATCATCTTGATCTAAATGTACCAATGATACCTGCCACCTTCTCTCCATGTGACAGTCACAGTCTTGCCACTATACACAGAAATACATCCTAAATTATTTTGTTAATCCATTACTGTATACCTTACACTTACATCCCTAGTTCTGAACATAATTCTAAGAAGAAGTTGTTTCTTCATATTAACCCTATGAAACCCTTGCAATATGTTGCACATTTCGTTTTTTTAATTTAGTTTAGTTTAGAGATACAATGCGGAAGCTCGCCCATCAGTCCACCGAGTCCGCGCCGACCAGCGATCTCCGCACACTAACACTATCCTTCACACAGTAGAGACAATTTACAATTTTACCGAAGCCAATTCAAATTCAGATTCAATTTTATTGTCATTGCACATTTCAGTGCAACAAAATGGTTTAGCCTTGCAGTCATAACATAGAATAAATAACAAAACACACACTCAACACAGTTTAACATCCACCACAGTGAGTCTCCTCACTGTGATGGAAGGCAAAAAGTCCTAAAGTCCTTGTCTCTTCCCTCCTTGCTCTCCCTCTGCGCTGAGGCGATCCAGGCCTCCGATGTTGTGACCCCGCCGGGTGATAGTAAGCAAGTCCCGCAGCTGAATCCGAGCTCCGCGAACAGGCCGGTTGAAACTCCACGGCCCAGGGCGGTCGAAGCTGCCGAAGCTGCCGCCCTCCAGTCCAGTGGACGAAGCTGTAGTTGCGGGAGCTCCGGAAAAACAGTTCACCAACCTGTGACCTGCGAGCTCCTGACGATGTCGTCCACTGGTCCGCGGCCGGGCCTCCGAGGCTCCGAAGTCGGGTCGGAGGTTGGGTCGCAACGCCACCACAGCCCGAAGTCGGCCAGCCTCGCGTTGGTAAGTCCTGACTCTGCCTCCGAAGCCTCGAGGTCGGTCCCAGTTGGAGGCCGCCAGCTCTGCGATAGGCCTCGGCGCAGACCGAGGAGGAGACGGGGGGTTACGGCAAGAAAGTTCGCATCCCCCCCAAAGGAAGTCAAAAAACATGTTTCTCCCACCCCCCCACACATATACAACTAAATAAACCAAAATAAACTGTAACAACGGGACAAAAGAAAACAAAAAAAAGAAAAGACAAACGGACTTTTCGGCACAGTGTTCGGCACGGACTTGTAGGGCCGAGATGGCCTGTTTCCGTGCTGTAATTGTTATATGGTTATATGGTTATATGGACTGCAGGCGAGCCGCAACTGCAAGGCAGCGCCGCCACTTCCGGAATTAACTACAATTAACTACAAGCCTGTACGTACTTGGAGTGTGGGAGGAAATCGGAGCATCCGGAGAAAACCCACGCAGCTCATGGGGAGAACGTACCAACTCTGTACAGTACAAACTCCGTACAGGTACAATGTTTAGGAAAGAACTGCAGATGCAGGTTTAAACCGCAGATAGACACAAAAAGTTGGATTAACTCAGTGGGTCAGACAGCAACAGTGGAGAAAAGAAATCAGTGACGTTTAGGGTCAGTTCTGAAAAAGGGTCTGGAGCCGAATTGTCATCTATTCCTTTTCTCCAGAGATACTGTTTGACCTGCTGAGTTAATCCAGCTTTTTGTGTCTATCTTCTGTACAGGTATAAACTCCGTACATTGGAAATGAAAGCGGGAAAAGCTGGAAATACAATGAAAATACATATAATGTTTCAGGCCTCCCTTTGATCATTTTCTTTCTATGGAAGATCATTTTTCATTTTGTTTTATATCTCACTTTTGGTTACATATAATTCTATCTTGTACTTTCTCTAGTATGGAGGGGAGGAGTTGTACTTTGCCCCCCAGCTGTCTTTTAAAACATAAACCAGATTTGTCCTAGATTTATTATTACTGGCCCCGCCACTGTATTCTCTTCTAGAAGTAAGCCCAATATTTTGTTTACATTTTTTCAGCCTTTTTAGCCTTGTAGCCTCATTATAGTGTTGCTGCTTTTTGTGATTTATGCACTGCTGTTCACAAATTTCCTTGCCCATTTATCTCATTTAGTTTCTTATTTTCATTGAATAAGTAATTTCTTTATTAATCTTATTAATTGATCCAACAATCTGCAAATCCTTGTACTTTTGCCATATTATTAATTGTAGTGAAAATTGGTTTCCTTCTGGAAACCTCAATGCATAATTCCTCAATGTATAAGTCCAAATAATGATGTACATAGGAACCAACATTTGCAGCAGAGATCCCAGGGGAAAGCATTTGCCATTTTCTGCCAGGTGGAAATCCCATCCTATTTTTCTTTCTGCTGTCATCCTGCAATCTGTTCTGCTTCCTGGCCTCTGACGCTGGAGACCACGCCTGTTGTCAGGAATCTCTAATGTGATACTTCACTGATGGCTTTCTGAAAAGATAAAGCACAGAAGCAGATCCCTTGACCCATCGAATCCATGCCGACCAAATTTGACACCAATCCTATTGCGATATGGGGAGAAGGCAGGAATGGGGTACTGATTATGGATGATCAGCCATGATCACATTGAATGGTGGTGCTGGCTCGAAGGGCAGAATGGCCTATTCCTGCACCCATTGTCTATTGTCTATTGTCCTCCACTCATCCCATGTTTATTATCCCAACATTTTCATCAACTGCCCCCTCGGTTCTATCTTACCAATATATAGTAATTTGTGGTGGCCAATTAAACTACAACTGTGCATCTTTGGTAAGCAGGAGGAAACTGGACCACACAGACAAAACCCACATATCACAGAGAGAACGTGCAGACTCAGATAGCACCCGAGCTCAATTGTAAATGGTTTATCTCACTCTGGTCCAGATCCGAAAAGTAGCTTTAGAGATGCTGCCTGACCTGCTCAGTCACTGCAGCACTTTGTGTATTTTTTTACAATACCAAAGTTGTTTTGTCATTTAATCCTCCATTGTCAGAGTGAGGCCCAGCGCAAATTGGAGGAACAGCACCTCATATTTTGCTTGGGTAGTTTACACCCCAGCGGTATGAACATTGGCTTCTCTAACTTCAGATACTGTAGCCCTTGCTTTCTCTCTCCATCCCCTCACCTTCCCAGTTCTCCCACTAGTCTTACTGTCTTCGATTACATTCTATCTTTGTCCTGCCCTCTCCCCTGACATCAGTCTGAAGAAAGGTCTCAACCCAAAACTTCACCCATTCCTTCTCTCCAAAGATGCTGCCTGACATCTGCGGAGTTACTCCAGCATTTGTCTGGCTGACATATAAAAGCTATACCAGTTTTGATACATATGCTATCATTTTGTTTGCTGAAGTTCAAAAAGTTGAGTGTGAATAAGGAAAAATGCTCACTTTAAACCAATTAACGGTTCTCAGATCAAATCAGATTAAGTAGTACTGTTTTTCAAACGACACCGATCCAAGACTACATGTCAAAGCCTAACCTCAGAAGAACAGCCTATAATCTCCAGCTTTGTATATCCATTTCTCACATGGTTTGTCTTTCAGGGGCCAATGTACAGTAAACTATATTAGTGAATTACTATCAACTCAACCGGGATTGCCGGCGCCTCCTTAGCTGATGACCTGAACGCTTTTTATGAAACATCACCCCTAACTCGCCAGGCTAACAACATTGTCAGCGCGCTGGCTAGTGAGGCTGGAGTGAGGCACACTGCTGGGGATGTGCATACATTCTCGGTGCCCGAGCACGACATGAGGAGGGCTCTGATGTGTGTGAACACAAGGAAAGCTGTAGGCCCAGATGGTATATCTGGGCGAGTAATAAAGTCTTGTGCTAATCAGCTAGCTCCAGTGTTCACCACAATATTCAACCTCGCCCTGGCCAAGTCTGTGGTCCCTGCCTGCTCCAAGAGATCCACTATTGTGCCAGTGCTAAAGGGCTGTCCCATGAGCATGCGACTCCATGTGGCAAGCGCGACCTAACGTGTTTCTTCAAAATGTTGAAAATAACAATTAAAACGATGGCAATGGCCATGAAGAATATGGTGGACATGGCTATTATTAATGCGTTTCCACGGTGTTCTTGTCCCACCTGATGTACTTTGTGCGTTTCATGTAAAATGGGAGAGTTTGCATTGATGCCTGTGGTACTGCCTGAACTGCTTGAAGACTGCCTGTTGCTTGAGCCGTATGGCCTCGCGGGGCCGGTCCCACTTCGATCGTCGGAGCCGTATGGAGTTGTGCGGAGCTGGTCCCGACATCGCACGGGGCTCCGAGCAAAAAATTACCGTGTTCAAAATTTCCATGCGGCAATGGGTTGCCGGCCCGCAGCCACCTCGACGCTGTACGCACCGCTTCGAAGGGCGTGCGCAGCGTCTCGACGCCGTACGCAGCGTCTTGATGCCGTACGTCACGCGCGAACTTCCCGCGGACTTCGCTCGAACTTCACGTCACGCGCGAACTTCCCGCGGACTTCGCTCAAACTTCACATCACTCACTCGACCTCCGCGCAGCCCCCGCTTCCGGTTTAGTCGCGCTCGCCGCATGCAGGTCGCATGCTCGTGGGACAGGCCCTTAAGAATCCCTCTCCAGCCTGCTTGAATGACTACCGACCGGTGGCCCTCACCTAAGTGGTCATGAAATGCTTCAAGAGGCTGATCAAGAACTACATCTGTGCCTGCCTCCCCCGCACCATGGATCTGCTGCACGGATGATGCGGTCTCCCAGGTTCTGCACACCACTCTCACTCACCTTGACAGCCAGAAGGGGGGCTATATGAGGATGCAGTTCATTGACTTCGGTTCAGCTTTCAACACCATAGTCCCCACCAGAATTACTGATAAGCTGCTGGAACTGGGACTGAACACCCCCTGTGTGCCTGGGTCCTGGACCTTCTGACCGCAAGGCCCCAGGTGGTCAAGATGAGGGGAGATATCTCCAACCCCCTCACCCTGAACACAGGATCCCCCCAGGGTTGTGTCCTCAGCCCCCTACTGTACTCCCTATGCACACATGACTATGTGGCCAGGTTCAGCTCCAACTCCATCATCAAGTTTGCTGATGACACAGTGGTGGTGGGCCTGATCTCCGATAACGATGAGAAGGCCTACATGGAAGAGGTGGCTGACCTGGCACTCTGGTATCAGAACAACAGCCTCCTCTTGAATGTACACAAAAATGCTGGAGAAACTCAGCGGGTGCAGCAGCATCTATGGAGCGAAGGAAATAGGCAACGTTTCGGGCCGAAACCCTTCTTCAGCCTTCTCTTGAATGTCACTAAAACTAAGGAGCTGATTGTGGTCTTTAGAAGGGCACAACAACCGAGGACGTACACGCATCTAGGGATAAATGGGACTACTGTGGATTGGATGAGTAGCTTTAAATATCTGGGAGTCCAAATCACCGAGGATCTGACATGGACAACTCACACTGCCGCACTTGTGAGAAAGGCAAGGCAGCGCCTTTACCATCTCAGGCAGCTGAGGAAATTCAATCCTTCTACTCTGGTGCTGTAGAAAGTATCCTGACCGGAAACATCTTAATCTGGTTTGGCAACAGCTCTGGCCAGGACAGGAAGGCTCTGCAGAGAATAGTGCGTTTGGCTGAATGCACAATGGGAACTACACTCCCCCCCCCACCCCCACCTGCAGGACCTATACACGAAGAGGTGCAGATCCAGAGCCAGCAAGATCATGAAGGACCACTACCACACCAGCAACGGACTGTTCCAGCTGCTACGGTCAGGCACACGCCTCCGCTGTCACACTGCAAAAACAGAGGATGAGACGGAGTTTCTTCCCACAGTCATCAGGACTGTAAACTCTGATCTCACTGGGGCGTAATTGCTGTTGTGTCTTTTTTTTTAATGTAAATACTGGTTCTGTTCTGTTCTGTTCTGTTCAGTTGTTCTGTTGTTTTGCACAATCCCACAGGCATTCCCGCTTTCATTTCACTGTACATCTTGTATCTATATATGTGACAAATAAACTTGACTTGACTTGACAGGTAGTTTTTGTCTTGTTCACTAAGAACTAAATTGAAGTTCGCTAAATTAATTTAACTTGAGAGCCTTTGGGCAGAGCATCTGATAAGTCTTTATTCAATGCATGTCAAGTTCAAAGAAAAGAAAAGAGAAGCTTTTATCCCAACTTGTCAGTCTCAGAATTAACATCCAAAGATATTTTCATTCATGTATCATTCTAGTTGTTTTCAAAATATTTTGGGCAGCAATAACACAACAAAATCTATTTTACTTCGGAGTCACGTGAGTGACTAAGTGAAGACCCCGTCCAGTACGCATGCGTGTCATATCATCTATCGCATTGCGTGACGACTGGCAGGGTGTACGTGATTCTCCTGCCAGCAACAGACCTGAGGTAAGTTTTTAAAAATACTTTCAGGTTTTTTAAATCTTCTTGCAGGAACCTCTACTTAGAGGTCCTGCTAAAAGTCCGGGGCTAAGTCGAGACGGAGGGGAGACCCCAGTCGTGAACTTCAGGGAACCCCGGTCACGGGGAATCCCGCCCACGCACCTAGGCGCTCGGAACCACGGAAAGCGGGTAGCGAACGGCGGTAAATTCACCTTTGAGCCGCTGGCAGTAGAACCAGCGACTTCATATGGTGGAGAACCCGCTCGGGAGACCGCGGAATACGGGGAGCGGACGGCAGCAGATTCGCCCTCAACCCGCTTCGGAGAGCGTGGAATACGGGGAGCGACCTGAGAACCCGCTCCGTAGACTGCGGGATGCGAGGAGCGGACGGCAGTAAGTACTGTGCCGCTGGCAGTTAAACCAGCGGCTTCATATACCCCCCCCCCCCCCCCCCGAAGCAGGATAACCCCGGCAATCCCTTTGATAGGGACCGTGGGGATATCCTGGCTGCAGTTACTGCGGGGATACCCAGATGGGGGGAGGGGGGAAAGAAAGCCCCAGCTGGAGAACACCGTGGAGAAGCCCTGTTATAAGGGACCACGGAGAAAAAGCTGGGGGGGGAGAAATAACCCGCAATGGAGTGTTTCTACAAAGACCACAGAGGAACCCCACCTGTAACAAACCACGACCACGAGACCAGCATCGGGAGGAGTGTTGCCCCGCAGCAGAAGATTTTAAAAGGACATGCAGGTAAATTCCTTACTCGAAAGTCATTGTGTGCTGTTTTGTGAGAATATGTTACAGGAATGGACGCTGGCGGGAGCAACTGTGATCGCATATCCCGCATGGAGCGGTTGATGGATCAGAAGCTCCAATGTGACATGCTCCGGTATATGGAGCCTTGTCACTAGGGGGTCCTTGGATGCCCATAGCAGCACCTTATTGAGGGTTGCATAATGCAGCTCCCTCGACAGAGGGGTGTATTAGGAGTCACTTCTGGGCTGACTCTGAAGACAGGGGTTTGGCTGAAGAAACCACAAGTGTGCAGGGGTGCAGGAACAACACTACCAGCAGCAGGAGCTCGACGAGTGGCCATCGGGTTCAGGAAGGCCACATCATCACGCAAGACCTCACATCTTCGACGGCAGCACCCCTACGCACCCACCAGCAAACCACGATGAACTGAAGCTGGTGAAAGCTTGAAGGCCGTACAACCAGGACAAAGGTCTTTTTTAGGCCACAGCCCAGAACGGCCTTCATTGCAAGATGCGCCAACCTCGTACGCGAGCTCCTCTACCTCCAGGGGCAGATGTAAAATCATGCACACATGTTTGAGGCAGCTCCTGGTCGGGTTGCATAAGTCCTCCCATTCGGATAAAGGTATGGAACATCATCGATGATGTCTCCAGTACGGATACAAGTTGGTAATATTAAACTGGTTTGAATATTTACACTGGTTTGGGATAACATAAGATTAGTTTATACTGCACACAGGTATGGTTGGAATTGCCTTTCAAGACAAGGCTCACAAGAATGGGATGTGGACTGATCATTGTCAACAGCCTCAACCCGCATGTGCAGTATAGACTTTTCTGAATAACTTCCATGTGATCATTTCCGCTCACAGGGTTGAAGATATTTGAAATTTAACTGGATGAGGCAATGATTCACTCAGTGGCGTTACAATGGGCTAACTCCAGTTTCAAGATTATTTACCAAATCACTGCTATCAATGCTTCGACTGCACAGAGCTAACAAATAAGTAGTATGGCCAATCTGGATGATATAGAACATACTGTATTTTACTAAATTCGCCTTATCAGCCACATAGCTATATTTGAGGAATTGGTTCTCACCCGTCCAGTTAAATTTAAATTAAGTTGATACCAACTGAAACTATTGATTGTTGGGATACAATCATCCATTTATTGGTCTGGTATCAGCTCAGAGACAAAAAATTAGACCTCTGCTATTTTTAGCTGAAACAATCAAAGTCACAATGATGGACAGCTTTGCTCCACTAAAACCTCTTATCCGTAAATCTTCAGTCACTTCCGAACTGATGCTATTGCCCAAAGATGGGAATTTACTAATACCATCTCTAGTTACGGAGGCAGATGGGATTAGCATGAGTTATCATGTGTTCAGTCATGGTATCAACTGCCAATGGACACCAGGTGCATTCTGGGCATTAAAGAGTGTGTGGATATGCATATACGGCATGCACAAGTCCAAGGTGATACACTTTGGTGGTGCTATATGTTAATCACAAAGGTACAATAAAATCAAAGTATCCGGTGATAGTTTTACCAAACCACATTTAGCACTGGTGTATTATTATGCAAAATAAATGACAATACAGAATGAATGTGTGATCACAAAGTATTTAATGACAATGTGGATTGATAGAACACTAACTATTGAGTTGCTTGCATCCAGGTTTAATCAACAGTGAACGAGGCATACAGTGGCGAAGGGTGCATTCTCGCTAGACTAGGGAGGAATGGTCTTTTATGTCTTCCTTCATTTGGTCTCAATAGACGGGTTTTGCAAAATTCAGCAAGATTCCCGCTTCCGGATTTCATAGTGACTGCCTGGATTATACACCTATGGCTCCTGCTGAGGCGAAGAATTAACATAAAACCTTACATGGTTAATTCCGGATAAAAAGATACTGGTTCAGTTGTGATGTTGAAACCATCCTCTGCATGATATAATCAATCATAGACTTACAGACTCTGAGAAATCGTTTCTGCGGCTTGGGTTGTCAAACCATGAGCGTTAGAATGCTCACTACAGATTGCAGGGATAGCACCATATAGCAGCTATCTGCATAGGAGATGGGAAGCATTGTTTATGCTTCCTTACGTTTAACTCGGCACGGATGACTGACACATTAAAATTCAGTTTTATGGGATTATAACATTAAGTTACTATTCCATTACTGTGCCTTAAGTACCTCCTAATCATTTGGCTGATGAGTACATAAACCACTCTGTCCGGTTCTCACCCTCTGATATCCAGAGAATGAAGGTATCGTCAGCTTAAAACCTCCCAGGTTTAGGGACGCAGAGATATGGGTTGTTAACATTGTACTACATCACTTCACTGATGGGCATCAGCAACATCCCTGCCCATGGTCATACTCACGTACTAATGATTACATGACACTGAGTACAGGGCTATGGGTCCAGTCATTGCAACACTGGATAGGATGATCATATCTGTGGGCTATAATCACATGTTTTGTTTGTGATTAATCAAGCAGATTAGACAGGGACACAAGACCAAACTAGAGTTGCATAACCCATGGACCTTGGGTTGTGTGTGATCACGCATTTACACCAGTATGTCAAGGTTCCTAAGAGCTTTATAGACTGACAGCAATATTATTAGTTACGTAAAATGTTGTTAGAAGGAATCACTACGAACCTTCTCCAGATGGTTATATGGGTCTGGCATATACAGGAGAGTACATTGACATTGAGTCTCACTCCAACAGGACTGCTATATCTCAGCAGCAGGGATGGACCACATCCTAGTGGTTGCAGGATGGTCAAACTATTGATCTGTCCAAATATTCAGAATAAACCTATTGCCAGATCAGGGGTATTTGCCAACTCTATGTTAGGTATGGTTCATACTTCCTCTAGATTGAGGGAGGTTACTATTGCCACTATTATTCATTAATAGCATCAACATGTCTATATCTATGTCATGTCTGAATGCATTCTTAATGTTCACTCATCATTGGCCTACTGATGCAGTGTATGACGCCTGGACTCAGTTCCACGGCATGAAATCACAGAGCTTTAAAATCTTCACGTAGTCACTCGCGTGACTCCGAAGTAAAATAGTAAATCTTCACGAGAACTTACCAGCTTGAAGTTTGATCTTTATTTTATGAGGAGTAACGTTGAGGGATTATGTGCCCTCCGCTCCCAGCCCTCTATCATAAAGTTCAACAGGTATTATGGTTCTCTTATCTTACTATGTTCAGTTCAACAACTGTTTTCTGTGATTTCACACCGCTGCTTTGAAGATTGACATGCATGCGTACTGGACGGGGTCTTCACGTAATCCCTCAACGTTACTCCTCATAAAATAAAGATCAAACTTCAAACTGGTAAGTTCTCGTTTAATCTTACTATTAATTCCAAGTTTAATCTAAATGTTAAAATTGTTACCGGTCTAATGGAATAAACCGCATTTGCTCTCTCAATTGTCTACTTCCTCAAAGGTTTAGTTTGAAATAAATCTAATTGGCTTATATTTATAATACGATCATTAGATATGTTATTCAGGTGCTTGTGAAAATGTTTAACGTTTAGTTAGCAGCTTCTTTGCTCTGAGAAAATGGTTACTCTCACGGGGAAAAGTCGACGCAAGATTGATCATTTTAAGATGATGAACAGAAATGTCTTCTTTCCGAAGAAAATGAACCAGGTCCTCCGCCCCCTCGAGTTTTAAAGGTCGATTTGTTGAAGGTATTCAAGGCTAAGAAAGACACATTGGTTAACTGTTGAGGAGCAAGAATTGAGGAATGGACAGAAAAGTGGAGCTGAAGCCAACAACAGATCAATCATCCTTTACTGAATGGAGGAGCTGTTCAGGCAAATGCTCCTTGTTCACAAGTTCACAAGTTATAGTAGAATTAGGCCATTTGGCCCATTGAGTCTACTCCGCCATTCAATTGTGTCTCCTAATTCCAGCCTCCCCATAACCCTTCTAATAAAGAATTTGTCTATCTCTGCCTTAAAAACATAAGCTAACATTCTTCTTGTGTATTTATGCATTTAACTTTACAATATAATCCTTTTACCAATATTATATTTTTAAATGATTTACATTTAAATAAGGAACCATTCAAAAATACGGCAGTTCTGAATTTTGTATGATTTAGTCCCTTCCCCTATTTTAATCGCGTGCATTGGCAGATCCTATACTCTACGGTTCAGTGTAATTCTACCTGCATTCATTTTCATTCTCCAGTCTGCCTTTCCCACTATTTGGAAATTAGTGTGGATGGGCAGAATTCTACTGTAGTGGACATCTTGTCTTACATCAAAGATAGACACAAAATTCTGGAGTAACTCAGCGGGACAGGCAACATCTCTGGAGAGAAGGAATGGGTGACGTTTCAGGTCGAGACCCGTCTTCAGACTGATGTCAGGGGAGTGGGCGGTATAGAGATAAAATGTCGTTGGAGACAGTAAGACTGGTAGAAGAACTGGGAAGGGGGAGGGGGATGGAGAGAGAGGGAATGCAAGGGCTACTTGAAGTTAGAGAAGTCAATGTTCATACTGTTGGGGTGCAAGCTACCTAAGCGAAATTATATGCCTGTCAGTAAACCTTTACCAGTATCAGTTTAAAAAAAAAATCCAAGTTCACCTGTTGGAGGTATGAGCTATTTACACCCAGGCAGTTGTGGGCATTAGGTTGCTTGGGACCTAATGGACTAGCTCCAAAACCAATAACATTTCAGGAATGGGAATTAGGCAGGGGATCAGAGGGTATGGAGAGAAGGCAGGTACGGGATACTGAGTTGGATGATCAGCCATGATCATATTGAATGGCGGTGCAGGCTCGAAGGGCCGAATGGCCTACTCCTGCACCTAATTTCTATGTTTCTATGTTTCTAGACACGGTTAAATGAGAGTGCCAAATTAGTCCAAAACACGTGCCGAAAGAGAAATGGAAGAAGATTAGAATATCAAAATAGTAAACAAAGAGACTGAAATAGAATAAATAAATTCAGAAATTGCAGTCAGAAACAGGTATTGTATTGTATTGTATTGTATATCTTTATTGTCATTTCCTGAGTATTCACATACCCAGAGGAAACAAAAAAACGTTGCTCAACCAGTGTCCATTCAGTGTACATGAAAAATAAATAGAAATAAAAAAATACATGTATCATGAACAAATTTAACACTCTACTAAACATTCAACAGGCGTTCCGACCGGCAGCGGCACAACAGTGGCTCTGCTGCAGTGTGGGGGTTTGTGCGCGATACTTGGCAGGGGGCAAAGTCCATTTAGCAGTCTTATAGCCTGTGGGAAGAAGCTGAGGAGCATCCTGCTGGTTTTGCAGCTAATGCTCCTGTACCTCTTCCCAGATGGCAGGATGGAGAAAATGTCATGCGATGGGTGGTAAGGGTCTTTGATGATGGAGATGGCTCTGCTGATACATCTCTTCCTGTATATGTCCAGCAGGAAGGGGAGTGGAGCACCAATAATCCTGCTGGCGGTCTTCACTATCCTGTCCAGTTGGTGCCGTTCGTACGCCTTGCAGCTCCCGAACCAGGAAGTGATGCCGTATGTCAGTGTGCTCTCGACAGTCCCCCTATAAAAAAAGTCCGTAGGTGTGTAGTGGGGAGGCCTGCTTTACGTAGTCTTTGGAGAGGGTGTAGTCGCTGCTGGGCTCTTTTGACCAGAGCTGTGGTGTTCGCCGTGGACGTCAGGTCATCAGACAGATGTAGTCCTAGGAACTTCATGCTGCTGACCCTTTCCACATCAGCTCCGTCGATGTGCAGAGGTGTATGGTGTTGTTTCCCCGCCCTCCTGAAGTCAACCACCATCTCCTTAGTTTTTCCCACGTTAAGAATGAGGTTGTGCGATTTGCACCAACCTGTGAGCAGCTCCACCAGGTGAGTTGATCATGGGGAACAAGGATGTGGCGGAACAATTGAATAACTACTTTGGTTCCGTCTTCACAAAGGAAGACATAAATAATCTGCCGGAAATAGCAGGGGCCCGCGGGGCAAAGGAGTTGGAGGAATTGAGTGAAATCCAGGTTAGCCGGGAAGTGGTGTTGGGTAAATTGAATGGATTAAAGGCCGATAAATCCCCAGGGCCAGATAGGCTTCATCCCAGAGTACTTAAGGAAGTAGCTCCAGAAATAGTGGATGCATTAGTAATAATCTTTCAAAACTCTGGAGTAGTTCCAGAGGATTGGCGGGTAGCAAACGTAACCCCACTTTTTAAGAAGGGAGGGAGAGAGAAAACGGGGAATTACAGATCAGTTAGTCTAACATCAGTAGTGGGGAAAACTGCTAGAGTCAGTTATTAAAGATGGGATAGCAGCACATTTGGAAAGTGGTGAAATCATTGGACAAAGTCAGCATGGATTTACGAAAGGTAAATCATGTCTGACGAATCTTATAGAATTTTTCGAGGATGTAACTAATAGCGTGGATAGGGGAGAACCAGTGGATGTGGTGTCTGGACTTCCAGAAGGCTTTCGACAAGGTCCCACATAAGAGATTAGTATACAAACTTAAAGCACACGGCATTGGGGGTTCAGTATTGATGTGGATAGAGAATTGGCTGGCAAACAGGAAGCAAAGAGTAGGAGTAAACGGGTCCTTTTCACAATGGTAGGCAGTGACTAGTGGGGTACCGCAAGGCTCAGTGCTGGGACCCCAGCTATTTACAATATATATTAATGATCTGGATGAGAGAATTGAAGGCAATATCTCCAAGTTTGCAGATGACACTAAGCTGGGGGGCAGTGTTAGCTGTGAGGAGGATGCTAGGAGACTGCAAGGTGACTTGGAAAGGCTGGGTGAGTGGGCAAATGTTTGGCAGATGCAGTATAATGTGGATAAATGTGAGGTTATCCATTTTGGTGGCAAAAACAGGAAAGCAGACTATTATCTAAA
The DNA here is from genome assembly GCF_028641065.1 of Leucoraja erinaceus. Classification (NCBI taxonomy): domain Eukaryota; kingdom Metazoa; phylum Chordata; class Chondrichthyes; order Rajiformes; family Rajidae; genus Leucoraja; species Leucoraja erinaceus. The sequence continues at coordinate 18,361,136 of NC_073378.1, forward strand.
TGGTGGCCGATTGGGAAAGGGGGAGATGCAGCGAGACCTGGGTGTCATGGTACACCAGTCATTGAAGGTAGGCATGCAGGTGCAGCCGGCAGTAAAGAAAGCGAATGGTATGTTGGCTTTCATAGCAAAAGGATTTGAGTATAGGAGCAGGGAGGTTCTACTGCAGTTGTACAGGGTCTTGGTGAGACCACACCTGGAGTATTGCGTACAGTTTTGGTCTCCAAATCTGAGGAAGGACATTATTGACATAGAGGGAGTGCAGAGAAGGTTCACCAGACTGATTCCTGGGATGTCAGGACTGTCTTATGAAGAAAGACTGGATAGACTTGGTTTATACTCTCTAGAATTTAGGAGACTGAGAGGGGATCTTATAGAAACTTACAAAATTCTTAAGGGGTTGGACAGGCTAGATCAGTGGTTCCCAACGTGGGGCGTATGCCCCACAGGGGGGCAATTTGATTTTTAAGGGGGGCAATTGTATTTCTTTTTTTTTTACAATTTTTTAGTAATTTCTCTTTCATTTTTCTTTTTCATGGATGCCATGTTCTTTTGAAGCTTGTTTAAACCAAGGTATTGGCGTTTTAAGCTTCTTCAGCTGAAACGGAGTTCAGTTTTTAAATGATAAGAATTATATATCACCATATATCACCTCCAAAAAAAGGTTGGGAACCACTGGGCTAGATGCAGGAAGATTGTTCCCGATGTTGGGGAAGTCCAGGACAAGGGGTCACAACTTTAGGATAAGGGGGAAATCCTTTAAAACCGAGATGAGGAGAGAGTGGTGAATCTCTGGAACTCTCTGCCACAGAGGGTAGTTGAGGCCAGTTCATTGGCTATATTTAAGAGGGAGTTAGATGTGGCCCTTGTGGCCAAGGGGATCAGAGGGTATGGAGAGAAGGCAGGTACGGGATACTGAGTTGGAAGATCAGCCATGATCATATTGAATGGCGGTGCAGGCTCGAAGGGCCGAATGGCCTACTCCTGCACCTAATTCTATGTTTCTATGTTAATTTATCAAAGTACCAACATTTCCGACAATATTTCACCAAATCCTGGAACCTCCATATTTCAAAGCAAAAAAAGGAGAGCTGTTGGAAGAATTCAGCGGTTCAGGCAGCATCTGTGGGAGGAAATGGACAGATGACATTCATTCATCTGGACTCATCTCCACAGAGGCCTGTTTCACTATTGTCCTCCAGCAGCTCTCCAGAATCTGCAGTCTCTTGTGCTTGTTAACACTAGTCCCACCTACCCATGTTTCCCCCTTATCCATCTAAACCTTTCTTGTCCATGTATCTGTCCAAATGTCTTTAAATGTACACAGTCATAAAATATACAACACAAAAGCAGATACTTGGGTGCATCAGGACCATGCTCCGAATAATTGACCACAACTTTCTCCTCAATTATCTATGCAAATGCTTTTCTCAATACTACTTCAACATTATGAGAGTACCTGCCTTTAGTGCATTCTAAATCCTAACCATCCTCAGAATATAAAAGTTCGGCCTCATATCCCTTGTTACCTCTTGCCTTTTTGTCTAAACTAAGTAGTAAGCACAAGGTAGTGATTGTGGGAGATTTCAACTTTCCACACATAGACTGGGGAACACATTCTGTAAATGGGCTGGATGGTTTGGAGTTTGTAAAATGTGTGCAGGATAGTTTTTTGCAGCAATACATAGAGGTACCTACTAGAGGAGAGGCAGTGCTGGACCTCCTGTTAGGAAATGAGACGGGACAGGTGGCGGAGGTATGCGTTGGGGAGCACTTCGGGTCCAGTGATCACAATACCAATAGTTTCAATATAATTATGGAGAGGGTCAGAACTGGACCTATGGTTAAGATTTTTGATTGGAGAAAGGCTAACTTTGATGAGATGCGAAATGATTTAAAAGGAGTGAACTGGGACATTTTGTTTTATGGGAAGGATAATAATAATAATAATAATAATAATAATAATAATAATAATAATAATAATAATAATAATAATAATAACTTTATTTATAAAGCACTTTAAACAACTGCAGTTGCCACAAAGTGCTGTACATGAGAACTCATGGACAAGAAGTTATTACAAACCATTAAAAACCGTAAAACAAAGGACTATAAAACAGTAAAAATTAAAAGACATTAAAAGCACTAAAAACAGGAACAATGTCTCAGCCAGTGTCGAAAGCCAGAGAATAAAAATGAGTTTTTAGGGCGGATTTGAAGATGGACAGTGAGGGGGCCTGTCTGATGTGCAACGGCAAGGTGTTCCAGAGTGCCGGAGCAGCAACAGAAAAGGCTCTATCCCCTCTGAGCTTCCGCTTAGACCTTGGTACCTCAAGGAGCAGCTGATCAGCTGACCTGAGGCACCGGGCAGGAGCGTATGGGTGGAGCAGCTCAGAGAGGTAAGGCGGGGTGAGCCCATTCAACGATTTAAAAACAAATAAAATAATTTTAAAATGAACTCGAAAATGCACTGGGAGCCAGTGAAGGGAGGCCAAAATTGGCGTAATGTGCTCCCTCTTTCGAGTTCCGGTTAAGAGGCGAGCGGCAGCATTTTGAACCAGCTGGAGACGAGCCAATGAAGCTCGTGCGACTCCAGAGTAGAGTGCGTTACAGTAATCCAGCCTAGATGTAATAAAGGCATGGATTACTGTTTCAAAATGCTGCCGCTCGAGAATGGGCTTCATCTTTGCCAGCTTCCTTAGGTGAAAGAAGCTGGACTTAACCACCGCGCCTATTTGTTTATCTAATTTAAAATCACCGTCCATCCTAAAACCCAGGTTTAAAACTGTTGGCTTTACGGACAATGCCAATGGACCAAAGTCAACAAAGGGAGGTTCATGGCAGCCATTGGGGCCAAACAAAATCACCTCTGTCTTTTTTTCATTGTCCCAGAAAGTTTAAGGCCATCCAGGACTTAATGTCCTCAAGACAAGACAGAAGTGATTTTAGAGAATAGTCATCTTCCTTCCTGAGTGGCATATATAACAGGATGTAGAAGAGAAATAGAGGACATTTAAAGGGGAAATTTTAAGAGTACAGAATCTTTATGTTCCTGTTCGGTTGAAAGGAAACAGTAAAAGAGTAATTGGAAAGAGCCCTGGTTTTCAAGGGAAATTGGACATCTTGTTCGGAAAAAGAGGGAGATCTACAATAAGTATAGGCAGCATGAAGTAAATTAGGTGCTTGAGGAGTATAAGGAATGTAAAAAGAATCTTAAGAAAGAAATTAGAAAAGCTAAAAGAAGACATGAGGTTGCTTTGGCAAGTAAGGTGAAAGTAAATCCAAAGGGTTTCTACAGCTATATTAATAGCAAATGGATAACGAGGGATAAAATTGGTCCATTGGAGAGACAGAGTGGACAGCTATCTGCAGAGCCAAATGAGATGGGGGAGATATTGAACAATTTATTTTCTTCGGTATTCACCAAGGAGAAGGATATTAAATTATGTGAGGTAAGGGAAACTTCTGGTAGCTATGGGTACTATGAGTTTCAAAGTAAAAGACGTACTGACACTTTTGAAAAATATAAAAGTGGATAAGTCTCCAGGTCCTGACAGGATATTCCCTAGGACATTGAGGGAAGTTAGTGTAGAAATAGCTGGGGCTATGACAGAAATATATATGTCATTAGAAACGGGAATAGTCCCCGAGGATTGGCGTACTGCGCATGTTGTTCCATTGTTTAAAAAGGGTTCTAAGAGTAAACCTAGCAATTATAGACCTGCTAGTTTGACTCTAGTACTGGGCAAATTAATGGAAAAGATACTTAGAGATAATATATATAAGCAACTGGATAAACAGGGTCTGATTAGGAACAGTCAATATGGATTTGTGCCTGGAAGGTCATGTTTGACTAATCTTCTTGAATTTTTTGAAGAGGTTACTAGGGAAATTGATGAGGGGAAAGCAGTGGATGTTGTCTATATGGACTTTAGTAAGGTCTTTGACAAGGTTCCTGATGGAAAGTTGGTTAAGAAGATTCAATTGTTGGGTATAAATGCTGGAGTAGCAAGATGGATTCAACAGTGGCTGAATGGGAGACGCCAGAGAGTAATGGTGGATGGCTGTTTGTCAGGTTGGAGGCAGGTGACTAGTGGGGTGCCACAGGGATCTGTGTTGGGTCCTTTGTTGTTTGTCATGTACATCAATGATCTGGATGAAGCTGTGGTAAATTGGATTAGTAAGTATGCAGATGATATCAAGATAGGGGGTGTTGTGGATAATGAAGAGGATTTCCAAAGTCTACAGAGTGATTTAGGCCATTTGGAAGATTGGGCTGAAAGATGGCAGATGGAGTTTAATGCTGATAAATGTGAGGTGCTACACCTTGGCAGGTCAAATCAAAATAGGACGTACATGGTAAATTGTAGGGAATTGAAGAATGCAGTTGAACAGAGGGATCTGGGAATAACCGTGCATAGTTCCTTGAAGGTGGAATCTCATATAGATAGGGTGGTAAAGAAAGCTTTTGGTATGCTAGCCTTTATAAATCAGAGCATTGATTATAGAAGCTGGGATGTAATGTTAAAATTGTACAAGGCCTTGGTGAGACCAATTCTGGAGTATGGAGTACAATTTTGGTCGCCTAATTATAGGAAGGATGTCAACAAAATAGAGAGAGTTCAGAGGAGATTTACTAAAATGTTGCCTGGGTTTCAACAACTAAGTTACAGAGAAAGGTTGAATAAGTTAGGTCTTTATTCTCTGGAGCGCAGAAGGTTAAGGGGGGACTTGATAGAACTCTTTAAAATGATGAGAGGGATAGACAGAGTTGATGTGGACAAGCTTTTCCCTTTGAGAATAGGGAAGATTCAAACAAGAGGACATGACTTCAGAATTAAGGGACAGAAGTTTAGGGGTAACATGAGGGGGAACTTCTTTACTCAGAGAGTGTTAGCGGTGTGGAATGAGCTTCCAGTGGAAGTGGTGGAGGCAGGTTCGTTGGTATCATTTACAAATAAATTGGATAGGCATATGGATGAGAAGGGAATGGAGGGTTATGGTATGAGTGCAGGCAGGTGGGACTAATAATAATAATAATATTAACTTTATTTGTTAAGCACTAAAAAACAACCAAAGCTGACCAAAGTGCTCTACAGAAAAAAAAAATTTAAATAAATAAATAAAAAAAGCAAGACATCATAAAACAGGCAGAATAACAGAACATACAGCTAACATGAGGCGCATAAATTACATACGAAATTCACCAATAAATTAAAAGACATAAGACATGAGTATGAACCACGCAGTAAAATTAAGCAAATAAAGTAAATAAATAAGTCCACACCTTACTGGTCTACAATGGCCACGGAGAATAGATGTGTCTTCAGGAGTGATTTTAAAACAGCTAGAGAAGGGGCCTGTTTAACGTGTAGAGACTAAGGGAAAATAATTGTTCGGCACAGACTTGTAGGACCGAGATGGCCTGTTTCCGTACTGTAATTGTTATATGATTATGTTATATATCACATCATGCTGAAACCTAAAGTTGGTTAATCCTACCAATTCAGAAATGTTGGTACTCAGTCTAACTCATGGGAGCGGGGATTGGGTTGGCATGTCAGAAACACCTAATTTTAATCACTATTTTCCATCTAATTTTGCACCTCCAATGCACTTCCGGATGTGATGGCGCTGCCCGCGGCTTGCCTGCAGTCCGTTTGTCTTTTCTTCTTTTCTTTTCTTTTGTTTCAGTTTATTTTAGTTGTGTATATGTGGGGGGAGGTGGGAGAAACATGTTTTTAGTCTCTTCCTTCGGGGGGGGATGCGACCTTTTCTTGTCGTATCCCTCTTCTCCATCTCGGTCTGCGCTGAGGCCTAATGGCGGAGCTGGCAGCCTCCAAGTGGGACCGACCTCAAGGCTCCGGAGGCAGAGCCAGGACTTCCCAACGCTGGCCAACTTTGGAGCTGTGGTGGCGTTGCGGCGGCAGTGACTTGACTTCAGAGCCTCGGCCGCAGGGCCCAGTGGGCTCGGCCACGGGGCCTAGTGGACAACATCGGCGGGAGCTCACAGGTCCCAGGTTGGTGACCTGTTCGCCGGAGCTCCCGCAACAACAGCTTCGTCCGCTGGACTGGAGGGTGGCATCCAGGTCCGCCCCGGGCCACGGAGTTTGAACCAGCCCGTTCGCAGAGCTCGGATTCAGCCGCGGGACTTACCGTGGGGTCACAACATCGGAAGCCTGGATCGCCTCAACGCAGAGGGAGAACAAGGAGGGAAGAGACAACAACTTTAAGACTTTTGCCTTCCATCATAGTGAGGAAATGCCTGTGGTGGATGTTAAACTTTGTTAAGTGTGTGTTTTGTTATTTTATTCTATGTTATGACTGCAAGGCACAAAATTTCGTTCAGACTGAAAAGTCTGAATGACAATAAAGAATACTTTACTTTACTTTACTTATTTTTTTACATGACAAGATACAATTTCAATTTGAAGATTTAAAGATCCCAGAATTGAACTTGGAGAGTACACCATTGCAAAGTTATTGCTTCCCATACATCAGTCCAGTCAGTCACTCAGATTTTACCAGTTCCAGATGTGAGTTTGTGTTTTCTCCTGGTGACAACACAACTGAGCGAGCAGACTCACAGCTGGGAAATCATCTGAATATAGATACCTTCACTGAAACGACCGACTAAAATCTGTGATGTCCTTCCAGCCGATTCACTCTTGTTACAAGAGCAGAGTCTCGATGCACTGACTGACCTCAATACAGCAGTCAAATGACTCCAGGGAGCCTTTGGCCAAGGCTGTATAGACACTACCTTTGGAACATACCTGGCATCTTAAACCAGATGCTAGATAGCTTTAACCTTGAATATATCAGTGCTCTATCAAAATGCGCATCAGAGTAATAGTGAAATGCAATTATCACATGTCAATAATGGAAACATATTTAAGGGAGCTCCTCACAAAGCATCTAAGCTACTGCCCTTGCTCTGTTCAGTACCTAATACTCTGCTTTATTGTCCGACGTAGACACTGCCTCTTTGCAAATAGATGCAACAATGCAACAAGCCCCTGTCCCACTTAAGAAACCTGAATGGAAACCTCTGGAGACTTTGCGCCCCACCCAAGGTTTCCGGAGGTTGCAGTGGGTTGCAGGTAGTGGAAGCAGGTAGGGAGACTGACAAAAACCTCCTGGAACTGCAAGGGAACCTTGGGTGGGGCGCAAAGTCTCCAGAGGTTTCCGTTCAGGTTTCCCAAGTGGGGCAGGGGCATAAGAGACAAAGTGGCACACACTGAAACAAGCCAAAGTTAAACTGGGAAATCACCACATTGGAATCGTCCATTGACATTTTTGCAATTGTTGTGATCCCAAGTTTCGATTACATATTTATTTATATTTTAAGCTAATATTAAGGATAATTATTTTGCTGAATAGAATAGACAATAAAGCAGCAGCTTATGACATCTCGGTCAATAGTGATTGAAGAATCTAATGTCAAAACCATTTCACCAATGTTAATTAGCACCTTATAATCCATCTCTAACATGAAGCAAGTTTCATTTCGTACATTGCTACCGAGAGAGCCCTCATATGCCAGGCATAACAAATCTTCTAACAGCAATACAATTTGATGTCTAAAGTAATTGCTGCCTGGTGGATCAAATAACCTTTGAATGTTGCCTATCTCGATCTGTTATTATGCATCAAATGTCGGTAGCATCAGAGAGCAGGCCCGTGGTTTTTGTCTAAAGTGAACAGCTGCTGTTGTTCATTTTTATATATTCTCACAGCAAGGTATTCTTTGCAAAAGCTAGTTCTGCAGTCCATAAGATTTCTCCTTGTAAGTTTTTAAACCAGGAACAACATTTGAGGGTGATAGTGTCTTGCACCGACATCATGGTGTTCCAAAACAGAAGAACTATAGTTAAAAATATAAAATACCTCTTCTAGTGAGCTGTGGGCAGGTGAGGAAAACTAGAATTTCTTGAACCAGAAGCTAGTGAAAGCTTGCAGCTGACCATTGTCCTCCCATCATTTTTCACTGCAGCCATTAATTAACTCATGTAGCACAGAAGTACTGAAGGACACTGGCAAGTGAATAGGTATAGGAGGCTACGCTTGTAGCAGTGAGGAGACTGCGAAATTCATCCTTATCATTGTCAGTCACTTGGCATCACTCAGGAGGTCCAGGTGCATTGTGGAATTCCAGCTCCGCCTTTCAGAAGCCCAGACTCAAATACATGCAAGGTGTTAATGAAAAGGCAATAATGTACATCAGGCATGTGATAACAATGACAAATAACAAGACAGATTTTATGAGAATATAATTTGTTAAGAGTAGATCAGCCAGCAACTTCCAGTAACCTTGCAAGTACAGTTAAACATAAAAACACAAACAGAGTCTGTGCAAATTGTCCACCTTCTCCATGCACCATGTTGCTGGAAAAAATTAATGGACTGGTCAGGCAGGGGAAAATGGATTTGATAAGGGCAAACAAGCCAGGGGAACAGACAAATGATGGTAGTATACTGAGACATGCAGCAGAGGGATCTTAGCACGCATGTCTGTAAAGATAGGTGGATAAACACAACATGCTGGAGTAACTCAGCAGGTCAGGCAGCATCTCTGGAGATGAAGGATGGGTTGTGTTTTGGGTCAGAACCCTTCTTCATATTCAGGGTGGATAACATGGTCAAGAAGGCAAAGAGACACCTACCATATTTGGCTGAGTAGGGATGGCATGATGGAACTGTACAAAACATTCTGTAAGCATATCTGGAGTGTAGTTCAAGTCATACTATGAGAAAAATGTGATAGCACCAGAGAAGCTGCTAAAGAGTTTTATGAATATGTTGTAATGGTTGGAGTAACTAGTATATTTGCACATTTATCCTGCTAAGGTTCGTACAGCTCTAGCAACCTGGGTTCATTCTTGACCTTCATGTGGAGTTTGCACATTATTCATGTGGCCATGTGCAGATTGGTAGGATAATTGGCAACTGTAAAGTGCCTCCAGTGTGTAAATAAAGTATCAAAACTAGCAGGTTGATGGGAAAATGGCAAATGGCATCTGTGTAGTGTAGACATGGGCACCAGGTGGTTGGCACAGACTTGATGGGTCAAATGGCCTGTTTCCATACATTAAGACACTATTAAAGTGCTAGGGATCAGTACTAGTCAGACATTTTCAGCATAAAAACCCAATCAAAGCCATAATTTGAATAAAATCAATGGTGTTCAAAACTTTTCCAAGGTTTTGAAAGTAGTGGCAATGGAGTTAATAAACTGCCTGTTGTCTTCCTAAATTCTATAACGGTTCACACCTCCTACTCGGTATGCCCACTAAATCTAAGCTCACTATGCCCACTAAATCTAAGCCCTCCTTAAGAAAGGAGAAAGAAAAAAAAACTACAGACGAGTTAGCCTCAGACTAGATGTGGGGGAAATACCAGAATCTGTTATTGAGGATGTTTTCAGAAGGCTTTCAATAAGGAACCACACAAAATATTATTAAACAGAATTGCAGCACATTGAATGATAGCTAATATATTGTATTAAATTACAGATTAGCTCTCTGATAAAAAAAAAACAGAGTTGGAATAAATGGGTTATATTCGAGTTGTGAGGCTGTAATTAGAGTGGTGTGACAGGGATCCATCATCATAAATGATGACCTTGAAATTAACAGATTGTCACAGAATCAATCTAATTAATCTAACATACAGTATCTAATGCCTCACAGCTCTGGACATCCAGGTTTGACCCTGACCTCAGTTGCATATTCTCTCAGGGACCAGATGGGTTTCTACCGGATGCTCCTGCTTCCTCCAACATCCCAAAGACATGCTGGTAGGTTAATTGGCTATTATGAATTAGCCCCGAGTGTAACCAAGTAGCAAAAGAATCAGAGGGCCGCTGGTGGAAGTGTGAGAATGAATAAGTCTGCAGAGAATGAAGTCAGAGAGAGGGAGGGATGGAATTGATGGAATTGTTCTGTTGGGAGCCAGCATGGACTTAATAGACCAAATAGCCACCTTCTGTGTCATAATAAGGCAAGGAAATCTGTTGACCCTACCCAATGTGACCAACTTATGATGTACATTTCAATGCTCTCTGAAAGGCCTAATAAATCACCTACTTCTCACTATCGGCTTCACAAGTCAAGGATGGGCAACACTTTTGTGGCTTTGGCGTACACATGGCCCCATTAATTAAATGAAATTAAAATGAAGATGAAGAGTATGATCTCAGATGTTGTACAGACAGCGCCTAACCTCTTGACCAAGAGAACATGCAGTTTGATCACAATTCTGTTCACTATTGAGTTCATTTGTTGTTTTACCAAATTCCAATGGGGAAGGTTCCTGTTGATTCTCCAGTGATTTAGACAAATGTTTTTTCCTGTAAGTGCATTCACATTTCTTCTCTCAATTTTCAAGATTTTATTTTGGAGTTGGGCTCAATTTATTTTCTTAGATTATTAGATAGATCCAAAAGATCAATTTTAGTCTGAGTTTCTTCTGGATTATTACCAGAAAGTCAAAGTCAAAGTAGCCCTTATTGTCATTCAGACCTTTTGGTCTGAACAAAATTTTGTTGCCTTGCAGTGATACATGTAATAAAAATGACAAAAACACACAATAAACACAAATTTAACATTCACCACAGTGAGTTCACCAGGCACCTCCTCACTGTGATGGAAGGCAAAAATCTTAAAGTCCTTGTCTCTTCCCTCCTTGTTCTCCCTCTGCTCCGAGAAGGGCATCAAATAGAGTTTTCAAAATATGTCTTTAACATCAAGGATAACATTGTGCCCATCTGATATAATTTAGCCACTGTTGTTACATTTGTTACCTTTTAAATGAGGTGAACTCCTAAGGAGTGGCTTCATCTGAATTTCCAACCTATAAGCAAGTAGTCTTATTCATTCAAAGCCAGGGGAGGGTGAAATTTGAAATGTAAATTTAAACAATGAAAAACATGTAAATATGTTTTGTTAAAGAGTTAATTACTTCACTTCTCACTGATGTCCACTTAGGTGGTTAGATTAGTTTATTATTATTTCGACAAGGGGGCAATGAAATTTCTTGTTCACATGGGGCTCACAGAGAGAACTGTAAACATACAACAATGATAAACACAAAGACTACGCAAAACGACAGAATGATGCAAGTTTGTAATGCAAAATCCAAGTGGTGCAAAAGAATATTAAAGTACAATCACAAAATAAACTAATGAGGCAGAGTGAAGAGTAAGTTCATGTGGCACCGCTATTTCACATCCAATCTAGGAATTGGGAATGAAATAGATAATTAGTTCAGGAGTTTCATAACAGAGGGGAAGCTGTTCTTAAGTCTGGATGCCTGAGTTTTCGAGCTCCTGTATCTTTTCCCAGAAAGCAAGAGATAAAATGGAATGGCCATGGCCACAATATATCCAATATTTCCTGTGACAACACATGATAGATAGGGCAGTATTCACCACTTTCTGCAAGTTCAGGCAATCAAGATTTCAGAACAGGTCCAGGAATTCTATCCAGGCAATCCGTTTGGTGGGGACGTATCGAGGTGGAGCTTTGTTTGCATGTTCAAAACTGGCATAAAAAACATTAGTCCCATCTAGGAACTTCGCCCCTGACTTTGGCTTATTCAGAACCTGCCACAGATGCCAGGCATCTTGATTAACTAAGCCTCCAGCTTGTTTTGTATGGGGCTCTTTGCATCCCTTATAGACTTGCGGAGATCATACTTAACTTTGTACGGTGCGGGGTCAACTTAATCGATAGCTTTGGATCCAGACTTCAGCAGAGAGTGAATCTCCGCATTCATCCATGGTTCCTGGTTGGGATAGACCCCGATTGTCTTTGTCAGGAAGCAGAAGTCAACACATTCCTTGATGAAGTATATTCACTCAAACTGGTTGAAGTGGTCTTGAACATATTCCAGTCCACCGACTCAAGGCAGTCCTCAGGTAGACCCTCAGCCTCCACTGAGAATTGCTGTATTACTCTATCTTCTGTGCCTCACAGTTCAGTCTCTGTAAGCGAGCAAGAGTACCACCGGCAGATGATCAGACTGGCTGATACAAGAGAAAGGAATGGATCGACAGGCCTACTTGTTGGTGGGTAGCAGTGGTCAAGAGTGTCACTACCCTATATGGGGCAGGAAACATGCTGATGGTACTTGGGGGAAATGATCCTCTATTTAGCTTGATTGAAGTCACTGGTGATGATGAACAGGCCATCAGAATTCACCATCTCAAGAGAGTTGTCAATTGAGTATAAATCATCCAGTTCCTTCTTGGCATTAGCTTGGGATGTTATGTAAACTTCCAACAAGATGATAGAGGTGAAATCCCATGGGATAAAATCCCATGGTAGATAAAAGGGTTGGTATTTTATGATCAAGTAATCCAGGTCAGAATTGAGCCAAGACTGGCACCACGAAGCATTGACCAATATGTTGACAGTGCTGCCTTTCCCCTTGCCTGAGGATTCAGTACGGTTCATAAATGGAGAACCAGGTTGTAGAGTAGGATCAGACTAGTCAAAGGTGAGCCATGTTTTGTCTAGTTCTCACAGTAGGCTTGTAGCATTGGATCAAATAAAAATCAGTCGATATGAGCTCCTTTGAAATAGCAAATTTTGGCAGGTGACTTTCAGTGCTTAAAATAATATTTCTCAGTGCTGGAATCAATAGATGATAAGGACAAGCAATCATAGAAAGCTGCTTTAACTGTTTTAAAAAGAGCTTCAAGTAAAATACGGCCACTTTCCATCTACTTTTTTAGACTAGTTGCTAGACTTCAGAAACCCTATCAAACCCTAACAAACACCACAAACCTCTAGCATCTCACTTTCTAATTGACATCTCCCTAAATACAGCAGTTCCAGATATCGTCTGCTTCATAGCCGCTTTCTCACCACCACCCCGGCGCCCAAATCCAGTCCATCCATGTATCTCCATTGCGGCAGAAACATTGCTGCATCCAAAACCCTTTCTCCTCCCTCACTGCTGCAAGAACTTTACTGCCATTACTGGATATTACTGAGTGGCATCAATCCCCAATTACTGCTTGCGTTGCTGTGAGTACTCCAGGTAACAGATTGTCTAAAGTACTTTCAAATCCTTGAGGATTCTGCACAACACAATGCAAGATTCAAACCTAACACATACTGATTCATAGTATTTCATCATAAAGATGCGGGATGAAGAGAATAACATTTAGTGCAGGATAAAGTCCAATTAAAGATAGTCCGCGGGTCTCCAATGGGGTAGATGGTAGCTCGGGACCGCTCCCTAGTTGGTGATAGGGATGGTTCAGTTGCCTGACAACAGCTGGGAAGGAACTAGTGACAGGTACTACAAACCGATGTACATATAAAACAGCCCTGGGAGATTTAAGATGTGGTGGTACTGAGCAGAAGCTATCATCTTAACTGTTCAGCGGCAGTGGCACAGCGGTAGAGCTATTGCCTCACTGCACCAGACCTGGATTCGATCCTAACTATGGGTGCTGCCTGTACGGAGTTTGCATGTTCTCCCTGTGACCACGTGGATTTTTTCCAGGTGCTCTGGTTTCCTCCCACACTCCAAAGACTTGCATGTTTGTAGGTTAATTGGCTTCTGTAAATTGTCCCTGATGTGTGGGACTGATAGTCTGTATGAGTGAGCGATGGTGGTCATGGTTTCAGTGGGCCAAAGAGCCCGTTTCCATGCAGTATCTCTAAACTAATCACTGAAGCAAAGTGCCGAAGCATGTATCACCTCCTGACACAATTCCTTTTTTATGATTTTAATCCTTTTGACATTGGAGGGTGTATTATTTTTATGCCACAAAACAATCCCTTTTCTTCAACCCCTTATAGGAAACCTTTTCTGTTTAAAAGATACCGTCTGCTGGAAGAACTGGACAGGTCAACCAGCATGTGTGGTTGGAAAAGAATTGTCAATGTTCCAGGTCCTTGGCAGTTCCTTCCCTTCCACAAATGCCTTGATCCGCTCAATGCCTCCAATTTCAGCATCTGCATTCTCTTGTGACGATGGGTCCCCACCCGAAACGTCACTTATTCATGTTCCCCAGAGATGCTGCTGGACTCACTGATTTACACCAGCACTTTGCGTGATCTCTTGTGTCTCCTTTGTTAAGTTCCTTCTTAGTACCGTTGCCTCAACTGGATAATGTTAAAAATGTTATAATCACTCTTCAATTGGAAGGTTAGCACTCAGGACAATGGGCTCCAAAGTTTTGATAGCGGCATCCTATGGTAAGTCCCAATAATTCTTCAGCCATTCTAAAACATAGCTGTGTCTTCAAATGAGTCGTGAGGGCTTATGCACCTGTCCCACTTAGGAAACCTGAACGGAAACCTCTGGAGACTTTGCGTCCCACCCAAGGTTCCCGGAGGTTTTTGTCAGTCTCCCTAATGGTCGAAAGTGGTTTCCGATTCTTCTATGTTCCGGCGATTATTTCAAAAAATTCAAAACCGGCCGCGACTAAAAATAGGTTGCCGATTTAAAAATCGGTAATTTTTTTAGTCGAAGCCGGTTGCGATGCTAGTTGAAGGTGGTTGCCGGCTTTGATGGGGTTTCTGAAGTCTAGCAACGAGTCTAAAAAAGTAGATGGAAAGTGGCCATATTTGAACTGGCCTCCGGGAAACGCACGGAAACCTTGGGTGGGGAGCAAAGTCTCCAGAGGTTTCCGTTCAGGTTTCCTAAGTGGGACAGGGGCATAAGGCAGCATGGAAACTGTAGAAGGGGCGCAATAATGAAATAAATAGCACTAATTCAATGATAATACTTAGAATGAAGACACAGGACTAAGTAAACAAATTTCATTTAACATTGAGCAAAAATTAAGATTACATTTCCAAAGATCACATTTTGTATATGGAGATTAAGCTTGTTTAATTTAGTTTACAGCGAGGAAACAGGCCCTTCGGCCCACCAGGTCCCCGCCGACCAGCAATCCCTGCACACTAACACTGGATTGGCTTGTACACGCTGGAATTTAGAAGATTGAGGGGGGATCTTATAGAAACTTACAAAATTCTGAAGGGGTTGGACAGGCTCGATGCAGGAAGATTGTTCCCGATGTTGGGGAAGTCCAGGACTAGGGGTCACAGCTTAAGGATAAGAGGGAAATCTTTTAGGACCGAGATGAGAAAAACATTTTTTACACACAGAGAGTGGTGAATCTCTGGAACTCTCTGCCACAGAGGGTAGTTGAGGCCAGTTCATTGGCTATATTTAAGAGGGAGTTAGATGTGGCCCTTGTGGCTAAAGGGATCAGGGGGTATGGAGAGAAGGCAGGTACGGGATACTGAGTTGGATGATCAGCCATGATCATATCGAATGGCGGTGCAGGCTCGAAGGGCCGAATAGCCTACTCCTGCACCTAATTTCTATGTTTCTAACACTATCCTACACCCACCAGGGACAATTTTTACATTTACCAAGCAAATTAACCTACAAACCTGTACGTCTTTGGATTGTGGGAGGAAACCCAAGATCTGTGAGAAAACCCACGCAGGTCACGGGGAGAACGTATAAACTCCGTACAGACAGCACCCTGTGGTTGGGATCGAACCCTGGTCTCCGGCGCTGCATTCGCTGTAAGGCAGCAACTCTAGCGATGCGCCACCGTGACCGCCCATTGTGCATTGTTTTTATTATGGTGAAAAATAATGCCTTATTCTCACTCTAATATTACAATTACGAGACCCATAGGTTTATCTTAATATTACTGGTAATCTATCTAATTCTTCGAGCACTCATTTAAAGGGCATGATCCGTTATTACCCATTATTGCTCCATAAATTCAATTATTTTTGTGTTACTTAAGTGGGCTGTTTATTGAAAACAAACAGCTTAGCAGTTTCTCAATTCTGTGATCTATTAATGACAATGTAATAGTGACTTCGAGTTGAAATAGATAACTGGAGCATGCTTGTAAACAAAACATGGATTTCACAACAACTGTAACTCTGTTATAGAACTTGATTCCCTTACCTGGAGGGGAAAGAAAATTCACCTCACCAATTCCCCTCATGGTTTTATAGACCTCTATTAGATCATTCCTTAGCCTATTGTGCTCCAAGGAATAAAGTTCAAACTTGCCCAATCTCTCCTTTTAGCTCAGGCCCTAAAGTCCTGCCAAAATCATCGTAAATCCTCTCTGGGTTTTTTCCAGTTTAATGGCGTCCTTCCTAAAGTAGGGTCACCAAAACTAAGCACAATACTCCAAATGCGGCCTCACCAATGTCTTGTACAACTTTAACATAACAACTATAACATAGGTACTATCGCAAAGTCTAAAGGTACGATCTTAATGTTTATGAAATATTTAAACAGGTGCATAACTTTACTGTACCACAACTGTTTTGGTTTTTTTTTAAATTGCTGTTTTTTTCACTTTTTCCTTCCGCCAACAATATTCAATATGTAAAAGAATATGTGATTCTGTTCCATTCTGTTTGTAGTTTGTTCGGTTGTTTGTTTGTTTGTCTTTTTGCACAAAGTCCGCGAGCATTGCCACTTTTCATTTCGTTGCACATCTTCTATGTGTATGTGACGAATAAACTTGACTTTGATAGGGCAGGTTTGGTGGGATATAGGGCAAACGGAGGCAGGTGGGACTAGCATAGATGAACATGTTGGTCAGTTTCAGCAAGTTGGCTGAAGGGCCTATTTCCACACTGTATGACTCTATCCCAATTTCTATGCCTGAAGATTAAGATGCATGAGATTAGCCGTGATTTAGTCATATGGGTTCAGACGTGGCTTACAATCAATCAACCTTTATTGTCATCTTGCAACGCAACAATTGAACAATTACTGATAGAAAACAGAGGATTGTGGTGAAAGACAATATTCAGGTTGGAAGTCTATGAGCAGTGGAGATCCACAGGGGTATACGTGGGTCCTCTGCTGGTTGGGATTTATATTCACGACTTGGATGTAAACGTAGACGGGTTGATTAGTAAGTTTGCAGATGACACCAAGATTGCTGGGTCGCAGACTGTGAAGGAGGCTGTCAAGGTATACAGTGGACTATAGAGCAGCTACAGAAATAGGCAAAGAAATGTCAGTTGGAGTCTAATCTGAGCAACACTTGAATGCAAGATGAAAATATACAGTTAATGGCATGACCCTTAACAGCATTGATCTTGGGGTCCAAGTCCACAACTGCCTGGAAGTGGCGACACAAGTGGATGGAATGGTAGAGAAATTATACTGTATGATATACTCGTTTTCATATTTTTGTTGCAGGAATGAATTGCAGATGGTGGATTAAATCGAAGGTAGACACAAAATGCTGCAGTAACTCAGCGGAATGGGCAGCATCTCTGGAGAGAAGGAATGGGTGACGTTTTGGGTCGAGACCCTTCTTCAGATTTTTGTTATTTCTTTTTCTTGTATAGCGGATTTCCTTTGCCATTAAACCAGTTATGAGAGAGAAAGCTTTGGATTGTTCTCAGACATATTGATGCAGAAGGCTGAATTGTCTCCAAATTTCTAATATGCTCTGTCTGCTTTGAATATTTATCCATCCCCACATGCCTGGAATTCAAGTCAATTTCCTTCCACAATAAACTCATTATCTTGACATCAACAATATAGTCCCTTGCAGTATTTCAAGTTGTGGTAACTACAAAATCATTGATTTCATTCGCAACTACATATTTAGTAAGGAACATATTTTGAAGGAGGAAGTAATTTCTTCTAATAAGAAGTTCTGTTTCAGAAATCCTTTGTAATTTTTAGAAGAGTGGTGCTAATTACAGTTTACACTGTAAGAAGCAAATCTCAAAGGTTTCAAAGGTCTTTTACACCACCACTTGAAAGATATCTAACTCACAAAATCGTCTAAAACTTCAGGATGGCATTAAGATTGCTGTAGTGTATAACTATTCCATTTCTGCTGACAACCACCATATTATGAATTATCAAATGTTGGTGAAATCCTTTGAGATATTTCAATCTGATTATTTAAAGATCCAGTATTTAGTAGGCAATTAATGCCACTCACAAGTGTAATCTAAAATTGATTCGCCAAACACATAACTCATCAGTGAGAGTAGAAATATTATTAAAAACAAAATCACCAAATTACTCTCTTAATGAGAATCCAGTTTTAGTTGAGCCAGTATTAGGTGTGAATATAAAAGAGCTAATTGGTAATATAATCCTCTACCCTCATGTGGAGGCTAAAACTTTAGAAAAAAAGAAATGCAGTTGCAGGTTAATAAACAAATGACACAAAGTACTGGAGTAACTCAGCAGGTCAGGCAGCATCTCTGGAGCCACCACGACTTGGAGCGCTTCTACCGTCGCCTCCGCCTCACAGCGTACTTCCATGGGAAGGAGTCCTCGCCCCCCACTGATGACCCCTTTTCCCGTCTCCAACGCACCCCCTCCTCGTGGAACCCCCCCCCCCTCGTGGCCAATTTCCGGCTTTAGAACTTTTCATCAATAACTGCCGTCGCGACATCAACCGCCTCAATTTCTCCACTCCCCTGTCTCACTCCAATCTCTCACCACATGAACGTTCTGCCATCGACTCACTCCGCAACAACCCAGATTGGGTTATCAAACCCACTGACAAGGGAGGTGCCGTGGTAGTCTGGCGCGCCGATCTCTACAAAGCTGAGGCCACGCGCCAACTCTCGGACACCTCCTCCTACTTACCCCTGGACCATGACCCCACTGACGAGCACCAGGCCACCATCTCCAGCACCATCACCGACTTCATCCACTCCAATGCCCTACCCGACCGAGCCTCCAACCTCATCGTTCCCCAGCCCCGCACAGCCCGATTTTACCTTCTCCCTAAAATCCACAAACCTGACTGTCCCGGAAGACCCATTGTCTCTGCCTGTTCGTGCCCCACCGAACTCATTTCCAAATACCTTGACTCCATCCTATCACCCTTGGTTAAATCCCTCCCTACCTATGTTCAAGACACCTCAGACACTCTCCGTCGTCTCCGTGCATTCAATTCTCTAGGCCCTCACCCCCTCATCTTCACCATGGACGTCCAATCACTATACACCTCCATCCCCCACCACGATGGTCTCACAGCCCTCCGGTTCTTCCTCGACCAGAGAAGCAACCCATACCCAGCCACTGACACTCTCCTCCGCCTAGCGGAGCTGGTCCTTACCCTCAATAACTTCACGTTCGACTACTCCCATTTCCTCCAAATACAAGGCGTAGCTATGGGCACACGCATGGGCCCCAGCTATGCCTGCCTATTTGTCGGTTACGTCGAGCAATCCTTGTTCAATACATACCAGGGCCCCATCCCCGACCTCTACCTCCGTTTCTGTGACAACTGCTTTGGTGCCACCTCCTGCACCCACACACAACTGACTGACTTCATCCACTTCACCACCAACTTCCATCCGGCACTCAAATACACCTGGACCATTTCCGACACTTCGCTACCATTCCTTGACCTCACTATCTCCATTGCAGGTGATAGACTTCTGACCGACATCGACTATAAACCCACTGACTCCCATGGCTATCTGGACTACACTTCTTCCCACCCTGCTTCCTGTAAGGACTCCATCCTCTACTCCCAATTCCTCCGTCTACGCCGCATCTGCTCCACAGATGAGGCGTTCCACACCAGGACATCTGAAATGTCCTCATTATTCAGGGAACGGGGGTGCCCCTCCTCCACCATAAATGAGGCTCGCACCAGGGTCTCTTCCATACCCCACAACACTGCTCTCTCTCCCCATCCCCCCACTCGCAACAAGGGCCGAGTCCACCTAGTCCTCACCTTTCACCCCACCATCCGTCACATACAAAAAGTAATCCTCCGTCAGTTTCGCCACCTCCAACGTGACCCCACCACTCGCCACATCTTCCCATCTCCCCCCATATCTGCCTTCCGCAAAGTCCGCTCCCTCCATAACTCCCTTGGCAATTCTTCCCTTCCCTCTCGGTCCACCCCCTCCCTGGGCACTTTCCCTTGCAACCGCAAGAGATGCAACACTTGTCCCTTTACCTCCCCCCACAACTCCGTTCAAGGACCCAAGCAATCGTTCCAGGTGCGACAGAGGTTTACCTGCATCTCTTCCAACCTCATCTATTGCGTCCACTGCTCTAGATGTCAGCAGATCTATATCGGTGAGACCAAGCGGAGGTTGGGCGATCGTTTCGCCGAACACCTCCGCTCGGTCCACAATAACCAAGCTGACCTCCCGGTGGCTCAGCACTTCAACTCCCCCTCCCACTCCGTCTCCGATCTCTCTGTCCTGGGTCTCCTCCATGGCCACAGCGATCAGCACCGAAAATTGGAGGAACAGCACCTCATATTCCGTTTGGGGAGTCTGCATCCTGGGGGCATGAAAATCGAATTCTCCCAATTTTGTTAGTCCTTGCTGTCTCCTCCCCTTCCTCAGTCCCCCTGCTGTCTCCTCCCATCCCCCAGCCTTCGGGCCCCTCCTCCTTTTTCCTTTCTTGTCCCCGCCCACCCCCGCCCCCGATCAGTCTGAAGAAGGGTTTCGGCCCGAAACGTTGCCTATTTCCTTCGCTCCGTAGATGCTGCTGCACCCGCTGAGTTTCTCCAGCTTTTTTGTGTACCTTCTCTGGAGAATATTGATTGGCACTGTTTCAGGTGGAGACCCTTTCTCAGACTAAAAACTTTGTTAGCTTAAGAATGTTGTAAATCAGCTGCTGTCCCAGTTCCAGTTCTCCAACGGTTTTGTTTATGGCAGCAAAACAATAACTTTAGCAAATGAAACATAGATAAATAGAAAATAGGTGCAGGAGTAGGCCATTCGGCCCTTTGAGCCTGCACCGCCATTCAATATGATCATGGCTGATCATCCAACTCAGTTTCCCATACCTGCCTTCTCTCCATACCCCCTGATACCTTTAGCCACAAGGGCCACATCAAACTCCCTCTTAAACATAGCCAATGAACTGGCCTCAAGTACCTTCTGTGGCAGAGAGTTCCAGAGATTCACCACTCTCTGTGTGAAAAATGTTTTTCTCATCTCAGTCCTAAAAGATTTCCCCTTTATCCTTAAACTGTGACCCCTTGTTCTGGACTTCCCCAACATCGGGAACAATCTTCCTGCATCTAGCCTGTCCAACCCCTTAAGAATGTTGTAAGTTTCTATAAGATCCCCCCTCAAACTTCTAAATTCTAGCGAGTACAAGCCGAGTCTATCCAGTCTTTCTTCATATGAAAGTCCTGACATCCCAGGAATCAGTCTGGTGAACCTTCTCTGTACTCCCTCTATGGCAAGAATGTCCTTCCTCAGATTAGGAGACCAAAACTGTACGCAATATTCCAGGTGTGGTCTCACCAAGACCCAGTACAACTGCAGAACCTCCCTGCTCCTATACTCAAATCCTTTTGCTATGAATGCAGACATGCCATTCGCTTTCTTCACTGCCTGCTGCACCTGCATGTCTACTTACAATGACTGGTGTACCATGACACCCAGGTCTCGTTGCATCTCCCCTCTTCCCAATCGGCCACCATTCAGATAATAGTCTACTTTCCTGTTTTTTCCACCAAAGTGGATAACCTCACATGTATCCACATTATACTGCATCTGCCATGCATTTGTCCACTCATCCACGCTATCCAAATCACCTTGCAGCCTCCTAGCATCCTCCTCACAGCTAACACTGCCCCCAGCTTCATGTCATCCGCAAACTTGGAGATGTTGCATTCAATTTCCTCGTCCAAATCATTAATATATATTGTAAATTGCTGGGGTCCCAGCACTGAGCCTTGCGGTACCCCACTAGTCACTGCCTGCTATTCTGAAAAGGACCCGTTTACACTTACTCTTTGCTTCCTGTCTGCCAGCCAGTTCTCTATCCACATCAATACTGAACCCCCAATACCATGTGCTTTAAGTTTGTATATTAATCTCTTATGTGGGACTTTGTCGAAAGCCTTCTGAAAGTCCAGATATAATACATTCACTGGTTCTCCCTTCGTCTGCCATGCATCTGCCCACTCCTCCAACCTGTCCAAGTCACCCTGCATTCTCATAGCATCCTCCTCACAGTTCACACTGCCACCCAGCTTTGTGTCATCTGCAAATTTGCTAATGTTACTTTGAATCCCTTCATCCAAATCATTGATGTATATTGTAAATAGCTGCGGTCCCAGCACCGAACCTTGCTGTGCCCCACCAGTCGCTGCCCGTCATTCTGAAAAGGACCCGTTAATCCCTACTCTTTGTTTCCTGTCTGTCAACCACTTCTCTACCTCCAAAACCTAATTTTGACCACTAATCTCCTATGTGGGACTTTATCAAATGCTTTCTGAAAGTCCAGGTACACTACATCCACTGGCTCTCCTTTGTCCATTTTCCTAGTTACATCTTCAAAAAATTCTAGAAGATTAGTCAAGCATGATTTCCCCATCGTAAATCCATGCTGACTCGGACCGATCTTGTTACTGCTATCCAAATATGCAGCTATCTCATCTTTTATAATTGACTCCAGCATCTTCCCACCACCGATGTCAGGCTAACTGGTCTATAATTCCCCGTTTTCAACCCTCCTGCCTTTCTTAAAAAGTGGGATAACATTAGTTACCTTCAGTCCCATCAGCCTTGAGTCTCATCAGTCTATCCAACACCATTTCCTGCCTAATGTGGATTTCCTTCAGTTCCTCCGTCACCCCAGATCCTCTGGCCACTACTATATCAGGAAGATTGTTTGTGTCCTCCTTAGTGAAGACAGATCCAAAGTACCTGTTCAATTCATCTGCCATTTCCTTGTTCCCCATAATAAATTCACCTTTTTCGGTCTTCAAGGGTCCAACTTTGGTCTTAACTAATTTTTTCCTCTTCACATACCTAAAGAAGCTTTTAATATCCTGCTTTATATTCTTGGCTAGCTTACCGTCGTACCTCATCTTTTCTCCCCATATTGTCTTTTTGATTATCTTCAGTTGTTCTTTAAACATTACCCAATCCTCTTGCTTCCCGCTCATCTTTGCTACGTTGTACTTCTTCACTTTAATTTTTATACTGTCCCTGATGTCCCTTGTCAGCCACGGCCGCCCCTTACTCCCCTTGGAATCTTTCTTCCGCCTAGGAATGAACTGATCCTGCACCTGCTGTATAATTCTTAGAAACACCTGCCATTTTTGTTCCACTGTCATCCCTGCTAGTGTATCTTTCCAGTCTAGTTATATGGATGGGAAGGGAATGGAGGGTTATGGTCTGAGCGCAGGTATATGGGACTAGGGGAGATTATGTGTTCGGCACGGACTAAAAGGGTCGAGATGGCCTGTTTCCGTGCTGTAATTGTTATATGGTTATATGGTTATATGGTTAACTTTGGCCAGCTCCTCCCTCATGGCCCCATAGTCCCCTTTATTCAACTGCAACACTGACACCTTCGATCTATCCCTTCTCCCTCTCCAATTGTAGATTAAACCTGACCATGGTATGATCACTGCCTCCTAATGACTCATTAACCTCGAGGCCCTTTATCAAATCAGGTTCATTACAAAACACTAAATCCAGAATTGCCTTCTCCCTGGTAGGCTCCAATCAATAGAAGTTGTTCAAATAATCAATCACAAAGGCATGCTGCAAAGTCCCTTTTTTGGGGTCCAGTATCAACCTGATTTTCCCAATCTACCTGCATGTTGAAATCTCCCATAACAACCACAGCATTACTTTTACTACATGCTCAATTTTAACAAAGTGAGCATAGAAAGCATTCAGTTCATCAGGCAGGATCGCGCTATCACCAGTGATGTTGCCTAACCTTGCTTTGGAGCGTTATCATATTCAGGCCTTCCCACCTTCTGCATGTGTTCGAGTGATGATACTGGGACTCAAGTTTGTCCTGATATTGTCCCTTGGCATCCATTATATACTTGTGGAGAACAAAAAAGATCATTATCATGCCGGTGTTTATAACTAGCATCCGATGGCTCTGACTTCCACAATCATGAGGTGCTTCGAGAGACAGCTGATGGTGTGCATTAACGTCAGTCTCCCAGCCAGCCTTGATCCACTGCAGTTTGCTTACAGTCACAACAGGTCCACAGCACATTCCATACCCCTGGCCTTGAACTCATCTCAGTTACACCTACAGTAGACAACAGAAACTCTTATATTAGACTGTGTAGGACGGAACTGCAGATGCTGGAGTAACTCAGCGGGAGAGGCAGCATCTCTGGATCGAATGAATGAGCAACTTTTTTTGGTCCGAGACCTTTCTTCAGACTGATGCTCAGTGGAGAGAGAGAGTTACAGAGGTAAGGAAGTGTAAGAAATTAAAAGAGATGAAGTTTAGGAATAATGTAAAGTTGACCATTGTTAGCCAGGTGACAACAAAGCAAACAAAGATAAGGCAATCAGGGGGACAGTCAGACTGGTCAGAGAACTGGGAAGGGATGGAGAGCGAGGGAAAGCAAGGGTAACTTGAAGTTACTGAAGTCAATATGCAAACAGCTCGGGTGTAAGCTGCTCAAGCAAAATATGAGGTGCTGCTCCTCCAATTTGCGCTGGGCCTCACTCTGACAATGGAGGAGGCCCAGGACAAAAAGTTTAGTGTGGGAATGGGAGGGGGAGTTTAAGTATTTAGCAACTGGGAGATCGGGTAGGTTTAGGCAGACTGAGCAGAAGTGTTTAGCGAAATGATCGCAGAGCCTACGCTTGGTCTCGCCGATATATAGGAGTCCACACCTGGAACAGTCGATACAGTAGATGAGGTTGGAGGAGGTGCAAGTGAACATCATCATCATCGTCATCATCATCAACCTTTATTGTCATCTTGCAAAGCAACAGTTGTACAGTGCAAAATGAGAAGACGTTTCCCAGGGAATACCGGAGCATCGCACATAAAACTGCCTCACCTGAAAAGACTGTTGAGATCCTTGGACGGAGTCAAGGGAGGAGGTATAGGGACAGGTGTTGCAACTCCTGCGGTGACAGGGAAAAATACCTGGGGCGGGGTGGTTTGGGTGACGAGGGAAGAGTTAACAAGGGAGTTGTGGAGGGAATGGTCTCTGCAGAAAACAGAAAGGATGGGAAGATGTGGCTAGTGGTGGGATCCCGTTGGATGGTTGAGAGCTTCAAGCTCCTTTAGTTAATATTATCAACGATTTGTCGTGGGGCAATCATACTAATGTAACAACCAAGAAGGCACACCAACACCGCAACTTCCTTACGAGACTAAGGAAATTCGGTATGTCTTCATCAACTCTTACAAACATGTACAGATGCCCCATACGAAGCAACTGTTGGATTGCATACAGCTTTGGGAACAGCTCTGCCAAAGACTGCAAGAAATAGCAGAGAATTGTAGACATAACCCAGTCCATCACACAGACCAGACTGTCCACCCTTGACCACATGAAATCTTCATACTGCTTCGGAAAAGCAGCCGACATAATTAAAGACATCCCACCCCAGTCATTCCTTCCTTTCCTTGCTCCTGTCCAGCAAAAGGGATGGAAGCACGCACCATCAGACTCGGGAACAGTTTCTTCCCCTCTGTTATCAGGTTTCTGAATGGCCCTTCCATTAGCAAAGCTACTGTTTGATTCATCTGTACCCCATTGTGGACATTGGATGTTGGCTATGGAACTGTTGCACTGCAATTTTGAGAACTATATTCTGCACTATGTATCTTCTCCTTTGCTCTACCTATTATTCTTGGATTTTACGTGATTGTGTTTATGTATAGTTTTATCTGATCTGATTGGATAGCATGAACAACAGGCAAAACAAAGTTTGTCACTGTACCTCAATAGACGTGATAATAATAAGCCTAGTGTATCTTAATACCATGGACATACATCTTCTTAAAAATCCTCCCCTATAGTGCTTTGTCACACATAACTTCTGGAAGTTTATATTTATATCAACTTTTTCTTATCCAAATTTTTAACCTTATCTTATTTTCTCTTTCACCTCATCAAAAAATCCACTCAACCTGAACCTTTAACAAATTCATTTTATTTTCCTTGATTAATTTCCCACCAGTTGCTTCCCAGTTTCTCACTCTTTTTCTCCATTCTTGAGTAATGGTACAATACAAGACCACAAGAACACCACTGGTTCTTTGACACTACTTCTGTATCCAATGAGGAATGAAAGGTTGCAAACAATTCCTCTACTATGTTCAGCACTGACATTTTCAACAACTCAGTTAATATTTTTTATTTTATACTGAATGATATTCATCTATTTAATTTGTCTCATATCTCCATTGAAAACATCCCCTGATTATTTTAATATTAGAAGGGTCGAGATGGCCTGTTTCCGTGCTGTAATTGTTATATGTTATATGTTATATTGTTTCCGTGCTGTAATTGTTATATGTTATATGTTATATATATATATATATGGATGAGAAGGGAATGGAGGGTTATGGTATGAGTGTAGGCAGGTAGGACTAAGGGTAAAAAGTTGTTCGGCACGGACTTGTAGGGCCGAGATGGCCTGTTTCCGTGCTGTAATTGTTATATGGTTATATAGTTAATATAACCATCACAAAATTAAGTTGCTACTAAATGCAAATGACTCAATTAGTAGCAAAATACAAACCACTGGAAGAAACTAAGCAAGTCTCAACCACCTGGACTCAATTAATACTTTTGTGATAGATTATGTGACAAGTATTAAATTAATATTTTGCAGCTGCCTTCATAAAGATGTTACCACAGGTATTCAATTGCTGTTCATTTACACTTTATTTATGAAATATTTTGGATTTTAAGTTGGTGTTAATACTTTTTCATCGCCTGCATTAACACATCAGATCTCTTTTCCAATTCCCACCATTTTCCTCAATGGCAACGTGATATTTATCATGTCATAGGTCATATAACTATATAGTATGGAAACAGCCCCTTCAGTCTCACTTATCCATTCTGATAAGTTGCCAAACCATGCCAGTCCCACTTGATCCATATCACTCCAAACCTTTCCTATCCGGGTCACTATGTAATAATTGCATCCACCTCTTTCTCTAGAAGCTTGAGCTATATAAGCACCATACTGTATGAAAGATTAGCCACTCAAGTCCTTTTTTATCCTCTCCCCTTAAACCTGTGTCCTCTAGTTCTGGATTAACTGCCTTGGGAAACGACCGAGGTTATTCACCTTATCTATGACCCTCATCATTTTATAAACCTCTAAGGTCAACTTTCTTGGTCCCAGGGTAAAAAGTACGAGCCAACCCAGCCACTCTCCAGTCCTGCTAACAACCCTGTACATTTTTTTGTTACTCTTTCTATTTTAATTACATCGTTTAAGTACCAGGATGACCAGAATTGTACATAATATTCCATTGGAGCGTTATCATATTCAGGCCTTCCCACCTTCTGCATGTGTTCGAGTGATGATACTGGGACTCAAGTTTGTCCCGATATTGTCTCTTGGCATCCATTATATCTTTGTGGAGAACAAAAAAGATCATTATCATGCCGGTGTTTATAACTAGCATCCAATGGCTCTGACTTCCACAATCATGAGGTGCTTCGAGAGACAGCTGATGGTGTGCATTAACGTCAGTCTCCCAGCCAGCCTTGATTCACTGCAGTTTGCTTACAGTCACAACAGGTCCACAGCACATTCCATACCCCTGGCCTTGAACTCATCTCGGTTACACCTACAGTAGACAACAGAAACTCTTATATTAGACTGTGTAGGACGGAACTGCAGATGCTGGAGTAACTCAGCGGGAGAGGCAGCATCTCTGGATAGAATGAATGAGCAACTTTTTTCGGGCCGAGACCTTTCTTCAGACTGATGCTCAGTGGAGAGAGAGAGTTACAGAGGTAAGGAAGTGTAAGAGATTAAAAGAGATGAAGTTTAGGAATAATGTAAAATTGACCATTGTTAGCCAGGTGACAGCAAAGCAAACAAAGATAAGGTAATCAGGGGGACAGTCAGACTGGTCAGAGAACTGGGAAGGGATGGAGAGCGAGGGAAAGCAAGGGTAACTTGAAGTTACTGAAGTCAATATGCAAACAGCTCGGGTGTAAGCTGCTCAAGCAAAATATGAGGTGCTGCTCTACCAATTTGCGCTGGGCCTCACTCTGACAATGGAGGAGAATTGTGGGAATGGGAGGGGGAGTTTAAGTATTTAGCAACTGGGAGATCGGGTAGGTTTAGGCAGACTGAGCAGAAGTGTTTAGCGAAATGATCGCAGAGCCTACGCTTGGTCTCGCCGATATATATGAGTCCACACCTGGAACAGTGGATACAGTAGATGAGGTTGGAGGAGGTGCAAGTGAACATCATGATCATCGTCATCATCATCAACCTTTATTGTCATCTTGCAAAGCAACAGTTGCACAGTGCAAAATGAGAAGACTTTTCCCAGGGAATACCGGAGCATCGCACATGAAACTGCCTCACCTGAAAAGACTCTTGAGATCCTTGGACGGAGTCAAGGGAGGAGGTATAGGGACAGGTGTTGCAACTCCTGCGGTGGCAGGGAAAAATACCTGGGGCGGGGGTGGTTTGGGTGGCGAGGGAAGAGTTAACAAGGGAGTTGTGGAGGGAACGGTCTCTGCAGAAAACAGAAAGGATGGGAATATGTGGCTAGTGGTGGGATCCCGTTGGATGGTTGAGAGCTTCAAGCTCCTTTAGTTAATATTATCAATGATTTGTCGTGGGGCAATCATACTAATGTAACAACCAAGAAGGCACACCAACACCGCAACTTCCTTAGGAGACTAAGGAAATTCGGTATGTCTTCATCAACTCTTACAAACATGTACAGATGCCCCATACGAAGCAACTGTTGGATTGCATACAGCTTTGGGAACAGCTCTGCCAAAGACTGCAAGAAATAGCAGAGAATTGTAGACATAACCCAGTCCATCACACAGACCAGACTGTCCACCATTGACCACATGAAATCTTCATACTGCTTCGGAAAAGCAGCCGACATAATTAAAGACATCCCACCCTGGTCATTCCTTCTTTTCCTTGCTCCTGTCCAGCAAAAGGGATGGAAGCACGCACCATCAGACTCGGGAACAGTTTCTTCCCCTCTGGTATCAGGTTTCTGAACGGCCCTTCCATTAGCAAAGCTACTGTTTGATTCATCTGTACCCCATTGTGGACATTGGATGTTGGCTATGGAACTGTTGCACTGCAATTTTGAGAACTATATTCTGCACTATGTATCTTCTCCTTTGCTCTACCTATTATTCTTGGATTTTACGTGATTGTGTTTATGTATAGTTTTATCTGATCTGATTGGATAGCATGAACAACAGGCAAAACGAAGTTTGTCACTGTACCTCAATAGACGTGATGATAATAATAAGCCTAGTGTATCTTAATACCATGGACATACATCTTCTTAAAAATCCTCCCCTATAGTGCTTTGTCACACATAACTTCTGGAAGTCTATATTTATATCAACTTTTTCTTATCCAAATTTTTAACCTTATCTTATTTTCTCTTTCACCTCATCAAAAAATCCACTCAACCTGAACCTTTAACAAATTCATTTTATTTTCCTTGATTAATTTCTCACCAGTTGCTTCCCATTTTCTCACTCTTTTTCTCCATTCTTGAGTAATGGTACAATACAAGACCACAAGAATACAAGAACACCACTAGTTCTTTGACACTACTTCTGTATCTAATGTGGAATGAAAGGTTGCAAACAATTCCTCTACTATTTTCAGCACTGACATTTTCAGCAACGCAGTTAATATTTTTTATTTTATACAGGATGATATTCATCTATTTAATTTGTCTCCTATCTCCATTGAAAACATCCCCCGATTATTTTAATATAACCATCACAAAATTAAGTTGCTACTAAATGCAAATGACTCAATTAGTAGCAAAATACAAACCACTGGAAGAAACTAAGCAAGTCTCAACCACCTGGACTCAATTAATACTTTTGTGATAGATTCTGTGACAAGTATTAAATTAATATTTTGCAGCTGCCTTCATAAAGATGTGACCACAGGTATTCAATTGCTGTTCATTTACACTTTATTTATGAAATATTTTGGATTTCAAGTTGGTGTTAATACTTTTTCATCGCCTGCATTAACACATCAGATCTCTTTTCCAATTCCCACCATTTTCCTCAATGGCAACATGATATTTATCATGTCATAGGTCATAGAACTATACAGTATGGAAACAGCGACTTCAGTCTCACTTATCCATTCTGATAAGTTGCCAAACCATGCCAGTCCCACTTGCATGGGCTTGATCCATATCACTCCAAACCTTTCCTATCCGGGTCACTGTGTAATAATTGCATTCAGATTCAGATTCAGATTCAGATTCAATTTTAATTGTCATTGTCAGTGTACAGTACAGATACAACGAAATGCATTTAGCATCTCCTTTGAAGAGCGACATAGCAAACGATTTTGAATAAAAAAACAAACAATAATAAGTGTCCGGGTCAGGGGGGGGTGATTGGCAGTCACCGAGGTACGTTGTTGAGTAGAGTGACAGCGGCCGGAAAGAAGCTGTTCCTCGACCTGCTGGTTCGGCAACGGAGAGACCTGTAGCGCCTCCCGGATGGTAGGAGGGTAAACAGTCCATGGTTGGGGTGAGAGCAGTCCTTGGCGATGCTGAGCGCCCTCCGCAGACAGCGCTTGCTTTGGACAGACTCAATGGAGGGGAGCGTGGAACCGGTGATGCGTTGGGCAATTTTCACCACCCTCTGCAATGCCTTCCGGTCGGAGACAGAGCAGTTGCCATACCATACTGTGATGCAGTTGGTAAGGATGCTCTCGATGGTGCAGCGGTAGAAGTTCACCAGGATCTGAGGAGACAGATGGACCTTCTTCAGTCTTCTCAGGAAGAAGAGACGCTGATGAGCCTTCTTGATCAGAGTAGAGGTATTGTGGGTCCAAGAGAGGTCATCGGAGATGTTGACTCCCAGGAACCTGAAGCTAGAAACACGTTCCACCTCCGTCCCGTTAATGTGGATGGGGGTGTGCGTGCCGCCTCTGGACTTCCTGAAGTCTACAATGAGCTCCTTGGTCTTCTTGGAGTTAAGGGCCAGGTTGTTGTCAGCGCACCATGCTGCTAAGTGCTGGACCTCCTCCCTGTAGGCCAGCTCATCGTTGTTGCTGATGAGGCCAATCACCGTTGTATCATCTGCATACTTGATGATGGTGTTAGTACCATGTACAGGTGTGCAGTCATAGGTGAAGAGGGAGTAGAGGAGGGGGCTCAGCACACAGCCCTGAGGAACGCCGGTGTTCAGGGTGAGGGTTGAAGAGGTGTGCTTGTCTAACCTCACAGACTGGGGTCTGTTGGTTAGAAAGTCCAGTATCCAGTTGCAGAGGGAGGGGTCGATGCCCAGGTTACCGAGTTTGGTGATCAGTTTTGATGGAATAATGGTGTTGAATGCTGAGCTGTAATCGATGAACAGCATTCTTACATAAGTGTCTCTGTTGTCAAGGTGGGAGAGGGCGGAGTGAAGTGCCGTTGAGATGGCATCCTCCGTACTCCTGTTCTTGCGATAGGCAAACTGATAGGGATCCAGTGTGGGGGGTAGGCAGCTCTTTCTCTAGAAGCTTGAGCTATATAAGCACCATACTGTATGAAAGATTAGCCACTCAAGTCCTTTTTTATCCTCTCCCCTTAAACCTATGTCCTCTAGTTCTGGATTAACTGCCTTGGGAAACGACCGAGGTTATTCACCTTATCTATGACCCTCATCATTTTATAAACCTCTAAGGTCAGCTTTCTTGGTCCCAGGGTAAAAAGTACGAGCCAACCCAGCCACTCTCCAGTCCTGCTAACATCCCTGTACATTTTTTTGTTACTCTTTCTATTTTAATTACATCGTTTAAGTACCAGGATGACCAGAATTGTACATAATATTCCAATGTGGCCTTACCAAATTGTAGCTGTAACAGGAACTCCCAACTCACAAGTCAATATCCTGACTTATAAGGACAAGTGTACCAAACAGTTTCTTCATCACCTTGTGTCATCTCTTTCTTGGAATTATGTACCTTCACCCACGGATCTCGCTGTTTTGCAACACTTCCCTGGGCACTACCATTTACTATGCATGTCCTGTCCCAGTTAGCAATTGGGAAAATGCAACACCTTCCATTCATCTATTAAACATTACGTTTCCTGCTAAATTTAAGGTTTTTATTTCCTTGTAATTCAGGTGCATTAGCATTGGATGTTCTATCCTTATTCTTCATGTGAATATGGCTAGTCACTACACGAATGCAACGAGACCTGGGTGGCCTTGTACATCAGTCACTGAAAGTAAGCATGCAGATACAGCAGGCTGTGAAGAAAGCAAATGGTATGTTGGCCTTCACAGCGAGAGGATTTGAGTATTGGAGCAAGGAGGTCTCACTGCAGTTGTACAAGGTCCTACTGAGACTGCACCTGGAGTATTGTGTGTAATTTTGGTCTCCTAGTTTGAGGAAGGACATTCTTGCTATTGAGGGAGCGCAGCGTAGGTTCACCTTGTTAATTCCCGGGATGTCGCAACTGACATATGATTAAAGAATTAATCGACTGGGCTTATATTTACTTGAATTTAGAAGGATGAGAGGGAATCTTATAGAAACATATAACATTATTAAGGGTTTGGACAGGCTTGATGCAGGAAAAATGTTCCCGATGTTTGGGGAGTCCAGAACCAGGGGCCACAGTTTAAGAATAATGGGTAGGCCATTTAGGACTGAAATGAGGAAAAAGGTTTTCACCCAGAGAGTTGTGAGTCTGTGGAATTCTCTCCCACAGATGGCAGTGGAGGCCAATTCAGTAGATGTATTCAAGAGAGAGTAGGGTATAGATCTTGGGGCTAATGGGGTCAAGGGATACGGGGAGAAAGCAGGAACGGGGTACTGATTCTGGATGATCAGCCATGATCATATTGAATGATGGTGCTGGCTCGAAGGGCTGAATGGCCTACTCTTGCACCTATTTTCTATGTTTCTATGTTTCTATTAATACTCTCTTCCAAGAGTATCTTCATTGCTTCAATAGAACTTTTACAATCTGAGCTTGATCCATTCTTAAATATTTATTATAAAATTAGCTCTTCCACCGTTGATTATTTTACCTTCAATACTTCCTAGTCTTGGATCGTGTTGTGGTCAATGTTAGGTAGGTGCTCTCCTATGAAGCCCTCCAATTTCTCTGCTTTGTTTCCCAGACCAGATACAATGCTGTTTCCTTTGTTGATGAAATACTTACCCTATATAATCTGTGAATGGCAAAGATAAGTTTATATAGTAGATGACAGAGGCTGAAACATCACAACAGTTTAATAAGCGAACAAGATTCAACTTGTTTGTGCTCAAGGCCTAAAGGGCCTGACCCACAAGCATGCGATAGCACGCGCCTAGCGCGAGCAAACATGGTCGCTTGAGGCGTACAGCCTCGCAGGGCCGGTCCCACTTCGATCGGCGGAGGCGTATGGAGTTGTTCGGGGCTGGTCCTGACATCGCCCGGGGCACCAAAAATCTTGCACTGTCCGAAAATCCCGCGCGACAACGGCCTGTCGGCCCGCAGCCGCATTGAGGCCGTACGCAACGTCTCGATGGGCGTACGCAGCGTCTTGACTTTGTACACAGTGTCTTGACGGCGTACGCCTAGCGTGTGGCGTTGCACGATGACGTCACCGCCCGACGTGCCGTTGCGTGATCACGTCACCGCCCGACGCTGTGCGACGTTCAAATTCAGTCGGCCCGCCTCCTGCTCAGCTGATTGGTGAGTATGATGTCGGGATCAGCCCCGCACAACTCTATACGCCTCTGCGGTTGGAATTGGGACCGGCCCCACGAGGCCGTACGCCTCAAGTCACCACGTTTGGTCGTGCTAGACGCATGCAATCGCATGCTGGTGGACCAGGCCCTTTAGTAATCCCATGGTGGGGCATGCATTGCTTCCAAATCTAGCAGAAAATATACAAGCCGTATGTTACCATACAAGTAGAAAACATACTAATACTTCTTGAAATTTGTGTCATAATGAAAATCAAGGACCATATTATCTAAATAATTTTCATAACTTGCTGCTGAATAAAATTTTCAATAGTATCCATAATTATACTTGGCTCTTCTGGACAAACTTCTTTTTTGTGGATGTGAATCTTGCGAATTCTCTCCATCACGGCTTTGTGAACAGAAGGCAGGGTGTTTAGGGAACTTAACATCTGGAGCTGATCAGCTGGATGCTGACTGATTTCCTTAAACCTCAAAGCCTGTAACACATCAGCTGTGAACTAGCAAGGATGAGCTCTTGCTGCAATAATAATTGGACAGCTCCGGTCTTGCTACAACTTTTGCCACGGCTGTGTGCAGTTCCAGAACGTATCCTGTGGACTTATGCAGAGAATAGATTGCAGCTAAGCACTCCTCCTCCAAACACCAATCTGCCAGAAAGCTACGTTGAATTCTCTTCAGCAAAATATTTGGCAACTGAAAGTGGTTGCTCTCATCCAACTGGGAAATCAGCTCCCTCACCAGCTGCCCTTCACCACGTGCAACAAGGTGTAAATATCTCTCGACGTTGGAGGACCTGAGAATATCTAATCCAGGAGACACGGAAGCTGTTGCAGTTCTATGCCTCAAATCATATTTGCCTGTTCTTATGAAATCAGTCAGGGCATTATTTTGATTTGAAGCGCATATGAATTTTCAAATTGGAATCCCCATGCATTTTGCAAATACCGCTGCCATTATGTTGCCAAAATGTCCTGTGGGAATGCAAACATCAACTGGATCTCCAAAAGCAATTACGCCTTGCTTGATAAGATCGAGATAGGCAGAGGCATGATAAATTACCTGTGGCAGCAGACAAGCCCAGTTTATTGAGTTTGCAGTGCTTAGAGCTGACCCATATTCAACTGTCAGGAAGCCAATGTAATTGGGATTTGTGAATATTTGCTTTATGGTTGACTGGCAGAAATCAAAGTTAGACTTGTCACCTACAGTCTTCACATTTTCATCTTTGTAACTAATCATCTGTGCCTTCTGAATCTGACTAATTCCATCTTCGGGAAAAAAATGTGAGAACTGAGATTCTTTGTTTGTCATTATCACTGAGGCAGCCGATACCATCCAGAACAGCACACACTGTATCCCCAGACGTGGCCATTAGAATTAGGTAATTGCAAGTTCTAGACATGCAATATGCAAATAGTTGTGGAAACATCTGCAAAGCAAAATCTTTGACGGATGCTGTGGGCCCATGGAATAATTCAAGAATAAACTGATTGCCAGACAAATGTCTGATTGGTGCTATGTTGCTGCATGCAAAGTTCTGTCCATATGCTCTCATCACCATCTCTCGCAGGTTCATAGCTGGCACATCAATGGGGTGCACACACTTTTCCAAAATTACCTGGGCCCGTTCAGTATAAGGTGTTTCAACCAGCCTTTGCCACCCCCCAGCAACCATTACAGGAAAGTTGTCTGCAGGGACGTAGAGATCACCATCAAAAGCCAGGCCTTCAATAATGACATCGGAGAAGGAGTTGGGATCCTTCATTAATACAGGTTTTTTAGCTACACTTCTTGTGGAAATACATATCTCAGAGCCTTGATGCCTCTTCAAACCATCAAGAACTTTGTCACCGTACTGACATAGAACCCGTATATCATACCATTTATGGTAAAATTGTTGGCTGCTCTGAAGAATTTCTTATATTGGAACACCAGGCCTTAGCCCAACAATGTGTGGTCTACCTTCATACCTTCATACCTTTCAAGTAATTCTTCAAGAGGCACATCGAGATAAACCACGATCCCATTCTTTTTCATGTGGTACATACTCTGGGGATGCAGTGGATTAGACCCAGTAAGAGCAATAATGCTTCTCGTTGTTGAAAATCTCTGAGGAATTTCACCTTCTTCTTGTAAGAATAATTCATTACCAATCTGCTGCAGCTTCTGAGTCACGCTCATGTGCCAGGTTCTTTTGAGTAGATCATCAATATCTATCACTGTTAGGCCAGTCATCTGACCAAGAAAGATCCCTACCGTTGTCATCCCTGCGCAAGGAGCCCCCACCAGAACGATATTCTTCTCATCCAGCAGTGAACAAACTGTGGGCAGCATTGACATGGGACATTTAGGAAATGGGTATGTCCTTAAGCATAAAACACAATTTCAGTTGACTGAAATTAAAGACTGACGACACACATTCCAGTGAAAAAGTCTGTGCTTCAGTAAACGTGCACCTGCAGAAATCAGTCAGGACATCGTGACCATCCTTCAAACAAGGGCATATATCAGAACCTAGAAGAAAAGGCAGAAATTACAAATGGAATAATATCATTAATGGAAATTAACCATCATTAATTTCCTTCAAAGGCAAATAAAATAAATAAGAACTTATATTAATTTCTACCAAAATGTAACATTCATTATATCATTTATTTTTTTTATTTTTTTTTTATAAGCAAGACAACCTCAGATTTTTACAATCGTACATTTTCTTTTAATTCAAGCTTCCCTGAAACCCCCCTTGCAGCTTTGATAATTTGCAAAGGCCCACCCCAGCTCTGCTGTCTGAAAAGAATTAAACATTTGTGGTCCCAAAAAAAATTCTATTACAAGTGAGTAAATAAGGTGAAACAATAAAAAAGCATTAAAACAATTAAAATGATATAATCAGCTGGAAGTACCTGCAAACAAGTAGGAAAGAACTGCAGATGCTGGTTTAAACAAGTATAATGTAATGCTTTAGAAAAGGGAGTTATTTTAATGTTTTCTTTTTCCCCCACAACACATGGGATAGATGTTCTTGTATCGATCTAAATTAGCACAGGACCTAAAAGTCACTTCCCAATGTAAAACTCAGTAACCTCAGAAAGAGAGAGCTCTGCCACTTGACTTCCAATGCTGTCCATAGGATTAAGGGCATTTTGAATATACATATGAAAATATCTATGACTCCATTTTTTACATTAAATAAATGCTGGCAGTCCTGTTCTACACATATATCAACAAAGTCATGACCAATGTTGTCATGCAGTACTTTATCCACAATACAATAACTACTTTTTTTTTTAATATATGCTATCTAAAGCTAACTACTGGAAACATAATAATCATCATCGTTGAAAACATCAACGGGCACGGCACCTTACAATGCTATGTACGACAGTGATCGCAACTTTTACTGAAGAGTGGATGGCCGTTGGCTGGCGAGGAGCTCATCCGCCCTTTGACAGGTCTTGTTTTTGGTCCTGCTGGGGCCCCCTCCTCACCTGGCAAACCAGGTGGGAGAGACAGTTTAGTTGCCAACTATCCGACCATGAATCAGGTAGCACGGGATTACATGGTTCCCATGGCAGTGGGACTAAACTGATAAAGCATGGAAATCAAAAAAGTGTACTGTGAATCCTGCAAATAAAGAGCACATTCAGCCACATTTTTAACTAACCATGTGAGAAAAAGCAATTACAACATGAAAAAAATGTAGGAATCTGCAGTGAGGTATCAATGTTAAAAATCCTTTGCATTACCGTCAATAACACAATTTATAAATCTGTAAAATGATCTTTACACAATCATATGACTAATGCGGGAGAGTTTGAGAATATTGAGAGCATCGGGTGCCAATTATGCTCAATGTTTGCACATCTGTCTGAACTGACTGCACAGGAGTGGGAGTGCAGGAGGCGACAAGTGGCTGAAGGAGCATGTATTTTGCACTAGCCGCCAAACATACATTTCTTTAACAAATTGGCCAACATCGAGGTGAGGTAGGTGCCTCTGTAATACATATTTATAATTATAAAATGGTACATGTTTTTTTCCACAGGGGATTAGAGCAGTTGGATTCATTTCAAGGTTCATATGTTGTGTCAGATATGGTTCAGTCATCCATCAAATACAACCTACTCCAAGGTTTTGAGTTGAACAATACAGGCTGACCCTCAGTGCTGTATTGAGATCACAACTTTTGGATGAATTGTTACACATGAGCCTTTCAGCACTCCTGCATGAACAGAAATATATGTTCTATGGTATTTCCCATTCACCTCTCAACAAGCTCACTTGAAAACACATTATTTGTCTGCTATCCTTTGTAATGCAGCTACAGAGACTGTAGATTGCAGTTAGTACGTCCACACATGGCACTAAATGTGATGGTGTAGTGGACAGTAAAGAATCTAGTTTACACTGAGATCTTATCGATATGTATAAAATCATGAAAGGAATAGATCAGGTTGATGCACAGAGTCTCTTGCCCAGAGTAGGGGAATCAAGGACCAGAGGACATAGGTTCAAAGTGAGGGGGAAAAGATTTAATAGGAATCTGAAGGGTGACTTTTTCACACAAAGGATGGTGGGTGTATTGAACAAGCTGCCAGAGGAGGTAGTTGAGGCAGGGTCTATCCCAATGTTTAAGAAACAGTTCCAACAGGTACAATGGATAGGACAGGTTTGGAGGGATATGGACCAAATCCAGGCAAGTGGGATTAGTGTAGCTGGGACATGTTGGTCAGTTTGGGCAAGTTGGGCCGAAGGGCCTATTTCCACGCAGTATCACTTTATGATATCTGGATCAATTGAGGCAAAGGGCCGATGAATGTCAGATGGTTTAATAAAAGGGCAAGGACATGCTGTTGTATTTTGGTAAGACAAACCAGGGCAAAACATACACAATAAATGATACGGCCCTGGGAAGGGTTGTAGAAGAGAGAGACCTCAGGGGGAAAGTACATTGTTCCATGAAAGATGAAACATGTGAATAAGGCATTTGTCACATTTACCTTCACTGGTCAGGTACTGAGTACAAGAATTGGAATGCGATGAAGCTGTTAAGGCATATTTGAAGTACTGTGAGAATTCTGGTCACACTGTTATTGGAAGGAGTGTCATTTAATTGAAAACGGAGCAGAAATTATTTATAAGTATATTATTGGGTCTGGGGGGGGCTGAGTTATAAGGAGAGGGTGAATAGGCTAGACTTTTTTTTTATCCTAGGATGGAGGAGGCTGAGGGGTGATCTTATAGACATTGATAGAATAAACAGCCAATTTATTTCCCCAGGGAAGGGGAGGCTAAAACTAAAGGGAAAGATGAGAGATAAAAGATATAAAAGCATCCTGATGGGCAACATTTTTACAAAGATGGTGGCGCACATACACTACAAACACACAGCATATTACGCAGCACCTGTGGAAAGAGAAACAAAGTTAACATAATAAATTAAATATTTTTGTTTGCAATATATGTGAATAAGGAAACTAAGGAACGGAGATACCTTGCACCTTAAATCCATAGATCTTTGAAGTTGGCAGCAGAGGTAGATAACATAGTTAGGAGAGCATTCAGGATACTGGCCATCATTATATTAATTGAGGCACTGAATAGATAAATCGGGAGATTACACTCCAACTTTATCAAACATTGCTGAAGTACTGCATGCAGTTCTGGTCACCAAGAGACAGGACCAGAGAAAATGCAGAGGAGGTTGCCTGAGATGGAACAGTTCAGTTGTAAGAAGAGACTGGAGAAGATAGATCTTTTCTCCTGGGAACAAAGGAAGTTAAGAGGGGACATAATTGAAGTATGTAAAATCATGAGGATTATAGATTGGGTTGACTGCAAGAAACATTTCTCCATCAGAGGTAGTAAAACCAAGAGTATAACGATTTAGGGTAAGGGGATAGAAATTCAGAAGGGATATGAAGGTGATCTTCTTCATCCAGAGCCTGAATGGTAAGTGCCTTAAATTCACTCTTTAAGAGAGTCAGTGAAGTTGGATCACTCACATCATGTAAGAAGTGTCCAGATGAACAATTGAATCACTTAAGGGCCTGTCCCACTTGGCGATTTTTTCGGTGACTGTCGGCGTCATTGACTGGCGTATCAGGTCACCGAAGAAGTTGCGGCGTGACACGGGTCTTGACGCGCGGTGTCTCCTCAAGTATCTCAACATTTTTTTGTCGCCGCTGGATTTTGAAATGTTTTAAATCTTTTGGCGACCCTGATACGGCAGTCAATGACGCCGGCAGTCGCCGAACAAAATTGCCAAATGGGACAGGCCCTTTCGTCATTGAGGGCTATGAATCGAGTGCTGAGTAATGAGATGCCCAGCACTTGGTCCATACCCAATGTCTATTGTAATGCAGAAGGATGTCCATTGGTTTGTATAGTTGTGCTTCCATGCATTACAATTCATTGATTCCCATGAAAGGTAATATTAAGTTGCAGAGAGAGTGGGTAAGGGGAATATCTCTGATGGGTTGCGGTCATGGTTGTTATGGAGATAAGCTACTGAGGAAATCAGACTTAAAAGCACTTAAATCCATTTAAAGCATCTTGGGAATTCTGAGGAAAATGAAAATGCGCTATAACATTACGAGGCCATTCTTTTCCCTCATCATACACAGCTAGCATTTTTGCTACAGTGTGCCAAACTAGTCAATGCTGTAGATTTCATGTTTCATTGTCACTTCAATGAAACATTAAAAAACAATAAAGGATTATAGATACAACATGGCATCATGAAAAAAATAATACCTTTAGACTCAACAACTATTCATGGTTCATATTTCAGGAAGAGCAAGATTACAAATTTGCCTTATGCAAATTTATAGCAATTAAGGTTCCAACACCATCTGTTACTTCGACCCCAATGCAGACATTGGACTTTGTTTCTGGAACTGATGTACTACAATAGACAAAATGTGTAGGAAGGAACTGCAGATGCTGGTTTGAACTGAAGATAGACACAAAAAGATAGACTGAAACGGAGTAACTGAAGAAGGGTCATGACCCGAAACGTCACCCATTCCTTCTCTCCAGAGATGCTGCCTGAGATACTCCAGCTTTTTGTGGCTATCTTCGTGCTACAATAGACATGTGCTACAATGCTGAGAACTGTTTTCTGCACTCTGCCCTTTCTTACCCTTTGCTCGTCCTACCTGTCATAAGTGAGTTGGACTTGATAATATTTATGTGTAGTATTATCTGATGTGATTGGATGGCATGCAAAACAAAGCTTCTCACTTGACAATAATAAATCTAAATTTAAACCTCAATCTACTGTAGACCTAAAAACTGAGATATGAAAATTGACTGCATCCTTCAACTCCATTACATTAATAAATACAGGGATGATTTTGAGGCAGCAAATCTTCGATTGCAGTGACAAACTGCTCAAACTTCACATCCTGGGTGATACTGTCCGGCAATCACTTATGAAAATCTCCACATGACCTGATCCTCAGGCTCAAAAATATTTTTTAACTGCTTTGGAATTAAATGAATCCATGATTCATTTTATAGTCCATTTAACTGTCGTTGCATTAGATTATTTTGAATACCTTGCCCTCCCTAAAGTGGTTCACAATTATTTTTTTATCTCTAACTTCAGTTTGTTCTGTGTTTTTGAAAGATAAACCTTTTATATAAAATGCTGACATGCAGTCATTACCAGATTGAATTATTTTATACATCACACTGATGTTTCAGTTTAAAATCAGAATTAATAATTGCTTCTTAAAACTCGTTTATAAAGTTGTGGCTTGGATTTGCCACAGAATTAAGAAAAAGATAAATGGAGAGATCA
Source organism: Leucoraja erinaceus (assembly GCF_028641065.1). NCBI lineage: Eukaryota > Metazoa > Chordata > Chondrichthyes > Rajiformes > Rajidae > Leucoraja > Leucoraja erinaceus. The sequence continues at coordinate 18,402,608 of NC_073378.1, forward strand.
CTATCAACAACAAAAAATATGATTGAGGAATAACTGAGAAGCTTTGGGTAATCTTGCTCAGACACTGCAGTGCAGGGGCATCTCGTCATCATGGGACATTTTCTGAAAACCCCAAGGCAAGGCAAGGCAACTTTATTTATATGGCACATTTCATACACGAGGCAGACTCAAAGTGCTTCACATAAAAACATGTCATACAATAAAATGAAATAATAAAATGAAATAAAATAGAACTGAAAGAAAAGAAAAGCAAAATTAAAAATGCATTATAAAAAGTGCAAAAGTTAAAAGTGCAATGTAGTTAAGATTTAGCTGAAAGCTAAAGTAAACATAAAAGTTTTCATTCTTGTTTTAAAAGTGGTCAAAGTTGAGGCAAGTCTTAAATCTTCAGGAAGTTTATTCCAGCTATTTGTTGCATAGTAACTAAATCCTGCTTTCCCATGTTTTGTATTTACTCTGGGAATCACTAACAGATTGGTTTCAGAAGATCTTAGCGGTCTAGAAGGATTATATAGTGGAAGCATGTCAGTGATATACTTTGGTATATACTTTGGTATATACCCAACATAATGTAGGTCCATTAAAAGGTGATCTTATAGAGCTTTTTAAAATCCTGAACAGAAGAGATAAAGTGTTTGCACAAAGTCATTTTCCCAAGGTAAGGGAATCAAGAACAGTGTTCCATCATCCCGGCGTGAGGGCCTGAGCATTGGGCCACCTGTGGCGGCGACAGCGGGTGCTCGGGAGGCCCCGACCACGGGTGGGAACATCTGGGAAGATCGGCGGGGAGGCTGGCTGGACTATGGTACCTTCCTCAACTTTGGTGCCACTGTGGGGTTATGTTGTGTCGTGGACTTCTGTCTTTGTGCTTTTTTTTTAAATATGTTTTATTTATTATTTATTTTATGTTACTTGACTGTAAGGAAAATCCATTTTGTTGTCTCTTATGAGTTAAATTGAATCCAATCCAAAAAAGAACACGAAGGTTTAAGGAGAAAGGAGAAAGATTTAATAGGAACCCGAGGGGTAACCTTTTCACACAGAAGATGATGAAACGAGCTGCCAAAGGAGTTGAGGCAGGTACAATAAAGGCATTTAAAAGACATTTGGACCTAATAGTTGGAGGGATATGCACGAAACACAGGAAAATGGAAATGGATCTTAGTCAGGATGGATGAGTTGATCTAAAGGTCTGTTTCTGTGCTGTGTGACTATGATTTCTGAACGATTAGCACAATTATTGATTTATCGATTCTAACTGTTGTGCTGCATGTATTTAACAGGTATTTATCAACTACTGAGTAGTGGCTAATAATTGCAGGGCAGTTGGCAGTATCAATTGATGAGAGGTTAATGTGCTGGCAATAGTTAATTACTGACATGCATAGCAGTGCATTGTGACAATTGAGTAGATAATTAACAACAGCCAGATAATTAAACATCCCCCACAATTTGATCTGGTCCTGCATATTGACACCACAGCCAAGAAAACACACCAATGCCTTGTTTCTCAGAAGGCTAAGGAAATTTGGAACGTTTCCAATCTTATCAATTTCTGCAGATGGATCATAGAGCGTATCCGATTGGGATGCAGCAGTTTGGTACGGCAACTGTGGTGATCAAGACACCAAGAAATTGCAAAACCCCTGAAGAACGCAGCCCAGGCCATCGATTGCATCCACACTTCATGCTGCCTTAGGAAAACAGCCAATGGATTCAAAGACGACTCAAACCTCGGACACTCTCTCCCCTCCCTTCTCCCATTGGGCAGATGATCCAAAAGCTTGAAAGCACATATCATCAGATTCAAGAACAATCCCCAGTGTTATGACTCTGGAACAAACCTCTTATATAGCAATGTTACAACATTTTGAGATCAATCTGCAATTTATCCCATCAGATAAAGCATCCCCAGTGTAATTTACCTGATTCTCTGGAAGTAATAAAAAAACCTCTTACATCGGTGAAGGTTCCCATATTTTCTATACTAATGTTGGACAATCAACTTTGTTGTGGCAGTTTCATAGATTATTCTGAAACAAATATTTTTAACTTGGATGACCTAGTAGCTATAATTAAGTTGCCCATATTTCTATAAATAGCCCAAGTGTCCAAATAATATTCACAAATAATTCACAATATCAAAACATTCAATTTACAAGTAAATCTTATTTTCTCTTTTGCAAATGGAAGGAACTACCTTAATGTATATAGAACGTTCACATGAGTTAGCTGGATAGAGCACAGACTCGTGAAAACTTTATATAAAATAATAAGCCCAACACAATCATAAAACCCTGGGGGGCAGTAGATTTTTAGTAGGAACTGCACGGGGGTCTTTCAACGGTTTACATGATTTTCGAGGACACAAAGTCTTCTGCCGCCTTTCACCAAAATTTGAAACTGTTATATCGTTCTGTCTCCCCCCTTCTGCTCTTATCTCTGGCCTTTGTTCTGACCATATGCCTATCAACAACCCACCCCCCCCAACATGACCTGTGTCCACATGAGAGGACACTACCTGCCACGCTCGTTCTGACCTCTGCTCTTATCTCTCTTTGTTCTGACCATATCCCCAACCCATCCCCCCAACATCACCCCCCCCCCACGCTTTGACCACCATCCCTCCCAAATCCCCCCCCCCCCCACCCCCCCCCCCCAACCCCCAACTCGGAAAGTAGTCCCGACCCAGAACGTGCTTCAGGGATGTCACCTGATCCAATTAGTTAATCCAGCAGGTACACAAAAAAGCTGGAGAAACTCAGCGGGTGCAGCAGCATCTTTGGAGCGAAGGAAATAGGCAACGTTTCCGCCCGAAACCCTTCTTCAGACTGAAGAAGGGTTTCCGCCCTAAACGTTGCCTATTTCCTTCGCTCCATAGATGCTGCTGCACCCACTGAGTTTCTCCAGCTTTTTTGTGTACCTTCGATTTTCCAGCATCTGCAGTTCCTTCTTGAACAGTTAATCCAGCACTTTGTGCCCTTTCACGTACAGTAGTTCTTAGGCACTAAATAATTTCTGAGCACAGGGTAGTGTTTACCAGGCTTTGTCTTGCCTCCCCTCTCTCCCCGCCACAAACACACACATATTTGCTGTGCTGCTGCAAGTAAGAATTACGTTTCACTTGAGTTGCTGCCTGATCTGCTGAGTTACTCAAGCACTCTGTCTCTTCTTTTGTTATCAGTCTGCGGTTCCTTGTTTCTAGTGTTTATTTAGTTATTTGATTAATTGGGAACAGAAGGTGGTGAAAATGTGGAATTCATTGCCACAGAAGGTGACACAGAAGTCAATGAATGTTTTTAAGGTGCGGAATCATAGATTCTTGATTAGGACGGATGTCAGGGGTTATGGGGAGAAGGCAGGAGAATCGGAATGGGGTTGAGAGAGAAAGATAGATCTAGAAGTAATGAGTGATATTTCGAGTCGAGACCCTTCTTCAGACCCGAAACGTCACCCATTCCTTCAAACCAGAGATGCTGCCTGTCTTAAGAAGGGTTTCGGCCCGAAATGTTGCCTATTTACTTCGCTCCATAGATGCTGCTACACCCGCTGAGTTTCTCCAGCTTTTTTGTGTACCTTCGATTTTCCAGCATCTGCAATTCCTTCTTAAACACACTACCTGTCCTGCTGAGTTAACTCCAGCATTTTGTCTATCATTGATGTAAACCAGCAACTGTAGTTCCTTCCTACACATGCTTCCTAAGCAGGGCTTCCACGCAGAAGGCAGCCACCAAGTGGCAAATCTGGCACCAGAACTTGGTGCAGAAACCCCTCGTATGCAGGCCGGGTCTTTCTCCTGGACATTCATTAACTTTCACAGCATTGGTTTACTTTTTATTTCATTTAAGACTCTCGTTCACTTCCTCAGTTCGCCATGCTCATTTCATCCTTCACAGAGAGCCTCTGTTACCCGACAGTGTGCACCTTTGACGAAAATCGGTTGCTACCCACTTATATGTCTGCTATCTGTTATTTTAATTTTTACTTTACTTTGTCTGACTACTTAGCCAGCTGTGGCTTCATGTCTTTGTTTAAGGGGAAGGCATTGATTGAGTTCCAAACTTGTGATGCAATCATGTTAAGATCATTGTTGCCAGAAAATCCCTTAAAATTAAATGATTTATTACTATTATAAAATTGAACGGTTCATTGGTACTTCATTGTCACGTGAATTATACCTCAAAATTGCAGCCAACATCATCAGGGACTCACACCACCATGGGCACACTCTCTTTCCCTACTGCCCTTGGTAAAACGTTATAGGAGCAGCCAGAGGGAGTGGTGGATGCGAGTACAATCACAACTTTCAGAACACATTTAGACAGATACATGAATAGGAAGGGCTTAGAACAGGGGTCGGCAACCTTGTCCTGCATAGAGGCCAGGACACATGTCTGTGAGCGGATGGTGGGCCACATCTATCACGTGTACACATAGATCCCGCACCCATCCCGCCCCGGATGGCAGGCATCAAATTACGTGTTCATATAGATCCCGCCTATTCAAGGACGCCACCCGGAGCACTGGCCCCTATTTACGGGTGCTCACGAACATGGCGTACATACGGGCCATTGCCTTGGCTCTGTCCTGAAGGCGGTGGCACAAATATTCATACTCACTCGTCCAGGGCTTGTTGACAACCCTGATCCCGACAGTAAAGCCCAGACATAGAAGGTGCGTGGCTGTGCCGGCGGCTTAGCGCAGGATGCGGTACAACCAGAACTCAGCACTCGGCCGTGCTCGGGGGATCCGGCATTGCGGCTGCCAGTGTAGGCCTCCTTGCTTCTGCATCACCGTGCCTGGGCGCCGCAGCCTCCGTCACGGGAGGTACCGGAGATGAAGGAAGTCCGCATCATGGACGATCATGGAAAAAAAAACCGCCTGCGGGCCGGTTGATTTTGGGTTATGGGCCGCATTTGTCCCGTGTGCCGTAGGTTGCCAACCCTTGGCTTAGAAGGATATGCAACCAAATGCAACCAAATGCAATTAGCGCAGAAAGGCATGGTCGACATGAATAACTTGGGTCAAAGGGTCTGTGTCCATGGTATATGACTCCTTGAATCTATGCCTCAATAAACGTGACCAAATTTAAAATAGCCGGTCGGTTCCATAATGTAATTTCTAAGAATCTCTGCCAATATATACGACTGCCTCAAGACTATTGTTTTAGTTCAGAGTCTGAAAGACCCAAAAGATCACCTATCCATTCCCTCCATAGATACTGCCCTACCAGTTGAATTACTCTGGCACATTGTCATAAGGTCATACGGAATAGTCGTAGAATTAGGCCATTCGGCCTATCAAGTCTACTCCGCCATTCAATCATGGCTGATCTATCACTCCCTCCTAACCACATTCTCCTGCCTTCTCCCCATAACTGACAACTGTACTAATCAAGAATCTATCTTTCTCTACCTTAAAAATATCCACGGACTTGGCCTCCACAGCCTTCTGTGGCAAAGAATTCCACAGACTCACTATCCTCTGATTAAAGAGATTTCTCCTCACCTCCTTCCTAAAATAACGTCCTTCAATTCTGGCTTGTTCAAGATTCTAACATCAGCAGTTCCTTATGTCTGCAGGTTATCTGTTCACTCATCCTACTGCCATGCAGAAATAATTTAATAATTTCCATAATTAAACCTGCAAAATAACTTCAGGTGTTTTTAGATGTTGTGAACTTAGGAAGCACTATCTTTCTCACAGCAAGCTACAAGGAAAATTGGTAAGAACACTGAAAAGAACTCATAGCCTCCAGCACACGGACCGGCAGAGCAAGGAAGAGATGGTGAACAAAGGATGCAAAACTCCAGCATCCCATTTGTTCCAAGCTAGGACAAATCAAATCTGTCAATTAAAAATGATTTCAAAATGTATAGCTCTGAAAGAATGAACCATTAATGACCCTATGATTAATAAATTGATCCCAATTAATATCCCAAACTATTATGTAATTCCCAAATTTGAATATTCTATTCCCGATTTGATTAATTAGTAGAATGTCTGTCTTATAAATAATAAGGTAATGAAACGTATCCACAGGCATAATAAACATCATTACAGTGGAAGAGAAACCAAAAATAACTATTCTTGAACTGCTACAGAGTTGAGAAAGGTTGCTGTTCTGTCTAGATAACAGGATGTGTATATGACATATTCCTACAAACAGAGAAATACATACAGCTCCAGAGAATTGTACATCAAAATACTGACATGTTTTCAATTCCAAATAAAAGCATAGAAAAGTTGAAGAGTTGGATGAAGTTAATTATACGCTCCATCCAAACTTTTTCAAATATGATCATACATTTTTCCCAGCACATTCCATCTTGCATGTTTGCCAGTGGCTGCATGAAAAACATTGTTTGTGCCTCTTCTCTGCGGCAAGATACTTACACTAATAATAATAGTGAGGTGATAGATCACCACTGTAACAGTAATAAAACACAAGTTTGGTTAGCAAAGAGGAAGCTAAATATTGATCATTTTGTTCAATTGGATGATTAAACATTTGATATAAAATAGGAAATTGTATTTATTAACCAGATATGGTTGTAAGTTGAACGATATAGATAGATAGATAGATAGATAGATAGATAGATAGATAGATAGATAGATAGATAGATAGATAGATAGATAGCCTTTTATTGTCATTCAGACCGAAGTCTGAACGAAATTGCAGCAGTCATACATATAATACCATACAATAAAACAACAATAAACACATATTAACATCCACCACAGTGAGTCCACCCAGCATCTCCTCACTGTGATGGAGGCAAAAGTCTTAGGTCGCAGTCTCTTCCCTCCTCTTCTCCCTCTGCGCTGGGGCGATACCCCCCCCCGGGCGATGTTAAGAACAGTCCCGCGGCTCAAACACCGCGGCCTGGGGTGGTTAAAGCTGCCGCCCACCAGTCCTGCAGAAGCAGCCGCTGGCCCGCGGCCGAACCCCGGACTCAGGCCACCGCCGCCAGAACACCGTCCCAGCCACCCTCACGTGAGTACTGTGCCGTCTTCAGCCTCGGGCTGGGCCACCCCGAATTGGGCGCCGAACCTCCCCCGGACCGGGCCGCCCCGACTTGGGCGTCGCTTCTCCCCCCGGACCGGGCTGCCCCGACTTGGGCGTCGCTTCTCCCCCGGGCTGGGCTGCCCCGACTTGGGCGCCGAACCTCCCTCGGGCTGCCAGCGCCGCACCTTCCCGAGCTCGGCCGCTCCGACGGGAGCCTCGTTCCACCCTCGGGCTGGCCGCCCTCACGGGAGCGTCCCAACCTCTTCCAGCCCTGAGCCGGACCACCCTCACGGGAGCGAGCTCAGGGCGAGTCCTGACGGTGCTCTGCCTCCGGAGCCTCGAGGTCGTCAGCTCCATTAGGCCTCAGCACAGACGGAGGCAGAGAAGGGGAATACGACAAAAAGGTCGTATTCCCCCGCAGGGAGAGACTGCAAACCCCGTTTCAACCCCCCCCCCCCAAAAACACAAGCTAAAACCAAAAAACTAGACTAACCAAACAAAAATAAACAACATAAAAAACACAAAGACAACGGGACCGCCGGTAAGCCGCTGCAGCCAGAGCCGTGCCGCCACTCCGCAACTTATAATGCAACTTATACTTTTAACACAAGATATTATGCTCCTGACTTACAAGTAAATGCAATATGAATCATGTGCAGTATCAATCTGACAGAGTAACTTCTATCAAGTCTCCCCTCCACCTCAGAGGAGGTTGCAGAGAAAACAATGCAAGAATATCTAGTACAGGTTGCAGTGTAGTTGAAACCTTCAAATCCAGGCAGCATTCTGGTAAAACTCCTCAACAATCTCTCCAAAGCTTCCATATCTTTCTTCTAATGGGGGCGTTCAGAACTGTACTCCATCTATTCCCACTATGGCTGCTCTCACTGTGGCTACTTCACATAGGTTTACCTTCATTTTATCGGCCAATTAGCCAACATGCAAGGCCTGCCTTTTTAACTTGCTCCTGTACTCCCAGGGAAAATTGAGACCACCAACTGTGAGACTTAATATAATAAAAGTATACTGCAAATGTTGGTTTTGCAAAATGCTGGAGTAACTCAGCAGGTGAGGCAGTGTCTCGTTAGCAAATGGATAGGTGACATTCAGGTCTGGACACTTATTCAGACTGATTGTAGGGGGAAGGAACTGTAAGCAAAACAAAACCAGGACAATTCATGGCTGGAAACAGACGACATCAGGCAGGGAGGTTCAGCTGCGGCTCGCCTGCAGTCCGTTTGTCTTTTCTGTTTTTTGTTTTCTCTTGTCGCGTTTTTACAGTTTATTTCGGTTTATTTAGTTGTGTATGTGTGTGGGGGGTGTAACATGTTTTTTGACTCTTCCTTCAGGGGGGATGCGACCTTTCCTGCCGTGTCCCCCGTCTCCGTGTCCGTCTGCGCTGAGGCCTATCGCGGAGCTGGCGGCCTCCAACTGCGACCAACCTCGAGGCTACGGAGTCAGAGCCAGGACTTACCAATGAGGCTGGCCGACTTCGGGGCTGTGGTTGCGGTGCGACCCAACTTCCGACCCGACTTTGGAGCCTCGGCCGCGGGCCAGTGGACGACATCATCGGGAGCTCGAGTTCTGTTTTCCGGAGCTCCCGCAACTACAGCTGCGTCCGCTGGACTGGAGGGTGGCAGCTTCGGCAGCTTCGACCGCCCCGGGCCGCGGAGTTTGAACCGGCCCGCTTGCGGAGCACGGATTCAGCCGCGGGACTTACCTACCATCACCCGGCGGGGTCACAACATCGGAGGCTTGGATTGCCTCAGCGCAGAGGGAGAGCAAGGAGGGAAGAGACAATGACTTTGGGACTTAAACTGTGTTGAGTGTTTGTTATTTATTCTATGTTATGACTGCAGGCTAAACCATTTTGTTGCACTGAAAAGTGCAATGACAATAAATTGAATCAAAAAATCAAAATCAATAAACCAATTGTTGGCCAGGGCTGGTGTGTTCCCAAGAGTGAAACATCATTGCAAACTATGGAACTGGTTAATGGACTTTTAATGGGTGTATGGTAGAGGAGAGAGGGGAGTGTTTGTATGTAACCTAAACTAAAATAATTCAACATTCATACTGCTGGGGTGTAAGCTACCCAAGCAAAATATGAGGTGCTGATCCTCCAATCTGGGGTGGTGATGCTATTCCATCCATTCTATAATTGGCCGCTGGCTTTCTTGCTTTTAATTCATTTTCATCAGAAATGCGGGCAATGGGACTGGCCTCCCCATCTGCAATATTTGTGTCAAAGCAAATCCTGTGAACCACTGCTCTTCAACATATGCCCGATCCAAACTCTGTCTTTGTCCTCTCCCTCCTGTGATCCTGTCACTGAAATTAAACATTTTATCACCTTTTTTCATTTTGCCCTTTCGGTCCTACCTGGATTATATTATAATCAAGCTCCCAAATTCACCGGTAGAAATTGATGCCATTGCCTATATACCTTTCCCAAACAATCATTTATTGCCAGGAAAATAGAGAGGGATGGACATGTCTTCCCAAAATGCAACACATTGCTCTTCTCTGTAATAAACTACATTAACAATTCCTCACCCCATCTGCCCAACCGATCAAGATGCTACATCAATTTTTGATAATCATCTTGGCTATCTATCATTTGTCACAGAACCCAGTCCTAAAACCAACTTTCCTCCATCACCCTCTGCTTCCTTCTATGAAGTCAATTCTCTATCCAATTGGCTAGCTCCCCCCTGGATCTCATGCCATCTAACCTTCCAGAGCACCTTACCATGCAGAACCTTATACAATGCCTTGCTGAAAACTATATAGACAACTAGACTAAGTGGGACCCATTGGGTCCCATGTTCACATGGGAGAGTTGGTCCCCAAATTGGTAGCAATTCCAATATTGGTAGCCGGGGGGGGCAGGGTAGGAACAGGCCATGGCAGCAGTTCCCCCTCTGGCCCACGCCAGGCCCCGTCTTAAACTGTCCCCATCCCCCGGCTACAGAACGCTCCCGCCGGCCCCCGCCTGAAGCCGTCCCCAGGTGCAGGACCCTTTCCACCCCCACGGGCCCCCGCCTGAAGGCCTCCCCGTCCCCAGCTGCAGGATGCTCCCTACCAGTCCCCGTCTGAAGCAGTAGCGGTAGGCCACAGCAGCGACAGGTCACAGCCCCAATAGGCCACAACAGCAATTGGCCACAACAGCGGTGGGCCACAACAGCGGTATGCCACTCGCCTGAAGCCACCCCCCTCCCCCGGCTGCAGGACACTCCCTCCCCACCAGCACCCGACAGCCCTCTCCTGAAGCCGTCTCCGTCCCCCGCTGCAGGACGTTCCACCCCACCTACCCCTGCCTGAAGCCGTCCTCGCCCCCCCTCCCCCCACCAGCCCCTGACAGCTCCCGCCTGAAGCCATCCCCCTCCCCCGGCTGCAGAATGCAACAAGAGACGCAATAAGAAAGAATGGACTGAATAAATCTCATCTTTAACGTTCAAATTGTTGTTATATTTTAAGAGTTATTCACATTTTAAGCTTTAATGTCCCTTTTCCACTTGCTGTGCCCGTCAGCTGCACCTGCGCAGTAATACATGCGTGTTCTACGTCACAATGGGAACCCAATGGGCTGGAATGGCTGCGTTGCCAGAGAGCCATTAAGAATGGATGGGGGGGGGGGGGGTTGAGGGGGGATGGAATGAGTGAGTGACGTGAGTGTGTGTGGGGGGGGGGAGGACAATGGGTGAAGGTGGGCGAGGGGAGGAGGGGGGATTAGGGGCGTCACAACGGGAGCCCGTTAGCCACGCCTGCGCAATTGGGGGGCTATATGTGAGTGGTGGAATATTGCGTTGAGGAACGGGTCCCACTTAGTCTAATAATAATAATAATAATAATAAATTTTATTCATGGGCGCCTTTCAAGAGTCTCAAGGACACCTTACAAAAATTTAGCAGGTAGAGGAAAACCATGTAAGGGGAATGAAATAAATAGTAGAGACATGACTAGTACACAAAGTAAATACAGAATTCAATTCAAAACACAGTATGAGGCAATTAATGCACAGATGAAAAGGGACGGCACGTGGGGCTAAGGATGGGCAGAGGTGAAGAGATGGGTCTTGAGGCGGGACTGGAAGATGGTGAGGGACACAGAATTGCGGATCAGTTGGGGGAGGGAGTTCCAGAGCCTGGGAGCTGCCCTGGAGAAGGCTCTGTCCGCAAAACTGCGGCGGTTGGACTTGTGGATGGAGAGGAGACCGGCTGATGTGGATCTGAGGGACCGTGAGGGTTGGTAGGGAGAGAGGAGGTCAGTGAGATATGGGGGGGCCAGACGGTGGCGGGCTTTGTAGGTGAGGATCAGGATTTTGTAGGCGATCCGGTGGGAGATGGGAAGCCAGTGAAGTTGTTTGAGGACTGGAGTGATGTGATGCCAGGATTTGGTGTGGGTGATGAGTCGGGCGGCTGCGTTCTGGACCAGTTGGAGTCGGTTGATGTAGTTGGAGCTGATGCCAAGGGGAAGTGTTGCAATAGTCCAGTCGGGAGGAGATGAAGGCATGGATGAGTCTTTCAGCAGCGGGAGGTGTGAGAGAGGGTCTGAGTTTGGCGATGTTGCGGAGATGAAAGAAGGAGGTTTTAATGACATGGCGGGTGTGAGGCTGATCTTATAAAGGAGTATAATATCATGAGGGGAGTAGATAGGATGAATGCACAAAGTCTTTTACCCTGAGTAGAGGAATCAAGAACCAAAGGACATAAGTTTAAGATGAGAAGGGAAAGATTTAATAGGGGCCTGAGGAGCAAGGGTGGTGGCTGGGGGATTCGAGGACGGTGTGCTGCCTTCCTGGTGCCAGGATCCAGGATGTCACGGACAGAGTGCAGAAAATCCTCAAGGGCGAAGGTGAACATCCGGAAGCGGTAGTGCATGTCGGCACAAACGATGTCAGAAAGAAGGGGATGAATATTCTGCAGTTTGACTTTGGAGAGCTCGGAAAACTACTGAAAAGCAGGATCTCCAGGGTTGTTATCTCCGGTTTGCTTCCAGTTCCTCGTGCTGGCGAGAGCAGGAACAGGGAGATACGGGACCTGAATGTGTGGCTGAGGAACTGGTGCACGGGGCAGGGATTTAGATTCTTAGATCATTGGGATCTGTTTTGGAGTAAGGGGAAACTGTACAATAGGGACGGATTGCATCTTAACAGGTGGGAGACCGGCATTCTGGCAGGCAGATTTGCCCCTGCGACACAGGTGGTTTTAAACTAAATAAGGGGGAGGCGGATCAAATGGGATAGTCGATGACGGAGTTAAAGGGAAAGGGAGTAAAGAGATAGTTAATGACTCCAGAATTAACGGGGAAGAAAGCTCACAAAGGAATAGGAGAGTGTGGCCAAGTGATATAGGGATCAATGTGAAAGGTAAGATGCGTAAGGAATTAAAAGTATTGTACATGAATGCGTGAAGTATAAAAAGTAAAGTAGATGAGCTTGAGGCTCAGTTAGAGGTTGGAAGATATGACATTGTGGGGATTACTGAGACATGGCTCCAGGAGGATCGGGCCTGGGAACTTAATATTCAGGGTTATACATCCTATAGAAAGGACAGGCAGGTGGGCACAGGAGGGGGGGTAGCTCAGCTGGTGAGGGATGAAATTCAGTCCCTTGCGAGGGAAGACATAGGGACTGACGAGGTAGAGTCACTGTGGATTGAGTTGTTGATTGAGTGGATTGACAAGAGAAGTTAGGGATAGAATAAAACCAAAAGAAAAATGTATAAAACAGCAAAGAGTAGCCGGAAGCCATTGGATTGGGAAACTTTCACAGGACAACAGAAGGAAACAAAACGGGCAATACGGGCTGAAAAGATGAAGTATGAAGAGAAGCTGTCCAGGAATATAAAGAAGGACAGTAAAAGCTTCTTTAGATATCTTAAGGGAAAAAGAGTAGCAAAGTCAAATGTGGGTCCCTTGAAGGCGGGTGAAGTGATTATGGGCAACAAGGAAATGGCAGAAGAGGTACTTCGCATCTGTCTTCACTAAGGAAAACACAAACAATCTCCCAGATGTACTGGAGGACACAGGATCTAAGGGAGTAGAGGAACTGAAATAAATTTTCATTAGGCGAGAAATAGCATTGGGTAGGCTAATGGGACTGAAGGATGATAAATCCCCTGGGCCTGATGGCCTGCATCCCAGGGTCCTATTTTCTATTTTTCTATGTTTCTAATTGTAAAGGCAAGAAGACACTAATCTACAGACCCCCAAATAGTAGCCCAGATGGATGGGTGTATGTTGCAGCACGAGTTAAAACTGGCATGTAACAATTGGATAGAAAATTGGTTGGCAGAGAGTAAGAGTGAACGGGTCCTTCTCAGAATGGCAGGCAGTGGCGAGTGGAGTGCCGCAAGGCTCGGTGTTGGGGCCGCAACTGTTTACCATATATATTAATGATTTCGAAGAGGGAATTAGGAGAAACATTATGGGAAAGGAATGGAGGGTTATGGTCTGAGTGCAGGCAGAGTTGGACTAGGGGAAAATAAGTGTTCGGCACGGACATGAAGGGCCGAGATGGCCTGTTTCCGTACTGTAATTGTTATATGGTTATATGGTTATAACATTAGCAAGTTTGCGGATGACACAAAGCTGGGTGGCAGTGTGAACTGTGAAGAGGATGTTAGGAGGTTGCAGGGTGACCTGGACAGGTTGAGTGAGTGTGCAGATGCGTGGCAGATGCTGTATATAGATAAATGTGAGGTTATCCACTTTGGTGGCAAAAACAAGGGGGCAGATTATTATCTCAATGGGGTTAGGTTAGGTAAGGGGGAGGTGCAGCGAGATCTGGGTGTCCTTGTACACCGGTCACTGAAAGTTGGCTTACAGGTACAGCAGGCAGTGAAGAAAGCTAATGGAATGTTGGCCTTCATAACAGGAGGATTTCAGTATAGGAGTAAACATAGAAACATAGAAAATAGGTGCAGGAGTAGGCCATTCGGCCCTTCGAGCCTGCACCGCCATTCAATATGATCATGGCTGATCATCCAACTCAGTATCCTGTACCTGCCTTATCTCCATACCCCCTGATCCCTTTAGCCACAAGGGCCACATCTAACTCCCTCTTAAATATAGCCAATGAACTGGCCTCAACTACATTCTGTGACAGAGAATTCCAGAGATTCACCACTCTCTGTGTGAAAAAAGTTTTCCTCATCTCGGTCCTAAAAGATTTCCCCTTTAGCCTTAAACTGTGACTACCTTGTTCTGGACTTCCCCAACATCGGGAACAATCTTCCTGCATCTAGCCTGTCCAACCCCTTAAGAATTTTGTAAGTTTCTATAAGATCCCCCCTCAATCTTCTAAATTCTAGCGAGTACAAACCGAGTCTATCCAGTCTTTCTTCATATGAAAGTCCTGACATTCCAGGAATCAGTCTGGTGAACCTTCTCTGTACTCCCTCTATGACAAGAATGTGTTTCCTCAGATTAGGAGACCAAAACTGTACGCAATACTCCAGGTGTGGTCTTACCAAGACCCTGTACAACTGCAGTAGAACCTCCCTGCTCCTATACTCAAATCCTTAATTGTACAGGTGCACAACCTTTTATCCGAAAGCCTTGGGACCAGACACTTTTCGTAATTCAGAATTTGTCGGTCTTGGGAATGGAAATTTTTTAGCGTAGACTTTAATGGCTGGCTCAGTGGCAGAGTGTTCGGCTCATATCCGCAAGGTCGCGAGTTTGCGCCTTGATCCAGGCAGTTACTTGGTCGCGAGTTTGAGTCTTCAATGTCGTTTTTTCTTGCAGAATAAATGTTTGTATGAAATGCAGTGTAGGAGAGGTGTACTGACTGTGTGGGCAGAACTTTGGAAGTGATTGCCCACCAGTCTAAAAAGCCGCTGTGTCTCCATGTCCCTGGGATAGCAGGGGGCGATCAAACAGCACAATACCCCCCTCCGCCTCCAACTCCAGAGGAATCCGCTCCCCGATGGGCCGCTACGGCGACAAGTGGCAGTTTGCCCACAGCCCGAGCAGCGCCACCCCAAGAACACCTTGCACACCATCCGCTTCTGCCCCTACGTGTTCCTCTGGAGTTGAAGTGGGGCTGGGCTGGAGTTGCTGCTGGCTGTGGGTCTCTGGGATCTCTGTGCTTGCAGTGGGCCTGGGGGTCACTGTCCCGTTGGTCCTGACGTCTTCGGCCACCCCCCCTGGACTGGAGCTGAGACTGGGAACTGTACCGCTCTTGCCCCCTCCCTCTGCAACTGCAAACAACCCCACTCTCCTGCAAGGGCGGTACAGTTCCCGGAGGATAGCAGGTGGCCGGAGACGTCAGGAACAACAGGAACCCGATCCCCGATGGGCCCCTACGACGCCCCGAGCTGCGCCCCGTCATCCGCAACCCATGTTCCTCTGTAGTTGGAGCGGGGCTGGGCTGGGCTGCTGTTGGCTGTGGGTCTCAGGGTTCTCCGTGCTTGCGGTGGGCCTGGTGGTCGACGTCCAATTGGTCCTGACGTCTCCGGTGACTGCACTGACCTGCTGCCATCGCCGACGTGAAGACAGTACAAAGCCCCCACGCCGGTGCAATGAGCGGGGAGCTGGAGAGGGGAGGGAAGGGGTCACACACATGGCCGGGGAGCAGAGGGGTGTAGGTGAGGTGAAACTGAAGGGAGCGACAATCTGCTGCTGCCTACACGCTGTTAAAAAGTTCCCACGCAAGACTCACGATACACTGTGTATCGTGAGTCTACCGTGGGAACTTTTTAACTCAGGTAGCAACATATTGTCAATTATTAACCCTCCCGCGCAATATACCCTCATCTTCTCTTTTATGAATGGAGATTTAGTTCCCCTTTCTTCGAGGACCGACCGGAGGTTCCGCTGTCACCTCTGCGGGCCGCCCTCGGTGAACGTTTTCAAGGACCTTTCTTCAAGGACCGAAAAAATGTCGCTATTCGGAGGTTTTCGTTATTTGGATCGTCGGATAAAAGGTTGTGCACCTGTATATCAAAGAGGTTCTTCTGCAGTTGTATAGGGCTCTGGTGAGACCATATCTAGAGTATTGTGTACAGTTTTGGTCTCCTAATTTGAGGAAGGATATCCTTGTGATTGAGGTAGTGCAGCGTAGGTTCACGAGATTGATCCCTGGGATGGCGGGACTGTCATATGAGGAAAGATTGAAAAGACTAGGCTTGTATTCACTGGAGTTTAGAAGGATGACGGGTTATCTTATAGAAACATATAAAATTATAAAAGGACTGAACAAGCTAGATGCAGGAAAAATGTTCCCAATGTTGGGCGAGTCCAGAACCAGGGGCCACAGTCTTAGAATAAAGGGGAGGTCATTTTAGACTGTGAGAAAAAAACGTTTTCACCCAGTAAGTTGTGAATTTGTGGAATTCCCTGCCACAGAGGGCAGTGGAAGCCAAGTCACTGGATGGATTTAAGAGAGTGTTAGATAGAGCTCTAGGGGCTAGTGGAGTCAAGGGATATGGGGAGAAGGCAGGCACGGGTTATTGATAGGGCACGATCAGCCATGATCACAATGAATGGCAGAGCTGGCTCGAAGGGCCGAATGGCCTCCTGCACCTATTTTCTATGTTTCTATGAGTCTAAAGGAGTCATTGAGACAGGTACTATAATGACATTTAAAATAAATTTGGAAAAGTACATGGATAATAAAGGTTTAGACAAATATAGGCCACCAACACAGGCAGGTGGGACAACAGTAGATGGGACATCTTGGTTGGTATGGATGAGTTGGACCGAAGGGCCTGTTTCCGTGCTGTATGACACTATTCCTGATATCTGGTTGAAGTTACCATGCAGCAGTGCCCTCTTGTGGTAGTTTAATACTACAATATTTGTACATGCTTGGGTATTCAATTTTTTTCTCACCAATTATTGCATTGACCAAATCAGAGCAGAGATGAATACAATTTCAATTTAATGCATTTGTTTATCTTAGATTTCTGGTAATTCAGATTGGAATATACAAATAAGAATTACATTATGATGTAAAAAGCTCTGTGGCTTCTTAAATATTGTGATAGAGCATGCAAAAATATATACTTTAGCCAGACCTATCCATGCCGACAAGTTGGTATTCTGGCCTTGCCCTATTTGCCTGCATTTGGCCCTTCCTATCTATTATATCTGTCCATGTCTTTTGAAAGTTGCTATTTGCAATTCCTTAGCCCTCATTCCCAACTCATGTAGATCCTGCTATATCCTTCCTCGCCCTCCAATATTACAGTGGACCCAGCAGCGATCCCCGTGGCAATCCACTTCAACAGCCTTCCACACCTATCCTTTGATTCCTTCCTCAAAACCAATTTTGAATTCAGTTGGCTAGCTCATCTTGGTTTCCTTGTGATCTAACTTTCCAGGCAAACCTATCGTGTGGAATTTTATGAAAAAACTCCACATACTTTCATCTGGAACTGTGGAAGTTTCTCAGATTTACCACATGATGGGAACTGTCCCGGGTTATTGAGGTAGGCAAGAGAGGAGATAGTGGGAGCCTTGACTTGGATATTTGTTTCTTCTTTAGCTGAGATTCCAGTGGACGGGAGAGTAGCCAATATTGTTCCTTTGTTTAAGATAGGAAGTAGAGAGAATACAGGGAACTATAGTCATTCAATTGTCATTAGAAATGGGAATAGTGCCAAAGGATTGGCGTACTGCGCATATTGTTCCATTGTTTAAAAAGGGTTCTAAGTGTAAACCTAGCAATTATAGACCTGTTGGTTTGACGTCAGTGGGGGACAAATTAATGAAAAGACTACTTAGAGATAATATATATAAGCATCTGGATAAACAGGGTCTGATTAGGAACAGTCAACATGGATTTGTGCCTGGAAGGTCATGTTTGACTAATATTCTTGAATTTTTTGAAGAGGTTACTCGGGAAATTGATGAGGGTAAAGCAGTGGATGTTGTCGATATGGACTTCAGTAAGGCCTTTGAGAAGGTTCCTCATGGAAGGTTGGTTAAGAAGGTTCAATTGTTGGGTATTAATGGTGGAGTAGCAAGATGGATTCAACAGTGGTTGAATGGGAGATGCCAGAGAGTAATGGTGGATGGCTGTTTGTCAGGTTGGAGGCCGGTGACTAGTGGGGTGCCACAGGGATCTGTGTTGGGTCCACTGTTGTTTGTCATGTACATCAATGATCTGGATGATGGTGTGGTAAATTGGATTAGTAAGTATGCAGATGATACTAAGATAGGTGGTGTTGTGGATAATGAAGTAGATTTTCAAAGTCTACAGAGAGATTTAGGCCATTTGGAAGAGTGGGCTGAAAGATAGCAGATGGAGTTTAACGCTGATAAGTGTGAGGTGCTACATCTTGGCAGGACAAATCAAAATAGGACGTACATGGTAAATGGTAGTGAGTTGAGGAATGCAGTTGAACAGAAGGATCTAGGAATAACTGTGCACAGTTCCCTGAAGGTGGAATCACATGTAGATAGGGTGGTAAAGAAAGCTTTTGGTGTACTGGCCTTTATAAATCAGAGCATTGAGTATAGAAGTTGGGATGTAATGTTAAAATTGTACAAGGCATTGGTGAGGCCAATTCTGGAGTATGGTGTACAATTTTGGTTGCCTAATTATAGGAAGGATGTCAACAAAATAGAGAGAGTACAGAGGAGATTTACTAGAATGTTGTCTGGGTTTCAGCAACTAAGTTACAGAGAAAGGTTGAACAAGTTAGGTCTTTATTCTTTGGAGCGCAGAAGGTTAAGGGGAGACTTGATAGAGGTCTTTAAAATGATGAGAGGGATAGACAGCGTTGACGTGGATAAGGTTTTCCCATTGAGAGTAGGGAAGATTCAAACAAGAGGACATGACTTGAGAATTAAGGAACAGAAGTTTAGGGATAACATGAGGGGGAACTTTCTTTACTCAGAGTGGTGGCTATGTGGAATAAGCTTCCAATGGAAGTGGTGGAGGCAGGTTCGATTTTATCATTTAAAATTAAATTGGATAGGTATATGGACGGGAAAGGAATGGAGGGTTATGGTCTGAATGCAAGTAGATGGGACTAGGGGAGAATAAGTGTTCGGCACGGACTAGAAGGGCCGAGATGGCCTGTTTCCGTGCTGTAATTGTTATATGGTTATATGGTTATAGACCATTGTGCCTCATATCTGTGGTAAGGGAACAATTGGAGAGAATTCCTCGAGATAGGATTTGCTCCTATTTGGAAGAGAATGAGCTAATTAGGGATAGCCAGCACAGTTTTGTACGTAGCAAGTCGTGTCACACAAACAATGGTTTGTATGAGGAAATGACGAAGGAAATTGATGAAAGTAGGACAGTGGATGTTGTATACATACATTTTAGTAAGGCTTTTGATAAGGTCCCTCAGGGAAGCAGATCCGGAAGATTAAGATGTGCGGGATTCACAATGACATGGTCATGTGGATTTAGAACTGGCTTATTCATAGAAGAAAGGGGTAAATATACTGGCTGGAGGTTTGTGAGCAGTGGAGTTCCACAGGGATCTGTGCTGGGACTCCTGCTGTTTACGATGATATGTAAACGACCTAGACATAAATGTAGATGCATTGGTGAGTAATTGTGCTGATGACACCAAAGTTCTAAGAGTTGCAGACAGTGAGGAATGCTGGCAGAAGATGCAGTGAGATGTAGACCAGTTGCAGAAATGGGCAGAGAAATAGCAGAGTTCAACCTGAGCTCTGTAAGGTGATGCACTTTGGGAGGTTGAATGTAAGGAGAGAGTTAATGGCAAGAACCTTAACGACATTGATGTATGGAGTCTTGGAGTCTAATTCACAACACATTGGTTGGCAGCACGGGTAGATAGGGTGGTTAAGGCGCATGGTATGCTTGCCTTCATTGCTAAGGGCATTGAATATGAGAGTCAGAAAGTAATGATGCAACTAAGTTGGACTTTGGTTAGGCCACATTTGGAACATTGCATGCAGTTCTGGTCGCCACATTGCAGCAAAGATGTGGAGATTTGGAGAGGTTGCATAGGTGGTTTACCACAATGCTGTCTGGATTAGAACGGTTCAGCTACAGGGAGAGGTTCTGTAGAGTTGGATTGTTTTCTCTGGAACGTCAGCGGTTGGAGGGAGACTTGATAGACGTATATAAAATTACTAGACTAAGTGGTAAGGGTTGGGTCCTCGTTGGGTCCCATTTTCACAAGGGAGGGCTGATACCCCAATGCAATATTCCACCTCTCCACCAATTCCAATATTGGTGGCCAGTGGGGGGGAGGGGCACTTTCTGGAGCGCTAGTATGGGTATTGTGGGCTGAAGGGACTGGTTTCCACAGGGCTAGTGTGGACATTGTGGGCCAAATGGATTATTGGGGTGACAGCTCAGTCACTCAAGCCTGATGTGCTGGCTGCTCACTCACGGCTGGTGGGCGATCAGTTGATTCACGGCTATTCCTCGAAATTCCATTTCAAGCAGGGTGCAAGGCCACCAAATTAAAGTGCTGTTTCTTACCACCTCAAGTAGGGTGCAAGGCCGCCAAATTCAGGTGCAGTTTCCTACCACTTCAAGCAGGGTGCAAGGCCACTGAATTCGTGCAGTTTCCTACCACTTCAAGCAGGGTTCAAGGCCACCGAATTCAAGTGCAGTTTCATACCATTTCAAGCAGAGTGCAGGGCCACCAAATTCAAGTGCAGTTTCCTACCACTTTGTGCAGGGTGCAGGGGCACCAAACTCAAGTGCAGTTTGCTATCACTTCAAGCATGGTGCAGGGCCACCAAACGCAAGTGCAGTTTCATGCCACTTCAATCAGGGTGCAAGGCCACCAAATGCTAGTGTTGTTTCATACCACTTCAAGCAGGATGCAAGACAACCAAATTGAAGTGCAGTTTTATACCATTTCATGCAGGGTGCAAGGCCACCAAATTCAAATGCAGTTTCATACCACTTCATGCAGGGTGCAAGGCCACCACATTCAAATGCATTCATACCATTTCAAGCAGGGTGAAACCACCATAAAACCACTATAAAACCACACAAAACACCACATAAAAACCACACTCACAGTTCAGTAGACATTCAGTGTGTTCAGTTGATTCACAGCTCAGACAGAGTCGTGACCTCTCCCTCCCACATCTTGCAGAGACTGAGCCACACCCACACTTCCAGGTTTTATAATTCGCCCCCCGGAAGGGGTGTGGCCTTCATTGCGTGATTGACAGGAAAGAGATTAACAATCTTTTTAAACACTAATAACACTTTTATTTTTCATTCATGGGAAGAATCCTCTTCACCTGATGAGCGGAGGGGGACTGAGTAAGATGGCCAAACATCACAGCCGTAAGTGGTAGCATTTTATTTAAAATCAATATAGAGTGCAAACAGGAAGTTGTCAAGTTACCACCACCAACAACCATTTGCAGTGCAGCATTTCAAAGCAGTTACCACCAGCAACAACCATTTGTAGTGCAGCATTTCAAAGCAGTTACCACCATCAACAACCATTTGCAGTGCACCATTTCAAAGCAGTTACCACTACCAACAACCATTTGTAGTGCAGCATTTCAAAGCAGTTACCACCACCAACAACAACCATTTGCAGTGCACCATTTCAAAGCAGTTACCACCGCCAACAACCATTTGCAGTGCAGCATTTCAAAGCAGTTACCACCACCAGCAAACATTTGCAGTGCAGCATTTGAAAGCAACCACATTTTCATTTTCAAACCACATTAAGGGCACTCCCAGTTGAATAGACATGTGTTCAGTGTTCTTCACAGCTCAGAGAGACATGACCCTCTCGCTTCCTCCCTCTTGCAGAGACTGAGTGAGGCACAACACCTCTGGGTTGTAATAGTCCCTCCCCCCATCTCACCAGCAGGGGCAGCAGAGAGAATGTCAACATTTTTTAAACATTAATAACTCTTTTATATTTAATCAATGGGAAATATCCTCTTGGCCTGCACAGCAGAGGGGGACTCCGAGTAAGATGGCCGAAAATCACAGCTGTAAGTGGCAGCATTTTTTCAAAAATCATGAAACAGAAAAACAGGAAGTGGTTAAGATCTTACTTTTAGTAATATATAATAAGATGAGAGGCACAGATAGGGTAGAGAGTCAGAACTTTTTTGCCAGGATGAAAATGTCCAACACTAGTGGGCATAGCTATTAGGTAAGCGGGAAGTTTAATGGAGATGTGCACAGAGATTTACACAGAGGGTGGTGGGGACTGCCACGGGTGTGATAGAGGCAGATATGATAGTTCATCTATTATAAGGAGTAGGCCATTCAGCCCATCAAGTCTACTCCACCATTCAATCATGTCTGATCTATCTTTGCCTCTCAACCCCATTTTCCTGCCTTTGCCCCATAACCACTGCCACCCGTACTAATCAAGAATCTGTCGATCTCCACCTTAAAATCATTAATTGATTTGGCCTCCACAAACATGGCGATAGTGGCATTTAAGAGGTTTTGCATAGGCACATAGAAGTGGAGGGAATAGAGGGACATGGATCATATACAGCCAGATGAGATCAGTTTAACTTGACAAAGTTCGGCTCAAACATTGTTGGCTGAATGGCTGTATTGTTCTATGATCTATTCAGCATAAAAAATTGGGATGTTGTCACAGTTTGTAAAAGACGTTGGTAAGGGCACATTTGGAGTATTGTATTCAGTTTTGGTCACCCTGCTATGGGAAGGATGTCATTACGCTTGAAAGAGTGCAGAGAAGATTTACAAGGATGTTGCCAGGAGTTGAGGGCCTGAGCTACCGGGAGAGGTTGGGAAAGCTAGGACTTTATTCTATACAGTGCAAAAGTTTATGGTGTGATCTTATAGAGGTGTATAATATCATGCGGGGAATTGATAGGGTGAATGCACAGTGTATTTTACCCAGGCTAGGGAAATCAAGAATCAGAGGACATTGGTTTAAGGTGAAAAGAGAATGATTTAATAGGAAGCCGAGGGGGCAACTTTTTCACACAAAGGGTGGTGGGTATTTTGAGCGAGTTGCCAGAGGAGATTTGAGACTGGTCATTTGTGCATTTAAAAGATACTTTGACAGGTACATGCACGGGAGGAATTTTAGAGTGATATGGGCCAACCAGGCAATTGGGACTAGCTTAGATGGGGTATATTGGCTGTCATGGAAGGGTTGGACCGAGTGGCCTGTGTCCGTGCTGTATGACTATGACTATGGAAGAAGGACAAAGGGAGTCTATTGTGAAAAAAATATAGATATTTGCGAAGTGCACAAAATCATATTGGCCATTCATTGAGGGGTCCATTAAACCATTAAGCAAAGTCTTCACAGGAAAGTTGCATTGTTGTGTTGTTTTTTAAACACCCTGACATGTCACACAGTAAAATTCTTGTAACACCCAACTCAACTGACGCTAGTAATCAAACCAGGATTCGGCAGCTGAGCTCCTCCATCACTCGCTCACTGACCTTTATGTGCAGCCTAGAGTTCCTTCCCTTCATGCTCAGTGCTTCTTCCCTTCACCCAGCCTTGGCAGAGGCTGACAACTGTTTAATATGTACTTGGAACACAAGAAGGGCCAAAACAACATTTACTTTAAATATAGCCACTTACCTTTAAAGTGTGACCTTCCATTAAATTTGAGCTGCCAAAGAGATACCAATCCTGTCCAATAACCCGATATTATTACTTCAAAGCCAGGGCCATGATGAGATTTAATCATGTTGATTACCTATTAATAAAACAGGAGACATTAGTAGGATGCAATCAAAATTTATAATATTTGTAATTGTGTCATATGGTTTGTAGGAGCCATTCTTGCTTCGGCTAGTTACTGTTGCCATATATTATTATTTTGTCTAGATATTTGTTGCAGAATTATTTTGTATGCTTGGGGTTGGGATTTTGATACGTAGATGGGCGTGACATACATCAGATGCGGCTAGCGAAACCACTGGGAGTGGTCAGATCGACTGGAGCGAGCAGGAGTGAAGGAATATGGTTTTTTACCAGATCAGATAGTAAGAACAGAAAGCTACGATTTGTATAAGGATAAAGAGGATCTGGTATATTCACTTCTTTGTATTTACAACAAATTCAATTACAATCAATGAAAGTGGAAATAACGACTGGAGGATTTGTTTTTGCTATCGGCTGCGTACGATCACTCCTCCCTATGTGTAGTAACGGCAATGGCAAGCTGAAGCTTGGAACAGTTTGAAATTGCCATTATATTAAAGTAAAAAAACAATTCTCTATGAGTGGAGCCAACTGGAATAAAGAATCTGCCTGGCACCGTCAACTCGACAGGTTCAAAACCTGTGCTCTATGAAGAGTGAAGATTGGAAACTTCGAAAGCCAGCGCAGGAGATCATGAGTAAACAAACAGCTACTGCATTAAGTTTTATTGGAAAGCTGCATTATGCTGTATTGATAAAGCTGAAAGGCTTAAAGGAACAGCTTCTCTTGGAGAAGGCTGTATATTTGAACAACCGAAAAGGCTGTAAGGAAAGGCTGCAAATGCTGGATTGAAAACGACTGTTACCATGGAGACATGAACAAGTGACCTTGAAAATCTCAAAATCTAGCATGCTTTGAATTCCAGCCTGAAAAGCTACTGAAGAACAATTGTTACTATGGAAACAAAAAGAGTGACCTTGTGAATCTCAAAGCTAACGATGTAAGCACGTCATTTCATCTATACATCATTACATAAACACTATACGTCATTACGTTATACAAAATGTGGAGAGGTGGTTATCTGAAATTGGACAACAAACTACGCACTCTACACTTGGAAGTGCGATATGTCAAAGTGTTGTAGCCACAGAAGAAATTGGACCTGAAGATAGTATTTCAAATGTCTCAAAACGAAGATCAAGACATAAATCTGGTTCTGTAGCCAGTCCAACATCAAGGGTCTCTTCTCGTATTGAAGCTGTGAGATTCAAAAATCACAAATGCTCTTTTTTTTTTTTGGTTTATTTTATTAGAAGTTAATACAGCACAAAACAGTACAGTATGTAATACCGTAATCCATTCTATGTACAACCTCTAGTTTTATGTTATAAGAAGGAAGTAAGCAGAACAAGAAAAAGAAAACAATAGAAAGGGGAAAAAGTGGAAAAATAGATGGTAGAGAGTAGAAAAACGTGAAGTGTGTATATAAAAAATAAAAAAAGGAAGAGAGAAAGTGGAAAGTAGAAATAGAAGAGAAGGCCCCTTAAAAGAGAATTTTTCAAATCTGTATTCGGAGATGTAGCTCTATCCGCGTCATGAACTGAAATCAGCAATCCTTACGGATCACAAATCACAAATGCTCTTGAGACAAATTCAGACAAAGAAGTGTTTTTATTAATTTCATATTCTGCAGAATAGGTGCCTCTCCTCTGATGTCCCCTAGAGGCACACAAAAATGGAGATTGTATCTATCTTTTATACCTTTCTTCACTATGGTCACTACCTCATGTCTCCCCATCGAGCTTCTGCCAATCAGAACACTAAGGTTTATATTCCCACGAGAACGTCTCGGAACGTCTCCTGACGTCAAAGACTCCTAAGGCTTCTGCTGAAGTTTCTATCTGTTTGCTACTTTTTATCTAGAATTTCTCTCTGTTCTGTATATTGTAACTTTCTTCTACCAGCGGTCTGGCTTCTGCTGACACCTTATTTCTTTCTAAGTTATATTTTTCAGAGTTCTAGTATAAATCAACCATCCCTATTAACCCTTTTCTCACAAAGCTGAAATAGATTTGGCTATTCTCTTGGAACGGGCAGCTGCCATGGAGAAAAAGCATCAGATTGAGGCACCGGTCCCACTTCAATCGCCAGAGCCATATGGAGTTGTGCGGAGCTGGTCCCGACATCGCGCGGGGCTCCGAAAAACTGACTGTGTTCAAAAGTTCCATGCGGCAACGGCCTGCTGGCCCATAGCCGCATTGAAGCCGTACGCACAGCCTCGACGGGCATGCGCAGCATCTCAACGCCGTACGCACGTCTAGAGGCCATACATCACGCGCGAACTTCCCGCGGACTTAGCTCGAACTTCACGTCACTCATTCGACCTCCACACGGCCCCCACTTCTGGTTTGGTCGTGTCGCCGCATGCAGTCGCATGCTGGTGGGACCGGCCCTGTTCGGGAATCACTCGACCTCCGCTCGGCCCCTGCGTCCGGTTTGGTCGCGCTTGCAACATGCAGTTCGCATGCTCGTGGGACAGGCCCTTCACTCGGCACTCTTTTCATAGGGCAAATGTACAGACTCATAGGAGTAAGGGTGTGCATGAGTCTGTTAGCACTGCTCACCCTGTACGGAAGGAAGGAAACCAACGTGATACCTGGAAATTAATAGAGAGGCAGAATCAGATTACTACTCTTCTCCATCTTAGCAGTACAGGTAAAGAGCCGCAAGGTGTTGCAAACATACACATTTTTGGATCATGGAAGTTCTACAACCTTTTGTACAGAAAGCTTGATGAGAAGGCTGAACATTACAGGACAAAAGACTAAGATTCTCTTGCGTACAATAAATGAAGAGAAGTATGTGTTCAGTCTTCGTATCTCAGGTTTGGAAATATCTAGTCTGAACAAAGACGATTTTATACAACTATTCAATGTGTTCACACATAAGACCATGCCTGCTTCTGATCTAAACATTCCCAAGCAGAAAGACCTGAAACAATGGCCTTACTTGAAGGGTATCAAGATTCCTAAAATAGAATCTGGCATCGACCTACTCATCAGAACAAATGTTTCGAAGGTATTGGAACCTTGGGAGCCAGCCAACAGCCAAGGGGATGGACCATTTGCTGTGAGGACCCGACTCGGATGGGTCATCTATGGTCCCCTGAGAAGAGGTAAAGTTCTTGGATATTATGAATCACTTAATAAAGATGATAGATAGTCGCTATTGTCCAGACTTAACTTTCAAACAAGAAAGCGCCAGTCTGCAATATAACCGTTGCATTGCAGTGCAGCACATCCAGAGCCTGAAACACAGGTTGGACAAGAATAAGAAGTTTTGTGATGAATATACATCTTTCCTCACATTGATAATGCTTATGTTGAAATGGTACCAGTGGACCAGCTGAATCAAAGTGATGGAGAGCTCTGGTAGTCTTTGACTGTGGGGCAAGTCTTCAAAGGAACATCACAACTGCCAACATCACAACTGCCTAACTGTCCAGACCTTACCAACTCATTCATTGGAGTTCTCATGAGATTTAGACAAGAACTGGTTGCTTTGATGGCTGATATTAAAGCAATGTTTCATCAGGTCAAGGTATCAGAAAAGTACATTAACTATTTGCGATTCCTGTGGTGGTCTGAGGTTGATGCACAGCAAGATCTTGTTGAATACCGGTTGAAGGTACATCTCTTTGGATCAGAGCCATCATCAAGTTGTGCAAACTTGGCATTGATGAAGACTGCTGAGGACAACGAAGCTTCTTTCCCAGCAGAGGTGACAAACATAGTGAAGAACAACTTCTATGCAGATGATTGTTTAAAGTCCATGCCTTCGGAACAGGAAGCAATTCAAATGGCAACACACCTGACTTCCCTCTGCCAAAAGGGAGGATTCATGCTGTCAAAGTGGATCAGCAACAGCCGTGCTATATTAACATCCATTCCACAAGATCACAGAGCCAAGGAGACCAGGGAGTTGGGATTGACAAAGACAATCTGCCTATGGAAAGAGCACTGGTATTGCACTGGTGCATAGAAGCAGATGTGTTCAAGTTCAGAACTGTGGTACAGGAACGACCATACACAAGACTTGTCTGTGGTTGGCTCTATTTACGATCCTTTAAGATTTCTTGCACCATTTACTCTGCCAGCCAGGAGCTCTGTAAGGAAAAACTCCTTCCAGAGCAAAAAAAAAAATCTCTTCCCTGCACGGGAGACCCGACCTTTTTCCTGTCGGGTCTCCGTTGTCGTTGGGGCCTATAGCAATGTGGAGTGGCCTCCAACCGGAACGACCCGGGGGCTCCAGTCGCGGAGCCGGCGGAGCTGCAAACTTACCATCGTGGAGCTGGCCGGCCTCGGAGCATGGGGACCGGTGGTGGCTCGCTGCTGATGCCCGCCTCCGGAGCTCGGAAACTCCAGCTGCAGCCGCAGGTCCGGTGGACTGGGATATCGGGAGCTCGCGGGTCCGGGTGGAGACCGTTTTCCGGAGCTCCCGCAACGCAACTTCTCCAGCCCGTGTCGCGGGGTTGGAACGACCCGGAGTGGAGCCGTACATCGCCCAGTGCGGCTTTAATGGCCGCGGGACATTCCAATACCCGCCGGGGGGCTCCCATTTTGTGACTTTTAGACCGGACATCACCCTAAAATGGCGGTGGGACTTACCATCGCCCGCCTGGGGCTTCAACATCGGGAGAAAAATGGAGAGCAGGGGAGAGAAAGGAATTTGCCTTCCATCACAATGAGGAGGAGGTTCACTGTGATGGATGTTTCTGTAAATTGAATTTTTGCATGTCTTGTAGGAAATTGTCTATGTTTGTAGGGCTGTGGAAACGGAGTTTCGTTTGAGCTTCACTGAGGTTCAAATGACATGGAATAAATATTGTATTGTATTGTATAATGCAAGAGAAAAACTCGTAAGGGATGCGAACATATCGCAAACCTTCTCTCAGCGATGGACAGGATGGTTAGCAGATCTCAACGAGATGTCGGAATTTAAAGTGGACCAGTGCATGAAGTCCGCTAACTTTGGTCAAATCAGATTGGCACAGTTGCACCACTTTTCAGATGCAAGCGAAAGTGGCTACGGTACTATTTCACATCTAAGACTGGAAGAAGATGACAAAGAAGTGCATGTTGCATTCATAATAGGAAAAGCCACAGTGGCACCATAGAAGCAAATGATGATTCCCAGAATGGAGCTTACAGCTGTAGTCTAGCTGTCAGAGTTGACATAATGCTGCAAAAGGAATTACAGCTTCAGCTGGAGAAATCTATCTTTGGACTGATCGACAACGGCATCGACAAAGAAAACAAACGCTCTCAAACATTTGTAGCAAACAGGATCTCCTTTGTAAGGGATGCTACTGATGTATCACAGTGGAGATATGTTGGCACAAAGGAAAATCCTACAGATGAAGCCTCTTGGGGAATAACTGCAGACCACTTCTTAAGCAGTTAAAAATGGATCAAGGGACCAGAGTTTCTCTGTAAGGCAGACACCAGCCGTCACATACAACAAGCAATCCTCCGTCAGTTTCGCCACCTCCAACGTGATCTCACCACTCGCCACATCTTCCCATCTCCCCCCATGTCTGCCTTCCGCAAAGACCGCTCCCTCCATAACTCCCTTGCCAATTCTTCCCTTCCCTCCCGTACCACCTCCTCCCCGGGCACTTTCCCTTGCAACCGCAAGAGATGCAAAACTTGTCCCTTTACCTCCCCCCTCGACTCCATTCAAGGACCCAAGCAGTTGTTCCAGGTGCGACAGAGGTTCACCAGCATCTCCTCCAACCTCATCTATTGCATCTGCTGCTCTAGATGTCAGCAGATCTACATTGGTGAGACCAAGCGGAGGCTTGGCGATCGTTTCGCCGAACACTACTGCTCGGTCCGCAATAACCAACCTGACCTCCCGGTGGCTCAGCACTTCAACTCCCCCTCTCATTCCGTATCCGACCTCTCTGTCCTGGATCTCCTCCATGGCCAGAGCGAGCAGCACCGGAAATTGGAGGAACAGCACCTCATATTCCGCTTGGGGAGTCTGCATCCTGGGGGCATGAACATTGAATTCTCCCAATTTTGTTAGCCCTTGCTGTCTCCTCCCCTTCCTCAGCCCTCGGGCTGTCTCCACCCATCCCTCAGCCTTGGGGCTCCTCCTCCTCCTTTTTCCTTCCTTCTCCCCGCCCTCCCACCCCCCCCCCCATCAGTCTGAAGAAGGGTTTTGGCCCGAATGGTTGCCTATTTCCTTTGCTCCATAAATGCTGCTGCACCCGCTGAGTTTCTCCAGAATTTTTGTGTACCTTAGAGAGTGGCCAAAGCTTAACCTGGAATCTGCAATATCTGCTAATGATCCGGAAATCAAGCAAGACATCACAGTGAGCGTCTTTGTCAAGGATCCATTGGACTCAAAGTATTTAATTACCTATTACTCATCATGGAGTAAGCTGAAGACTGTGGGAGCTTGGTTTCTGAAATTAAGGACAATGCTCTTGCTGTTGACTCAAAAAGAAAGAAGATTGCTATAGGTATCTTTGAAAAAGATCCTGGTAAACTAAAGAAAAAGGTTGAAAAATAGATGCAAGTCTTTAAAGCATCACTCTGCGGACAGTTTAGGTCCTGAAGATCTTCTTAAAGAATAAAACGCAGTTATCTTTTTCTGTCAAAGGCAAAGATTCAAAGAAGAGCTATCAACATTAGAAGCTGGTAAACATGGTGTCAAAAGAAGCAGTCATTTGTACAAGCTAGATCCGGTACTGGATGAAGGACTTCTGAGAGTAGGTGGTCATCTAATGCCTGAAGAGTTTAGGCATCCTATTATTCTCTCGAAAGACTTTCACATATCAACACTACTGTTACGACATATCCATGACTAGTTGGAGGAGGAAACTATATGCTGTTGCGACTCCGTAAAGATACTGGATTATCAAAGTGAATTCTGCTGCAAGGAAGGTCATAACAGATTGTGTTGTGTGTAGATGGCAGTGATGATGAGTTGGAGAACAGAAAATGGTAGACTTATCCCAGGAGAGGATTCGCATGGTTCGAAATATACTGCGCTCCGTTCTTAAACACCAAGTTCTGGACGATGAAGGATTGCAAAGTTTATTTTGTGAAGCTGAAGCAATTTTAAATGATCGACCCATTACCAGGAATTCTGATAATGCAAGGGACCTGGAAACACTTATACCAAACCATCTTTCCACCCAATACTACCACCCGGGCTCTTTGTGAAAGAAGATTTGTACGTTAGACGCAGATGGAGACAGGTACAATATATGGCAGGCCTTTGTTGGAGACAGTGGACACAGGAATACTTACCTCTAATGCAAGAACGACAACGTGGCAAGGGTAAGAAGAAGCTTTATTCCAAGTGACATCGTTTTGGTGGTTGATTCAATTGCACCACGAGGCTCTTGGCTGATAGGCAGAATATTGTAGATCATACCAGATGCACAAGGTTTTGTGCGTACAGTACGACCTCAGGCTAAGAACAACATCTTGGTAAGACCGATAACTAAGATATGTCTGCTCCAAGAAGCCAAGGATGAAGATTGACGAATCCCTAAGGAAGTTTGAATGCCAACAATTAGTGCATGTTTTGTTTTGTTTTTTTAATTTTATTTTTGCATTTTAAATAAATCAACACAAAAAAACAAAAGGGACATGTTAATAAGAAGCACAAAGAAAAAAACAAAAATATACAGAAATATAAAAGAAATATTTAAAAATAAATTTAAAAAAATATATATATATATATAAAATATATATATATATATATATATATATATATATATAATACAACCATGCCATCAGTCACACACCCCACCTACCCTGGCTAATTAAGAGTGAACAGTGCATGTACACATAACAAAATTTAACAAACCAGCCCTTAATCTGGAAGAACCTGCAAGTCTGTAAAGTATGATAAAAAAAAGGTTGCCATTTGTGAAAAAATGTATCAATACATCCCCTCATTGTATATTTAATTTTCTCAAGTTTAAGAAAAACAACTACATCTTTGAGCCACTGTGACACAGAGGAGATTTCTATTGTAGGAGTGGGCAACGTCTGGCTGTTAAAGATGTAAAATTAATAATTTATTTTTGCAGAGTTTAATCGGCCCGACTCATACGGGGCCCCAAAGATGGCAATCAATGGACAGGGCTGTAGAGGTATTCCCATTACGGTAGACGTTATATTAAAGTAGCCAGACCAACAATTATGTAATCATGGACAAAGAAAAAACATATGGCTCAGATGACAGTGTGGGCCCGAACATCTATCACATTTATCCTCCACATCTGGATAAATCCCAGGCAGTCTTGATTTAGAAAAATGGACCCTATGTATAACCTTAAACTGAATGAGTGCAAGACGAACGCAAGACATGACAGTACATAGTCCACCCACAACGTTATCCTACCACTCATCAGTAAGTTGAAGTCCTAGCTCTCCCTCCCAAAGCAGCCTTTGTTTTAGAGTTGGACTTATCACAAAGATCAAGAATGCGGTTATACATCTCTGAAACAATCCCTCTTTGTTGTGTCTTGAAAGTAAATAAACTATCCCATATATGTTGTGGAGGTGAAGAGGGAAAATTAGAAAAACATTTAGAAACAAAGTGTCTAACTTGGATGTACCTAAAAAAATCATTTGCTGGTAATCCACACAATCATGATAAATTGGTAAAGCTGTTAAAAATACCATCTGAAAACAGATCAAGAAAACATCGTATACCTTTGTTATGCCATACCGAAAAAATGGAATCCAAATGTGAGGGAGGAAACAGGTGATTGTTACATAATGAACCTAAGGGAGATGCAGCTACAAATTTGAAATATTTCCTGAATTGATACCAAATCTTTAAAGTATTAAGCACAACAGGATTTTTGATAAACAATGAAATTTTGGTTGGAAGAGAGGAATATATAAGAGCAGATACAGATGATGAAGGAGGGCAAGAGCGGGCTCCAGTTCGCACCAAGCTAAATAAGGAAAATCAACCCAACAACGTATTTTATGATCTTATAGAAACTTACAAAATTCTTAAGGGGTTGGACAGGCTAGATGCAGGAAGATTGTTCCCGATGTTGGGGAAGTCCAGGACAAGGGGTCACAGCTTAAGGATAAGGGGAAATCCTTTAAAACCGAGATGAGAAGAACTTTTTTCACACAGAGTGGTGAATCTCTGGAACTCTCTGCCACAGAGGGTAGTTGAGGCCAGTTCACTGGCTATATTTAAGAGGGAATTAGATGTGGCCCTTGTGGCTAAGGGGATCAGAGGGTATGGATAGAAGGCAGGTACGGGATACTGAGTTGGATGATCAGCCATGATCATATTGAATGGCGGTGCAGGCTCGAAGGGCCGAATGGCCTACTCCTGCACCTAATTTCTATGTTTCTATGTTTATATGAATGTGAGTAGCCCAGTAGTAGAATTGAAAGTTGGGTAAAGCGAGACCACCACTGAACTTACATCGTTGCAGTAATGATTTACGGACCCTCGGGGGCTTCGCACCCCAAATAAAAGAGCTAATCATTTTGTCTAAGGAGTCAAAAAAATGTTTAGGTAAGAATAAGGGAATTGATTGAAACAAATAAAGAAATTTTTGGCAAAACATTCATTTTAACAACATTAATCTTCTCAATTAAAGAGAGAGGCAGATTATTCCAGCTCTGAAAATCAGATTTTACTTTAGCCACGAGCAGGGTAAAGTTGGCGGACAAAAGACCTGAGAATGTACGCGTCACATTGATGCCAAGGTACTTGAATCCAGAACGAGTGATTTTAAAGGGCAAATCAGCTTCCTGAAGTTGCAAGCCCGCTGCGTTAATTGGGCAACACTCA
This sequence comes from Leucoraja erinaceus, assembly GCF_028641065.1. Classification (NCBI taxonomy): domain Eukaryota; kingdom Metazoa; phylum Chordata; class Chondrichthyes; order Rajiformes; family Rajidae; genus Leucoraja; species Leucoraja erinaceus. The sequence goes on from NC_073378.1 coordinate 18,436,046, forward strand.
CTCTTTTGAAGATTTAGTTTATATCCTGAAAAAGAATGAAAAATATCCAGAATAGATAGAATACCCAGAAGACAAGATGCAGGATCAGTTACATACAGCACCAAATCATCCGAGTATAGGAGCAGGGAGGTTCTACTGCAGTTGTACAGGGTCTTGGTGAGACCACACCTGGAGTATTGCGTACAGTTTTGGTCTCCAAATCTGAGGAAGGACATTATTGCCATAGAGGGAGTGCAGAGACGGTTCACCAGACTGATTCCTGGGATGTTACACAAAAAAGCTGGAGAAACTCAGCGGGTGCAGCAGCATCTATGGAGCGAAGGAAATAGGCAACGTTTCGGGCCGAAACCCTTCTTCAGACTGATCGGGGGCGGGGGTGGGTGGGGACAAGAAAGGGAAAAGGAGGAGTAGCCAGAAGGTTGGGGGATGGGAGGAGACAGCAGGGGGGCTGAGGAGGAGGGGAGGAGACAGCAAGGACTAACAAAATTGGGAGAATTCGATGTTCATGCCCCCGGGGTGCAGACTCCCCAAACGGAATATGAGGTGCTGTTCCTCCAATTTCCGGTGCTGCTCGCTGTGGCCATGGAGGAGACCCAGGACAGAGAGGTCGGAGGCGGAGTGGGAGGGGGAGTTGAAGTGCTGAGCCACCGGGAGGTCAGCTTGGTTATTGCGGACCGAGCGGAGGTGTTCGGCGAAACGATCGCCCAACCTCCGCTTGGTCTCACCGATATAGATCTGCTGACATCTAGAGCAGCGGACGCAATAGATGAGGTTGGAAGAGATGCAGGTAAACCTCTGTCGCACCTGGAACGATTGCTTGGGTCCTTGAACGGAGTCGAGGGGGATGGTAAAGGGACAAGTGTTGCATCTCTTGCGGTTGCAAGGGAAAGTGCCCGGGGAGGGGGTGGACCGAGAGGGAAGGGAAGAATTGACAAGGGAGTTATGGAGGGAGCGGTCTTTGCGGAAGGCAGATATGGGGGGAGATGGGAAGATGTGGCGAGTAGTGGGGTCACGTTGGAGGTGGCGAAACTGACGGAGGATTACTTTTTGTATGTGACGGCTGGTGGGGTGAAAGGTGAGGACTAGGGGGACTCGGCCCTTGTTGCGAGTGCGGGGATGGGGAGAGAGAGCAGTGTTGTGGGGTATGGAGGAGACCCTGGTGCGAGCCTCATTTATGGTGGAGGAGGGGAACCCCCGTTCCCTGAATAGTGAGGACATTTCAGATGTCCTGGTGTGGAACGCCTCATCCGTGGAGCAGATGCGGCGTAGACGGAGGAATTGGGAATAGGGGATGGAGTCCTTACAGGAAGCAGGGTGGGAAGAAGTGTAGTCCAGATAGCCATGGGAGTCAGTGGGTTTATAGTGTATGTCGGTTAGAAGTCTATCACCTGCAATGGAGATAGTGAGGTCAAGGAATGGTAGGGAAGTGTCGGAAATGGTCCAGGTGTATTTGAGTGCCGGATGGTGTATACTGATTCCTGGGATGTCAGGACTGTCTTATGAAGAAAGACTGGATAGACTTGGTTTATACTCTCTAGAATTTAGGAGATTGAGGGGGGGATCTTATAGAAACTTACAAAATTCTTAAGGGGTTGGACAGGCTAGATGCAGGAAGATTCTTTCCCGATGTTAGGGAAGTCCAGGACAAGGGGTCACAGCTTAAGGATAAGGGGGAAATCCTTTAAAACCGAGATGAGAAGAACTTTTTTCAAGCAGAGAGTGGTGAATCTCTGGAACTCTCTGCCACAGAGGGTAGTTGAGGCCAGTTCATTGGCTATATTTAAGAGGGAGTTAGATGTGGCCCTTGTGGCTAAGGGGATCAGGGGTTATGGAGAGAAGGCAGGTACGGGATACTGAGTTGGATGATCAGCCATGATCATATTGAATGGCGGTGCAGGCTCGAAGGGCCGAATGGCCTACTCCTGTACCTAATTTCTATGTTTCTATGTTTCTATCCGCATTGAGAGATAAACGATATTCGACACTGTTACAAATAACACCTTTATAGGAAGTCGAGGTCCTTAAAGAAATCGCCAGTGGTTCAATAGCCAAAGCGAAGAGAGACGGAGATAAAGGACAGCCCTCACGTGTCCCACATTCTAGTGCAAAGTATTCAGAACGAATATCATTTGTGGCGATACAGTAAACTTACCCAACTGATAAATTTATCTCCTAAACCAAATTTCTTCAATACCTTTGAATAGGTACCCCCCACTTAACCCTATCGAATGCCTTCTCAGCATCTAATGAGATTACAATCTCAGGTAAATTATCGGAATGTGTTGAATGAATAATATTTAAAAGAGTACGAGTGGTGAAAAATAAATGACGTCCCTTAATAAAGCCATTCTGTTCCTCAGAAATAATACTAGACAAAACCCTCTCTAGACGGAGAGAAATCATTTTGGCCCAAACCTTTACATCAGCATTCAGTAAAGACAGAGGACATAAGAACAACAGGAAGTGGGGTCTTGATCTTTCTTTAAAAGAAGAACTATCGAAGCTTGAGTCAGTGTGGGAGGTAACAAACCATTTTCTAAAGATTCATTGAACATCAACAAAAGTAGAGGTGCCAAGTTATCAATAAATGTATTTGGAAACTCTATTGGAAATCCATCAGGACCTGGGGCTTTGTTAGATTGCATTGCTGTAATTACAAAACATAGTTCTTCAAGGGAAAGTGGAGCATCCAATTATTTTGCACGGTCAGAATCAATGGTAGGATTCTCAAGATTGGCCAGGAACTGATTCATTTGGGTAGTATCAGCAAGGAATTCTGATCTGTATAGGGAAGAATAAAATGATTTAAATGTGGCATCAATTTCCACAGGATCCGTAACAGTCGTGTTAGAAATATTATTAATTTGAGGTACAAGACGTGAGGTGAACTGACATTTTAATTGGTGTGCTAGTAATCGATTTGCTTTGTCACCATGTGCACAATAAGTACCACAAGTTTGTAACAACAGTCGCTCAGCACATCTGGCAGAAATAAGATCAAACTCCGCCTGATGATTAAGACGCTTCTTAAATAGTTCTGGAGAAGGATCGGATGAACATTCTTGATCGAGGCTATTAATAGCAGGTTCACTTTGGTTAAAGAAGAGAAACTCATCAAGTGAGTTTGAAACAAATTCACAAAATGGTTTATCAGCCAACAATAAGTTAAATCTCCAAAGGGGGGAGTAGATGTATGTATGGATAACTGAATATCTAGAAATAATGGTGCACGATCAGACATTAAAATACTTGAATAATCCGAGGAAACCCATGAGTTGAGATTATTATATATAAACAAATTATCTATTCTTGAATATGATTGATGTACCTGAGAAAATGTTTTGTTTTTAATAATATGTGAAGCTTTATAGCTCCTTTTAATGTTTATTAGTAATTGTTTTGTTATTTACGTAGAACAATTAGGGGCTGGTGTGTAGGAGCCATTCGTGCTTAGGCTAGTTACTGTTAGCATATATTATTATTTTGTCTAGATATTTGTTGCAGAATTATTTTGTATGCTTGGGGTTGGGATTTTGATACGTTGATGGATGCGACATACATCGGATGAGGCTAGCGAACCCACTGGGAGTGCTCAGATCGACTGGAGCATGTAGGAGAGAAGGAATATAGTTTATCAGATCAGATTTTTTATCAGATCAGATAGTAAGAATGGAAAGCTACGATTTGTATAAGGATAATCTGGTATGATTTGGTATGTTCACTTATTTGTATTTACAACAACTTCAATGAAACTGGAGGACTAACGACTGGAGGATTCGTTTTTGCTATCGGCTGCGTATGATCACTCCTCCCTGCGTGTGTAGTAACGGCTATGGAAAGCTGAAACTTGGAATAGTTTGAAATTGCTATTACGTGGTTTATATCTTGTAATGCCATGTTCTGGCTGTGGGTGTCACCAGGGGAGTGATTTAAATCCATTTTCCAAAATTGCTTTGTCAAAAATTATGGCTAAATATTAAAAATGTTGCATCACTTCTGTTAATATTTATTTCAATGCTTATGCGCAGCAACAGACTACTGGAGGCTGTTTTCTTGTAAATGTAATATCCTGTAGGACAATGTGCAAAATTTAGTAATAAAGCAGTGGAATGTAAATTAACAACATGGAGAGGAAAGACAGGAAATCGGTTCCTGGAGAACACTTCAAGCATAACTGCTGTCTGACCGGTAGTAAGGAAGACAAATTCAATGATAGCATTTATTTCGAGAGGAAGAGAATGTAAAAACAGGAATGTAATGCTGACACTTGGTCAGACTGCATTTGGAGCTGTTTTGGACCCCACATCCAAGGAGGGATGTGCTGACGTTGGAGAGGGTAGAGGATGCTGAAGTTTATAAGAGGGTGGAAGATTGCAACCTGGAACCAGACTGATTCCTGGGATGTCAGGACTTTTATATGAAGAAAGACTGGATAGACTCGGCTTGTACTCGCTAGAATTTAGGAGATTGAGGGGGGATCTTATAGAAACGTACAAAGTTCTTAAGGGGTTGGACAGGCTAGATGCAGGAGGATTGTTCCAGATGTTGGGGAAGTCCAGGACAAGGGGTCACAGCTTAAGGATAGAGGGGAAATCCTTTAAGACCGAGATGAGAAAAACATTTTTCACAAAGAGAGTGGTGAATCTCTGGAACTCTCTGCCACAGAAGGTAGTTGAGGCCAGTTCATTGGCTATATTTAAGAGGGAGTTAGATGTGGCCCTTGTGGCAAAAGGGATCAGGGGGTATGGAGAGAAGGCAGGTACGGGATGATCAGCCATGATCATATTGAATGGCGGTGCAGGCTCTAAGGGCCGAATGGCCTACTCCTGCACCTATTTTCTATGTATCTATGTATCTAACCTTCACGTGGTCCGCCCTGTTTCGACTAATGCAATCAACTCGATGCTCATAAGTTGTCCAACAACTTTAGGCTGTGCACGCCACACGAAAGAAGAAGAAGGTTTATGAGAATGATCCAGGGGACGATTGGGTTAACATATGATGAGCATTTGATGGCACTGGGCCTGTACTCGCTGGAGGTTAGAGGGATGAGGGGCAACTCATTGAAACTTACCAAATAGTGAAAAGCCTGGATAGAGTTGACATGGAGAGGATGTTTCCACCAGAGGGCATAGCCTCAGAATAAAAGGACGCACATTTAGAAAGATGAAAGTGTTGAATCTGTGGAATTCATTGTCACAGATGGTCATGGAGGCCGTCAATGGATGGTTTTATGACAGATTGACAGATTATTTTTTAGTAAGTGTCAAGTATTTTGGGAAGAGGGCATGAGAATGGGGTCGAAAGGTAAAGATAGATCAGCCATGATTGAATGGTGTAGTAGACTTGATGAGCTTACTTCTGCTCCTGCGACTTATGAATATGATTTGGTCAGGAGTTAGAATCTCCTATATTTGAAGGTGCAGTCCAATATTTGACATCCACAAATGAAAGGGAAAAATGTGTTTAACATTTTCTGCAGCCCTTTCTGTATGTTCCTGCCATGCCCATTGTATCCTATCCAACAGACATTATAGCAAGAAATCCACAACCAGAGAGATGTAAACACAATAACAAATTTAAATGATATGAAGAAAATATCATGATGGATAAGCTCCAACGTGAGTAGCACGGAAGCACAAAAGTAGAAAACATAAGTAGGTTTAGGTTTATTATTGTCATGTGTATCGAAGTACAGTAAAAAGCTTTGCAATCAAATCACATCATGATGCACGTAAATACAATCAAGCCAAACTCTTTCCAATAAGTAACATTAAATGTGTAGGGGTCAAGGAAAGAGCATTCAAGTCACGGCCCTGTTTCCACCAATCTTTCCACCACCACGCACATGAAGCGCAAGGCGCCATTGTACGGAGATGCCGAGAAGTGTGTCAGCTCTGGCTGAACAATTTCTAATCTTGTGATGTGGACTCGATAAGAAGATTAAATGTGTAGGTAATTCTAAAATGTAATATCTCAAGAAACTATCAAACATAAATTATGAGCCTGCAAAACTGACTAATTTTGGTGAATGTGAAATAATTGGGGAAGATTTTTAAAGCAGTAGAGTTTATAAGTACGATTACCGGATTGGTATCGCACGTCACATATCATGAACATGATAATGAGCACAAAATATTGAAGTGTCAGCAGAAACACTAATTTCAGGCAACAATGCAGATTTACCATGGATTCCAAAATGGTTTTAAACCTTTATAAGATTATTTTGATTAACTTCAAGTCAAATCATATGGGCCGGTTTATTTTACCATTACTTGTTCTACCAGCATTGCCCCCTATTGAAATGCACTTATTTGCCCTTTTTGAAACTGTGTTGAAAAAAATATTGGCACAATGTTTAGTGTTGTTAGTACTTGTTTGCACTTAGTATAGAGGTGCTAAGGTCGAGGTGTTATAAGGGAACACATACCAAATAAAATCTACTGTCACTTTTTCATGTTCAAGACATGAAAATACATCAGTTCTTAATTATGCCCACAGATTGCAAGATATTGTTGTCATGGTAACTGACGTTGTATTGAAATGTATCACACCTACACTAAGTCAGAAAGGTCAGGTGACACATGTTGGTGGGAAATAACTGATGGAGGAAGAAAACAGCACGTTTGTATTCAGTTGTGGAATGTGTATTTATTATGATCGGTTCAAGGCAAGGATCTGGCATTGGCGATGAGGAAGAACTAGGAATTGTGTAGTTCACCTTTTGAGGCAGACATGGCGTTTAGTGGAGTTGAAACAGCTGGGATTAGAGGTTTGAATCCATTCGAGTGGGGAAGTGAGTGTAGTGAGTACACTTTGGGAAGCATGGTCAGAAGAATTTGATGCCAATGCAGACAGCCTGGCACTGTTTGTCAACGGGGCAACACCAGTGCAGCTCACACTACAGAGAGCATTGCTATTGTGCAGTGCTGGAGCTTCAGTTTGGAGGCTTTCAAGACACTTCCAGAGACAGGAGGCAAAGTGGATTATGCGATGGCTGTTTGAAGAAGCATTGTGTGACGTGAACAAATACTGCATTTCAACTACACGTATTTCACCAGATGACACAGAGAAAGGGGGAAAGCATTGCTTAGTTTCTCACAAGATTGCGGCAGGTTTGAGGGCTTCAACTGAGGTAGCTGAGTTGGAGAATCAAATCAGGGATTGAGTTGCACAAAGTTGCAACTCAAATGGCTTGAGATACAAGTTATTGGAGAAAGAGGACACGCTAACATTAGCGGAAGCAGTGACAATTGCCGTTTCATTTGAAGTCATGGAAACTCAGTTTCAGACCATGAGATTGGATGGAGGAAGCCACGTTAACAAGGTGACATCCACTGACTCTAGCAAGGGACATGGACACGGTATTCCAAAGCTGAAGATGACTGTGAATGTTTTAGATATGGGAATTTTGGACATTTTGGCAAGGATTCAAATGTGGCAAGGATTCAAAGAGTTCAAATGTGCAAAAATCCTTTTTGCAAAGAAGTGTTGAACCCCAAGCAAACCAAAGAGAGATGATTGAAAATAATAGATTTGGAGGAAGAAGGGGTCAGAGAGGTGGTTACCATCACCATTTATGCCATGTTGATGAATGTTTGTGTGAATGTATGTATACGTGACAAAACATAGCTGGATGCAGGATGTGCTTTTGCTATCAACAATAAGCAGGCAAAGGTGCCAGTGAGGATTGGAGGTGTGGAGGTAGATATTATAGGAGGCTCGGGAAGTTACAACCATATTATTTATAGAGCACTGTAATAGTCCAGGAATGCTGCAGACTGACATTGAGACTGTGAGGGATCAGACCCGAGATTACCAAATTGATGCCAAGAATGTACGAGTTTGAGGTGACAAGAAGGTGGAGGCAGTTGGAGAAGGCAGAATGTGAATGGCAGCACTTAAAAGGTAAGCGGTTCTTGTCCTTGACCTGACAGTATAAAAAGAGTCTTACCAATTTCATGAGGCATTACCTGCATGTCAGCAGCTATCTAACATGGGTAAAATGCTGGAATATTCCTTCATTTATCTACAAACCTTTTAAGATCCACCTATTACTCTGTTGCTGCCAGACATAGTTTAGTTCCTGAACATTTCAGCTTTGTGCGGTGAGGTGCCTTGTGGATCTCTCCAGCATCTTTTTGGATTGTTTCCAACAGTGGTGTTCCCATATAACCATATAAGCATATAACAATTACAGCACGGAAACAGGCCATCTCGGCCCTACAAGTCCATGCCGAACAAATTTTTTTCCCCTTAGTCCCACCTGCCTGCACTCGTACCATAAACCTCCATTCCCTTCTCATCCATATGCCTATCCAATTTATTTTTAAATGATACCAATGAACCTGCCTCCACCACTTCCACTGGGAGCTCATTCCACACCGCCACCACTCTCTGCGTAAAGAAGTTCCCCCTCATATTACCCCTAAACTTCTGTCCCTTAATTCTGAAGTCATGTCCTCTTGTTTGAATCTTCCCTATTCTCAAAGGGAAAAGCTTGTCCACATCAACTCTGTCTATCCCTCTCATCATTTTAAAGACCTCTATCAGGTCCCCCCTTAACCTTCTGCGCTCCAGAGAATAAAGACCTAACTTATTCAACCTATCTCTGTAACTTAGTTGTTGAAACCCAGGCAACATTCTAGTAAATCTCTCTGTACTCTCTCTATTTTGTTGACATCCTTCCTATAATTAGGCGACCAAAATTGTACACCATACTCCAGATTTGGCCTCACCAATGCCTTGTACAATTTTAACATTACATCCCAGCTTCTATACTCCAGCTTCTATACTTCCCATTCTGGGTCCTCATTTCATGGAGATTTCTTTTCCCACTGCCAGTATCTTTCTTGGACTTGGGGTTTACGTGAAATTTACATGATTTATAAAGTGAAATTGGTAGTACTTCTTATTTGGACCTAATTGAGAAACACAGATAAGATGACTTGGACTATGTCACCACTCCCACACATTTGTGACACTTCACATTTCCACACAATCAGTAACCACCCAAAATAAACATTTGTAAAGGTTGCATAGTCAGAAAGAATATAGTTCTCAGCATAATAGCGTAACTGAGGCAGCATGACTGATGTTGCAGCGGCCTCTGCAGTCTGTCTGCCTTTAGTTTATTTTTGTCCCGTTGAGTGTATAGTTTGTAGTGGTTTATGAAGTTTTTAACTGTGTATATGTGGGGGGCAGGGGTGGGGTGGGGGAAATTTTGAAACCTCTTCCCTGTACGGGGGACCCGACCTTTTCTCTGTCGGGTCTCCATTGTCGTTGAGGCCTAGCACCGTGGAACGGCCTCCAACCGGAACGACCTGGGGGCTCCAGTCGCGGAGCCTGCGGACTTACCATCGTGGGACTGGCCGGCTTCGGAGCATGGAGAGCTGTGGTGGCGCGCGGCTGCGACCCCGACTCCGGAGCTTCGGAGCCTCCAGCCGGAGGCCGGTAACATCGGGAGCTCGCGGGTGCATGGTGGGAGACCGCTTTTCATAGCACCCGCAATGGCAACTTCTCCCGCCCGAAGTGCGGGGTTGAAAACGACCCGGAGCGGGGCCTTACATCGCCCGGCGCGGCTTTAGCCACCGCGGCATTTGCCAGCCTCCTGCCGGGGGCTCCAACATCAAGACCCGGAGCGGGACCTTACATCGCCCATCGCAGCCTTAATGGCCGCGGGACTTACCAAGGCCCGCCGGGGGCTTTAACATCGGGAGAAGAATGGAGAGCAGCGGAGAGACAAGACTTTGCCTTCCATCACAGTGAGGAGGAGATTCACTGTGATGGATGTTTGTATGAACTGTGTTGGTTGTGTGTCTTGTTAATTGTTTCTTTTTGTTGTATGACTGCAGAAACCAAATTTCGTTTGAACTTCACTTGAGGTTCAAATGACAATAAACTAAATTGTAATTGTAATTGTTCCATACACACCAGATTCCTGAATAGTCTACAATCCTGCAGCCTCCACCATTGAGTTCCTCCAACAGTTGATTTTTGCTCCTGAAACACTCTATTCTGTCATGGGAGAACATTATGAGGTGGACAAAGATAAAGCTGCAAGGGTGTATTCTTATCTTCCTTGAAGAATTGTGGAGTCTTTGGAAAGGGTACAGAAAGGGGACCGACCCACTGCAGTTCGCTTACAGAGCCAACCGGTCCACAGAGGTCGCAGTCTCTACAACACTCAACCTCGCACTATCACATCTCGACCGGAAGAACACCTATGCCAGGATCCTCTTCATAGACTTCAGCTCAGCTTTTAATACAATCATCCCACAGCAGCTGGTGGAGAAGCTGAAGCTGTTGAAGGTGGACACTGGCACTTGCAACTGAGTCCTTAACTTTTTGACACAGTGGCAGCAGACAGTCAGGGTGGGCAGTCGGACATCAAGAACCATCGCTGTGAGCACTGGCTCACCCCAAGGCTGTGTCCTAAGCACCCTGCTGTTCAGTCTGCTTACTCATGACTGTACTGCCAGACTCAGCAATAATTATATCAACAAGTTCGCTGATGACACAACAGTGGTGGGTCTCATCAGTGACAACAATGAGTCGGCGTACAGGATGGAGGTGGAGCTGCTTACGGAGTGGTGTAGATCTCACAATCTCACCCTCAACATGGAAAACACAAAGGGAAATGGTGATCGATTTCAGGAGGGCTGGAAAACACCATCACACTCCGCTGCATATTGATGGTGCTGCTGTGGAGAGGGTCGCCAGTGTGAAGTTCTTGGGACTTCACCTGGCGGATGACCTGACCTCTACGACCAACACCACAGCAGTCATCAAAAGAGCTCAGCAGCGGCTCCACCCTCTCCGGAGACTAAGAAAAGCAGGTCTCCCTACTGTTCATCTAAGGACCTTCTACAGGGGCACCATCGAGAGTATATTGACCTACGGCATCACTTCCTGGTTTGGGAGCTGCAAGATAACAGGATAGTGAAGGCAGCCAGTAGGATAATTGGTGCCCCACTCCCTTTCCTGTTGGAGATCTATAAGATGCGGAGCATCAGCCGAGCCATCTCCATTATTAAAGACCCCTATCATCCATCACACCACATCTTCTCCATTCTGCCATCTGGGAAGAGGTACAGGAGCATCAGCTGCAAAACCAGCAGGATGCTACACAGCTTCTTCCCACAGGCAATAAGACTGGTTAACGGACTGTGTCCCCTCCCCATACATCATACACCAACACATCTAACCTCGCCCATACTTTGACAGCTAGGCACCTGTCAAAGCAAAGCCAGTTCGGTCTGAATGTCTGTTTTTATTTCAATTTTTAGGCCTATTTTAGATATGGTAATTTTAATTTTTAAAGCTATATGTATTTATTCTGTTTTTATTAACCGCACTGACGGGAACTGATTGAGAAACAATTTTTTCGTTTCATCTGTGTATGTAAGTACTCAGTTAAAATGACATTAAAGTAAATACTGAATACTGATACTGACTGAAAAGGTTTACCACAATTCTGTCTGAACTAAAGGGTATTACCTACAAGGAAAGGGTGGGAACATTTGGATTGTTTTTACTGGAATATCGGAGGTTGATGGGAGACCTGAGGTACATACAACTATTAGAGTCGCAGATAGGGTAGACAGACAAAACCTTTTTCCAGGTTGGAAATGTCAAAGACGAGAGGGCATATCTTTAAGGTAAGAGAGGAAAAGTATAAAGGAGCGATGTGCAGCTTTTTTTGTAGAGGGATTGATGGGTCCCTGGAATTTCAACATTCCCTCTGGCTCCTGGGAACATTGGTGGAGAAAGAGCATTTAGGATGGTATTGAGAATCTCAAGGGCATGCATGGAGCACACACACACACACACATAAGCCCTACAGAAGAGACGGTGCACATCACCTCACAAACAATCTGCCCACCTGTTCATCAATCAACTGGTCGCATGAGTGATATAATCTGCATTTGGTTGTCATGGACAAGTTGGGAGAAGGGCCTGGTTTCATGCTGTATGACTGACTCTCTGATTCCACAAACAATACCCAACAGGGTTCAAGCGTTTTGTTGCAATACTTTCAGAAAGGAACTCTTTCTGGAATTTAGTTATCAATCTATTGTCACCACATACTATAAATATAATCGTATCAATTCAAAAGTAACTATAACGGTGAACACATAGATCAACAGGTAAATTCAGTAATCACACTGGCATAATGGGAACCACACAAAGCATTCTAGCCCAATCTTTGATCCACACCATTTTCACACAAGGGCAGAGTCACTGAGCAGTACAAGTCCTTCAATCTACCAAGTATCTGACCGTCAAGTATCTATTTACAATTATCCCATTTATCACCATAGTATACACCTATGTATCGACGATTGAAGTGCTTGGCTGGATACATTAAATGTTGGGAGAAAACACGCTTTCATAATCAACTTCACTTCACCCCCTCCGAAGACTACGGAAAGCAGGCCTCCCCACCACACATCTACGGACTTTTTACAGGGGGACTGTCGAGAGCACACTGACATACGGCATCACTTCCTGGTTCGGGAGCTGCAAGGCGTACGAACGGCACCAACTGGACAGGATAGTGAAGACCGCAAGCAGGATTATTGGTGCTCCACTCCCCTTCCTGCTGGACATATACAAGAAGAGATGCATCAACAGAGCCATCTCCATCATCAAAGACCCTTACCACCCATCGCATTTTTTCTTCTTTTTTCCTTCCTCTTTCTTTTCTCCCTCCCTCCCTTTCCCCTTCTCTTCCCTCTCTTTTCTTTCCCTCCCTTCCCCTTTCTTTTCCTCTCCCTTGACTTTTTCAACATCCTCCCATCTGGGAAGAGGTACAGGAGCATCAGCTGCAAAACCAGCAGGATGCTCCTCAGCTTCTTCCCACAGGCTATAAGACTGTTAAATGAACTTTCCCCCCTGCCAAGTATCGCGCACAAACCCCCCACACTGCAGCAGAGCCACTGTTGTGCCGCTGCCGGTCGGAACGGCTGTTGAATGTTATTGAATGTTATTAGAGGGTTAAATTGTTCATGACATGTATTTTAATTTTAATTGCTATTTATTTTGTAACGAAAACTGAATGGACACTGGTTGAGAAACGTTTTTTTGTTTCCTCTGAGTATGCGAATACTCAGGAAATGACAATAAAGATTTACAATTACAATTACAATTACAACTCAAGCAGTGTGGTCTAGTTTCCAACCATATGTTCAATTCTTGCCTCGTGTTCCCTCAAACTTCTTATCCCCTCCTCTCCCAGGACGTCGAGTTTTCGATACCTCTGTGGAGAGATTTCCTATTCCTATCCCATCTCTACCCCTCATAACCCTTTCAGACTCTTCCTTGCCAAAGAAAATGAGACCAAACTATCCAGTCTCCCCACGTAACTGAAAAACTATGGACAGAGAGAACCCATAGCCAGGATCGAACCCGGGTCTCTCACGATGTAAGGCAGCAACTCTACCGTTGCGCCACTATGCCACCCTTTTTTTTGGTAAAACGTCAATTACGCACAGTACTCAAGCTGTGGCTTAATGAATATTATGTATAGTTATCTCATCATTGGTGATCACTTGAAGTTGAGCATGATTGTCCTCTTGGTGGATTCTTTTTGTGGGACTTGAAAACAACAAATCTTGAGCGACAGACTTTACCTGAAGTTGCCAGTCCCTTCAGGTGGATACCTGTGCATGACAGCTTTTAACATGGAGAGGCTGGTGCATGGACAGGCCTGATAATATTTGAGTCTCTCGCTGCTGGAGCCTTCTTCTGCATTTCTCAGCCATTGTGGTGCTGCATCTGCTGGCCAGCCACCATCCACCCTCTGTTCCAGCATTGAGCCGCCTTCGTCAGTAACCTTCCTCGCAACCTGCCCACATGGATGACCCCATTAGGACCATAGCCCAAGTTGGTTTAGCTCTCAGGATCTTAGGCACACACAAGCATCTTCACCATGGCAAGGTGGCAACCCTCAGGGAAGTTCATAAGCTCTAGGAACAGAATTAGGCCATTCAGCCCATCATGTCTACTCTGCCATCAATCAAGGCTGATCTATCTTTCCCTCTCAACCCCATTCTCCCCTCCTGCCTTCACTCCATAACCCCTGATACCCTTACTAATTAAATAGTATCATAAACTACCTCCGTTTATATTCCATGCCCTGGCTAAATAAGATCTGTATCCTGTATGCCTTCTTCATCACCTTAACCACTTGTTCTGCCACCATCAGGGGCTGAGGACTTGTACAATGATGCTTCTCTGATCCCTAAACACCTACCATTTATTGTGGTCTCCTTTGAGAATGTGTGATGAGCAAATTTAATTTTCAGTCCAGAAACATTCTCACATTATATCCCAACACATGTGTGGATTTACAAAACACTATGTTTATCTGTTGAAGTTAAACACTTCTGAATTAGTTTCCCAAGCATATTCATGCTTTGCACAATATATTTTATAAGAACGCTGCATGATCATTCCACAACAAGGAACCAATGCAATAATGTACAAGAATGAGTCATAATCTACACGACCGCATAACAGCATTTAAATATTTGAATGTCTCCTATTGTTTTGGGCAGAAGCTATGTGTCTATTTTGAGGATTGCTGGAAGATTACATTGGAAAGATTTTTTACGTGTGCACCAAGATGCAAATTGCACTGATTTTTGCAGTCCTGCCATCCCATTCTAAACAGGAAACAGATCAGACAAAACTCAACATCCTCGCATTTGCCATTGCTAGTAAAGCTGTAAAAGAAATTTAAAAAAAATTAATTTGTCACTTCACTAAAAATGAGAGAAAAATAATTTCACTGTCTATGATGTCGCTGACATATAGCAGCCCAAGAAAATGTTTCTCCCAATTTAAAATACAATTCCGTAAAATAGAAACACAGCTATTTATCCTAAATCACTTTCTTGCTCGTGCAGTGTCAAATTAGAATAAGTTCATATCTACTTTTCATCATTAAGACTTTACTTTGACAAGAATATCACAAGCAGATGTCATACTGCCTCAGGAAATCAAACAGAATAATGGAAAGAATGTCCCACATTCACTCCAGAAAAGCCTGGCGCTAAATTTTTGGACCTTTGCCCTAATTATTGGTTCATCAACCAATTGAAATACATTGGTTGAACTTAACAACTTGAAAACTCTGAATGAGTCGTACCCTGACCTTCTAAATTCCCAGGAGGATAAACTTAGTTGTTCATTGTTAAAATACCCCCAAATTATGTCTGTACCCTTCTTCTTGGTCCACCTGAGAATGGAAAAACTGCAGCAACTCACACAATTAGATGACAAGACTGCAGAACTTCCGAGCTACAAAAGTCTGTACAATATTCCCTTCTTCCGACAGACACTCTAGAAGTTTAATTATACTGAGATCAGTTACAAACTACCATTTGAAGAGAACAAAATTAAATAGAAACCCATGTAAACATAATTTGTTTATCAGGATGCCTGTATTGATTTGGGCACTCGTACCAGAGGAGCATGGCCAACAACGCAGTACATTATCATTAATTATCTTTAAGAGCACCCTGGGAAGGAGCATTCCACATTATGTCCTCAATTCATCTCAACATTTATTGTGAAGTGAGTCCACTTTCCTCTGGAGCACAACTACAGTCTTATGCTGATTTTCACGGGCTGATTTTCCTGCCTAAAAGCTTAACAGAGGATTTTACAACTTGCAAACCCAAATTCTGCTGAATTCTAAGCAGTATCCTTTCTCCTCGTGTGAGCCAATGGAACAATTCCACTGTCCTGATCCCTGGAGCTGATCAGACATGTGTAGCTAGTTTATGAGCAACTCCACCCTTCCTGTGCAAAGCATACCACATGTTTCAAAGCAACCAAAAGCACCAGGAGCACGCAGTCGTGAAAAATATTGTTAAGGAGTAAATAAAATGAGATTAAATAAATGCACATTACTAAAACTGAGAAGTGCATGTTGATACAAGTTTATACTAAATCCAGAGACAACAGAAGTAAATTAACATTAGCCGATTGGCACATTGGTCAGCCAAACTGCTCTTGTCAATTACCAATAGAGCTTTAAATCAGTGCCTCACTCAGGTGCCAAATTACAAAGTCTATCACACATGACAGCAGAATTAATTTGTTTTCTACTATTAAAATCTTATCTTAATGTTGTCAAGTTTGTGCCACTACAAACATTTACAAATTTACAATTAAACGAGACATATCTGGCAACTATGAGACCGGGACCCTTAGCTTCTAATTTAGAACAGTACAGCACAGGAACGGGCCCTGTGGCCCAATCTATCGGTGCCGAACATGATGCCAAATTAAACTAATCACTTTTGCCTGCACATTATCCATATCGCTCTATTCCCACCTTATGCATGGACTTATCTAAAAGGATCTTAAACTATCATGTACAAACAAGGAGCTGCAGATGCTGGTTTATATCAAAGTGCTGGAGTAACTCAGTGGGTCAGGCAGCATCTCTGGAGGAAAAGGATGGTGACGTTGGACAAACTATCATTCCTTTTCCTACCATCACCCTTGCCACCGTGTTCCAAGCATCTACCAGTTTCTTTGCAAAAAGAAAACTTGCCCCAAATCGCTCCTTAATTTTTCCCCCTCTTACCTTAAAGATATGCCCTCTAGTTTTTGACATTTCCAATCTGGGGAAAGGTTCTGACCATCTGCCCCGTCTGTGCCTCTAATAATTTAATATACTTCAATCAGGTCTCCCTTCAACCTCAGATATTCCAGAAACAAGAATTCAAATTTCTCTAACTTTTCCTTGTAAGTAATACCCTCTAGTCCAGACAGAATTGTGTTAAAACTTCTTCTGCACCCTCACTAAAGCCTCCACAATATTCCTGTAGTGGGCAACCAGAACTGAACACGACACTCCGAATGTGTCATTTTCATGGACCTATATTTTAACTGTCAGCCTAACTTTCTAATTGTTTTTGCAAGACCTCTTTTCCCTTCGCTACTGCGCCGTAGGTACTAATGGTATCCGTTTATACGTTGTGAAATAGTTTAATATATAAGCTGGTTTATCTACCAATCCACAGTAAAGTTCCTGGCAGCCACAGAAAGGTCCTCCTTTATACCCTCTCCAAAACCTTTGCATCCTTCCTGTAATGGTGACCAGAAATGCACCAACGACTCCATATATCCTATAACCAAAGTCCTATGAAGGTGCAGCATGACATCCTGGTTCTTGCACTCAATACCTGACCTATGAAGGTCAGCACACCATACACCTCATTTCTAGTATTGCTACTTTTAGGATAACATAGCAGCTTAAAGTAATTCACCTTAAAACAGGTCCAGTGCACCAAGGACCTGATTGACCCTACATAGATCATCCTGTACTGTCTATATTCATCTACTTATCAGCACTTCGCCCATGGCCTACAATGCCTTGATGATTTGTGCTATTCTAGATGCTCGTTAATTGATGTAGAAGGACATGCTTCTACCACCTTTTCAGGCAGAGTGTCCCAGATTTCAATCACTCGGAGTGAAAAGAACTCTTCCTCAAATTCACTCTAAACCTTTAACTCCTCAGCTTAAATAGATGCCTGGTCTTAGACACATCTGCCATGAGAAAGTGTTTCTTTCGATCTATCCCAGCTACATACTTTTGTACATCTCTATCATGCCACCCTCAGCCTCTGCTCCAATAAAAAACCAAACCCAGTCAATCAAGTCTCCACTCATACATGAAACATTCCATACCTGGCAACATAATTGTGAATCTTCTCGGTTCCCTCTCCAGTGTAATCAAATTCTTTCCATAATGCAGCAAAAAAAAATTGAACAAAATATTTGGCCTATCCAAATTACGTCAAACCTTTTCGCAAGACTTCCCTGCTTTTATATTCTTTGCCTTAACTAAAGAAACCAAGCATCCTGTGTACATTCACGACCATCTTATGTACTCTGCTGCCACCAGCATTGGACGTGTGCACCAAAGTCCCTTTGTTCCTCAATACTTCCTAAGGACCTGACTTTGGTTGTGCGTATCCTAATTGTGGCTTCCTCACCCCCCAAAATGTAACATCTCATGCTTAACATTTTAAATGTCATCTGCCATTGCCCTACCCAGGCTACCAGCTGACCAATATCATTCTGTTGCCTGAAACCACCTTCCTCAATATCAACACCACCAATTCACCACAACAATATTCACCATAATATCTTGATGCTTCCTGAATGGTCAGTAATAGTCTGTTCAGAGAAGGCAAAATGGTCTACTCTGACAGTTCTGAAGGGGCCAAGGAGTTCCAGCAATATTGTACCATCTTGAAGGGGTTGTCAAGTTATTCTTTAGTTTTACTTCTTGTTCTTGTGTGCCTGCTATTTTCATATCGTCAAGTTTATTGTCACAAGTACAGGTATGCCAGGGTACAGGTACAATTAAAATCTTGCTTACACCAGCATCAAGGGCACATTGCCTCAGACACATGCACAAAAACATAAATTAGAAATAAAGTATATATAAATTACATATACATTCTACCAGACAGTTAGAAGAGAAAAGACTGCAAAAAGCAAGGTACTACATGCATTTAAACATAGATTTAAGGTCAAGGGAAAAAAATTTAAGGGGAATCTGAGGGGTAACTTTTTCACACAAAGGGTAATAGGTGTATGGGACAAGCTGCCGAAGGAGGTAGTTGAGGCAGGGTCTATCCCAACATTTAAGAAACAGTTAGATAGGTTTGGAGAGATATGGTCCAAACGCAGGCAGATACGAGTGAAGCTGGGACACGTTGGCTGGTGTGGGCGTTGGCCAACACTCTATGACTCTATTTGGCCTCGTAGGGATAAAGAGGAAACCGTTTCTGTCTCCTGCACGGATGAGTGCGCTTTTGAGATGGGACATCTGCAGGAGTTGAGAATATGAGAAAGGAAGTGGAATCAGGTAGGGGAGATGTTTATTAGAAAGGATGCCTGTTGTGCTGCCGGTGGCCACTGTAAACTGTGAAAGGAAGAGGTCTATTAGGAATGATAAGTGTGCAACTATGCTGGGTGTTGAAGGATGTGATGCATGGGAGGGATAGTTGAGAATGTGTTGTTGAAAGGAGAGAGATGAATTAGGAGTTTAACTCACACATGCTACTCTGATTAGTTTACTGATTCATTCTTTCCAGGTGCTGGAGCCAATTATCTTAGCAATTTCTCACCATGTTTTACAATCTGAATGTTTAATGCTGTTTCTCTCCTTGGCTTGCAAGAATTTCTGTTACTTTGCTAACATTTGGATCTCCGGGCAGGAATTGTTCCGTCTTTGACAGTCTAATTTATTTGCTTCCTGCACTCTGACAGCAAAGCTATGTAACCTTGTATTTAAAAGCATACACGTGCTTTAAACTGGTTTCTAGCTGAACCCTTTTCTTCTTAGCTTGGGGATTCTGAGGTGGTTGGTGAGGCCAATGTGGGATCTAAAGAAAGATGGGCGAGTACTTTAATCATATTCTTCTTCGTCCATTTTAGCCAAGCTTCTGATGCATGGATACTCTGTTCTCAACAACATCCCAAAAGCTCTTCTTCCAGTCTGGCCAGCCAAGTGTTAGGGGTTCCCACAACATAGTGGAAATATTACACGTTTAGTTTAGTTTAGAGATAAAGCACAAAAACAGGCGCCCACGCTGACCAGCAACTCCTGTACACTAGCACTATCCTACACACAAGGGACAATTTACAATTTTTACCAAAGCAAATTAACCAAGAAACCTGTACGTCTTTGGACTGTGGGGGAAACCGAAGAGCCCGGAGAAAGCCCACGCAGTTAGAGGAAGTACATACAAACTCGAAACAGGCAGCACCTGTAGTCAGGATCGAACCCGGGCTTCTGGCGCTGTAAGGCAGCAACTCTACCATTGTGCCGCCGTGTTTTTAGATCATTCTTCAATTGTATTATCAGTTCACATCGGGAAAATCTTGCCATGGAAGACTCAATGCCTGATTGCGCACCTGGTTGGTGTCTAGTCTCAAGCATACAAGTGACTAAGTGTATATCTTCTGACTAAGTGTATTGTACTTTGACTCTCTATGCTAGGTATATTGCGTCCATATCATCACAATAAATTTGGAAGATTTTGTGTGGTCAGCTTCTGTGGTCTGTCTCCAGGACTTCGGGGTGCGGTCTAGTTGTCTACCTCTCCAAAGTGAAAAGAAGAGTGGGAATCACTACTGCCTGACAGACGATAAACTGCGAGCTAGATTTGTGATCTTCATCCATTCATAAGTTCAAAGTTTTGATGACCACCCTTGCTTGCTACCAGTCAGCACTGAGATTAGATCTGTAGGTTGTGATCATGGTTTGCATGCCATCATAAGGCAGATACGGTTCGAAGACCAATTTTTGACAAGGATGTCAACATTCAGTAGATCTTCCGGAAATTGCACTGATAATGGAACAGCGATTCCCAATATGTTGAAAATAAAAAATACCTGAAAATTTGAAATACAAAAATTGCCAGAATCTCTCAGCAGTTGTGACGATAGATCTCCAACATGGAGTGCTACCTCTGTTTCAACATTTTCTGCTAGATTTGGATGGAAACTGCAAGTCAGAACAAAAAATCTGCCTATTTTCCCAGCTGCGATTAACATTCAAACCTGCCTGGATTTTAAATCAAGTCTGAAATTAACACTCATTATTATTGCGTAGGTGTGAAAGGAAATGGGATTAATGAGGTACAAAAACAGGGATCCAAATTATAGGTATGTTACAATACTTACCTTCATCAGCGCTGCAGTTCTGCCACTGGCCTTGTGCGCGGTTTTGGCGCGTTTGAGGGGGGGTGCAGGGTTAAAACGCGGTTTTCTCCTACCGTGTCTTGGATTATATTTTGTCGGAGTGCAAGCTTTTGCTGAAGGATTGTTCCAATGGCCGTTCTGTGTCTTTTTTTTTTCTTTTTTTAAATCGCCCGACAATTTCAGCGCTGGAATCATTTTAAAACCAGCTTCTAAAGCCGTCAACGCCGACAACGGGGACGGATTTCACGTAGGTGACAGGTAAAAGAAAGCTGATTATTTTTATGTATAAAAGTGTTTCATAAGATGCCTTTAGTTCACATTTTAAGTTGCGAGACGGTGATTTAGTCCCCATACGAACCAGCATTCCAAATGGTCGCGTTCCAGAAAAACCCACTCGCGTTGATTTAAATGGCCATTAATTTGCAGGTATTAAACATTAAATTCCTTCCATTTGGCCTATAAATCCATGACAATGAGTTTAAAAAAGAAAGGTTTTATTGTGAATTTTTGTGTGAATGTTATTTGGAGACTTAGGCTATTTTAAAATGTTCATCTATTTTTAAGAAATTGATAGATGTTTAGATCTAGTAATTGAATTTTGTAATTAGCTACAATTAGGTAACTAACTAATTATATGCTTTAATTTCAAGTCATCTAAGTAAGATTGTTTCATATTTGTTTCAGAATGCTTCAATCCATAATAACTGAACATTTCTTTCAGTTCTCTTAATTTTTAAGGAAGTTATGGGCTTTTTACTGTCCTCGATCAGACTTTTGTGTTCAGCCAGAATAGCAATAGGGAACAAGATGCTAATTTCCGAGTATGAAAATGGCCATAACATTTTTAATACTGAAGATATGAAAGTGAATTAGGTGTCAAATTAAACTTCTTTTTATGCTTTATCTGATGGGATAAATTATAGACTTGATTTTTTAAATCTCAAAATGTTGTAACATTGCTACAAATTATAATCAAGTGGAGGATAAACACCAACGGGTTTGTTTCCCTTTCCAATTTGTACGCAGTTCTATGTACACAGTTTAAAAGCAATGCCAAGGTGTAATGGAACTAACACGGCAAGCTTAATGGAGCACAGGCATGTAACAAATAGGGTAGTGTAGGAAGGAACTGCAGATGCTGGTATTGTCTGTAGTTTTACAATGTTAAGTCGTTTTTTTTTTAATTATGCATAATCATTGCCAAGATATACTAAGGGTGTAAGTCATTGGCATATTTGAGTTTGCACTCCTACAGTTTTTGCTGCCACCAGCACCCACGTCCGCATCACTGCAAATCATTTCAGAATATAACTGAGGACTTTCTGAAAAACGGCTTTACTGATAAATACTGAACGGTGGCATGGAAAGAAAACATTGAAATGTTCAAGTCTAAATTTGTCAGCATGATTTGAATTTGTACAATATGTTGTAAAGTAAGATAAAAATCTCAAGCTGAATCACAAGACATTATTTATACGACAGAAACGGCAGTCTGAAGGAGCTGTAAAACTGACGTCATCTTGTGCTCAAACCACTGATCAGTCAGCTACAAACTAACCAATCATTTGGTTTAAAATCATTGGCAGAAAATGTTCATGGCATATTTTTTATTCAATGGTGCGGGAACAACATTTTAATTATTTATTTCTGCACCACTGAAAGAAAAGAACTTCCAATTGCAGAGAAAAATAGAACATTCCACATTGAAATGATCCAACTATAAATCACCAGCACTTATTATTTTGCTGTCTAAGAGTCTGAGAGCTTCATTGACAAGAGTTTTAGTGAGGTAGTCATGCGCAATGTGCAGGCAGAAGGTGGATTGGGCCCAATAGAAAAGAGAAGGGGAGCAGTCAGAGAGTGCAAGAATTCCCTGTGGCCATTCTCCTCGAAATTAACTGTACTCTTTGGATATTGTTGGGAGGGAATGACCGTTCAAGGGAGAGCAGCAGCAGCAGCAGCAATCAGGTCTGTGGCAGTATGGAAGGTGATGTCTGACAAAAGCAATTGTAATTAGACACTCATTTGCTAGGCGGACAATCAGGCAATTCTGTGTCTGCAAATGGGATTCCAGAATAGTGTGTCGGAAGGAACTGCTGATGCTGGTTTATACCGAAAACATGTTGGAATAACAGCGGGTCAGGCAGCATCTTTGGAGAAAAGGAATAGGTGACATTTCGGGTTCCAGGAGAGTGTGTTGTGCAATGTGCTAGTGAGGGTAGGAACAGGAAAATATGACGAACAAATGCATAGCTGAGGTGTTGACACAGGAGGCAGGAATTGAGATTATTGGACCATTGGCATTCACTGCTGGGGCAGAAGTGACCTGAACAAGAGGTTACACCGAAACAGAAAGGGACCAATATGTCGGCAGGCAAGTTTATAACTGCTACGAGGGAAAATGTAAGCTAGATTGGCAGGGGAACGAAATCCAAAGTAGCTGTTAGATAGGTCGCAGGCTCTAAGTTGATACAGAAGCCATGATAGCAAGTAGGACAGGCAGGAGCACAGCGGCGAGTGCAGAAAGTCAGATACAATATTGAGTAGGTTGTTTTGTGGGAAAAGGAATGTCTGGAAAGTGGGAAGCATGATAGAGTAATAATCAGAATTCAAGGTTTGCATTTTCCTGTTAAAGTGAAGGGCAACGCAGGTAAGAGTAAGGAATCCTGGATGATGACAGAAAACGAGGGTCTGGTCTCTGGTCAAGAAATGGAAGAAGATGTGGGTCCGGTGTATGCAGCTTGGATCGTGTATCCCTGGCGGGATATATGTGATACCCAAGGGAAAAAACCCAAGAGGGCTAAAAAGGTGGAGGGGGGGGGGGGGGGGGGGGGGGGGGGGGGGGGGCATGGGATTGCTCTGGCAGATATAATTAAGAAACAAAAAATATGTTGTAAGTATATTAAGGGGAAAAGGATAACTAGAGAAAGAATTGGGCCCCTCAGAAACCAAAGTCATCATTTATGTGTAGAACTGCAGAAGATGGGCGAGGTCCTCAATGAATATATCTCCCAAGTTTTTACTACAGTAAAAGACATGAAGACTAGAGAATTTAGCAAAGCCATAGGTGATATCTTGCAGTCTGCATTACAGTCTCAATGTTCTAAAATATAGGAAGGTAGATTACATTTCTAAGTTCCAGTCAGGTATATCCAGAGACACAGTGGGAAGCTAGAAAATAAATTGCAGGAGTCCAGGCTAAGATGCATAAACCATTGTTCTACACGTGTGAGGTGCCAGGCAAACTGGAGGGTTGATAATGCTGCATTTCCAAATAAGAAGGGCTGAACACAAACAAAAACCTGGGAACTATAGACCTATAAGCCTTAAAGGTACACAAAAATGCTGGAGAAACTCAGCGGGTGCAGCAGCATCTATGGAGCGAAGGAAATAGGCGACATTTTGGGCCGAAACCCTTCTTCAGACCTATAAGCCTTATATTTGTTAGTGGCAAGTTACTGCAGAGAATTCTCTTGTATAAGATATATATGCATTTGGAAAGACGATTGATTAGGGATAGTCAGTATCATTTTGTTCGTGGGAGATCATGGATCACAAATTTGATTGCTTTTTTTGAAGAAGTAACCAAAGAGGTCAATGCAGGCAGGGCAGTAGACACATTCTATATGTGCCAAGCGCTTGTTAAGGTTTAACATGGGAAGCTATTCTGGAAGGTTAGATTGCATAGGGTCCAGGGAGAGCTAGATAACTGGAATAGAATTGGCTTGATGATAGGAAGCAGAGGGTGATGGTGAAAAGTTGCTTTTCGAACTGGACGTCTGCAACTAGTGGTGTACTACAGGATCCTGCCAGGCCTATTGCTGTTTGTCATTTATATTAACAATTTGGATGAGAATTAACAAGGCATGGATAGTAAGTTAGATGACGCAAAAATAGGTGGTGAAGATGAGTCTTAGAATGATACAGCGTGGAAACAGGTCCTTCAGCCCACTTTGCCCACCCCAGCCAACATGTCCCAGCTACATTAGTCCCACCTGCCTGCGTTGGTCCATATCCCTCCAAATCAGTCCTATCCATGTACCTGTCTAACTGTTTCTTAAATGTTGGGATTGTCCCACCTTCACCTACCTCCTCTGACATCTTGTTGCATACACTCACCACGCTTTGTGTGAAAATGGTACCCCTCAGATTCCTATTAAATCTTTTCCCCTTCACCTTAAACCTATGTCCTCTGGTCCTCGATTCACCTACTCTGGACAAGAGACTCTGTGCATCTACCTGATCTAAACCTCCCATGATTTTATACACCTATAAAATCACCCCTCAACCTCCTGTGCTCCAAGAAATAAAATCCTAGCATAGTCAACCTCCCTCTAAACCTGGCAACATCCTCATAAATCTTCTCTGTACCCTTTCCAGATTGACAACATCTTTCTTATAACATGGTGCCCAGAACTGAACACAATACTCTGAAAGCGGTCTCACCAATATCTCATATAGCTGCAACATGATTTCCCAACTTCTATACTAAATACTCTGACTGGTGAAGGCCAATGTGCCAAAAGCCTTTTTGACCACACAATCTACCTGCGACTCCACCTTCAAGGAACCATGCACCTGCACTGCTAGATCCCTCTGCTCTACAACACTCCCCAGAGCCCTACCATTCACTGTGTAGGTCCTGACCATGTTAGGCTTCCCAAAATGCAACACCTCACATTTCTCTGTATTAAATTCCATCAACCATTCCACAGCCCACCTGGCCAGTCGATCAAGATCATTCCTGCAATTTTTCACGTCCATCTTCACTATCTGCTAAACCACCCACTTTTGTACCATCGGCGAACTTGCCTATCTTGGCATGTATGTTCTTATCCAAATCATTGAGTTAACGTGCCCAGTAACAACCCTGAAGCACACCACTAGTCACAGGCCTCCAGTCCGAGAAACAACCTTTCACCATCTGCTTCCTTCCATAAACACAATTTTCTATCCAGAATATCAAAAATTCTTATCAAGACTTACAGCAGGATCTTGATCGGCTAGGCAAGTGGGCCAAGGAATGGTTCATGGAGTTTAAATGAGATGTGCAACTTGGTGCTTTTTGTAATGTCAGGACCTTCACAGTGAATGGCAGGGCAGAGGGGCTGGGAATACAAGTAACCAAGTGATTAATCTTTATAGTCCAAAATATTAATAGGGTTTAATGAAACTTTAAACGTGAGTCTATTAGCTAAATACTATTACTTACAAATTGGTTCCTAGACATCAAACTAAATATTTAATATGTATGTCTATGCTTTCAGAGCATTGAACAGAAAATCAATTATCTAAACCTTAACAACATTTCAAAATAAGACTTTTGTCCTTAGGCCGCACATCATGAAAACAACTGCAGCCACTGCGGCTAATATAATTTTAATATAACAGACATTATCTCATCTAGCTATTCATTAATCGATTTTCAACTGTGCAATGTTTTTTAACAGTCTTCAGAGATTAACATATGAAAAGAATGTAATATATAATTTATGCTTTCCAATCATCTGATTCGTCTTATTACCTCATGCGAATTAACGATTTCAGGGGTGATTGAGACCAGGAACAATGTTCTAACAACATACAGAGTGGCAGGATTCAGGTTTAATCCCTCAATCCAGGTTTCCCCGACTGCTGGAAATGTGAAGTATCTCCCAGAAGGAGGAAAATTTAGTAATGGGGTCACAGAGGATCTGTGGGTGCTCAGTCAATATTGGTATTGACAGAAGCTGGGAAATAGGTCACCAAAATTATTTCCTTATCTGCTAGTCTGAGCCAGCAATATGAACAAATATTCCTGGGAAAAATAGAAAATGGCTTTGATTCTAAATTTTAAATTTAGAGGGGCAAAAACAAATTGGGACCATAACTTACAAGACCCCTTTTACGTTAACCAGATTTGATCACTAACCAAATGCATCCTAGTCAGGCACGGGGTCAGGAGACCGCTGATGAAGACATCTGAGAATAATCTTGGGCACAGGAATGGAGGTATCTTTCTGCAGGCATCAGCAAGATGACCTGCAGCCCAAGATTTGTTGTTTTAATTGTCCTCCCCACCCGTCACTTTCTAGACCACCCACCCCCCTCCTCTGGCCACCTGCTTCTTGAACTGGGTTTCCCCAGTGGTCTGAACTCAGTCATCAGACCCATATTTCTGCATATCAGGAAGTTCTGAACCATGAAATGAGAGCTGGAATCACTGCCAGAAACATGCCTGTTTAACAGGGTAAGTTGCCAGTGTGGACAAAGCAAGCACACAGTGCTCATATTTTAACCCTGCAAACATACCATTCTCATTCTGTGAAGAGACACACATGTTTGTATTGGAAGATACAAACCCGCTAAATTTGGTGATCTAAAATGTTTTAACTGTTTGGGTAAAACGTATTATAATACAATTCTGTTCTCTAGATAAAGTAGAACAATATGATTGAATGTAGAAAATAATATCATTGCACAGCTTGCCAGCTATAGAAATAATGCTACGGTATATACTGCATTTCAGCAGTTATGCTTAGTCTCTCTTTCACTCAAATACATGTACAGACTTATACATACACACACACACACCCACACACAAACCCATACACAAATACACACCCACAGAAGAGCAGTAAGAATTGTTGGTCTCAATGCCAGAAGGTGTGGTGTTCCATTTCTTAGATTCCATTTGAATCATACGCAGAATGTGAATGCATAAATAATCTGCTAAAACAGATTTATAAAAACTGAGTGCCAAGATCGCACAGCAATATGGGTAATCGCACTGCTGTCCAGAATCCACCCACCCCCATACCATATGTTACTGCTGGTAGCATAGATCACCGAAATGGATTTTGCAGGATTTTTGTTTATAAATTTCATTCAAATACAAATATATACTGACATATACATGATCCTCACAGTAGGCCATGAAAATAAGGATACTTATATTTTCAATTAGATTACTGTAACAGCCATGGCGTAATGACACTAACATTCAAACAAGATGTAGAAGCACGGAACTACAGGTGCTGGTTTACAAAAAAAAGACACAAAGTGCTGGAGCAACTCAGCGTGTCACGCAGCATCTCTCGAGAATATAGATAAGTGACATTTCGGGTCAAAACCCTTTGTCAGACAAATTATTTCAAGCATTCTGTTAAATCTAAGACTATATTACTTTAATAAATTAGTGATATTGAACTTGGAAATATTGATAGGTAATAGAGGGACATTATTGCCATAGAGGGAGTGCAGAGACGGTTCACCAGACTGATTCCTGGGATGTCAGGACTGTCTTATGAAGAAAGACTGGATAGACTTGGTTTATACTCTCTAGAATTTAGGAGATTGAGAGGGGATCTTATAGAAACTTACAAAATTCTTAAGGGGTTGGACAGGCTAGATGCAGGAAGATTGTTCCCGATGTTAGGGAAGTCCAGGACAAGGGGTCACAGCTTAAGGATAAGGGGGAAATCCTTTAAAAACCGAGATGAGAAAGAAACTTTTTTTTTCACACAGAGAGTGGTGAATCTCTGGAACTCTCTGCCACAGAGGGTAGTTGAGGCCAGTTCATTGGCTATATTTAAGAGGGAGTTAGATGTGGCCCTTGTGGCTAAGGGAATTAGGGGGCATGGAGAGAAGGCAGGTACGGGATACTGAGTTGGATGATCAGCCATGATCATATTGAATGGCGGTGCAGGCTCGAAGGGCCGAATGGCCTACTCCTGCACCTAATTTCTATGTTTCTATGTTTAATAAACTAGTGATATTGATCTTGGAAATATTGATAGGTAATAGAGTACTAATATTCAGAATAGGCACAAATGCTGCATTCAATGTGTTTAGCTACTGATTGGGAGTTTGAGTTCATGATTGGTTTTACACTCACATGGATTTCAGGATAACTCGAACGGTGGTAATACATAAACAGCAAAGTGAAAGAAAAGTCCTGTGTGGCTACGCTTGTTTCTTTTTGAAGATATTGCAACCTGGACATATGAGACCACGTTCTCTCCACAATGCTACCTGACCTGTTAAGTATCCCAGAATTACGTTTTTAATTTCAGATTTTTAGCACCCGAGGGTTCCTTTGTTCAAAACCGAAAATGCGTTTTTCCTTAGAGACACAAGGAAATGCAGACATTAGTTTACAAAAAAAGAAAAAAGTGCTGGAGTAACTCAGCAGGTCATGCAGCATCCCTGGAGAACATTGATAGGCAACATTTCATGTTGGGAGGTACACAAAAATGCTGGAGAAACTCAGCGGGTGCAGCAGCATCTATGGAGCGAAGGAAATAGGCAACGTTTCTGGCCAAAACCTTTCTTCAGCATTTTTATGTACCTTTGATTTTCCAGCATCTGCAGTTCCTTCTTAAACATTTCATGGTGGGACCCTTCTTCAGAATAATTGTAGTGGGGGGGGGGGGGGTGAGAAGAAAACTGGAAGAGAGGTGGGAGACTGGACAAAACGTGGCAGGTGATAGATGGACCATGGGGGGGGGGGGGGGTGTGTGTGTGTGTGTGTGTGTGTGTGTGTGTGTGTGTGTGTGTGTGTGTGTGTGTTCTAAAATTAGAGATTCAATGTTAATATGCCCAATTATTCTCCATCCCCAATACCCAAGTGGAATATGAGGTGCTGTTCCTCCAATGGAGAAGCCCAGGACTGTAAGGTCTGTATGGAAATGAGTGGGGGAGTTAAAATGATTAGCAACTAGGAGATCCAGCAGGCCTTGACGGACCGAGCGCAAGAGTTCAATGAAATACTCGCCTAGTCTATGCCCAGTCTCACTAATGTAAAGGAGAACTAAATGTAGGTTGGAGGAAGTGCATGTGAACCTCTCTCTCACCTGGAAGGATTGCAGTGGTCCCTGGATAAATGTGAGGGAGGAGGTACAGGGACAGGTGTTACATCTCCTCCATTTGCAGGGGGTGGATAGGATGGGGATGAGTGAACCACAGAGTTATGGAGGGAGCGGTCTCTGTGGAAAGCAGAAAAGTGTGGAGTGGAAAATGTGATTGGTGGTGGAATCACATTCAAATGGCAGAAATGTAGATGAATAATGTGTTGGATGTGGAGGCTGATGGGGTGAAAGATAACAACCTCAACCCTCATTCATCTGGGGGAGAAGATACAAGAGCAGAGCTACTGGATTTAGAGGCCACACAGGTGTGGTCCTTATACCTCCTCCCTCACATCCATCCAGGGACACGAGCAGTCCTTCCAGGTGAGACAGCAATTCATGTGTACCTCCTACAATAATCATCAACTGTATTTTACATATTTTCTTTTTTTTTTGTTCTTCTATTCACTCCTTTGATGTGCACACAAGGGCAATTGTTGTCCATCCCTAATTGCCCCTAAACTGAAGGGCAATAGGAAGTCAGCATATTGCTTAGCCAAAGATAAAATACAGGCAAGGAAAATTAGTGAAGTGCATTGATGAACAACTAGGCGTTATTCACCAATATAACAGCCCCTTGATTACCACTATTACTTTTTTTTAATACAAAAAACATTTTAAAAAATACAATACAAAAAAAAACATGACAAGTTTCAATTCACAGATGAAGTTCGCTTGTTTTATCATGTCCCATTATGATAAGCCCTCACGATCTGAGAGAACTCCTCCTGAATTCCCTTCAATATTTTATACACTAGTGAAATCATGCTTTTGTAATTGGTTTGCTTCACTAGTTGTTTTAGTAAAAATAGAATCTTTGCCTCAAACTATACTGCATAATGACGTAGCTGTTCTTTCAAACCCCCTTTGATCCTCGCCCTCATCCATTTTTAATAAAAACGCAATCTAATCCGAACAGGGCAGACTTGGGTATCCTGAGAAAACAAATTCATGACTGGAGGCATCAGTTAGCCACTTTACTGGAACTGCTGGTATAATGTGTCACAACACTGTTACTGTTACCAAGACAGATAAATGTGCCTCTGTCAGTAGCTCTTCCTAGGAACAATATTTGTTTCTTCCAAAAGGTGTGTTTATTCTTCCTGTTCTGGCATTCTAACGAGCTACACCTCCCCAAATTGATTTTCTAAGCAGAAATTTAAATTCCCTTCTGCAAGATTCTCACAATCCATCACAATACAGTGCATATGACCAATCAGGTCACTGTAGTCTTCTTACTTATTCAGATTCAGATTCAGATTCAATTTTAATTGTCATTGTCAGTGTACAGTACAGAGACAACAAAATGCATTTAGCATCTCCCTGGAAGAGCGACATAGCAAACGATTTGAATAAATAATAATAAGTGTCCGGGGGGGTGAGAGCAGTCCTTGGCGATGCTGAGCGCCCTCCGCAGACAGCGCTTGCTTTGGACAGACTCAATGGAGGGGAGCGAAGAACCGGTGATGCGTTGGGCAATTTTCACCACCCTCTGCAATGCCTTCCAGTCGGAGACAGAGCAGTTGCCATACCATACTGTGATGCAGTTGGTAAGGATGCTCTCGATGGTGCAGCGGTAGAAGTTCACCAGGATCTGAGGAGACAGATGGACCTTCTTCAGTCTCCTCAGGAAGAAGAGACGCTGATGAGCCTTATGTAGTCAATTTCATCTGATTGAAATGAAACAATCTAGTTTACTTTGGTGACTACCAGGGTAGCCGTGCACATGATACATTGGAATACCTTGTAAATGGGGCCCAACCTTGCATTATTTTTTAACTCCACATTCTATTGTCGAAGCAACAAATATTCCAGCATGTGTAATCTGAAGAAGGGTCCCCATCCCCAACATCACCTATCCACATTCTCCATAGATGCTGCCTGATCCACTAATTTACTCCAGCACTTTGTATCTTTTTTTGTAAGACAGCATCTGCAGTTCCTTGTGTCTATACTTTTATTTCACTTTTTTATTGCATTACATTTTATTTTATAATGAATCTTCTGAGTTAACAGTATGCGAGAAAGTGAACTCTGATGTGTTTAAAGAGAGCACAGAGAACATTTGTGCATTTTTACTTGAAATTGTCTGCTAGTCAAAAACACTAAAACATAGAAGCACTCCTGGTCCTAGGTCAGCCGTATGTCCGTGGCACACCCAGGAACCTGCCTTTGGTCGCAAACGTAGTCATTTCGAACCACAGTTGCCCACATACTCCCAGTAATAGTCAGCCAAAGACATAGCTTTAGGGTGTGAGGAGGAAAGTTTGTTTTAAAAAAGAGATTTGCATGGCAAATCTTTTCTACACAAAGAGTGAAAAGTGCCTGGAAAGTGATGTAGGGGAGGTGACAGATGGAGGAAAGATAGCAATGTTTAAGAGGCATTTAGACAGGCACTTAAGCATAAGTAAGAAGATGGGATTAGTTTTGATTAGCATCATGGCCGGCACAGACCTCGTGGGCCAAAGCGTCTATCCCTGTGTTGTATTATTCAATGTTCTATGATGTCAAACTATTTACATTGACAGAGATACCAAATTTTCAGTTTAACTATGCACTCTTTCCCATAATTGCATCACTAATGAGCAGCACAAAATATCTAGATGCTTGATTACTGTGTGCTCTGTCATTATTATATCCCCATTCTTTCCAGTCTATCCAATGAAGAAAGACTGGATAGACTCGGCTTGTACTCGCTAGAATTTAGAAGATTGAGGAGGATCTTATAGAAACTTACAAAATTCTTAAGGGGTTGGACGGGCTAGATGCAGGGAGATTGTGACCGATGTTTAAGAGGGAACTGCAGATGCTGGAGAATCGAAGGTTACACAAAAACCGATGTTGGGGAAGTCCAGGACTAGGGGTCACAGTTTAAGGATAAAGGAGAAATCTTTTAGGACTGAGATGAGAAAAACACTTTTTACACAGAGAGTGGTGAATCTCTGGAATTCTCTGCCACAGAATGTAGTTGAGGCCAGTTCATTGGCTATATTTAAGAAGGAGTTAGATGTGGCCCTCGTGGCTAAAGGGATCAGGGGATATGAAGAGAAAGCAGGTACAGGATACTGAGTTGGATGATCAGCCATGATCATATTGAATGGCAGTGCAGGCTCGAAGGACCGAATGGCCTACTCCTGCACCTATTTTCTATGTTTCTATGTCTATGTTTTACATATGGCTCTCATTGTCTTAATCTGCTTCTATTAAATTGTCTTTTGGTATCTAATATTCTAGCTCATACTTTCTTGGTCGATTGCACGGTCTATGTCATGTCTTTATTTGCCTATTCAAATATCTTTATATCTCAAATACTCTCCTAATTATGTCTCTGCAACTCTCTCCATGGCTGTCAGATGGCCTAGTCATACCCATGAACATGGTACGACAGTATCTATTGAAAAGCACTTTTAATACACCACAGCATGTTGCTTCAGCTGTGCAGCAGCATAGACTGCCAGCACGAGTTGGGTTACGATAATATGAACAGTGTTGTGGGCGGAACTTCTAATAATAAAGCACTGCATTGGTTAGTAAGTGAAGTAACCAATCTACATCTTTCCTTGAGGAAATAAAAGTGAAGCACATCTAAATATTGGTGACATAAGAATAAACACACTACTATGTGATGACTGAATAATACAGTATCTGAAACGCTAATAGCGCATACAGGGACATACAGATAGTTTAAACAAAATCCCAGTATCGAACGGGCGGCCTACGAACTCGTCCCACGTGCATGCGGTATAGATCCGCATCTCCTTCCATCGCCGGGGAAGTAACCAGGGACCCATGCAGGGAGAGCATTGGAGAGCCGGGGGGGTGAACACGGCGAGCGGGGCACCGAACATTGTGGTGGGGGTATAGGGGGCATAGGGTTAGTCTGCAGCAGCAGAGCACGAGGGAAGAGACAGTCCAAGGGTAGTTCGGTCGTGTGGCTTCTGGATACGACACCGCAGGACGTGGTTCCTTCACAGGAATGAGATTTTGACGGATGCGTCTGTAAATTCCTCCGTCAGCACTTACGAGATACGTGCGGGGCTATTTTGCAGGGGTGTGGTTGTGACCCAAACGGCCATAGCACTTGTCGGTCTGAAGGCGAACAACTTGCCCACTGGAGAGAGGTTTAAGTGGTTTGCTGGACTTATCGAGAAATCCTTTCTGGGCATCGCGTTTCAGTTGGAGTTGTTTCTGGTCAACAGGAGGTGAACGGACCTGTGGCTGCAGCAGCTGCTGCGGCACGGGCAGGGCAGCACGGGTTTGCCGAGACATCAGATGTTGGGCTGGAGACGCCAGTATTGGGTCACGGGCGATGTTTCTTACGTTGAGCAGGTCCAAGAACACATCGGATTTAGCAAGGTGTGAGAGCTCCATTAATTGTTTGGCGCTACGAACTGCTCGTTCTGCGAGTCCGTTGGACTGTGGAAATTCAGGACTGCTGGTGACATGGCGAAAATCCCATCGTAGAGCAAAGTGTTTGAAACATTGGCTGGTGAACTGACTGCTGTTATCAGATAGGAGACGTGCAGGGGCGCCGTGTATGGAGAAGTAGCGTGACAGCTTTTGGATGACTGTATCGGATGTGATGTTTTGGAGTAGGTCAATTTCAAACCAGCCCGAATACGAGTCAACGAGAACCAGATAGCGTTTTCTATGCCACTTGAATATGTCGGTAGCGACTGTGGACCACGGCAGAGGAGGAACAAGGTGTGAGAGCAAGGGCTGCTTCTGTTGGTGTGGCTGTAGGCTGTTGCAGACAGCGCAGGCTTCAACTTTTTTGCGTATATACTCGGTCATCCCAGGCCAGTAAAACATGCTCTTTGCTCGTTGTAAGGTCGCTTGCACACCACCCTGTGGATGGCATCAAAGTACTTGCCCTGTAGAACAGCTGGGATGACTGCTTTGTGACCCTTGATTATGACCCTGTCCTGTAGCACCAGTTCGTCGTGAACTAGGTAAAATGGGCGAATCACAAGTGGGGTACTGTGTTGATTATCCGGCCAGCCTCGCCGGATGACTGAGGACAGTAGTTGTAGAGTTGTATCTGCAGCTGTGTGCTCTGCCAGACTGCTTAGGCATTCAGTAGGTACGTAGGACACCATCATTACTGTGAACTGGTCTTGTTCTGATGGCTGTTGTTCGCAGGTTTTACGTGGAGCTCTTCATAGCGTGTCAGCTGGGTGCATGTCCTTGCTCTTTTTGTGGACTATAGTGAAATCGAAATGCTGTAGCTGCATCATCATCCATTGCAGGCATGCTGGAGCAGCATGAATGGGTTTGTTTAGAATGGTGACCAGCAACTGGTGGTCTGTTTCAACAGTCATGGACTTGCCAAAAATCAAGTCCTTGAATTTCGTGCAGACAAAAACCACGGCAAGCAATTCCTTTTGGATCTGGGCATAACGTTGTTCAGTCTCAGACAGGGTGCGAGAGGCGTAAGCAACAGGTCTGCAGTCTCCTTCGGTGGAGGTCAGTAGGCAAGCAGCGCCAAGTCCATATTGGGATGCATCACAAGTGAGCATCACTGGTTACTTCAAAACAAAGTAGGCAAGGGTTGAAGCAATGGACAATTGCAATTTGAGGATTTCAAAAGCTCTTTGGTGTTGTGGGTACCAGGACCAGGCAGTGTCCTTGTCAGTCAGTTGTCGCAGGGGAGCAGATATTTCGCTGAGGTTGGGAATGAATTTCCCCAAGTAGTTGGCCATTCCCAGGAATCCCTGTAAACTCGTTGATGGCAGTGTCTCTTGGATGGGTCCGGTCTGGTCTGAGGCCATCACTGTGTCGGACATACGTGTCCGACATAGTTGACCTTCTTGACACAAAATCTGCATTTGAGGGGGTTGAGCTTGAGATGGATGTCTTTAGCACGGTTGAGTACTTTTTTCAAGTTGGCATCATGTTCAGCCGTGTTGCGTCTGGCAACATCGACAATGATGGCGCATGGATTCCCCGCAAATAATTGTTCCATTGTGCGTTGGAATACCTCACTAGCAGAATTGATGTCAAAGGACATCCGCATAAATTTATAGCGGCCAAAGGGAGTGCCAAACATGGTGGGATTGGACGAATCAGGATCCAGCGGGATCTGCCAGAACAAACTTTTGGCATCCAGAACAGAAAACACGGATGTATTGCCTATCTGAGCAGCAACTTCCTCTACTGTACGCATCGGATAGTGTGGGCGTCTGATCACTGTGTTCAGGTCTCTGGGGTTGATGCAGAATCGGATTTCTTCCTTGTTCTTCTTTGTTGCAACCACCATGGTGGAAACCCAGTCGGACGGGTCGGTGACCATAGCAATGACACCCATGGACACCATCCACAGGAGCTCATTGTACACTCTGTCGCACATAGCATGTGGAATGCGATGTGGTGCTCAGACCACAGGTAAGACATTTGGATCTGTGGCGATGTTGTATTTGATGGACAGCATTCCAAGCATATCGTCAAATAGTTCTTTGTATTGTGAAAGTACCTGCTGGGTGGAGCCCTTAGTGGGAGATATTTGATGGACAGCAGGCACAAAAGTAACCAGTCTTAGATCCTGGCACGCATTAATGCCAAGCAGAGTTGCAGCTTTCCCATGGACAATGAAAAACTTCAGTTTGTGAGCTTGTGACTCCAGGCAGCAATTCAATTCAGTTTCTCCAAGTGGGAGCAGCTCCCCTCCCCCATAGGCTAGCAAAATGACCGAAGTGCTTGCAATACATTCGTCGTTACGGGTTTGTTTAAATTCAGATAATGACATGACATTGCACTTGGCAGCAGTGTCGATCTTTGCAACAGCAATGCTCTTGTTGACAAGCAGAGAAACTTCAGGATCAAGTTGATTGTTAGTGGAAGCAATCAGCGAGTTGTTACCTTCATGCTCTGGGAGCCGAACAGGAGAACGGCAGCATTTCATGAAGTGATTCTTTTTTTTGCAATAGTGGCAAATTTTTCAGAAAGCAACGCAGAGTTCGCGACCTAGAGGATCACAGTTAGACCATCGTTCGATAAATCTCTGAGGCCGTCGATGTGGCGTGTGGGGTTGCGAATGCCGGTTACGATAGGAGGTGACGGTAGCACCGACACCATACGAGGAATGTGGCCTAGGGCCCAATTACTTTGTGTGAGAAGCTGTTAGTTCAGCAATCCTACAAGCATGTTCAGCTCGGGCCAAGGTCAGTTCAGTATCGCAAATTAATTCATCTCGCACCTTATCACTAAGCAGGCCTCACACCAGACTGTCGCGAATTAGTTCATCACACAGATTCCCAAAACGGCAGTGTGCAGCAATGTGTTTCAGATCACCAATTTTCTACAGGCTCACCTTGCTGTTGGTAATGAGCAAAAAACTTAGCACGTTCAAGTATGGAGTTGGCACGAAGGTCACACAGCTGTCGGAACTTAGTGAGTAGGTCCGGAGCATCATCAATAGTTTCAGCAGGTACCACGATCTGGTTGATGTGATCCAGAACTGCAGGCGCGTAATCGAAACACTCTGCGTGCTTCATAACTTCAGGGCCAGCGACGTTGAGTGGTATAAAGGCAAGCTCTTCTGGTGTAGCGTTGCGATGAGCAACATGAATGTAATGATTGTAATCGCGCTCAAAAATACGCCAACGTTCAGCGATGTCAGAGTCAAAGATCAGGGGGTCTGGCCGGTGAAGTGGGTGAAAACAAAATACAGGGGATAAAATAAAACCCGATATACTTAAACACGGAGTGGGTTACCAACCACTTCGTGACACCATGTCAGATGACCCAGTCAAACTCACAAACATGGTAGAACGGTATTTATTGAAATACACTACAGCATGTTGCTTCAGCTGTGTAGCAGCGTAGACTGCCAGCACAAGTTGGGTTACGATAATATGAAGTGTTGTGGGCAGAGCTTCTAATAACAAAGCACTACATTGGTTAGTAAGTGAAGTAACCAATCTACAATGACCTTCTATTGCACTTTAACTCATTAGGCTCCCTCCTTCCCTGTTATTCTACCAATATTTGCACCCACGGTTACTCTAACTATTCTGTCACTTTATCTCTGTTAGGCTCCCTATCATTTGCTGATATTGTCATAGAATCATTGTCATATACCACAGAAACAGGCCATTTGGCCTTCCTTGTACCTTGCGAAGAGTCCACCAGGGACTATTCTGGAATTTGGACAATTTATTAGATTTATCAAGCCAATTAACATACAAACCTGTACGTCTTTGTAGTGTGGGGGGAAACCGAATATCTTGGAGAAAACCCACGCAAAAAGGCAGCGCCCGTAGTCGGGATCGAACCCGGGTCTCCGGTGCTGCATTTTGCTGTAAGGCAGCAACTCTACCGCTGCTCATCCATGCCAACCAAGATGCCCGATCCAAGCTAGTCCCATTTTCCCAAGTTTGGCCCATACCTCTCCAAAATCTTTCTTATCCATGTACTTGTCGAAGTGCGTTTTAAATGCTGTTATGGTACCCGCAAATACATCATCTGGCAGCTTGTTCCATGTTCCATGTACTCACCACCCTTTGAGCAACAAGGTTGTCCTTCAGATTCCTATTAAATCTTGCCCCCTATCCCTTCCTCCACCCCTTCCCCTTCCTCCCCCATCCCTTCCTCTTCCTCCCCCATCCCTTCCTCTTCCTCCCCCATCCCTTCCCCTTCCCTCCCCTATCCCTTCCTCCCCTATCCCTTCCTCCCCTATCGCTTCCTCCCCCATCACTTCTACCCTATTTCCTCTTGTTCTTTATTCCCTTGGGTAAAACACTGTGCATTCACCCCTATCCATTCCCCTCATACTATTTATACATATCTGTAAGATCAGCGTTTACCACTCTCCAATGGTGTTCCTAATATGCGCTTGCAATGAGTTGGTCTTTGTTTCTCCGTGTGTGTGTGTGTGTGTGTGTGTGCGTGCGTGCGTGCGTGCGTGCGTGTGCGTGTGCGTGTGCGTGTGCGTGTGCGTGTGTGTGTGTGTGCTTTATTCTACCTGCATTGCCCCCCACACAGCAGCCATTTGCTCCTCAGGCCGGGCCAGGCCCTGCCTTCACCGGAAGTGACGCTCCCTGGAGCCGGCGTTTGTTGTTAGCGACCGTCTCCATGGCAACGCGCACTCGCCGTCTCCCCTTCCACCAACTGCACCTTCTCCGGGCCGCCATGGACGACCTGCTCGCCGGCGAGTGCATCTACAACTTGCTGCCCAGGCCCGAGGAACCGCCTCGCCACCGGCTCAAGTGAGTGGCGGCCGTGGGGCTGGCGGGGAGCAGGGAGAGTGTCGGCCCATGTGGGGGATGAGAGGGTGATGAGGGGAGGATGATGGGGAGGTGAGAGTGAAGGAGAGAGGGGGGAGATGGAGTATATGGAAGGATGATGGAGAGAGAGAAAGTGGGGAGGATGGAGAGAGAGAAAGTGGGAATGGAGAGAGGGAAAGTGGGGGGAATGGAGAGAGAGAAGGTGGGGAGGATGGAGAGAGAGAAAGTGGGGAGGATGGAGAGAGAAGGTGGGGAGGATGGGAGAGAGAGAAAGTGGGGGGAATGGGAGAGAGAGAAAGTGGGGGGAATGAGAGAGAGAGAGGTGGGGGAGGATGGAGAGAGAGAAAGTGGGGAGGATGGAGAGAGAGGTGGGGAGGATGGAGAGAGAGAAAGTGGGAATGGAGAGAGAGAAGTGGGGGGATGGAGAGAGAGAAGGTGGGGGGATGGAGAGAGAGAAAGTGGGGGGAATGGAGAGAGAGAAAGTGGGGGGAATGGAGAGAGAGAAGGTGGGGAGGATGGAGAGAGAGAAAGTGGGGAGGATGGAGAGAGAGGTGGGGAGGATGGAGAGAGAGAAAGTGGGAATGGAGAGAGAGAAGTGGGGGGAATGGAGAGAGAGAAGGTGGGGAGGATGGAGAGAGAGAAAGTGGGGGGAATGGAGAGAGAGAAAGTGGGGGGGAATGGAGTGAGAGAAGGTGGGGGGGATGGAGAGAGAAGGTGGGGGAGGAGGAAGAGAGAGAAGGTGGGGAGGATGGAGAGAGAGAAAGTGGGAATGGAGAGAGAGAAAGTGGGGGGAATGGAGAGAGAGAGAAGGTGGGGAGGATGGAGAGAGAGAGAAAGTGGGGGGAATGGAGAGAGAGAAAGTGGGAATGGAGAGAGAGAAAGTGGGAATGGAGAGAGAGAAAGTGGGGGGAATGGAGAGGGAGAAAGTGGGGGTCCTGAGGAGAGAAGGTGGGGGTGAGGGAAAAGTGGGGGGGGGGGGGGGGTGAGAGAGAAGTGGGGGGGGTGAGAGAGAAGTGGGGGGGGTGGTGAGAGGGAGGTGTGGGGCATAGAGGGCGAAGGTGTGGGGTGGAGAACAAGAAGATGCAACAGATGGAGAAGGTGGGGGAAAGAGAAAAGAGGAATGGAGAAGGGATATTACAACATTTTGAGATGTTAAAAAAATCAAGCCTGTAATTTATCCCATCAGATAAAGCATAAAAAGAAGTTGAATTTGACACCTAATTCACTTTCATATCTTCAGTATTAAAAACGTTGTGGCCATTTTCATACTCGGAAATTAGCATCTTGTTTAGCAATGTTACAACATTTTGAGATTTTTTAAATCAAATCTTCAATTTATCTTCATCAGATAAAGCATAAAAAGAACTTTAATTTGATACCTAATTCACTTTCATATCTTCAGTATTTAAAGAGTTGTGGTCATTTTCATACTCGGGAAATTAGCACCTTGTTCCCTATAGCTTTTCCATCAGCTGAACACAAAAGCTGTGGTGCAGGACAGTCACTTGACACAAAAGCCCATAACTTTCTTAAAAATTAAGATAACTGAATTATATTTTCAGTCATTATAGATCAAAGATTTCTGAAACAAATATGATACATCTTACTTGGATGACCTGAAATTAAAGTATATCATTAGTTAATTACCTAATTAAGTAGCTAATTACAAAATTAACTGTTGTGACAGAAATAGTAATAAACACCCAAACTGCCTTGAAAATTCAAAAATGTGATATTCTCAAGATCAGAACTTTAATATTATTGTAACATTAAAACAAATAGTAAATATGCAACAAAAAAATCATATTCATCAGGGTCATCAAATCAATTAAATTCATCTAAATTCAATTACTAGATCTAAACATCTATCCCATTCTTAAGAAAAGGCTAAAAATATATATTTTGTAATAGCCAAAGTATCCAAATAACAAACTGATCCCATTCACACAAGAATTCACAGTATATCACGATTTTTAAATCTCACTTTGTCATGAATCTCTATGCTAAATCGAAGGAATTGAATGTTTAATTCCCATAAATTTTACTCTGTTGGTTTATAACACTGCAGCAGGCAAGGAGCCGTTTTGCACAGACATGTATTCAAAATCCACAATCATCCACTCTCAAGATAATCAAAATCATTATTTTTTGCACAATCATGTCATATGATCTAAATTATTTATATTTTGTGTAATTGTACAATCTATAATTGTAATATATTTCACAACATCAGATTAAATTGAAATTACACCAAAAACTAGATAAGATGTTACCTAAACCCCCTCCAGTACATACCTATTGTTTTCTCCTGAACTTGCGATCCGTGATTTTGAAGGCGTTGAAGGGGCCCGATTTTCATCCAGCGATTCAATAGTTAAACAACTTTTTTTTTTTAAATATCGCGGACGGGATGACAGAACGAAATTTCCTCATGAGCTTGTTTTACGAGGAAATCCCATCCCGACAAGCGATAAAACCCTGCATTTTACTGCACTCCCCACCAACAGCCTCTTGATTGGCACGCACAGGCAGTGAGCAGATCAAGAGCGCCACTGATGGCAGGAATTTGTAACAACGCTAAATGGAGGGGAGAGGGGGATGGAGAGGGTGGGTGTTAGAGGCAGATGGAGAGTGACAGAGGTAAAGGAGGGAGTGAGATAGAGAAACGTAATTTGGATA
Organism: Leucoraja erinaceus; assembly: GCF_028641065.1. Classification (NCBI taxonomy): domain Eukaryota; kingdom Metazoa; phylum Chordata; class Chondrichthyes; order Rajiformes; family Rajidae; genus Leucoraja; species Leucoraja erinaceus. The sequence goes on from NC_073378.1 coordinate 18,477,579, forward strand.
TGAATGTAGGGGATGGAATTTGTATGTTTGCAGATGATCCAAAAGTTGGAGGTGGTGTTGATGCATTAGGGACAAATATTGATCAGTTGTTAAGATGTGCAGAACAATGGCAGATGAAGTTTAATTCTGATAATGAGGTGAGGTGATGCATTTTAGGACATACACATTGAATAATTAGGTTAGGTTTCGCTGAACACTTGCTCTCGGTCTGTCAAGGCTTGTTGGATCTAATGGATGACGACTATTTTGACTCCCCTTCCCATTCCCATATAAACATTTCTGTCCTTTTCCTCATCCATTGCCAGATTGAGGCCACACACAAACTGGAGGATCAGTACCATATAATAACCATATAACCATATAACAATTACAGCACGGAAACAGGCCATCTCGGTCCTTCTAGTCCGTGTCGAACACTTATTCTCCCCTAGTCCCATCTACCTGCACTCAGACCATAACCCTCCATTCCCTTCCTGTCCATATACCTATCCAATTTATTTTTAAATGATAAAATCGAACCTGCCTCCACCACTTCCACTGGAAGCTCATTCCACACAGCTACCACTCTCTGAGTAAAGAAATTCCCCCTCATGTTACCCCTAAACTTCTGTCCCTTAATTCTCAAGTCATGTCCTCTTGTTTGAATCTTCCCTCCTCTCAATGGGAAAAGCTTATCCACGTCAACTCTGTCTATCCCTCTCATCATTATAAAGACCTCTATCAAGTCCCCCCTTAACCTTCTGCGCTCAATGTACGTCATATGTCCTCTTGGATACATACAACACAATGGTGTGAACACTGAATTCTCCAAATTTAGTTAACTAATGAACAATCTCTCCCCCGCCCACCTTTATTTTTCTTCCCCTGCCTCTTCTCTGTGCTCAACCTGGATGTGCATGTGCACCTATTTCTCCCACTATTCCATACCCCTTCCCCCTTCCCCAATCCTACATCTTGTCATCTGGCCTCACAATTTATGCATTTCTTCTCCATATCTCACTTGCTTTTGTCTCCTTCTCATCCCTGGCCTTTGTCCACCCATCTGCTATTAACCCGCCCCCCCCCCTCATCTGCCTGCCTGTCCCACCCCACCTCTCTTCCAGCACTCTCCCCCCTACTACACATCAATCTGAAGAAGGGATCCAACCTAAAACATTGGCATATGCATGTTCGCCAGAAAGGTTGCCTCACCCCCTGTGTTACACCAGCAATTTGTGTTGTGTTCAAAATTCCAGCATCTGCAGTTCCTTATATCTGCCTTGCAATAAGATTGGCCTTTGTTGGTCAGTTCTTTCAAAGGTCAAATTTACCCAGGGATAGATACAGAAAGTTCTTGGATGTTGAAGTGAAGTTGTTTGAATAGTTAGTACACAATCTCAGCCAATGTTTTGTTCGCTAATAAGTTGACTATCCCCAATGATAAGTGAGTGAAGGGAATGAGCAAACATGAATAGAGACAAATGCAAAAAAGGGGGGAGAGGAGAGAAGGAGAGGAATCGATGGATGCTTGGATGAATAGAGATACAAGGGTACAGAGGTAAAACCTTAAAACCTAAATGCCATCCCAATCTTGTAATAGCCATTATGCCTGCTTATGTTGAAGTTCCTGAGAGGACTTCTAGTGCTCTATCCAGTCTTCGTATTGATTGCATTCTGAAGTGAAGTAGATGAAACATTCCACACATTTTTTCATAGCTTTGCTGGCATATTGCAGTTACTGCTTCTCTGATCAGAGAAGGCATGTGCATCATATGGCTTCTGAAATGTGGATGCAGAATGTGCTGGTGCAATCTGATCAGACTGCATCACTCCTTTGGAATCTAATTTTTTTCCAAAGACTTGTTCTCAGGAATGAATCCTGTTCCAGTTTTGGAGACACGCAAGAATTATTTCAGAACAATTGCCGCTTAGATTTCTGAAGCTATAATTAGTTAATAGCAACAAAAAACAGATAGGAATGTGAGAGAAGATTGGAAATGACTTGAAAATTTCTATTAAAAATATGTTTCGCCAGCATCTCAAATATTTTGTATTCCATTTATTGAATGTGTGTTACAGTCAAGGCCATTGTCTATTGCCCATCCCTAATTGCCCCAGAGCAGTTGATGCTGAGCTGGCACTTTGAATTACACCAGTTCTTGTGATAAAGGGAGGCCCTGAGTGGTGTTAAGTCAGGTGCTGCAGGTTTTTGATCTGACTGCTACAAATTGGAAATGATTTCCAAGTCACGATGAAGTGTGACTTGGACGGGAACTGATATCTGATAGTGATGTCACACATTTATTGCCCGTCTCCAAAATGGTATCTACTAAATGTTTGGAAGCTGCCATTGATAAAGATTTAGTCAGTTGCGGCTTTGCATTTTGCCAATAGTACACTGCAGCCAGAGTGTGTCGGTGGCGGGTGAGGTGCTGGCAAACAGTCTGAAGAAGGGTCTCGACCCGAAATGGCACCCATTCCTTCTCTCCAGAGATGCTGCCTATACTGCTGAGTTACTCCAGCTTTTTGTGTCTATCTTAGGTTTAAACCAGCATCTGCAGTTCCTTCCTACACAGACAACTTTCTCCTAAATGACACCAGATGCTGCATAAAGAGAATTAAAGTAACATAATATTCAAATACAATTTTATTCTCTGCACTGCATATGGAGGTTCATAATTTCAAGAAGATATCAGAATTTTTAGGTCTACTGCATGTGAACTTCTTTGGAAAATAAGAAACATTTTATCCCAACATAATATCATTATTCAAAAATATCTTGACTCACAAACACTATGTTTTATTATTTTTTGAGGTATTATTCAAAACAACGGAAAATGGTACAAGAGGAGTTGGAGCGTAAGAAATCTTCTTACAAAACAATGGGTTTACCCAAGGTTGAGCCTCCTTGTCCAAGACATCATCTGTTGAAGCATTCCAAGGAACCAAAACTACCAGACAGTAAGCCTTTTTAAAATATAACAAAATATTCTATAATTTGGGAAGTGAAATATGGGTTTCATTAGCATGCTAAATGCATGCCTTTTTTTCCCTTTTAAAGGTTAAATAATTTTGAAATGGGTTTCATTTTCACTGTGCTCTGCTGAAATTTAAGCATCATGCTACAAGCCAACATGGTTTTATGTGCCATCTATGAAGACAAACATATTGATCAAGTGCTCAAAGAAATTAAGTTTCACCTGAAACCAGCATTGGATGAAGCAAATGATGTCCTGCATCCTGTTTTTGAAGGAAATGTCTATGGATATGGAGATACACTGGTTGACATATTCCAAAATTCTAACAATTCATCACAATGAAAAGTTGTGAATAGGGAAAAAAAAGCTCTTGATCAATTAGCCTGACAACAATAGTTAACAATAGAAAATCCTACAAATATATAATAACAAAATAGAGATGGGGGGCATTTCGAAAATAATAATAAGACTGATCTCTGGTCCTAGACTCTCCCACTAGTGGAAACATCCTCTCCACATTCAATCTATTCAGGTCCTTCACTATTGGGTAAAAGTGTTAATGAACTCCAACGAGTACAGGCCTGGTGCCGACAAACATCATATGTTAACCCAATCGTCCCCGGGATCATTCTTACAGTATAAACCTCCTCTGGACCCACTCCAGTGGCAGCACATCGTTCTCAGATATGATGCCCAAAACTGCTCACAATACTGCAAATGCAGTCGAACCAGTGCATTATAAAGCCTCAGCAATACATCCCTGTCTTTATACTTTAGTCCTCTTGAAATAAATGCTAACATTGCATTTACCTTCCTTACCACTGATGCAACTGGCAAATCCTGCACCAGCACTCCTAAGTCACTTTGCACCTCTGATTTCTGATTCCTCGTCCCATTTAGAAAATAGACCTACTACCAAATTTTATTCCTACTACCAAAATGCATAACTCCACACTTTGCTACACTGTATTCCATCTGCCACTTCTTTGCCTACTCTCCCAACCTGTCCAACTCCTTCTGCAGAGTCCCTGCTTTCTCTATACCACCTGTCCCTCCATCTATCTTCAAATCATCCACAAACTTGACTACGAAGCCTTCCATCCCCTCATCCAAATGATCAATATACAACGTGAATAGTAACGGCCCTAGCACCGACCCCTGAGGAACTAGTCACCAGCAGCCAACCAGAAAAGGCACCTTTATTCCCAGTTTTTGCCTTTGCCAATCAGCCCACCTTCTATCCATGCTTGCATCTTCCCTCTAATACCATGGTCTCTCATCTTCTTTAGCAGCCTCACTTGTGGCCCCTTATGAAAATCCAGGTAAACAACATCCACTGACTCTCCTTTGTCTATTCTGCTATTCACTTCCTCAAAGAATTCCAACAGAATACGGGATTTATTTAATGAGATGCTATTGTTATTAACCAAAATTAGAGCTCAAAGCTTTGGGATAATACTTTTTAGTATTGGCTGAGCATTGATTGTGAGAACAAATGTGGATAATAGAAATGATTTTTGAGTTGAGAGGCTATGACCAGGGATGCTGGATGTATCAATGACAGATAGCCCACTATATCAATTAATTGGATGATAGGATGCTAAGTATAATATAAATCTTTTTATTGTTAATTCAAAGCTAGGTTGTAGTGTGGAATGTGAGGAGCATGTAAAGAGGCTTTGGAACATGTAGAGAAACTACACAAAGTGAATGAACAAGGACATGGAAAAAGTAATATAATGTTGAAATTTGTGAAGGCATTGACCTTGATTTTTTTTTAAAGAGTGATATTTTTTGTTAAATGCTGAGTGATTAATGTGTTTCAATGTTCAGTGGGCCTGGGTGTCCTGGTAGACAAATCACTGAAAGTTAATGTGTAGGCACTACAAGCAATTGCAAAGGAAGGTGATACATTGCAAGATACTGAGTGTAAGAGTAAAGATTCATTATTCTTATTATACCAAACTCTAATGAGATCTCGACTTGAAGATTGTGTACAGATCTGTTCTCCATACCTAAGAAAGGATATGTCTGCAAACAATTGACCATATAGTCTGACATCAATAGAAGGAAAGGAAGGCTCACTAGGCAGGTTGTCATGAGAATCGGTGGGGTAGGCTTAATTCAGTTTAGTTTAGAGATACAGTGTGGAAACGGGCCCTTCGGCCCATCGAGTCTGCACCGACCAGCAATCCCTGCACATGAACACTATCCAACACACACTAGGGACAGTTTTCACTTATACCAAGTTAATTAGACTACAAATCTGTATGTCTTTGGAGTGTGGGAGGAAACCGAAGATCTTGGAGAAAACCCACACAATTACGGGGAGAACGTACAAACTCTGTCCAGACAGCACCCATAGTCGCGATTGAACCCGGGTCTCTGGTACTATAAGCGCTGTAAGGCAGCAACACTACCACTGCGCCACTGTGACGCCCACTTTCGCAACGTTTAAGAAGCAATTAGACAGTGGAACAAGTGTTAATTTACCTTTTGTTTGGGGTTTCTAGAATTGGGGCTTATTTCAAACTAAGAACCCAGGGAGAGTTTAGAAGAACTCTCTTTACACAAATAGTAGTGAATCCTTAGAAATGCGACAAACTGGCACACCTGGTAGAGCTGCTGCCTTACAGTACGTGAGACCAAGGTTCAATCCCCACCTGGGGTGCTGTCTGTGTGGAGTTTTCACATTCGCCCCGTGACTGCATGGGTTTCCTCCGGGGATTCCAGATTCTTCTCTCATCCCGTGCGGGTTTATAGGTTAATTGGCCACTGTTGAAATTGTTCCTAGTGTGGAGGGACTGGATGAGAAAGTACAATAACATTAGAACATTAGAATGATTGATCGACAGTCGGCGTGTACTCGGTGGGCCAAAGGACCAATTACTATGCTGTATATCTCTAAACTAATTTGCAACCTCAGGGGAGCCTATTGGTTCATTCGCTAATACGTTAATAATTTAAAAATTATGCATTTTGTGATAGCCAATTGCCCCTTAATTCCCAGTAATTGGAACCACTTACAGTAAATTTCTGTAGTTCAAACACTTGTCCATCTCCATCAAAATATATTTTATAACCATACCACCATAGCTGTATGGAATAGAACTTTTCATATACATCAACAGTGCAGGAAACAATCCTTTTTCGCACTCTCTTCAATGCAAATATTAAATTAAAGAATTGCTCACATTTTGAGATCACCGCTGTACACAATACTCTGGGTGAGGCCTCACCAGTGCACTGTATTGTATTGAAACTTCCCTACTATTATACTCTATACCCCGTGAAATAAAGATCTACATTTCATTTATCTTCCTCATTACTTGTACCTGCAGGCTAACTTTCTGTTTCATATACAAATCCCTTGTACTGCAATATTTAGCAGCCACTTCATTTACATTTTGCTATTTTATTCTTCCTTCCGAAGTGAAACCTCTCACTTTCCTACATACAGTGTGGAAACGGGCCCTTCGACCCAGTCAACCATGCTGACCAAGTTCCCATACCCAGCTTGTCCCACTTGCTTGTGCAGGTCCATATCCTCGAAACATTTCCTATCCATGTATCTGTCCGAGTGGCTTTTAAATTCCTGATTGTACCCACCTCTACCACTAAACTAGATTTGCAGGGGTGGGCACGATCCATTGCAGGTCTGAGGCAGGTGAGAGGTTGGAAGTCAGTATGGAAGGTGCTGAAAGAAAGTTCAATGGACAGAATAAGCAGGAGCACAGCAGGAAGCGAGAAGGACTGATGGATTGAATTGCATTTATTTAAATGTGAGAAGCCTGATGAGTAAGTTAGATGAGCTCAGTGCATGGATAGGTATGTGCGACTGGGACATTGTAACTGCTATGGAAACCTGGCTGAGAGAGGGACAGAACTGGGGGCTTAATGTTCCAGGGTACAGGTGCTACAAGACAGATAGAGGTGGGGGTAGTAGAGGAGAGGGTGTTTAGCTTAGTGAAGTTTAGAGATACAGTGCAGAAACAGGCCCTTCGGCTCATCGAGTTCGTGCCATCCAGTGATCACCCCATACACTAGCGCACACTGCACACTAAGGACAATTTACAATTTTTTACGAAAGCCAATTAACCTACAAACCTGTACGTCTTTGGAATATGGGAAGAAACCAGAACTCCCGGAGAAACCTCCTGCGGGCACAGGAAGAACGTACAAATTCTGTAAAGGCAGCAACCATAGTCAGGATTGAACCGGGTCTCTGATGGTGTAAGGCAGCAACTCTACCGTTGCGCCCTGTGTTGCTTTATTGATGAAGGAGAAAGTCAGGGCAGTAGTCTGAGATTACATTACTGATGGTTCATCCAGTGAGGCTAGATGGGTGGACCTAAAAAATAAAAAGGGGATGATCACCTTATTTGGGAGTAGACCCCCAAGTAGTCAACAAGAATTAGAACAACAAATATGATTTGGAAATATTGGTGCTGAGCTATGTGTTGTAGCATTTATCTTGGTTTGCTTCAGGTCAGTCAGTATGATAGGTTTTGACATATGATTGAAATTCCACATTTCAGAGTTAAGGCTTCACAGTGTTACATGAGACTGGGATGATTTCTCTCCACATTAAATGCAGCATCAACTGAAAAGACGTATCTTCACCATGTTTTGTGCATAGCCTTTGTGACTGTGATTCCTTGATGCATATCAACAGATTATTGGGTTATTATATTAATGAGAAGAACATTCAGCCATTCTTAGTGACATTCCAATAGAATAGATTATGGCAGATATCTGACTACTAACAGTTTTAGTTTCATTGGTGGAATCAAAGTTTCTATGGTAGAAATATTAATCTTACTGTTCCAGGAGAGAGGGACCTTTTATTGGGTCCCAATTAACGCTATAGAACAGACTGAAAACAAATTAGCTTATCAATATTCATTTTACTTACCACAAGCTTGGGTGCGACCATGAAATGTCAAAGATGCAATATTGTACTCCAAATTCAGCAGGGCTTGCAGAGAATTGAATGTGTAATCAAATATTTAGTGCATGTTAATTCAGTAGATAAACACTTGCAGGTATGATGCCTGCATCGCGAGACCTGTTAGGGATGTAAGAATATGGAAGAGGTGCTTATTTTGCATCGATATCAGTTGTCAATCAGGTGCTGGATGGGAGAACCTGTTATTTCATTCTTCGATGTCGCAGAATGGGGATGATCTCAAGTATGTCGCAGAACAATGGAGAATTCTTCAGTTTAAAATATTTCAAGAATGTAATATGTTTCAATCCACAGGGGAACCTTACAAAGTCCCTGTAGATGGAATAATATCCTCTATTCCAACTGACAAGCCACTCATGGGACTCCACACAAAGAAGAATTTTGTTGAAGCCAATATTGCTGAAGTCAAGATGTCAGTCCCCAAGAAGCCTGTGCCCATCTATGTTGATACCAAAAGAGGAAATAGAAACTTATTGGAACCATCAGGGCTTCTTCCGACCCTCCTGCACAGAAAGGTAGAAACCAGCATTTAATGGATTGCATTCATGGACTGGAGAGAATATGTGGGTGATTTCTGCTTTAAACTTATCAAACCAATGTTTTATCAGCTTTACCATATACAAGAAATTAAAATTCTTCTAATTATTCAATATCCCATACATCCAAAATCATGTATCATGATATATCTCTCTTATCCTTTTGGTTGCATTTGGGGAAGAAGCATGTGAAAAAGCCACACTGTATTAAATCATATTAAGCAGTGCAGAGATTTCATCTCTGTAACTTTAATGTATATACAATTTAGCTTGTTATTTGTATTCATTATTATTGGTTAGAGCTTCACGTTCCTTTAATATTACCAACGATCTATTGTCGACCAACCATATTGATGCGACAGCCAAGAAGGCACAACCAATGATTCTACTTCCTCAAGTGACTGAGGAAATGTACCATGTCTCCAATGACTCTTACAAACGTCTACAGGTGGATAGCATACTGTCAGGTTGCATTACAACTTGGTTTGGGAACAGCTCTGCCCAAAAGCACAAATAATTGCAGAGAGTTGTAGATGTAGCCCAGTTGTAGATGTAGCCTAGATGTAGCCCAGTTTATCTCACACACCAGACTCCCCCATCACTGAATCCATCTACACTTAATGCTGCCTCAGAAAAACAGCCAACATAATCAAAGACTTGTCCCACCCCGGTCATTCCACCTTCTCCTTCCTTCCATTGGGCGAAAGATATAGATGCTTCAAAGCACACACCACCAGAATTGGAAACAGCTTATTCCCATCTGTTATCAGGCTACTGAATGGTCCTTCCATTCAATTCATCTCAACCTCATTGCAGATATTGGACTTTGTCAATGGAATAGATGTGTTACAATGCTGAGAATCATGTTCTGCACTGTATCTTCTTTGCTCTATGTATTGTACTTCTATTTGACGTGATTGTATTTATGTATAGTCTTGACTGATCTGATTGGATAGCATGCAAAACAATGCTTATCACTGCACCACGGTACATGTAACAATAATAAACTTAAGCCTTGTTACATGTACCAAGATACATTAAAAAGCTTTGTTTTACGTGTTATCCAAGCAAATTGTACCATTCATATGTACATTAGGTAGCACAAAAGATAAAACAGAGTGGAGAATATAGTGTGTAAGAAGGAACTGCAGATGCTTTTTAAACCGAAGATTGCCACAAAAAGCTGGAGTAACTCAGCGGGACAGGAAGCATCTCTGGAGAGAAGGAATGGATGGTGTTTCGGGTGTATATAATCATGAGGGGAATAGATAGGGTGAATGCATTGAACCTTTTTCCCAGGGTAGTAGAATCAGAGCACGTTAAAGGTGAGAGGGGAAAGATTCTGAAGAAGGGTCTCGATTCGAAACATCTCCCGTTCCTTCTCTTCAGAGATGCTGCCTGTCCTGCTGAGTTACTCCAGCTTTTTGTGTAGAATATAGTGCCACAGCTACAGAGAAAGTGCAGGTAAGAGCAGCAATGAGACTGTGTGCTGACATATGCTTTCACTATATATTAGACAAGTTTAGTAAAGTGCATTATCATCATTGTGCAGCAAGAAATGCTTTAAGAAAATGATCCAATTGGAGAATTTTTATTTAATACATAACCCTAATTTAATCCTCAAAGCTTCCAGTAAATATCACACATATCATCGAGTCATGGTCATACAACTCAGAAACAGATCCTTTGGCCCAACTCGTCCACGGCGACCAACATATCCCATCTAAGCTAGTCCTATTTGCCCACATTTGACCCATATCCCTCTAAATCTTTCCTATCCATTTACCTGTTCAAATGTCCTTTAAATGTCGTGACTGTACCTGCCTTAACTACTTCCTCTGGCAGCTAGATCCGTATACCCATCACTGTCTGTTTGTAAACATTGCCCCTCAGGTTCCATTTAAATCTTTCCCCTCTCACCTTAAACGTGCTCTGCAGTTCTTGATTCTCCTACCCTGGGAAAAAGACTCTATGCGTTCACCCTATCTATTTCCCTTATGATTTTATACACGATTATAAGACCACTCCTCAGTCTCCTGCACTTCGAGGGACAGCAGGTCTTTGAGTCCTGGCAACATCCTCGTAAATCTTCTATAGTAGGGTGGCCAAAACTGAAAACGATACTCCAAGTGCAGCCTCATCAATGGCGTGTGTAATATTGACAGAGAAGAGCTTATGAATATGTATTAAGCATCATAGGTACTTACAACCAGTCATAAAACATTAATATTTTAGGCTAATTTACATTTTTAAATAATTCTAGTCATGAGACTTTGATAAAATAGTATATATTATTTATTTTGTCTGCTGACTGAATTAATTGTATGACCTATAACCAGCACATTTGCAGATCTTCATTACAGCATTACAAATTACTTTCCATAGTTATTAAATATGTACAACTTTGCTGTAGATATTTAAAGAGGGCTTTTGTAAATCTCTGCACTAGGGCACATCTGCTAGCCTGCCCTGCAGGTTCAGATTATTTAAGTCACATAGATGTCCCCAGCACAGGCTTGCGCTCTTTTTGATCTTGCCTCTGAAAATCAAATCAGATATTCAATTTAGGTAGACATAACAAAAAGCAAGGAAAATAATCTCTTGGTGAGAATAATCCATATACCCACTAATAAAGCCATCGTTATACCACAGAGAATAAGTTCAGAAATGATTCATGCTTGCAAGAAAAGAAATACATTATTCATGAATAATTTTAATCGTCCTATAAATTAGACAAATTCAATTGGCAATGGTAGTCTTGAGGACAAGCCAATTGTATATTTTCAGGACAATTTATTGGAACAATACCTTGTGGAACCAAACAGGAAATACTATTTTAAATCTGGTCATGTATAGTGAGATATTATCTCACGGTAAAAGATCCTCAGAGGAAGAGCAACCATGGCAATATAATATTTAGTATTCAGCCTCAATATGAGACACTGTGATCTGAAGGTAATACCTTAAAGTTAAAGAAAGTTAATTATAATGGTACAAAAGCAGAGCTGGTTAAAGTGTGCAAGGAAAATGGATTAAAAGCCAAGGCAATGGGTAAGCAGTGGTATACATTTAAGAAGATAATCAGCAAAGATGTATTCCATTGATCATTAAAAACTTTAAGAAGGATGGTCCATTAAAGTTAACTGTAAAAATTAAGCATGGTATTAAATGGAATGAGAATAATGCTATGAATAGGAATGTTAAGCCAGAAGATTGGGAAAGTTTTAGAAAATAATAAAGGATGGCTAAAAATATGACAAGTAGAACATGACGGTAAATTAAGTAAATAGAATAATGGACATCCAAGGCATTCAGATTATTATTCTGCAACAGTAAGGGCTATTCTACAAACTCTACTTGGTGTCTACATATTCCATATATGAGTGTAGGGCCAGGACTCATGGTGGGTGAGGACAGCACAGTGCGCAGTAGTAGAGTTACTGCCTTACAGCGCCAAAGACCCAGGTTTGATCCTGACTACGGGTGCTATCTGTACAGAGTTTGTACATTCTCCCTGTGAATAGCATGGGTTTTCTCCAGATGCTCTGGTTTCATCCCACATTCCAAAGAAGTGCAGGTTTATAGGTTAATTGGCTTCTGTAAATTGTCCCTTATATGTAGGTCAGAACTAGTGTATAGGTGATCATTGATTGGTACGTACTCGGTGGGCCAAAGGGCCTGTTTCCATGCTGTATGTCTAAAATCTAGGCTTGGTGATGGGAGGTGAGGGTACAAACGAAGGAAAAGCAGTGGGGTTATTGCAAGGTTTGGGAGATTATGGGGGAAACCAGAGGGAATAAAAGGAAAGAGACTCTGGAATGGGAAATGAGTGCACAATGGAGAGAAAAGGAGCAGGGTAACGGGGGGGTCTTTCCATTAAACTGTCTGAAGAAGAATTCTGACCCGAAACATCGCCTGTCCATTCCTTCCACAGATGCTGCCTGACTCGCTGAATTATTCCAATACTTTGTGTTTTACGCAAGATTTCAGCATCTACTGTTTCTTGTTTCTCCCACAGCTTGCATATGTTTATATACTGTCAGCGTGCAAAAGTCAATCCCAGAGCATCCTGAAGTAAAGGATTATTGCATTATGGAATGTTTAAATTATTTTTTTATACATAAAGCCTTTATATAATTCTTACAATTGAAACCTTTCACAGCATGGATTTAACATTTACTGTTTGGAACCTGAACATACAAGTTTTAGAGCTGCATCATCATAAACAACAACACCCAAGCTCACGAGGAGTGATGTTTGTGCTTATAGCCAAAGACAGATTTTATAAGAAAATCTGGGCCTATATTCTCACTTTTTACCTCCTCCCAAGTGGGGATGTGTAGGCTGGTGCTTGAATAAGTGAGGTGTCATGACAGTAACTCGATGAATCAGAACAGGAATATGTGGAATTATCATACCTCTCATCAGATGTTTCTCAGCGAGACAGGCAAATATTGTTTATTTTAGGAGAGTGCATTCTAAATTGTGAATAACATGACTGAGTAATGATGAAAGATTTGTCAAATAAGCCTTTTGTTCCTTTCTTGAATCATCAGCTCTCCCCTGCTCCACCTCCCACTCTATCTTTCACTGCCTATTTGACTTCTGCGATGTGGTTTAGGGATACCTCCTCATGTCAAGCTTTATGGTTTCTGTTCTCACAAACAGCACTAACCTTGCCTCTGCAGAGAAGAATTCGATGAACAATCAAAATTCATATATGTAGATGGACTGTTAATTAATTTATGATTGCATTTCACATACGTTTCTGTACGCAGGCATTCCATTTGTCTTATTTTAAAACAGGAAATGTGACAGGTTCCCCACCCTGTATAAACATCAAGATTCAAGAGAGTTTATTGTCATGTGTCCCAGATAGGACAATGAAATTATTGCTTTGCTCCAGCACAACAGGATATAGTAGGCATAAATAGGAAGATTAAACGAAAACTTACCAGTTTGAAGTTTGATCTTTATTTTATGAGGAATAACATTGAGGGATTACGTGTCGACCCCGTCCAGTACGCATGCATGTCAATCTTCAAAGCAGCGGTGTGAAATCACAGAAAGCAGTTGTTGAAATGAACATAGTAAGATAAGAGAACCATAATACCTGTTGAACTTTATGATAGAGGGCTGGGAGCGGAGGGCACGTAATCCCTCAACGTTACTCCTCATAAAATAAAGATCAAACTTCAAACTGGTAAGTTCTCGTTTAATCTTACTATTTTACTTTGGAGTCACGTGAGTGACTACGTGAAGATTTTAAAGCTCTGTGATTTCATGCCGTGGAACCGAGTCCAGGCGTCATACACTGCATCAGTAGGCCAATGATGAGTGAGCATTAAGAATGCATTCAGACATGACATAGATATAGACATGTTGATGCTATTAATTAATAATAGTGGCAATAGTAACCTCCCTCAACCTGGAGGAAGTATGAACCATACCTAACATAGAGTTGGCAAATACCCCTGATCTGGCAATAGGTTTATTCTGAATATTTGGACAGATCAATAGCTTGACCATCCTGCAACCGCTAGGGTGTGGTCCATCGCCGCTGCTGAGGTATAGCTGTCCTGGTGGAGTGAGACTCAATGTCAATGTCCACTCCTGTATATGCCAGACCCATATAACCATCTGGAGAAGGTTCGTAGTGATTCCTTCTAACAACATTTTATGTAACTAATAATATTGCTGTCAGTCTATAAAGCTCTTAGGAACCTTGACATACTGGTGTAAATGCGTGATCACACACAACCCAAGGTCCATGGGTTATGCAACTCTAGTTTGGTCTTGTGTCCCTGTCTAATCTGCTTGATTAATCATAAACAAAACATGTTATAATAGCCCGCAGATAAGATCATCCTATCCAGTGTTGCAATGACTGGACCCATAGCCCTGTACTCAGTGTCATGGCGTAATCACTAGTACGTGAGTATGACCATGGGCAGGGATGTTGCTGATGCCCATCAGTGAAGTGATGTAGTACAATGTTAACAACCCATATCTCTGCGTCCCTAAACCTGGGAGGTTTTAAGATGACAATACCTTCATTCTCTGGATATCAGAGGGTGAGAACCGGACAGAGTGGTTTATGTATTCATCAGCCAAATGATTAGGAGGTACTTAAGGCACAGTAATGGAATAGTAACTTAATGTTATAATCCCATATAACTGAATTTTAATGTGTCAGTCATCCGTGCCGAGTTAACGTAAGGAAGCATAAACAATGCTTCCCATCTCCTATGCAGATAGCTGCTATTTGGTGCTATCCCTGCAATCTGTAGTGAGCACTCTAACGCTCATGGTTTGACAACCCAAGTCGCAGAAACGATCTCTCAGAGTCTGCGAGTCTATGATTGATTATATCATGCAGAGGATGGTTTCAACATCACAATTGAACCAGCATCTTTTTATCCGGAATTAACCATGTAAGGTTTATGTTCATTCTTCGCCTCATCGGGAGCCTTAGATGTATAACCCAGGCAGGCACTATGAAAAACCCGGAAGCGGGAATCTTGCGGAATTTTGCAAAACCCGTCTATTGAGGCCAAATGAAGGAAGACATAAAAGAACATTCCTTCCTAGTCTAGCGAGAATGCACCCTTCGCCACTGTGTGCCTCGTTCACTGTTGATTGAAACTGGATGCAAGCAACTCAATAGTTAGTGTTCTATCAATCCACATTGTTATTAAATACTTTGTGATCACACATTTATTCTGTGTTGTTATTGATTTTGCATAATAATACACCAGTGCTAAATGTGGTGTGGTAAACCTATCACCGGATACTTTGATTTGATTGTACCTTTGTGATTAACATATACCACCACCAAAGTGTATCACCTTGGACTTGTGCATGCCTTATATGCATATCTACACACTCTTTAATGCCCAGTATGCACCTGGTGTCCATTGGCAGTTGATACAATGACTGAACACTTGATAACTCATGCTAATCCCATCTGCCTCCGTAACTAGAGATGGTATTAGTAAATTACCAATCTTTGGGCAATAGCATCAGTTTGGAAATTACTGAAGATTTACGGACAAGAGGTTTTAGTGGAGCAATGCTGTCCATCATAGTGACTTTGATTGTTTCAGCTAAAAATCGCAGAGGTCTAATTTTTATCTCAGAGCTGATCCCAGACCAATAAATGGATGATTGTATCCCAACAATCAATAGTTTCAGTTGGTATCAACTTAATTTAAATTTAACTGGACGGGTGTGAACCAATTCCTCAAATATAGCTATGTGGCTGATAAGGCTAATTTAGTGAAATACAGTATGTTCAATATCATCCAGATTGGCCATGCTACTTATTTGTTAGCTCTGTGCAGTCGAAGCACTGATAGTAGTGATTTGGTAAATAATCTGGAAACTGGAGTTAGCCCATTGTAACGCCACTGAGTGAATCATTGCCTCATCCAGTTAAATTTTGAATATCTTCAACCCTGTGAGTGGAAATGATCACATGGAAGATATTCAGAAAAGTCTATATTGCACATGCGGGTTGAGGCTGTTGACAATGATCAGTCCACATCCCATTCTTGTGAGCCTTGTCTTGAAAGGCAATTCCAACCATACCTGTGTGCAGTATAAACTAATCTTATGTTATCCCAAACCAGTGTAAATATTCAAACCAGTTTAATATTGCTAAGTTGTATCCGTGACTGGAGACATCATCGATGAGGTTCCATACCTTATCCAAATGGGAGGACTTATGCAACCCGACCCAGGAGCTGCCTCAAACATGTGTGCATGATTTTACATCTGCTCCTGGAGGTAGAGGAGCTCGCGTACGAGGTTGGCGCATCTTCCAATGAAGGCCGTTCTGGGCTGTGGCCTAAAAAAGACCTTTGTCCTGGTTGTACGGCCTTCAAGCTTTCACCAGCTTCAGTTCATCGTGGTTTGCTGGTGGGTGCTTAGGGGTGCTGCCGTCGAAGATGTGAGGTCTTACGTGATGATGTGGCCTTCCTGAACCCGATGGCCACTCGTCGAGCTCCTGCTGCTGGTAGTGTTGTTCCTGCACCCCCTGCACACTTGTGGTTTCTTCAGCCAAACCCCTGTCTTCAGAGTCAGCCCAGAAGTGACTCCTAATACACCCCTCTGTCGAGGGAGTTGCATTATGCAACCCTCAATAAGGTGCTGCTATGGGCATCCAAGGACCCCCTAGTGACTAGGCTCCATATACCGGAGCATGTCACATTGGAGCTTCTGATCCATCAACCGCTCCATGCGGGATATGCGATCACAATTGCTCCCGCCAGCGTCCATTCCTGTAACATATTCTCACAAAACAGCACACAACGACCTTCGAGTAAGGAATTTACCTGCATGTCCTTTTAAAACCTTCTGCTTCGGGGCAACACTCCTCCCGATGCTGGTCTCGTGGTCGTGGTTTGTTACAGGTGGGGTTCCTCTGTGGTCCTTGTAGAAACACTCCATTGCGGGTTATTTCTCCCCCCCCCCAGCTTTTTCTCCGCGGTCCCTTATGACAGGGCTTCTCCACGGTGTTCTCCAGCTGGGGCTTTCTTTCCCCCCTCCCCCCATCTGGGTATCCCCGCAGTAACTGCAGCCGGGATATCCCCATGGTCTCTATTAAAGGGAAGCCGCAATTTACAAAGTCGGGGGGGGGGGGGGGTTTCCTGCTTCGGGGGGGGGGGGGGGGGGGGGGATATACTTACTGCCGTCTGCTCCTCGCATCCCGCAGTCTACAGAGCGGGTTCTCGGTCGCTCCCTGTATTCCACGGTCTCCGGAGTAGCTGTCCCGGTGCCCCCGGCACCAATATGAAGCCGCTGGGACCACTGCCAGCGGCTCGAAGGTGAATCTACCGCCGTCCGCTCCCCATTTCCCGTGGTCTCCGAAGCGGCTATGCAGGTGCCTCCTGCACCAATATGAAGCCACTGGCTCCACAGCCAGCGGCTCGATGGCGAATCCGCCGCCGTCCGCTCCCCGCGGTCTCCGGAGCGGCTATGCAGGTGCCCCCCCGGCACCAATATGAAGCCGCTGGCTCCACAGCCAGCGGCTCGAAGGCGAATCCCCACTGTCCGCTCCCCGCGTCCCGCGGTCTCCCGAGCGGGTTCTCCACCATATGAAGCCACTGGTTTGCTGCCAGCGGCTCAATGGGGAAGATACCGCCGCTCGCTACCCGCATTCCACGGTTCCGAGCGCCTAGGTCCGTGGGCGGGATTCCCCGAGACCGGGGTTCCCTGAAGTTCACGACTGGGGTTTCCGCTCCGTCCCGACTTAGCCCCGGACTTTAAGCAGGACCTCTAAGTAGAGGTTCCTGCAAGAAGATTTTAAAAACCTGAAAGTATTTTAAAAACTTACCTCAGGTCTGTTGCTGGCAGGAGAATCACTTCACCCTGCCAGTCGTCACGCAATGCGATAGATGACATGACACGCATGCGTACTGGACGGGGTCTTCACGTAGTCACTCACGTGACTCCGAAGTAAAATGAATACAGAACAGATCAGTGTGACCATATACCATTGAATCTATATATACACACACATAAATAAGCAGATAAAGTGCAATGGGCTATTAATGTTCAGAGTTTTGTTTGAGTTGAGTTTAATAGCCTGATGGCTGTGGGGAGGCAGCTATTCCTGAACCTGGATGTTGCTGATTTCAGGCTCATGTACCTTCTACCGGAAGGCAGTGGGGAGATGATTAAGTGGGCAGGATGGTGTGAATCCTTGATGATGCTGGCAGCCTTTTTGAGGCAGCGACTGCGATAGATCTCCTCGATGGTAGGGAGGCCAGAGCCAATGATTGTAGAAAATGTGATGTGGTACAATATAATGGGTGTGTAAAATTGCACAGCTGTGTATGATAGAAATTATTGACATGATCTGGTTCCACAGCACTTTAACATTTGCATTAGGTGATAGAAACATAGAAACATAGAAATTAGGTGCAGGAGTAGGCCATTCGGCCCTTCGAGCCTGCACCGCCATTCAATATGATCATGGCTGATCATCCAACTCAGTATCCCGTACCTGCCTTCTCTCCATACCCCCTGATCCCCTTAGCCACAAGGGCCACATCTAACTCTCTCTTAAATATAGCCAATGAACTGGCCTCAACTACCCTCTGTGGCAGAGAGTTCCAGAGATTCACCACTCCGCCGTAATAGTGAATTGAATCCTCATTCAAGACATGATTAATACATGATCTAGACTGACATTTCACCATTATACTTAGGCACCTCCGTTGTAGCAAGTCCCTTTATTGAATAAGTCACTAAATTGAGTATTTTTCGTGGGTGGTTGCAAAATGTCCTGCTGCACCTTTACAGAGAATTAGATATCCTGATATCTTAATCAGCATTGTTTTTTTCACGCAATATTATTTAATGAATAAAGAAATTCTGAGAAGGTTTACGCAACTGATACCAGAAACGGGGAAGTTCATTTATGAAGAAGGTTCAGACAGGCTAGCTTTGCACCTGCTGGAGCTTAAAAGAGTGCGAAGAGACTTGATTGAAACAAGTTTGCTTTTGTAGGAGAATTTGGAACGAGGGGTCAGTGCTTAAAAATAAAGGATTGCCCAATCAAGACAGGTGAGGGCTAAGCGGCCTACTCCTGCTCCTAATTCTCATGTTTGTATAAATTGAGCATTCACCTTAATAAGCTATGTGGAAATGGTTAAATGACTGGTCTTAAAGTTCTTATTCAAAGTAGGTCACTGTCAGAGGCTGCCTGAGCAAAGCAGCAACTGGCTGTGGCTGAAGAGGAAGTCTCCACCTGGGCTGCAAAATGACCAGCAAGAGGAGTAAAACGGAGGGGAGCGCACCTGGGATGCCAGGTGTTGCTGTTGAGCCCTCTGGAGGTGTCGTGGGCCTATCAACAAAACACCAAGGAAGGAGGGTGCTCACCTGATGACCCCAATGAAGTTTTTACCCCTACCCCCAGATAGTAAGAAGCTGCCAATTATGCTAGGGATTGTAATACCAAGTCCTATAAGCTCAACTCATATTTTCAGGACGGGAGACATTGGAATGATGATTGTCTCTCTGACAATATATTTTATTTGCGCATTCTGTGACCCTAGCTACTGTAAGTATGATGTAAAGTATGCTTCCATCTCAGCGGCACTAATGGGATGTCAGAAGGTCTGACTGGAACTGCATTTTTTTAGAAAGTCAAGTCAAGTCAAGTTTATTTGTCACATACACATACGAGATGTGCAGTGAAATGAAAGTGGCAATGCTCGCGGACTTTTGTGCAAAAGACAAACAACAAAACAACCAAACAAATTATAAACACAATCATAACACACATATTCTTTTTCATAATAAATAATGGAAGGAAAAACGTTCTGTAGAGTTAGTCCCTGGTGAGATAGGCGTTTACAGTCCGAATTGCCTCTGGGAAGAAACTCCTTCTCAACCTCTCCGTTCTCACCGCATGGCAACGGAGGCGTTTGCCTGACCGTAGCAGCTGGAACAGTCTGTTGCAGGGGTGGAAGGGGTCTCCCATGATTTTGTTTGCTCTGGAGTTGCACCTCCTGTTGCATAGTTCCTGCAGGGGGGTGAGTGAAGTTCCCATAGTGCTTTCGGCCGAACGCACTACTCTCTGCAAAGCCTTCTTGTCCTTGGCAGAGCAATTCCCAAACCAGATGGCAATGTTCCCGGACAAGATGCTTTCCACCGCCGCTGCGTAGAAGCACGGGAGGATCCTCGGAGACACTCTGAATTTCCTCAATTGCCTGAGGTGGTGAAGGCGCTGCCTTGCCTTACTCATGAGTGCTGAGGCGTGTGATGCCCATGTCATATCCTCAGAGATGTGGACTCCCAGATATTTAAAACAGTTCACCCTATCCACAGGATCCCCATTTATCCTCAATGGAGTGTACGTCCTCGGATGATGTGCCCTCCTAAAGTCCATGATCAGCTCCTTTGTTTTTTTGATGTTCAAGAGGAGGCTGTTCTCCTGGCACCAGAGTGCTAGATCAGCCACCTCTTCCCGGTAGGCCTTCTCATCGTTGTCTGAGATCAGGCCCACCACCACAGTGTCATCAGCAAACTTAATTATTGAATTGGAGCTGAACCTAGCCACACAGTCATGTGTGTACAGGGAGTACAATAGGGGGCTGAGGACGCAACCCTGGGGCGATCCTGTGCTCAGGGTGAGGGACTTTGATGTATTCCCTCCCATTTTGACTACCTGGGGCCTGGCGGTGAGAAAGTCCAGGACCCAGGCCACAGGGAGGTGTTGAGCCCTAATTCCATTAGCTTCCCGGCCAGTCTGGTGGGGGCTATCGTGTTGAAGGCTGAACTGCAGTCTATGAACATCATCCTCACGTAGCCCCCCTTCTGGCTATCCAGATGGGAGAGAGCGGTGTGCAAGACCTGGGAGACTGCTTCGTCCGTGGACCTGTTCGGACGGTATGCGAACTGCAACGGGTCCATGTTCCGAGGGAGGAAGGCACAGATGTGATTCTTCACCAGCCTCTCAAAGCATTTCATGACTACCGAGGTAAGGGCCACCGGACGGTAGTCATTCAGACAGGCTGGGGAGGCATTTTTTGGTACCGGTACAATGATGGATTTTTTGAAGCAGGCAGGGACCACGGACTTGTCCAGGGAGAGGCTGAAATACGGTAAATGTATTGGTTTATTTTTGTCGTGTATCCCGAGATACATAGGAAATCTTGGCAAATCATACCACACATGAGTACATCTGATAGTGCTAAATAGAAAATAAACAGTGTATAATAATAGTGTTACAGCTACTGAGAAAGTGTAGATTAAGAAAAAGCACAAGTGCTCCAACAAGATAGATTGGAAGATTGGGAATATATCCTTACCAGATGAGAGGTCCATTCAAGAATCAGATAACAGTGGTGAAGAAGCTGTTCTTCAATCTGGTGATATATACTTTCAACCTTTTCTATGTTCTGCCTGACAGGGGAGAGGAGAAGAATGAATCACCAGGTTGTGAGTGATCCTTGATTATGCTGGCAGCTTTTGTAAAGCAACATGATGTGTAGATGGAGTAGATGGGGGAAGGTTTGCATGCTGGACTGGGCTGCCTTCAGAATTCTGCCATTTCTTGCGGTCTTATAACCATATAACCATATAACAATTACAGCACGGAAACAGGCCATCTCGGCCCTACAAGTCCATGCCGAACAAATGTTTTTCCCCTTAGTCCCACCTGCCTGCACTCGTACCATAACCCTCCATTCCCTTCTCATCCATATGCCTATCCAATTTATTTTTAAATGATACCAATGAACCTGCCTCCACCACTTCCACTGGGAGCTCATTCCACACCGCCACCACTCTCTGCGTAAAGAAGTTCCCACTCATATTACCCTTAAACTTCTGTCCCTTAATTCTGAAGTCATGTCCTCTTGTTTGAATCTTCCCTATTCTCAAAGGGAAAAGCTTGTCCACATCAACTCTGTCTATCCCTCTCATAATTTTAAAGACCTCTATCAGGTCCCCCCTTAACCTTCTGCGCTCCAGAGAATAAAGACCTAACTTATTCAACCTATCTCTGTAACTTAGTTGTTGAAACCCAGGCAACATTCTAGTAAATCTCCTCTGTACTCTCTCTATTTTGTTGACATCCTTCCTATAATTTGGCGACCAAAATTGTACACCATACTCCAGATTTGGTCTCACCAATGCCTTGTACAATTTTAACATTACATCCCAGCTTCTATACTCAATGCTCTGATTTATAAAGGCTAGCATACCAAAAGCTTTCTTTACCACCCTATCTATATGAGATTCCACCTTCAAGGAACTATGCACGGTTATACCCAGATCCCTCTGTTCAACTGTATTCTTCAATTCCCTACCATTTGCCATGTACGTCCTTGGGCATAGGAATTGTCATACCAAGATGTGAAGCATCGGTAGGAATTGGTAAGAATATTAAGCGAGTTCGGTGTTCCGACTGCGCAGGTCCAGGTCATAGGTCACTCGCTATAAACATTCTCAGCAATTGTGGTGCTGTGTTGTGTGCAGGCTTGCGTTTAGTCCGTGGTGGGGATCGGGCACGGGTCTCCGGCGCTGCGGGCACTGTTGAGTTGCTGCTTGGCCGTCCTCATCCCCTCCCGAGTGTCCCATCCCTGTTCGGAGGTGTCTGGGGTGGCCCTCGACTGGCGGGGCGGGGACGGGGCCAACCCGGCGGAACAGGCAGAGCCGAGCCAGGTAGCGGGAGAGTGGGTTGTAGCAGCGAGAGAGAGGGGGCAGATGCGAGTGGGAGACTGGACCCAGCGGGACAGGCAGAGTGAAGCTGGAGCCAGGTAGCGGGAGAGTGGGGTGTAACAGCGAGAGATAGAGGGGGCAGATTCGAGTGGGAGACGGGGGGACAGGGACGGTCCAGAGGCAGTTCGGCAATGCTTGCGGCTACAGGGACCCGGGTTCGATCCTGGCTGTGGATGAGGCGCGTATCTGTGTGCTCGCTCTCCCCTGTCTCCCACTTGCACCTGCCCCCTCTCTCTCGCTGTTACATCCCGCTATCTGGCACCCCCGTTTCTCAGATTAAATATATTTTTACACATAAATCATGAAGAAAGATAAGAATGTATACACAGTTTATACAGCCAGCGCTTTGTTCGCTTTTTCTTTATAGCGAGTGGCCTTTGACAAATCCCATGATTCCTTGCGTTTTTCAGAATACCAAACTTGCTTATTGATAACTTGCTGAATTTCTTTACCCTTCAGAGGGCCGTAGGTTTGGTGCTTTCTTGGCCGTATCATCAATGTGGTACTCAGACAAATTGTTGGTGATTTTTATGCCTAGGAGCTTGACTATCTTGAACATCTCCACTTCAGTACCATTGTTACACACTGGGGCAGGTAGTTTGCATCTGGAGTATTGCGTACACTTTTGATCTCCCCATTACAGAAAAGACGTGGAGGCTTTGGATAGAGTGCAGAAGAGGTTTACCAGCATGCTATCTGGATTAGCTAGTGTCACCAAACTTCTGAATTCTCTGGGGTGGAACCCTCTCCAAGACAGGCCCTGACCACGAGGAACAGTGGAGGAAGAGACTGACTTTGGTGCCTTCCCACACAGTGGGAAACTGATTCTGCTGTGTGGGGATGTTTTATGTCAAATTCTATAGTGTGTTGTGTTCTTTATTTTTATTGTATGGCTGTATGGGAATTTCATTTCACTGTGCCATCTGGCACATGTGACAATTAAATGTATCTTGTATCTTGACAGACGTGAAGCTCACCGTTTGACCTGTTTTTAAAAAATGTTAAATGGTCAGCTCGACATAGACTGCAAGACCTACACCAAACCTAAACCAATTAGGAGCAGACGAGGGCATTCAATCCAATTTGTGATCCCAGCTACAAAGACAGATGTGTACAGCAATTCGTTCTTCCCCCGCACAATTAAAGCATGGAATAATCTCCACCCAACTATAGTTACGCAACCAGATGCAACTAAATTTAAAGTAGCTCTTTCTTCCCAATAACCCTTTCTGGCTTAAGCCCTCCCTTCACCACCTCCAGTTTAAATTCCATTTGGAATATTTTGGAGGACCAAGAACCAAGCTATAAGGAGAAATTGGACAAACTTGATTTTTTTTTTCTCTGTAGCATCAGAGGCTGAGGGAAGACCTGATCAAAGTATATAAAATTATGAGGCATAGAAGGGTAGACAGTAACAACTTTTATTCCCAGGATGGAAATGCCAATGATTTGAGTGCATAAATTTAAAGTGAAAAGGGCAAGATTTAAATAAGATATGCGGGGTAAGTTTTTTTAACAGAGTAGTTGGTGCTTGGAATGCACTGTCATATGGAGGCAGACATAATAGTGGCATCTCAGAGACGTTTAGATCAGCACAAGGAACTTCAGGGAATGGAGGGATATGGATCATGTACAGTCAGATGAGACTGGTTTTACCTGGCATCATGTTCGGCACAGACATTTTCGGCATAAGGGCCTGTTCTATATGGTTTTATATTTTATATTTTGTCTTGTCATTACTTGAGACTTGATGCTGATGACATTGCTGTGGTGTTAACTGCAAACTTGTAAATGGAGTTAGAGCAGAATTTGGCTGCATTGTCATGAGTGTACTGTGGAATATGGTAGGGAGTTGAGAACGCAGTATTGCAGGGGACTGGTGTTGAGAATGATCATATAGGATGTTTTGTCAGCTATCCTTATTGGTTGCCGTCTTTGGGTCAGGGGGTCCACAATCCAGATGTAAATGGGTTGCTGAGTCCTAGCTCCAGGAGTTTGGAGATTAGTATGGCTGGAATTATGGTGTTGAAGGTAGAGCTATAGTCAATGAATAGTCCGGTGGGTGGCGCGACTCACGTCGCACCGGCCTCTGCAGTCCGTCTGTCTTTTTATTATTTTCTGTCTCGTTTCAATGTAGTTTTTATTTTATTTGTTTTGATGGGGTATGTGTGTGGGGGGGGGGGGGGGGGGGGGGGTGGTGGAGAAACTTTAAAATCTTTCCCCTGCACGGGAGACCCGACCTTTTCTTTCTCGGGTCTCCGTTGTCGTTGGGGCTGCAACGTGGAGCGGCCTCCAGCAGGAACGACCTGGGGCTCCAGCTGCGGAGCTGCGGACCGTACCATCACGAAGCTGGCCGAGTCCGGAGTGGGTGGAGCGGTGGTGGCGCGCTGCTGTGACCCGACCCCCGGGGATTCGGAGGCTCCAACCGCAGGTCTGGCAGACAGGAACACCGGGAGCCCGCGGGTTCCTGCTGGGAGACCGCTTTTCGGGGCTTCCGCAACGGCGACTTCTCCCACCCGAGTTGCGGGGTTGAAGATTACCTGGAGCGGGGCCTTACATCACCGCCCCGCGCAGCTTGGAATGGCTGCGGGACTTTGCTAGCGCACGCCGGGGGCTCCAAC
Source organism: Leucoraja erinaceus (assembly GCF_028641065.1). Classification (NCBI taxonomy): domain Eukaryota; kingdom Metazoa; phylum Chordata; class Chondrichthyes; order Rajiformes; family Rajidae; genus Leucoraja; species Leucoraja erinaceus. The sequence continues at coordinate 18,502,897 of NC_073378.1, forward strand.
AACAAGACCCGGAGCGTGGCCTTGCATCACCCGGCGTGGCTTTAATGGCCACGGGACAATTGCCATCGCCCGCCGGGGGCTTTGACTCTGACATCGGGGGGGGAGAGGGGAGTGCAGGGGAGAGATACGTTTTTTGCCTTCCATCACAGCGAGGAGGAGATGCGCTGTGATGGATGTCTGTGTAAATTGTGTTGTGTCTTGGGTCTTTTTCTTTTTGTATGTATGACTGCAGAAACAACATTTCATTTGGACCTCAACGAGGTTCGAATGACAAATAAAATTGTATTATATGGAATAGAAGTCTGACTTAGGTTTCCTTGTTTTCCAGATGTTTGAAAGACCAGTTAGATAGTGTTTACTGTAGACCTGCGGCAGTGGACCAAAACTATCTGGGAGACTGATATGCACCATGACCCAACCTATTTGTCAGCTGCCAGAGTCATAACACTAGGGAAAGTAATTAAGCCAATGTTCTTTGAGCTATTTAGGAGAGTGTCAAGCTTCAAGTAGAAACTTTAATATAGTTGTTTAAAGACACAAAAATACATTGGATAAGTTAAATTACTATTGTGAAATTGCATAATTCATCAACATTTTATCATCAACATGGGGATGATCAGCCATGATCACATTGAATGGCGGTGCTGACATGAAGGGCCGGATGGCCTACTCCTGCACCTATTGTCTATTGCCTATTGTCTATTTGAATTTGAATTGAATTGAATTGAATTGAATTTCCTTTATTGTCATTCAGACCTTACGGTCTGAACAAAATTTCGTGCCTGCAGTCATACATACAATGATACAATAATAAACAACAATAAACACAAATTAACATCCACCACAGTGAGTCCTCCAAACACCTCCTCACTGTGGTGGAGGCAAAAATCTTAGGGCTGCAGTCTCTTCCCTCTTCTCCCTCTGCGCTGAGGCAATTCCCCACCGGGCGATGGTACAAACAGTCCCGCAGCTCACCGAACCCCGCGAACGGGCCGGTTCAAACACTGCGGCCCGGGGTGGTCGAAGCCGCCGCACCTCCAGTCCAGCACACGCAGCCGCCGGCCGGCGGCTGAACCCAGGACTCTGGACACCGCCACCAGAACGTCGTCCCAGCCACCGGACCGGATTGCCCTCACGTGAGTACCGTTCCTCCCTCGGGCTGGGCCACTCCAGCGGGAGTGCCGTTCCTCCCTCGGGCTGGGCCACTCCGACGGGAGTGCCGTTCCTCCCTCGGGCTGGGCCACTCCGACGGGAGTGCCGTTCCTCCCTCGGGCTGGGCCACTCCGACGGGAGTGCCGTTCCTCCCTCGGGCTGGGCCACTCCGACGGGAGTGCCGTTCCTCCCTCGGGCTGGGCCACTCCGACGGGAGTGCCGTTCCTCCCTCGGGCTGGGCCACTCCAGCGGGAGTGCCGTTCCTCCCTCGGGCTGGGCCACTCCAGCGGGAGTGCCGTTCCTCCCTCGGGCTGGGCCACTCCAGCGGGAGTGCCGTTCCTCCCTCGGGCTGGGCCACTCCAGCGGGAGTGCCGTTCCTCCCTCGGGCTGGGCCACTCCAGCGGGAGTGCCATTCCTCCCTCGGGCTGGGCCACTCCAGCCCCTCACCATGCCGCTCTCACGGGAGCACCGTTCCATCCCGGGCTGGGCCGGGAGCGAGCCCAGGACGAGTCCTGTCAGCTGCCCCCAGAGTCCCGAGGTCGCCGGCTCCGCTAGGCCTCAGCGTAGACGGAGGCAAAGAAGGGGGATACGACAAAAAGGTCGTATTCCCCCGAAGGGAGTGACAGCAGCCCCCGTTTCACCCCCCACCCCCCTCCCCACATAAACACAGCCTAAAAACCAAAAACATAACTAGACAAAACGAAAAAAAACAACACAAAAAAGTAAAAGACAAACGGACTGCAGGCGAGCCGCAGCCGTTCCCAGCGCCGCCACTTCCGGAATTTATTTATCCTATTCAAAATAATATTTAATGATTTTTGTTCCTGTAAAAGAAGTGTCATCAGACTTTTTTCTCTTTCCCTTGCAAGCATTTGAGTGATTCACCAGATTAAAGTGTGGTATGATCATGTGCTATAATTAGACTTGCTCAGTTCTATCATAAAGTAGTGTGCTTTTGAACATCTCAAAGATTATAAATAAGGGTGACAGGCATTGAAATTCAAATCAAGAATGTTTAAATAATAACATGATTTTAAGGAAAGAAACTGAATGCACATATTTTTAAATGTTAAAGTTTAAAGTCAACATTAAAGTCGTATTTTAGATTTTTGATTGCTAATGAGGAAACACGTTGTTATTAAATTAAATGGCATTTAAAGTAATAGTACAACATGGGAACAAGATCTTTAGCCTGCAGTGTCTGAGATGACCATGATACCAATCTAAACTAATCCTATCTACGTGCACATGCTTCATATCCCTCCATACCCTGCGTGTTCATGTGTCTGCCTAAATGCCTCTTAAACATTGTTAACGTATCTGCTTCTACTATACCCTCTGGCAGCATGTTCCAGGCATCTACGATCTATTGTGTGTAAAAAAACACATGTCTTGTAAATCTCTTTTAAACCTTTTCTCCCTCACCTTAAACATGTGCTCTCTGTATTTGACATTTTCACCCTGGGAAAAATATTCTGATTAACTACCTGGCGATGTCTCTGTGAGTCCTGTCATTTACTATATATTTGAATTCCCAAAACCTCACACTGTCTAGATTAAACTCCACCTGCCATTTCTCTGCTCAAATGTCCCAATTATCTCTATCCTTTGACAACTCCAATTCATGAATTCAACGATAAAACAGAATATGTGTTTAATGTTCCATGGGTTAATCTCAGTAATTCACTTAATAGGGCTATGGGAAAATACCAGATTATATCATCAAGCGGACAGTAGAGGAGAAGAAAGCCCAAGAAGAATATGATGCCTATGTTAAAGAGCGTATTCGGCAAGGCTCCATGAAACTGTTATCTGAAGAGGAGCGAAACAATGTGTTAATGGTACGAAGCGATTATACGTTTTTAATTATTTATTGATAAAGATCAAACTACTGGGTAACATCTGGAGATTTGAGGGAAACAAAGGATGAAACTTATAAAGATTCCTGAACAAAACGTGGCATTTGTTACCTGTGCTTGGCCAGTTTTTGTACCATTACCAGATTTTGAAATGGTGCTCCAACGAACCAAGACCAGTGCAGCGCAGATTCACGAGGTTAATTTTCGGGATGGCAGGACTGTCATATGTTGATAGAATGGAGCGGCTTAACTACTATACTCTGGAATTTAGGATGAGAGGGGATCTTATTGAAACATATAAGATTATTCAGGGATTGGACATGCTAGAAACAGGAAACATGTACTCGATGTTGGGGGAATCCAGAACCGGGGGCCACAGTTTAAGAATTAGGGGTAGGCCATTTACATAGAAACATAGAACATAGAAAATAGGTGCAGTAGGAGACCATTCATTGTGATCATGGCTGATCGTCCCCTATCAATAACCCGTGCCTGCCTTCTCCCCATATCCCTTGACTCCACTAGCCCCTAGAGCTCTATCTAACTCTCTATTAAATTTAAATTTAGAAGGGATATGAGGAAAAACTTTTTCACCCAGAGAGTTGTGAATCTGTGGAATTCTCTGCCTCAGAAGGCAGTGGAGACCAATTCTCTGGATGCTTTCAAGAGAGAGTTAGCGCTCTTAAAGATAGTGGAGTCAGGGGATATGGCGAGAAGGCAGGAATGGGGTACTAATTGTGGATGATCATCCATGTGGTGGTGCTGGCTCAAAGGGCCAAATGACCTGCTTCTGCACCTATTGTCTACTGTCTATTCATTAATGTATATTACAAAAAGCAATGTGTAGGAAGGAACTGCAGATGCTGGTTTAAACTGAAGAAAGACACAGAAAGTTGGAGTAACTCAGTGGGACAGGCAGCATCTCTGGAGAGACGGAATGGGTGACGTTTTTGGTCGAGACCCTTTTTCAGACTGAAAGTCACGGGAAGGGAAACTTTCTGAAAGGCCATTGTCAGAGTGATGCTAAACGTTATTACTTTTTTACATATTTTTCATTCATTGTTCTTTATCTCTCTGTATCATCGTTGTCTATATCTCTCGTTGCCCTTTCTCGTGACTTTCAGTCTGAAGAAGGGTCTCGACCCGAAACATCATCCAGTTTTCACTTTCTCTTCCACCCTTTTCCTCCGGCATATAACTCTCCAGCTAAATGTCGCTTCCTTTGAGGAATAGTTTAATTAGTCGGCATTTTTTTTCATATTAATATAACCATATAACCATATAACAATTACAGCACGGAAACAGGCCATCTCGACCCTTCTAGTCCGTGCCGAACACGTATTCTCCCCTAGTCCCATATACGTGCGCGCAGACCTTAACCCTCCATTCCTTTCCCGTCCATATAACTATCCAATTTATTTTTAAATGATAAAAACGAACCTGCCTCCACCACCTTCACTGGAAACTCATTCCACACAGCCACCACTCTCTGAGTAAAGAAGTTCCCCTCATGTTACCCCTAAACTTCTGTCCCTTAATTCTCAAGTCATATCCCCTTGTTTGAATCTTCCCTACTCTCAGTGGGAAAAGCTTATCCACGTCAACTCTGTCTATCCCTCTCATCATTTTAAAGACCTCTATCAAGTGTCCCCTTAACCTTCTGCGCTCCAAAGAATAAAGCCCTAACTTGTTCAATCTTTCTCTGTAACTTAGTTGCTGAAACCCAGGCAACATTCTAGTAAATCTCCTCTGTACTCTCTCTATTTTGTTGACATCCTTCCTATAATTAGGCGACCAAAATTGTACACCATACTGCAGAATTGGCCTCACCAATGCCTTGTAGAATTTTAACATTACATCCCATCTTCTATACTCAATGCTTTGATTTATAAAGGTCAGCACACCAAAAGCTTTCTTTACCACCCTATCTACATGAGATTTCACTTTCAGGGAACTGTGCACAGTTATTCCCAGATCCCTCTGTTCACCTGCATTCTTCAATTCCCTACCATTTACCATGTACGTCCTATTTTGATTTGTCCTGCCAAGATGTAGCACTTCACACTTATCAGCATTAAACTCCGCCATCTTTCAGCCCACTCTTCCAACTGGCATAAATCTCTCTGTAGACTTTGAAAATGTACTTCATTATCCACAACCCCACCTATCTTAGTATCATCTGCATACTTAATAATCCAATTTACCACACCATCATCCAGATCATTGATGTACATGACAAACAACAGTGGACCCAACACAGATCCCTGTGGCACCCCACTAGTCACTGGCCTCCAACCTGACAAACAACCATCCACCATTACTCTCTGGCATCTCCCATTCAGCCAGTGTTGAATCCATCTTGCTACTCCACCATTAATACCCAACAATTGAACCTTCTTAACCAACTTTCCGTGAGGAACCTTGTCAAAGGCCTTACTGAAGTCCATATATACAACATCCACTGTTTTACCCTCATCAATTTCCCGAGTAACCTCTTCAAAAATTCAAGAAGATTAGTCAAACATGACCTTCCAGGCACAAATCCATGTTGACTGTTCCTAATCAGACCCTGTTTATCCAGATGCTTATATATATTATCTCTAAGTATCCTTTCCATTAATTTGCCCACCACTGACGTCAAACTAACAGGACTATAATTGCTAGGTTTACTCTTAGACCCCTTTTTAAACAATGGAACAACATGCGCAGTACGCCAATCCTCCGGCACTGCTATTTCTACACTAACTTCCCTCAATGTCCTAGGGAATATCCTGTCGGGACCTGGAGACTTATCCACTTTTATATTTCTCAAAAGTGTCAGTACTTCCTCTTCTTTTAATCTCATAGTTTCCATATCTACTCTACTTGTTTCCCTTACCTCACATAATTTAATATCCTTCTCCTTGGTGAATACCAAAGAAAAGAAATTGTTCAATATCTCCCCCATCTCTTTTGGCTCTGCAGATAGCTGTCCACTCTGACTCTCTAATGGACCAATTTTATCCCTCGTTATCCTTTTGCTATTAATATAGCTGTAGAAACCCTTTGGATTTACTTTCACCTTACTTGCCAAAGCAACCTCATATCTTCTTTTTCGCTTTTCTAATTTCTTTCTTAAGATTCTTTTTACATTCTTTATACTCCTCAAGCACCTCATTTACTCCATGCTGCCTATAATTATTGTAGATCTCTCTCTTTTTCCGAACCAAGTGTCCAATTTCCCTTGAAAACCATGGCTCTTTCCAATTTTTACTATTTCCTTTCACACGAACAGGGACATAAAGATTCTGCACTCTTAAAATTTCATCTTTAAATGTCCTCCATTTCTCTTCCACATCTTTCCCATAAAATAAACTGTCCCAATTTACTCCTTTTAAATCCTTTCTCAAAGTTAGCCTTTCTCCAATCAAAAATCTCAACCCTAGGTCCAGTTCTGACCCTCTCCATAATTATATTGAAACTAATGGTATTGTGATCACTGATCCCGAACTGTTCCCTGACGCATACCTCTGCCACCTGACCCGTCCCATTTCCTAACAGGAGGTCCAGTACTGCCCCTTCTCTAGTAGGTATTTCTATGTATTGCTGCAAAAAACTATCCTGCACACATTTTACAAACTCCAACCCATCCAGCCCATTTACAGAATGTGTTTCCCAGCCTATATGTGGAAAATTGAAATCTCCCACAATCACTACCTTGTGCTTACTACTAATATCTGCAATCTCCTTACATATTTGCTCTTCCAATTCTCACTCCCCATTTGGCGGTCTATAATACACCCCTATAAGTGTTGCTACCCCTTTCCCATTTCTCAGTTCCACCCAAATAGCCTCCCTAGACAAGCCATCTATCCTGCCAAAGCACTGCTGTAATATCTTTGCTGATAAGCAATGCAACACCTCCACCTCTTGCCCCTCCAATTCTATCACACCTGAAGCAACAAAACCCTGGAATATTTAGTTTCCAATCACAGCCCTCCTGCAACCATGTTTCACTGATCGCCACAACATCATACTTCCAGGTGTCAATCCAGGCTCTAAGTTCATCCACCTTTCTTACAATGCTCCTAGCATTAAAATATACACATTTAAGAAACCCACCCTCTCTTATTCTCTGTTTAAGAAGGAACTGCAGATGCTGGAGAATCGAAGGTTACACAAAAAAGCTGGAGAAACTCGGCGGGTGCAGCAGCATCTATGGAGCGAAGGAAATAGGCAACGTTTCGGGCCGAAACCCTTCTTCAGACTGATCAGTCTGAAGAAGGGTTTCGGCCCGAAACGTTGCCTATTTCCTTCGCTCCATAGATGCTGCTGCACCCGCTGAGTTTCTCCAGCTTTTTTGTGTAACCCTCTCTTTTTCTCTGTTTATTGTCTTTTTCTTCTCTTTTGCTGTCTCACAAAATGCCATAATTGCTTTGCAATAAGAAGAGATCAGAATAAAAGTGTGGCAGGAAGAGCTATTCATATTCTGTCCCTGGAACCTGTAGTACATACGGCAGTCACTAAATCAGCTTTAGTTATTTGGAGACAATATTGGACTGAAGCCATTGGAATTGCAAAACAAAGATCAAGGAAGTACTTTTTCTCTGCTGTGTTGCTGAATTCATAATCTGGTCTGCAAGCTCCAGTTAATTTTGCAAGGAAGAGACTTGCATTCGTTTTTAATAACTCTAGTAAAGAGTCAACAAAATTATTTAATTGCAGTGCAGTTTTTATTTCTAATAAATATTTCTAATAGTGCATTTCACTAACTTGGGTAGATAATTGGCTAACAATGTTTTAACATCAAGAGCTGAACTCCTCAATGTTATGCCATAGTTGTCTACTCATTATAGGAAGTTGAATGCACGGTAAATAATTTTGAATGCCAATTGATATGTTGATGCCAAGGTAGTTTAAGAAATACTATTTCACTTCCAAACTGATAGCACAATATTGATTTGTTTGCTTTTCTATTTCTGGTAACTTTTCAGGGACTAAAGCAGAACTGGGAGGAACTGAATCATTCATTTCAAGGTCTTTCAATATTGATTGATACTGTTTCCAAGCAAAACCATAAAGAAAAACTTGAGAACAAAATGAAAAAACTAGAGCAAGACATTGACCTGATTGAGAGGCACAAATTTATATATATTCCACAACATTAAATACCTTATTAAACTTATTACGTATGTTTTGGAAAAGGTGAACTGTATTATAAAATGCACCTTGTAACCATTTGATTCTAGTAATTTATCACATAATATGTCTATAGTTATCATATTTAGAGGATGTATGCATGAAAGTGCAAAAATGGAGAATTTAAATGTATTGTTAGCACAAATTTTGTGGGGGGGGGAGGGGGTTTAACAATTCTTTTAAGGTAACAAGGAAACTATTTTGTATTGTACAAACATTTTGTATCAATAATATTGATTTTTATGAGAAGCTATCAGCGGGTTTGAATCTATCATTTCAGATTTCTTAATGGATTAATATTTACACTTCGGGAGTTACCATGTCACAGGATATGGAAAATGGTTGATCAATAAATCAGTTGGGGAATGTCCACAATAAGGCATTGGAAAAGATCACAATACTCTGGCAGGGATATCTTTGTAAAACAACACCTCAAGACATAAATTGGCATGTAAAGATAGTCAGCCATTGCAGAGAAACACTAAGAAGACATTAAATTGAAAACATTGCAAATGTATTCTGCATCCATTGAAGACGAACAAAATAATCGACAGGAAGAAAGATCCCTTGAATAGATTTCCTAGTTGTGGTCCACAACGCTCATGTGTAAAGGCAAATCTTACAAAAGTAGCTGGAAGATTATGACAATAAATTGTGAACTCATTTGAAAAGCCCGTTTGTGGATTCAAGATCTATCACAGAAATTTGAACACCAAATTTAGGTTACTAGTTCAGTATCGTTCTGGGTGAACACTAAGCTATACACAGTATCAGTTTTAAATGATACTTTAAATAGAGACTTAATTGACCTCAGTTGGACATTAAAGTATTTATTCATATTAAAAAGATCAATGTTCCACCTTGCACAAATTTATCCCTCAACTGCCATTGTTTGAGAAAAAAAGATTGCCATCACAGTAATGCTCATAGGACCTCACCTCGTGAAATTTAGGACGCTACCTTCCCTACCCAACAACAGTAACAATAGTTCAAAGGGACACCATTAGCACTAAAGCTTTTGAAAGCGGCACAAAGGTGTGAACGTCATTGTTCAAATACAAAGGGAATAGAATGCAAGGTGTGGTTATTTGATCACTGACCTTGAAAGCTCGGCTCACACCTTGAGAGGGGAAATTAAGGAGAACTCTGATTTACGGCAAGATGGTAAGCTTGGAGGAGTGGGAGGAAAACATTCCTGCGCCCCTGCCTGAATGATGTGCTGTACAGGGACTTCCCAGAATCACCCTGTCTCCCTGCAGCTGCTGAGCTTGCATATGTGGGGAGTCTGACATACAAAGGGTTAAATCGGAGACCTACTCCCAGAGGGTAGTTCATTTTTCTGGCCCATTCCTGCCTCCATTACACCAGAAGCGGGCAGATTGGACAGGCATTATGACAGGCGATAAATAATGTTTTGATATTTCATCCAGAACCAACCTATCTATTTTTGTGTCTGAAACCCCCCACCCCGTCATAACTTGCATTATAATGTCAATGTGTTTTTTCAATTATTTTCTTTTGGGCTGCAGCAAAACTGCTTGAAGAAGGGGTTCCATTGAAGCACTTTTTGTTGGAATGTTTAAATTTACCTTACCAATATTTATTCATATGGATGTGCACTTGGAGTGGAATCACCCCTCAGAGTCCTTCACAATGTACAGTCTAGATGGAGCTATCAACCCATCAAATAAACATTTGCTAAATTCACAGAATTGAGAAGGTTTTGAGGAGGCTCTTAATAAAACTACAGGGAGGAAGGGTGAGGATTTTTTTATTTTTCCAGTAGGCAGAATCTATTTCATAGCCAAATTGCATAGTTGTAATGTTATTCTGTTCCTGCCATATGAGTACTCACAGAGCCACTAACTTGTTTATTTGAAACACTGGAACCTTGTGTACCATGGGGAGATTCTAAGTGAGGATTAACTATGCTTTAAACAAAACATCACTGACTCTTACACTGGGGTAAATTGTACGGTGTTTTCAGTGAAATCTGTACGTCACAGGAAAAAAACAGAATGCGGGGACATTTATGTGATGCTTTCAATACAAACAAGGTATCAAAAATGGCAATTACCTCTACTTTCTCCTCCAGCTTTCAAATTCAACCTGTATTCTAGAATTTCTGAAATAGCACGACTCAACTCATCCCCCCAGACCATTGCCCTGTCTGGTGGAGCCGTCGGGTGGAATGCAAAGCGACCCCACTGTCTGACACAGCGCAATACAAAGGGTGGGAAGCCTGACAGGAGCACGTCCCCACTATCCTCCCAAAGCCACCTTCTGCAATCCTCACCCACGCCCTTTGAACCTTACTTTATGCGTCCAGATGCGCTCTAGATTAAGGAGGTTTTAATGTCTGTTTAGTAGGAAGTCCGAACGCATATTGTTTCTCCAGTATCTTTGCCATCATTGTTAGTGCAACCGTTGTGACAACTCTTATTTCTAACACATACTAATTTTTTCAATCTCTAAGTCTGAATTTCAGCAAGGGTTATTGGAAATCAGGCTAATCACTCCTACTCTGCCAGAACAGTTTTCAATATGGGCAGGTGGAAATAAATGGGTTGTTCGTTTCTCTGCGCCTGCTGTCTGACCCGTTTCCAAGGCAGCAAAAACCTACAGGGACATAAGAAATGAGCTCGCTATTACATCTGTCACTGTAACCTATCCCAGAGACAGCATGTGATGTTTACATTTTTATTTTCCTGAGCACCCCGCCCTGATCAGATGTGAAAATTCCCAATTCCTGTCAATTGCCTCATCTTTAATGTGTGATGGGTAGCCAGTCCGGTGGGCGCAGAGTGTTCGATTGGGATTTCAAAAATGCTTTCCTAATGCCGGAATCCATTTAGTTCTACTTTTCATGTCAATACATACAAACCACGATTATTCATAACACAGTGGCAAAACATTCATGCCTAATGTAAATTAAGAACTCCCAAATATGAAAGAGAACTAAATATTGTTCAAATTGGTTATTGTTCACGTAAGCTTTTTCTAGGTGCATTGCAGACATTTTTAAGGCAGAACTGTGAAAAATATCTCCTCTTAAAAAATATTATTGATACCAGAATGTGTATTTTACAAAAACAAATTTAATGACTGCACAAATCTTTTTCACATTATGTAATAGCGACATAATTCTTCCTTGGACAAAATAAAAACATATGGTTCTTGGTGTTGGCGGTGATTTATTATTATCATATGTACTGAAATACAGTGAAAAACGTGGTTATGTTTGCTATCCAGGTAAATCATTCATGCATAATTATAATCAAAACATACATGAGGGCAATAGGCAATGCAAAAAGAGAAAGGATAGCTGCAGAATATAGTGCTACAGCTACAGATAAAATGTGGATAAAAGTGCAAAGACCACAACAAGTTAGGTGGAAGGTCATGATTAAAGCCCTAGCACATGAGCGCTCCATTTAAGAGCCTGATAACAATGGGGAGGAAGCTGTTCTTGAATCTGATGGCATGTTTTGTTTAGAGATACAGCACGGAAACAGCCTCGCCGTCCCACAGAGTCCGCACCGACCAGTGACCCCCCACACATTAACACTACCCTACACACACTAGGGACAATGTTACACTTATGTGGAATGTGGGAGGAAACCGAAGATCTTGGAGAAAATCCACGCAGGTCACAGGGAGAACGTACAATCCCCGTACAGACAGCACCCGTAGATCGAACACGGGTCTATGGTGCTGCAAGTGCTGTAAGGCAGCAACTCTACCGCTGCACCACCGTGCCATAGGCTTTAAGCTTTTTTATCTTCTGCCGAATGGGAGAGATCCTTGATTATATTGGCTGTTTTCCCAAGGCAGTGTGATAAGTAGATAGATTCAATGGGTTGGGGGGAGGCGTGGTGGAAGGCCGGTTTACGTGATGTACAGGGCTGCATCCACAACTCTGACATTTCTTGTAGTTTTGGGGAGCGTAATTGCCAAATCAAGTTGAGAAGCATGGGGATAGGATGCTTTCTACGGTTAATCTGCAGAACTTGGAAAGAGTCATTGGAACCGTGCCCAAATCCCTTAGTCATCTGAGGAAGAGGCGACATTGGTGTACTTTATTGGTTGTAATGGCAAGGTGGTTGGACCAAGACAAGTTTTTGGTGATATTTATACCTTAGAACTTCAACCTTCTTTGTCATCTCCACTTCAGCACAATGGGTGTGTACTCCACCTGCTTTCTAACATTGATGACTCGCTCCTTCGTTTTGCTGATATTGAGGGAGAGGTTGTTATCTTGATGCAATGTTATTAAGGTCTCTATCTCATTCCTGTACTGTGCCTCATCATTGTTTGAGATCGGCCTACTTCAGTGGTGTCATAGGGTTACGGATTCATGCGGCCAACTTGTATGTGCCGACCAAAATGCTCATCTAACCTTGTCCATTTTGCCAACATTTGGCCATATCTATCTAATCCATTCCCATCCATTTACCTGTTTAAATGTATTTTAAATGTTGTTTTTGTACCTGCCTCAACCCTTCCACTGGCAGCTTCTTCCATATACCCACCAACCTAAGTGAAAAAGTTGCCCCTCAGGTTCCTATTAAATCTTTCCCCTCTCACATGTTTTCTGGTTCTTGATTTCCATTTGGCTACACAGGCATGAGTGTATAGTAAAGGGAGTATAGTAAAGGGGTTGAGAATGAAGCTTTATGGGGTCCTTTTTGAGAAATATTGTAGATGATTCAAGATTGTTCCCGATGTTGGGGACGTCCAGAACAAGGGGTCACAGTTTAAGGATAAGGGGGCAATCTTTTAGGACCGAGATGAGAAAAACATTTTTCACACAGAGAGTGGTGAATCTCTGGAATTCTCTGCCACAGAAAGTAGTTGAGGCCAGTTCATTGGCTATATTTAAGAGGGAGTTAGATGTGGCCCTTGTGGCTAAAGGTATCAGGGGGTATGGAGGGAAGGCAGGTACAGGATACTGACTTGGATGATCAGCCATGATCATATTGAATGGCGGTGCAGGCTCGAAGGGCCGAATGGCCTACTCCTGGTTTCGGCCCGAAACGTTGCTTTTTTCCTTCGCTCCATAGATGCTGCTGCACCCGCTGAGTTTCTCCAGCTTTTTTGTGTACCTTCTATGTTTCTATGATGTTTTGCCAACAATTCATCCTGAATGTCGCCTAGGACCCAGTTGGGGGTGGTGAGTCATGGTGCATGAGTTGTGGATAAGTTTGACTGGAATTATGGTGTTGAATGAGAATATGTAATCATGCAATTGAGGAATATGAGTCTGATGTAGGTGTCTTTGTCATCCATATAATCCGGGGATGAGTGTTGGGCCAGGGAGATGGGTCAGCCTTAGTCCGTATTGCAGTGACAGGTGAATTACAGTGAATCAGGTTGCCTCAAGTTGCTGTGCATCATTGACCAGCCTCTCAGAGCACGTCATGATGGTGGTCATTAAGGCATGCCACCTTGATTTTCTTTAGCACTGGGATAACTGAAAACACCTGTCAATATAGGTGGAAACCTCAGAATATGAGAGATTGCCAGTGAGGTAAAATGTATTCCCAAGACCTAGTGTACTGTTTGCCAGTTTGTTGATATAACTTTAGGTTTTGTACTAAATGTGCTTTACAGCATTGGTGGCTGTGGCTTTTTTTTCAAATTGAAAACTTGCAGTTTGAGCGAAATAAAATCTATCCCCAACATGTACATCCATTCCAAGCTTTGATTGATTTAGTGTTGGTAGCATCTTCAGCAACAACAGCCTCCAATTATATAGTAGCCTTTGTGAAATAAACATCTTTGGGCTGACCAACTGCGGCGACCTAATCCGCGAGTTCAGAAGAGTGTCTTCGATCTTCAAGCTGGAGGGCACTCGCCTGAAAAACCTCGAGCTGGATCGACCGTCAGCGATGAAACCGCGAGCTGGATCGACCGACCGCACACACATACACACATCAACACATCGCAAAGGCGGGGGCCAGGGAAAGCAGGGGAGCGCTGTCTGAAATTCACACCGGCGATGAAGAGGAAGGTTATAGATGGCTGCACAGTGTACGGTAAAGTCCTTTATAGAGTGCGGAGAGGGTTGGGGAGAGAGATGGGGAGAGAAGGAGAGAGGGGGGAGAGAAGGGGGGCAGAAGTAATGGAGACACATTTAAGAAGTATAATAAAGTTTAGCGGGCATTTCCTTGGTCCTGAAAACTCCAATGAGCCAATTAAAATGCCCGGTCAGCGAAGGAGATTGCCTACGGCTGCCCTCGACTGCCTGTAACTACATAGCGACCCCACTCCACTGCACTACGCATTCAAAAAGAGCCATGCCGACCAATTTTTACTAGCAAAAATTTTTCAACATGCTGAAAAATGTTCCGCGACCTAGCTGAGGCCACGAGTATGCGGGGACTTCCCTCGTGCATGAAGGAGAGTTCCTGCGACCTCCGAGGACCACGTGTCGACCATGCTGCGAGTTTGAGTCGAGGGCAAACTCTTCTATACTCGCAGATTAGGTCACCGCAGTGAGACAGCCCCTTTCAGAAAATTAACAATCAGGAACATCTGTGGTTGTTGGGCCAAATAAAACAAAAGGTTTGGTCAAAGTAGATAAGTCTTAAAGCTCACCCTAAAGGTAACAAATCAGAGAGGTTTATGGAGGAAATTCCAACTTGGAGTATTGGCAGCTGAAGGCAAAGTCTCTGCAAGTGGTGCAATAAGTGGCAATCAAGAATTAGAGGGCACCAGATATTTTGCAGTAGGGCTGGATGAGATTACAATTGTAGGGAACGACAAGCGAGTGAATGATTTAAAAAGAAAAATGAGGATTTTAAAGTCAAGTTAATGCTTAACCTGAACCTGATGAAGTGCTCAGTGAGAAGTGAATGAATGGGGTGCATAAGAGGATCGACCACAGAGTTTTGAATGATGCCAGATTTACAGAACATCCAGTAAGAGAAGATAACCTGTCTAGGAGTGCAGTTGAAATAGTTATGTCTGGAAATAGCAAAGCCATAGATGAGGGTTTAAGTATTAATTTGCTGAGGTAAGACTGGAATTTGCCAATGTTACAGAGGTAGAAGTAGATACTTTATCTTTACTGGTATTTTATCAGAGTTTGAGAAAATATCTCGCAAAACCACTTCTAAACTGGCTTGTAAAGTGATTGTGCCATTATTTTCTATAACAGAGACCAGGAACCCTGGCTAAAAATAGCATGCAATGGTATTGAGGTCGTTGACTCTTATACAATGTGAGCAGAAGGGAAGAAGTTAATTCTGCAGTTGCATTTTGCTCAGTAATAAATGGGTCACGTCCAACTATAAGAATTGTCATTACTGTCTTGAGAAGATTATGCAACCAATATGGGTATTTTTGAAGATTGTATGCACATATTTGCTTCATGGATATAGAAAATAAAATTCTGAAACTGAGCTAAAATGTAAGTAAAAATAGCAAGATATCAACACCTTTAACATGGTACCATATGATGATCTGGCTGGTAAAAGGGTTTACTTATTTGAATACTTTGCCCCAGTAGAGATATCTTGTCAGTTAAAGTGAGCTCACCTTGTAAATCAGACTCAATATATTGAAGTAAACAATGTCGCTGTAGCTATTGAAATTTTATTGAATCACCTGCAGACCGTTTTGCTGAACATCTGCGCTCGGTCCACCAAGGCCTACTGGATCTCCCAGGACCTACGGCCTACTCACCATCGCGGAGCTGGACTAGTTCGGAGTGGGAGGAGCGGTGGTGGCGAGCTGCTACGGCCCGACTCCGGGGATTCGGAGGCTTACCGCAGGTCTGGTGGACAGTGACACCGGGAGCCCGCGGGTCCCTGCTGGGAGACCGCTTTTCAGGGCTTCCGCAACGGCGACTTCACCCGCCCGAGTTGCGGGGTTGAAACATAGAAACATAGAAATTAGGTGCAGGAGTAGGCCATTCGGCCCTTCGAGCCTGCACCGCCATTCAATATGATCATGGCTGATCATCCAACTCAGTATCCCGTACCTGCCTTCTCTCCATAACCCCTGATCCCCTTAGCCACAAGGGCCACATCTAACTCCCTCTTAAATATAGCCAATGAACTGGCCTCAACTACCCTCTGTGGCAGAGAGTTCCACAGATTCACCACTCTCTGTGTGAAAAAAGTTCTTCTCATCTCGGTTTTAAAGGATTTCCCCCTTATCCTTAAGCTGTGACCCCTTGTCCTGGACTTCCCCAACATCGGGAACAATCTTCCTGCATCTAGCCTGTCCAACCCCTTAAGAATTTTGTAAGTTTCTATAAGATCCCCTCTCAATCTTCTAAATTCTAGAGAGTATAAACCAAGTCTATCCAGTCTTTCTTCATAAGACAGTCCTGACATCCCAGGAATCAGTCTGGTGAACCGCCTCTGCACTCCCTCTATGGCAATAATGTCCTTCCTCAGATTCGGAGACCAAAACTGTACGCAATACTTCAGGTGTGGTCTCACCAAGACCCTGTACAACTGCAGTAGAACCTCCCTGCTCCTATACTCAAATCCTTTTGCAATGAAAGCTAACATACCATTCGCTTTATTTACTGCCTGCTGCACCTGCATGCCTACCTTCAATGACTGGTGTACCATGACACCCAGGTCTCGCTGCATCTCCCCCTTTCCCAATCGGCCACCATTTAGATAATAGTCTGCTTTCCCGTTTTTGCCACCAAAATGGATACCCTCACATTTATCCACATTATACTGCATTATACTTGAAGAGTACCTGGAGCGGGGCCTTACATCATCGCCCGGCGTGGCTTGGAATGGCTGTGGGACTTTGCTAGCGCCCGCCGGGGGCTCCAACAAGAAGACCCGGAGCGTGGCCTTGCATCACCCGGCGCGGCGTAAATGGCCGCGGGACAATTGCCATCGCCCGCCGGGGGCTTTGACTTTGACTCTGACATTGGGAGGGGAATGGGAAATGCAGGGGAGAGATAAGTTTTTGCCTTCCATCACAGCGAGGAGGAGATACGCTGTGATGGATGTTTGTGTAAATTGTGTAGTGTCTTGGTTCTTTCTTGTGTGTATGACTGCAGAAACAACATTTTGTTTGAACCTCAATGGGGTTCAAATGACAAATAAATTGTATTGCATTGTGCTAACCATCTTAACTCTTCTTCCCATTCCCATGCTGACCTCTCTGTCCAAGGCCTCCTCCATTGACAAAACCAGGCCGCCCAAGTAACATGAAAATTGTTGGTGTTGTGGATAGCTATTGTCTCAGGCTCAGGCAGGATATAATTCAGAAGACATCAGGCAGTGCATTGGCAGATTGAATTTAATCCCAACAAGGGCAAGGCAATGTATTTGGGGAAGTGAAATAGGGATAGAACATTTAGAGCAAATGGATGAACAAAGGATTTTGGGGTTCATGTTGATATTTGCCTGAAAATGAGACAAATGAGCAGAGGTGATGCGCAAAACATCGAACATTCCTTTTCTCTTGTCTCTCTGAGTTCCTTCGGTAGGCAAGAACAGTGTGGAGTCACGCATTTTGGTAGTAGGAATAAAAGTGTAGACTATTTTCTAAATGGGATACAATTCAAAAATCAGAGGTGCAAAGGGACTTGGGATTGCTTGTGCAGGATTCCCAAAAAGCTAATTTGCAAGTTGAATCGGTAGGAAGGAAGGCAATATCTCGCCAAAGGAAGGCTATTGCAATGCTAGCATTTATTCTGAGAGGACTACAATACAAAAACAGGGATGTAATGCTGAGGCTTTGTAAGGCACTGGTTGGACTGCATTTGGAGTATTGTGAGCAGTTTTGGGCCCTATATCTGAGGACGGTTGTGCTGGCTTTGGAGAGGGTCCAGAGGAAGTTTACGAGAATGATCCCAGGAATGATTGGGTTAACATATGATGAGCATTTGATAGCACTGGGCCTGTACTCACTGGAGTTTAGAAGGATGAGGGGGAACCTCATTGAAACTTACTGAATAGTGATAGGCCTGGATAGAGTGAATATGAAGGGGTTGTTTCCACTTGTGGGAGAGTCTAGGACCAGCGGTCCTTAGCCTCAGAATAAAAGGATGTACCTTTGGAGAAGAGATGAGAAGGAATTTCTTTAATCAGATGGTGGTGAATCAAGTCAAGTCGTCAGTCAAGTTTATTTGTCACATACACATACGAGATGTGCAGCGAAATGAAAGTGGCAATGCTCGCGGACTTTTGTGCAAAAGACAAACAACAAAACAACCAAACAAATTATAAACACAATCATAACACACATATTCTGTGGTATTCATTGCCACGGAAGGCGTGGAGGCCAAATCAATGGATATATTTAAGGTGGATATTGAGAGATTCTTGAGTAGTATGGGTGTCAAAGGTTATGGGGCGAAGGCAGGAGAGTGGGGTTGAGAGGGAAAGATACATCAGCCATGATTGAATGGCGGCATAGACTTGGTGGGCCGAATGGCCCTTTTGCTGCTCCTAGTACTTATGAATTTATGAAGTGGCAAAATACTGGAGGGGACAGCTTTAAGGCAAGAGAGGGAGAGCTCAAAGGAGATAGATGTGTGTGGCAATGTGGTAGGTGCCTGAAGGCCATTGACAAGTGTGGTGGTGGAAGCAGATGTGGTAGTGGTGTGTGAGGCTTTTATATAACTCCATGAAAATGTAGGGAATGGAAGGATATGGATCATATGCAGGCAGAGGAAATTTGCTTAACTGCGCATCATGGTCAGCCCAGACTTTGTGCATCACAGGGATTGTTCTTGTGTTGGACTGTTCTATGTTCCATATTCTATGTTCTTTGAGATGGGTGCGACAGTATTTTTTTACAGAGAGCTGTGGGTGCCATTGACTACCATATTCTGGAAGATGTTTATTTGATTTCAAGCTAATATGATGAAATGCAAATGTAAGGGTAGAATTGAAAAGTTGTGTCTCTTTTTGTTAGAACAAAGGAGATCAAAGTTTTATTGAATATGTCACAAAGGGATGACAGTACCAACAAAATGATTCCCACTGTGGAGAAAGGCCAAATCAAAAGGACATAATCTTAAAATTAAACCAGGTGAAATTAGACGTTTTTGCATAAATCATTGCGAAACTCACTCAAAAGGCTGATGAAGTTAACTCAATTAATACTTGCAAGAATGATGCCATTAGATTTTTATTAGGTATCAAGGGATCCAGAAAAAGTGGCTACCATTGAAGTTAATAGCAGAACAGACTTAAGGAACTAACTCTCTGATTCTGGTCCAATCTTCCCACAAGAATATAGGTATAAACTGATTATGTCTTGTGATTGACAGTTCAAGACAATGGGTAAAAATGAAATGTAAGAGCTTCCAATTGTAGTAAAGAACAATATTCCTTACACATTGGGGTTGGGGTGTGGAGGGGGGGTGGAATAAAGAACTACCACGTTCCCGCCGCAACTCCCTGGTTAACTCATCCCTTCCCACCCAAACCACATCCTACCCAGGTACCTCTCCATACAACCACAGAAGATGCAACACCTGTCGCTATACCTCCTGCCTCGACTCTGTCCAGGGACCCCGACAGTCCTTTCAGGTTAGGCAGAGGTTCACTTGCACCTCCACCAACCTCATCTATTGTATTTGTTATTCAAGACGTGGACTCTTATACATCGGTGAGACCAAACGCAGACTGGGCGATCGTTCCACGGAACACCTTCGCTCAGCCCGCGTGAACCAACCTGATCTCCCGGTTGCTGGACACTTTAATTCTCCTTCCCATTCCTACACAGGGTGTTTCTGTCCTAGGTCTCCTCCATTGTCAGAGTGAGGCGAAACGCAAATTGGAGGAACAGCATCTCATATTTCGCTTGGGCAGCTTGCAGCCCAGTGGTATAACCATATAACCATATAACAATTACAGCACGGAAACAGGCCATCTCGGCCCTACAAGTCCATGGCGAACAAATTTTTTTTCCCCTTAGTCCCGCCTGCCTGCACTCGTACCATAACCCTCCATTCCCTTCTCATCCATATGCCTATCCAATTTATTTTTAAATGATACCAATGAACCTGCCTCCACCACTTCCACTGGGAGCTCATTCCACACCGCCACCACTCTCTGCGTAAAGAAGTTCCCCCTCATATTACCCCTAAACTTCTGTCCCTTAATTCTGAAGTCATGTCCCCTTGTTTGAATCTTCCCTATTCTCTAAGGGAAAAGCTTGTCCACATCAACTCTGTCTATCCCTCTCATCATTTTAAAGACCTCTATCAGGTCCCCCCTTAACCTTCTGCGCTCCAGAGAATAAAGACCTAACTTATTCAACCTATCTCTGTAACTTAGTTGTTGAAACCCAGGCAACATTCTAGTAAATCTCCTCTGTACTCTCTCTATTTTGTTGACATCCTTCCTATAATTTGGCGACCAAAATTGTACCCCATACTCCAGATTTGGTCTCACCAATGCCTTGTACAATTTTAACATTACATCCCAGCTTCTATACTCAATGCTCTGATTTATAAAGGCTAGCATACCAAAAGCTTTCTTTACCACCCTATCTATATGAGATTCCACCTTCAAGGAACTATGCACGGTTATACCCAGATCCCTCTGTTCAACTGTATTCTTCAATTCCCTACCATTTACCATGTACGTCCTATTTTGATTTGTCCTGCCAAGGTGTAGCACCTCACATTTATCAGCATTAAACTCCATCTGCCATCTTTCAGCCCATTTTTCCAAATGGCCTAAATCACTCTGTAGACTTTGGAAATCCTCTTCATTATCCACAACACCCCCTATCTTAGTATCATCTGCATACTTACTAATCCAATTTACCACACCTTCATCCAGATCATTGATGTACATGACAAACAACAAAGGACCCAACACAGATCCCTGAGGCACCCCACTAGTCACCTGCCTCCAACCCGATAAACAGCCATCCACCATTACCCTCTGGCTTCTCCCATTCAGCCACTGTTGAATCCATCTTGCTATTCCTGCATTTATACCCAACAGTTGAACCTTCTTAACCAACCTTCCATGAGGAACCTTGTCAAAGGCCTTACTAAAGTCCATATAGACAACATCCACTGCTTTACCCTCGTCAATTTCCCTAGTAACCTCTTCAAAAAATTCAAGAAGATTAGTCAAACATGACCTTCCAGGCACAAATCCATGTTGACTGTTCCTAATCAGACCCTGTTTATCTAGATGCTTATATATATTGTCTCTAAGTATCTTTTCCATTCATTTGCCCACCACTGAAGTCAAACTAACAGGTCTATAATTGCTAGGTTTACTCTTAGAACCCTTTTTAAACAATGGAACAACATGCGCAGTACGCCAATCCTCGGGGACTATTCCCGTTTCTAATGACATTTGAAATATTTCTGTCATAGCCCCGGCTATTTCTACACTAACTTCCCTCAATGTCCTAGGGAATATCCTGTCAGGACCTGGAGACTTATCCACTTTTATATTTTTCAAAAGTGTCAGTACTTCTTTTACTTTGAACCTCATAGTATCCATAGCTACTCTACTAGTTTCCCTTACCTCACATAATTCAATATCCTTCTCCTTGGTGAATACCGAAGAAAATAAATTGTTCAATATCTCCCCCATCTCTTTTGGCTCTGCAGATAGCTGTCCACTCTGTCTCTCCAATGGATCATAATTTTATCCCTCGTTATCCTTTTGCTATTAATATAGCTGTAGAAACCCTTTGGATTGACTTTCACATTACTTGCCAAAGCAACCTCATATCTTCTTTTAGCTTTTCTAATTTCTTTCTTAAGATTCTTTTTACATTCCTCAAGCACCTCATTTACTTCATGCTGCCTATAATTATTGTAGATCTCCCTCTTTTTCCGAACAAGATGTCCAATTTCCCTTGAAAACCAATCTTGAATCTTGATTTATCTCACTTCAGATAGCCCTGGCATTCCCTCTCTCTCTATCTATCCCTCCCCCACCAAAGTCGCACTAGCTTCTCATTTCCACCCTACATACAGAATGGCCTGTTTCCTTTGTCATCATTATTTATTTCATATCTTTCATTCATTGTTCTTTATCTCCCCACATCATCACCGTCTATATCTCTCGTTTCCCTTATCCCTAACCAGTCTGAAGAAGGGTCACGACCCGAGACGTCACCCATTTGTTCTCTCCATAGATGCTGCCTGTCCCGCTGAGTTGCTCCAACATTTTGTGTCTACCAGTCTTTCAAATAGTTACCATATAGTAATATATGGCACTTTCTCGTGTGTATTTGAGCTGTGTTTAAATTCAGTGTGTGAATAAGACACATAGAGTATGTACTGGGCCTCAATTCATGGATACCATTCCACTTAATTGTTCTCAGTCACATTGGTGTCCCAAAAAATCCATTGGAACCTCTTCAAAGCAACCATTGTATTCATGTCATAGCCTCAGAATTCAGCCATTTGGCCCATCGAGCCTACTCCGCCATTCAATCATGGCTTAACTACCTTTCCCACTCAAAACCCCATTCTCCTGCCTTTTTCACCATAACCCTTGACACGGCAAGAATCTGTCAATCTCTGCCTTAAAAATACCATTCATATTATCTAAGAACATTATTATGGTTGAAGATACTTCATTTAATAAAATGTCAAGGCATAATGTACAATGGTTTCCATTTAGTTTGCATTGAAGTGGGGCTGATCCTACCATGACCATACAACAAGGCACTAGCCCAAGCTGAACACAAATCAAACCAAACAATCTAAGCCAATACCAATACAGGTGCAAATACTTAGGTTACAATGGTGGCTGAGCTACATCGGTTGTAATCCCCTTTTGGGATATTTCAAGATTAGGAAAGTGCTGCACAAATGGGAGCCTTTTCTTTATCCACACTGATAAAACCAAGGGCCATTTGGAAGGATAAAGGTCAAATTCTAGTTGCGGCCTTAGAATTTCTTGCTAAAATTTCTCAGTAGACTGAAATTACAATTCAGTGATGCCAATATAAAATGAGAAATATTGGTTTATTCTCAGATTGTTGAAAAATGATTGAATCAATTTTAATCTCATTATAAAAAGCTGTATTTAAATAAAGATTTATGTGCAGCTTTTTCAGATGATAATTTACTACTAAGATCGATTCAAATATGTTTGCCCACTATCGCCTACTTCAATTATTCACCAACTCTTCCTGCGTCCAATTTAATTTTGAAAATGTGAAACCAATATTGCATTACATATGTTTCATAAGATTCCCAATAATACATTACAATGATCATCAGTACTCATACAGCCTATTTCATTCTTAAATTGCAGCAACTGTCTTCCATAATTGCATTCAGGCAAAGAATTTGTGAATGAACCTCTGCCCTGATTTTTCATGTCACAGTCATGGAGTTATACAGAATGGAAACAGGCCTTTGGCCATGCTAACTCATCCATGCTAACAAAGATGCCCCATCTAGGCTGGTCCCATTTGCCTGCAATTGCTCCATATCCCACTAAACCTTTCCTATCCAACGTGTATTTTAAATGCTGCTATAGTACTTGCCACAACTACCTCCACTGGCAGCTCATTCCATATGCTCATCGCCCCCTGAGTGGAAAAAGTTGCTCACCAGGTTCCAATTAAACCATGCAACTCTCAAATTAAACCTGTCCTCTGACTTTTAATTCCCCTGCCCTGGCTAAAAGACTCTGTGCATTCACCCTATCTATCCCCCTCGTGATTTTATATGCCTTGAAAAGATTATCCCTAAGCGTCCTACCCTTCAAGGAATAAAGTGCTCGCCTCTCTGTATAGCTAAGTCCTTCAAATCCTGGTAACATCCTTGTAAATCATGTCTGCACTTTTTCCACCTTAATATGACACGATTCTGTCGCTGGTGTGTGCGGAATGGTTTTACCTTAGATGTTATGCAGATTCCAACATGGTTCCCTGAGGTGGCCCATGTAAACAAGGAGATTTTTTATCATAAGGACATTTTTTAATCTGTTACCAACAGGGGGAGATGAGTTTGACTACCATGGCTTAATATGGTACAAGGTGGCATTCAGCATTGTCTCTTCGGCAAAGCCACTCGTTTTACTAAACATCAATTTGTTGCTGATTGACACCTTCCTGCTTCCTCCTCGTGGATATAGGCACACAAAGATATATCCTTGGAGAGAGGTCTATCTGCTGGGCATGGATGAACAATTGCCCAGTATCCTTGTATTAAAAAGAAGACTGCCGGTGGCCCAAATGATGTGGAAGCATGAAGACAAAAACAAAAACTGCCATAAACAACTTGTTTCCAGCTGCAGTCATCATGATATTTCCATTTTATTCAGGATCACATTCAGGCCTTCAGACATCCCCCTGATCTTGACGACAGCTGCACCTTCATTCTCCGTCTAATTCAGTCACAATAGGTGGGCCAGGATGGAACAGTGGTGCCAGTGTCCCTCATTATAAGATATTTAAATGTCTTCCTTTGTGATTTGGCAGGCACATCAGAGGAAGGGGCCAAAAATGTCAGAGACGTTGGTGGCAATTAGTGAAAAAGGCAGCATAAATTTACCTACGAAAATGGCATTATAGCAATTATGGACCACAATTACACTGTGGTATTTCTAACTTCTAAGGCATAAACTCACAACTCTGAAGGTCAGCTGGGTTTTTTTTTTGTAGCATTGTAGAATTGTAATTGGGAATAATTGTTTAAAAGGGTTTTGTGGCCTTTCCAGGCAGAGGTTTGATGACCTCGTGATGATTGGGATGAAGAACAATTAACATTTTTTTTAAATGATTGCGTACAGTGGGATTAAAATCGTTCAGCTATCAAAATGATGAAATTCTGCCATGTGTCATCATCCCTGGAGACACAAGAAATGATGGCACTGCCTTTCACGTTAGTAATTAATTCAATTAATAAATCAAAATATAAATGTTAGACTTTTATTTACCATTGTTCAAGGCAGCACGTTATGTGATAATTCATATTTAACCATACTGCAGAAGACAATCCATATGTGCCATTAATAATTAATTTGCTTTCTTGTGTTTTTAATCCCAAAAGGGGCAATTAAACTTGCTGCACAGAATTAAATGGCAACGACTGAATAGCATACAAATAACATACTAAATCATACAAATGAAAAATAATTAATTGTGATATCTCTATGTAAACTAACTAAGCACCCATTAACAAAATAACTTAACTTTAATAGCTGGAAACTAAAAGTTAAATCTGCTTAATCCATGGAGCACATACCTTTGAAAAAATCTTCCTTGGTATTACTGATGAGGATTTTGTTGCTGATTGTGATTAACATTTGACGATTCAACTGAAGTGGTGTTTCAAGGGGTCTTCCAGAACGGTAGGATGTGGATTCACCTCCTGCGATGTGAATGCTTCTGCATATAAAAGGCAGACATCTGTTCGCTGAATCACTGACAGGCAGTTATGTTTGATGGAGACTGTAAATATTCTACTTATCTGTCTCATGGACCAAAGAATATTTATTTCAAAGTGCCAGCACTGGTCAAGACCAGGTCACAGATTAGTGTAGGAGCAGTGGTCAGCAGATACATTGAGTGTAGTCATATGACGGATCTAATTCAAACAAAAGTTTCATTCTTTTCCTGACACTATGTACTTAGAAGAAAAGTAAACACAGCAGGCTGGGCATACAAAAATTTACATTCCATTTAGAGTGATCTGTTTCTCACCTTTTGGCCTCTCTCCACTGGCTGCCTATTCAGTATAGGATTCGTTTTTAAATTCTTTTATTTACTTTTAAATCCCTAAGTGGTCTTGCCCCGTCCTACCTATCTGAGCTTCTTCACCCTTATTCGCCCTCCCGCTCTCTCAGGTCAGATGATCAGCTGCTCCTTATTGAGCCAAAGACTAAGCGGAAGCTCAGAGGGGACCATGCCTTTGCTGTGTCGGCTCCGAGATTGTGGAATGAATTGCCTCTGCACGTTAAACAGGCCCCTTCTCTAGCTGTTTTTAAGTCACTCCTGAAGACATATCTATTCTCCATGGCCTTTGTAGACCAGTGGGGTGTTGATTGTTTATTAACTTTATTTGTTTGGTTTTGCTGCGTTGTTCGTACTCGTGTTCTATGTTTTTTAATTTATTGTTTGGATTTTTGTATGTAATTTATGCGCCTCGTGTTAGTTATATGTTCTGTTGTTCTGCATGCTTTATGATGTCTTGCTTGTTTTCTTTTTTCTGTACAGCACTTTGGTCAGCTTTGGTTGTTTTTAAGGTGCTTAACAAATAAAGTTATTATTATTATTATTATTATTATTATTATTATTATCTTTCTTTCAGCATCTCAGATTGTTCTTTCATTTGCTCATTCCCTCCATTTTAATATCATGTTCTCTCCTTTTAACTTACCTCAGTGTCATTTTCAGTCAATTATTACCTCCCTAATGACTGTTTAAATCAGCTGGGAGAACGCGCAGCAGTGAGAGATCAGCATACATTGATTTATTCCTTTATAACAAGTAAAAAATAATCTTGGCAGCCATTCTGCATTTCTGCAATACTCTCGTCGGCTTTGTTTTTAAGGGGCTTATGAAATAAATAGATGCTCTGCCTCACTGGGTGAAGGGGTGGAAAGGAGTGTTGGGGGCAGGTGTTCTGTGAAGCATGAGGCGGCCAATATCGCAAGCTGCTTCCATCCTAAATCGTGCAGAGTTAAAGTAGGCATTTTATCATTGGTAAATGGTTTTTTGTAAATATTGTATTGTTCTGTGATCCTGAAATTGTGCACAATATACACTGGCATAAAATATCCTGCCCTGGAAAGGCCACTGTGTTCAAAATGCACATTGGGAACAGGCTATGCTGTACACACCTGATCATGTTGGCACAGAGACCAACTACAATTAGAATAGGTCAGCCATGCAGTCATCACTATCTACATGACTGACACTCCATTATTCACCATCATCTTTCACTTCAGTGGCTGCAGCTTGCACCATCTATGAAGTAAACTGAATCTGCTCCCTACGGGATTGCATGCAGCAGGGAAAGCAGGTCCTTTAGCCGACTCATCCATGCCGACACCAAGATGAATGGTGTCGGCATCTAAGCTAGTTTGCCCGCATTTGGCCTATATCCCACTAATCCATTCCTATCCATGTACCTGTCTTTTAAATGCTGTTATAGTACCTGCCTCAACTACTACGTCCAGTAGCTCATTCCGTATATCAATG
The DNA here is from genome assembly GCF_028641065.1 of Leucoraja erinaceus. Classification (NCBI taxonomy): domain Eukaryota; kingdom Metazoa; phylum Chordata; class Chondrichthyes; order Rajiformes; family Rajidae; genus Leucoraja; species Leucoraja erinaceus. The sequence continues at coordinate 18,530,220 of NC_073378.1, forward strand.
GTTCAATGGATATTTATTCTCCACAGTCTGAGTGGAAAGGTTATTCCTCAAGTTCCTATTTAATCTTGCCCCTCTTATTTAAAACCTTTGTCCTCTAGTTCTTGATTTCCCTGCCCTGGGTAAAAGACTCTGTGCATTTGCCTTATCTATTCCCGTCATGATTTTATACACCCCTATAAGATTGCTCCTTGGCCTCCAGCGCTCCAAGAAATAAAGTCCCGATTGCTCAGGCCATCATGTCCTGACACCGTTCTCGTAATTCTTCTTATGACCCTCTTTCCAGCTTAATGGCATTCTTCCTATATTTCCATTCAACTAAATGACTCTCTTCTCATATCTTAAGACCAACTACTCCCAAACACCTCCTCCAATACACAGCCAAAGGTCAGAAATCATCCTGTACTCGCTCTTTTCATTTCACAACTGGCCATTCAAGGCAAAATATCTCACCAAACATTGGCAAACCAGATGCCCTGCTTTGAAGATGAAGGGGAATGGACAGTTGATGTTTTGGGTTCTCAGTCTCACTCATTCTAATTTACACTCTTATCTTTCCTTTGTTATAGTGTCATATTATAAGTCTGATTGGTTAAAGTGATCCCCATGGCTTTACTTGTTTCCCAGGTTCCCAGGGCTATAGCGGCTATGAACCGGCCCTGCTGAATGCCCCCCACCCCCCATGGACTGTCTCCCTTGGATGGCCACGTCGCACAGACACATCTGTTTGAACTGTTTTTACTATTTTACTGTTGTAATGTTCTTTTTACAAAACCATGTTCTCGGGATATCTAAATCTAAATTGTATTAGTTACTAGACTAAGTGGGGCCCGTTGGGTCCCATGTTCGCACGGGAGGGCTGGTCTCCTGACGCAATATTCCACCTCTTCACCAATCCCACCTCTCCACCAATTACTTCAACCCAAACAATCATTTGCAGTGCATTTTTACTTCAACCCAAACAACCATTTGCAGTACATTTTTACTTCAAACCAACCATATTTTCATTTTCAAACCACATTAAGGGCACTCACAGTTAAGTAGACATGTGTTCAGTGTTATTCAGAGCTCACAGAGACGTGACCCTCTGGCTTCCTCCATCTTGCAGAGACTGAGTGAAGCACACCCCTTCCTGGTTTTATAGTCCTTCCCCCTCACTCCAGCAGGGGCAGCAGAGAGAATGGCAAATTATTTAAAAACATTAATATCTCTCTGATTTTTCATCAATGGGAAAAATCCTTCAGTCCCGGAAGGCGGAGTAGGGCTCTGAGTGAGGTGGCCAAAAATGGCGGCCGTAGATGGTGGCGTTCTCTCGGAAATCGCAGCACAGCGAGCCAAAAGCGGTCAAGATCAGACTTTTAGTAATATAGATTTAAGTTATGACATCGGATGGAAGCTGCATACCAAATCTCGTTGCGCTTATGTGCAATATCAATAAAAATATTTATTATTATGTTTGGGTCATAGAGTTCTACAGCACAGAACCAGACACGTCAGCCTAACTTGTCCACACAGACCAAGATGCCTATCTAAGCCGGTCTAATTTCCCACATTTCAGCAATATCCTTCTAAACATTTTTTATCTATGTACTTGCCCAAATGTCTTTTAAATGTTGTTATTGTACCTGTCAATGACAGCTGATTCCATATGCCTACTACCTGTGTGTGAAATTTACCCCTATTGAATCTTTCCCCCTGATCTTAATTTTGTTCCCTCTAATTCTCGATTCCCCTACTCTGGGAAAAGGACTGTGCAGCCACACAATCTTATACATCTCTATAAGATCATACCCCATCCCCCTACGCTCCAAGTAATAAAGTCATAGCCTGTCAAACATATCCCCATAGCTCAGGCCCTCAAGTCTTGATAACATAATTCTAAATCTTCTCTGCACCCTTTCCACCTTAACAGTATCGTTCCTATAGCAGGATGACCAAAACATAGAAACATAGAAACATAGAAATTAGGTGCAGGAGTAGGCCATTCGGCCCTTCGAGCCTGCACCGCCATTCAATATGATCATGGCTGATCATCCAACTCAGTATCTCATACCTGCCTTCTCTCCATACCCCCTGATCCCTTTAGCCACAAGGGCCACATCTAACTCCCTCTTAAATATAGCCAATGAACTGGCCTCAACTACCCTCTGTGGCAGAGAGTTCCAGAGATTCACCACTCTCTGTGTGAAAAAAGTTCTTCTCATCTCGGTTTTAAAGGATTTCCCCCTTATCCTTAAGCTGTGACCCCTTGTCCTGGACTTCCCTAACATCGGGAACAATCTTCCTGCATCTAGCCTGTCCAACCCCTTAAGAATTTTGTACGTTTCTATAAGATCCCCTCTCAATCTTCTAAATTCTAGAGAGTATAAACCAAGTCTATCCAGTCTTTCTTCATAAGACAGTCCTGACATCCCAGGAATCAGTCTGGTGAACCTTCTCTGCACTCCCTCTATGGCAATAATGTCCTTCCTCAGATTTGGAGACCAAAACTGTACGCAATACTCCAGGTGTGGTCTCACCAAGACCCTGTACAACTGCAGTAGAACCTCCCTGCTCCTATACTCAAATCCTTTTGCAATGAAAGCTAACATACCATTCGCTTTCTTTACTGCCTGCTGCACCTGCATGCCTACCTTCAATGACTGGTGTACCATGACACCCAGGTCTCGCTGCATCTCCCCCTTTCCCAATCGGCCACCATTTAGATAATATTTCCACCATTTCCACCTTAACAGTATTGTTCCTATAGCAGGATGACCAAAACAGAACACAATATGCTGTGTGTTCCATATCGATTTTTCCCTCACAATCATATTACCTACTGACAATTACCTCACACCTAAAAAATCAAATGCAGGGTCAAGTCTACCTAACATCAGACATTCCTGGTTGCCCTACTACAGAAAGATTTGGGCCAATAAATGGCAAGTTGTAAAGGCTCAGAATTACATATTTATTTGCAACCTGCCTTTTCCTTCTGAGACTTGAATTCAGGCTTAAATGATCAAATGAAATCATCTGTTATCTACTCCCTGCTATTTGAAAGTGTTCTGCAACTAATGGCTTTTGACATTTTTGTCTACATCCTAAAAGGCCTTGGCCCATAGCCAGAAGTGATCTGTTAATTTGCCATAAAGTGACAGTGATGGCTAGTGTGTTGATTGGAAATGTCTGCACTGTTTCAATTAGAGGATGCACAGTGATGCAGTTTGTGGAACCCCTGAGATAGACTGCATCTATTGTACGCAGATGCTGGTTTAAACCAAAGATAGACACAAAACTCAGTGGGACAGGCAACATCTCTGGATTGAAAGGAATTGGTGATGTTTCGGATCGAGACCCTTCTTCAGACTGAGCTGGGGAGAGGAGAGATAAGGAAGGGTAAAGTGTGAAACTGAGACATCAAAGGGGGTGACGTTCAAGGAAAATGTGGAATAGATCATTGTTAATTAGGGGAATGTGACAACAAAGCTTACAGAGATAATATTTAATCAGGGGAACAGGCAGACTGGTAGGAAAGGGATGGAGAGATAGGAAAAACAAGGGTTACTTGAAGTTAGAGAAGTCCTGTACCTCAAGTGGAAGGGTCCCGACCCGAAACATCACCCATTCCTTCTATCCAGTGATGCTGCCTGAGTTACTCCAGCATTTTGTGTCTATCTTTGGTTTAAACCAGCATCTGCAGTTTCTTCGTACAATAGATGCAGTCTAATGTAGATACATGTGAGGTTATACACTTTGGCATCAAACACAAGGGGGCAAATTATTATCTCAATGGGGTTAGATTAGGTAAGGGGGAGGTGCAGCGAGACCTGGGTGTCCTTGTACACCAGTCACTGAAAGTTGGCGTGCAGGTACAGCAGGCAGTGAAGAAAGCTAATGGAATGTTGACGTTCATATCAAGAGGATTTCAGTATAGGAGTAAAGAGGTTCTTCTGCAGTTGTATAGGGCTCTGGTAAGACCACATCTGGAGTATTGTGTACAGTTTTGGTTTCCTAATTTGAGGAAGGACATCCTTGTGATTGAGGCAGTGCAGCGTAGGTTCACGAGATTGATCCCTGCGATGGCGGGACTGTCATATGAGGAAAGATTGAAAAGACTAGGCTTGTATTCACTGGAGTTTAGAAGGATGAGGGGAAGATCTTATAGAAACATATAAAATTATAAAAGGACTGGACAAGCTAGATGCAGGAAAAATGTTCCCAATGTATGGTGAGTCCAGAACCAGGGGCCACAGTCTTAGGATAAAGGAGAGGCCATTTAACACTTTTTCACCCAGAGAGTTGTGAATTTGTGGAATTCCCTGCCACAGAGGGCAGTGGAGGCCAAATCACTGGATGGATTTAAGAGAGAGTTAGATAGAGCTCTAGGGGCTAGTGGAATCAAGGGATATGGGGAGAAGGCAGGCACGGGTTATTGATTTGGGACAATCAGCCATGATCACAATAAATGATGGTGCTGGCTCGAAGGGCTGAATGGCCTCCTCCTGCACCTATTCTCTATGTTTCTATGTAATACCTATTTAAATTGTACTTGGCATTGATATGCTTGACTTGTTTGCCCTGTGCTTGACATGTAAGTGTGATTTCTGCACCTTACATGGATGCATTTATCCTGAATTTCCTATGGGCATGTTTCCTCTATACCTGACATTTGCCTCTGGCACGAGATGGTGTCAGTGAAGCGTCCTCACTTCACAGTCAGAAGCTTGCACAGGTGGCTGTTCACAGCCATTCACCTTGGAGAATTCATCAGCTTTGCCCTGAGGCTTCCACTGTCTGTAATTTGAGAACCAGTGATGCAACTGGCCTTTGCTTTTGTCAACACTGATAAAATATTCCTGCGGTCTCACAACTCCTCAGAGACAATTGTAGCTTTGTCCAAGCAGAAACATAGAAAAAACATTTTTTTGTTTGATTAAAAACTTCCTTTTGATTTCTATCGCTCAACATTTAATGTCAGAATTATGCCTCCCTTAAGTTATTCTGTGATGTCTGTTGAAGAGTCTCCAGTCCAAAACCTTAACTCTGTTTTTCTTTCCACAGATGCTGCATGACCGACAGAGTGTTTCCAGCATTTGTTTTTGTTTTATTTAGGTTACCTCGGGTATATTGGGAGCATGACCTCCAGGTTTTTGGTGTGATAATAGCATTGGTTTCATTTATCTACACTTGAGTGTTGGATCATGGTATTTCTCAGTGGGGACAGCAGTTTTAATTGCTGGTATTTTGGATGAATATCTGAGATCCTGCCCCCATCTCTCAAAATGTACATTCACCTAAACACTAGTCTTCCGTTAATTGAAAAAGAGCTGTCAATAAAATCTAAATGCTGATTACCATGACAATTTCTGCAATATTAATCATGATTATTTTGCCAGAGATATTGATTTGTTTGATCTCCATTGCACCGTTATAATGGCAGAAACAGCCATTTATCGAAGGAAGACACAAAACCCTGGAATAACTCAGCGGGACAGGCAGCATCTTTGGAGAGAAGGAATGGGTGACATTTCGGGTCGAGACCCTTCTTCAGACTAATTTATCTAAGGGAATTGCTTTAATCAAGAATGAACATGGTAGCAATATGTTCCATCAATTGTTAACATTAGCAATGCAGTAAATTATATTAAAAAAAAGCAAGTAGCTGCTGCTGGACTTCTGAAAATTACTTGGGGTTGTTTGCATCATACTGGTGTGAACTGTTTACACAATCCTGAAAACTTTGTGGAATAAATCCTATCGGTGATATTTGGTGAAACTGATGTTCTCTTCATGATGAATGCTTAGAGAAAAAAGAGAGGGTGGGATATTTAAAAAAAAAAATGATGTATGGAACTGATTTTTCAATACAAGACAGCTTACTTGGCATTATGATGTTTTCATATTTTTAAATATTCATGCAGTATTTCACATGAAAAGGGTTGCATAACAATTCTTTGTAGCAAGCCACAATCAACACCAGCTAGCACTGTTTTTCAGGCAGGGATTTAATCCCTGAAAGGGATCAAAATGCATCAGAAAAAAAATCATATATTTCAAATATTTGAAAAGGAATATTATAAAAGGAGCCTTTGTTAAAAGCCCGATGTTGTCCAAGTGTTTCAGTGTTTTGTGCTTTAAATCTCATCAGTGGCAAACTGGGAACATGCGTTTTACAGAACTCCCTGTACAGTTACATCAGCAAGTTCCATTCCAGTGACATCATGACTGGAGAGCCATGTCCAGAGTCCACCACCCTGCCCATGATGTCACTGGAATGCAACACCATGTTATTGCAAGGGGAGTGTTGCAGTTTATGTTTTCCCCAGAGAGTTCAACCCAGCAGCGTTTTAAAAAGCGTAATTGTAGGGCGATTAAGATGCAACTACAAATCAATCATAATCCATCTGATAATTGGAAACAGAACCTAAGTAAGGTTTCTATGGAGCCAAATGTCCCACTAGTCACCCAATACAGCAGCACCTCACTCCAAAATAAAAGGCATTTTATTCAGATGTCTATGGGCTTATAAATTGCTCGGGTTTTCCTGACATTAAGTAGTAATCAAACCCGCAGTTGTCTTCAGTTGCCAGAAGACAAAGGCTATTTTAATGGATAAGTCACAGGAATTCGGGGCTGTGGCGGCGACCCGACTTCGGAGCCTCGGAGGCTCGGCCGCGGGCCCAGTGGACGACATCGTCAGGAGCTCACAGGTCCCAGGTTGGTGACCTGTTTTTCCGGAGCTCCCGCAACTACAGCTGCGTTCGCTGGACTGGAGGACGGCAACTTCGACCGCCGCGTGAACGGGCCGCGGAGTTTGAACCGGCCCGTTCACGGAGCTCGGATTCAACCGCGGGGCTTACTTACCATCACCCGGTGGAGTCACAACATCGGAAGCCTGGATCGCCTCAACGCAGAGGGAGAACGAGGAGGGAAGAGACAAAGACTTTAATACTTTTGCCTTCCATCACAGTGAGGAGGTGTCTGGTAGACTGACTGTGGTGGATGTTAAATCTGTGTTTATTGTGTGTTTTGTTATTTTACTCTATGTTATGACTGCAAGGCACGACATTTCGTTCAGACTGAAAAGCCTGAATGACAATAAAGGATACTTGATACTTGATACTTGAAAGAAAAAGAGCTTGCAGATGCAAGGAACTGCATGGGATGGTCAATGTTTCCCACTTCAATGCACTTGTCAAGATGTTCCCAAACATTGTGCAGGTGTCTGTGACTTCACTACTTGACCAGATCTTGGTGAACTCACACCTCACAGTAACGATCAACAGAAGAGTGAATATGCACCGGATCAAATTTGGTTTAGAGTCATAGAGTCCAAACGTGATACAGTGTGGAAACAGGCTCATCGGCCCAACTCGTCCACACCGGCCAACAATGTCCCAGCTACTCTAGTCCCACCTGCCTGCGCTTGGTCCATATTCCTCCAAACCTGTCCTATCCATGTCCCTGTCTAATTGTTTCTTAAATGATGGGATAATCCCATCCTCAACTACCTCCTCTGGCAACTTGTTCCATACACCCATCACCCTTTGTGTGAAAAAGTTACCCCTCAGATTCCTATTTTAATCTTTTCCTCTTCACCTTGAACCTATGTCCTCTGGTCCTCGATTCCCCTACTCTGGGCAAAAGACTGGGCATCTACCCGATCTATTCCTCTCATGATTTTGTATACCTCTATAAGATCTCCCCTCATCCCCCTGTGCTCCATGGAATAGAGACCCAGCCTACTCAACCTCTCCTTATAGCTCACACCCTCTAGTCCTGGCAACATCCTCGTAAATCTTTTCTGAATCCTTTCAAGCCTGACAATATCTTTCCTATAACATGGTGCCCAGAACTGAACCCAATATTCTAAATGCAGTCTCACCAACGTCTTATACAACTGCAAAGTGACCTCCCAACTTCTATACTCAATACTCTGACTGATGAAGGAACCATGCACCTGTACTCCTAGATCCCTCTACTCTACAGCACTACACAGAGGCCTACCATTTACTGTGTAGGTCCTGCCCTTGTTCGACATCCCAAATGCAACACCTCACACTGATCTGTATTCAATTCCATCAACCATCCTCCGCCCACCTGGCCAATCGATCCAGATCCTGCTACAATCTTTCACAACCATCTTCACTATCTGCAAAACCACTAACTTTTGTATCATCAGCAAACTTGCTAATCTTGCCCTGTATGTTCTTAAACAAATCATTGATGTAGATGACAAACAGTAACGGTCCCAACACCGAACCCTGAGGCACACCACTGGTCACAGGCCTCCAGTCCGTGAAGGACCCTTCCACCATCGCACTCTGCTTCCTTCCATGGAGCCAATTAGCTATCCATTCAGAGGAAAAACGTTTTCACCCAGAGGGTTGTGAATTTATGGAATTCCCTGCCACAGAGGGCAGTGGAGGCCAAATCATTGGATGGATTCAAGAGAGAGTTAGATAGAGCTCTAGGGGCTAGTGGAATCAAGGGATATTGGGAGAAGGCAGGCATGGGTTATTGATAGGGGACAATCAGCCATGATCACAATGAATGGTGGTGCTGGCTCGAAGTGCCGAATGGCCTCCTCCTGCACCTATTTTCTATGTTTCTATGTTTCTATCTCTCCTTGGATTCCATGCGACGTAACCTTCCAGAGCAGCCCAACCTGTAAAGCCTTGTTGAATGCCTTACTGAAGTCCATGTACACAACATCTATAGCCCTGCCGGCCCCAAAGCAGAAGCCTGCACGTCACGGGGCTGGAAACTGAATGTATCCTGAGCCAAATCTGCTACCACCATCATCTATTGGAACAAGTGATGGCTCCCACTGATTGTTGCCGGAAGCTTATGTCCTGTTCAGGACGGACGATGGCAGCGATGTTAACATTTGAAACATGGAAGATGGACAGAAAAGAAGAAGACAGCTCTGCCCTCATCAACCTTTTTGGTCAGGTCTTCAAAAAAAAATCAATCAGATTTGTGAGACACGACTTCCATACCTACACAAACAAGCTGACTATCCCTAATCACCCCTTGCCTATCTAAATGCCTGTATAACCTATCCCTCAGAATACTCCAGTAATTTACCAAATACAGATGTTAAGCTCACCGGCCTATAGTTCCCAGCATTTTCCCTGCAGTCCTTCTGGAAAAAACATTTGTCTGAATACTCTGACAAATTAGAGTACTCATTCACAATATCAGCAATATTTTTGAAAAGGAGATACCTTATCACAAAAATGCTGGAGAAACTCAGCGGGTTCGGTCCGAAACGTTGCCTATCTCCTTCGCTCCATAGATGCTACTGCACCCACTGAGCTTCTCCAGCATTTTTGTGTACCTTCGATTTTCCAGCATTCCAGTTCCTTCTTAAATACTTTATCACAGTTCACTTTTGAACAATTCTGTGCATTGTGGTGATACACAGGAGGTGATTGATGGACCCCTCCTCAGTTACCAATTGGATCTGGCTCCTGCCTCATCACCTCTTCTCCTCATGTCAACCAAGGGGGCACGTTGGCACAGCGGTAGAGTTGCTGCCTCATAGTGCCAGACAACCGGGTTCGATCCCGACCATGATTGCTGTCTGTACACAGTTTGTATGTTTTCCCCGTGACCTGCATGGGTTTACTCCAGGATCTCTGGGTTCCTCCCACATTCCAAAGACGCACAGGTTTGTAGGCTAATTAGCTTGGTAAAATTGTAATTTGTAAATTGTGTGTGTAGGATAGTGTTAGCGTGCGGAGATCGCTGGACTCAGTGGGCCAAAAGTAGCAATGTTACAAAATTTTGAGATTTAAAAAATCAAGTCTGCAATTTATCCCATCAGATAAAGCATAACAATAAGTTTAATTTGACACCAAATTCACTTTCATATCTCAAGTATTAAAAAAGTTATGACCATTTTCATACTCGGAAATTAGCATCTTGTTCCCTATTGATTTTCAATGGACATTACAAAAAAGCTGTGATCTTGGATAGTCAAACGCCCATTTCTTAAGGAAAGATTAACATTTTTAAATAGCCTAAGTGTCCAAAGATTATTCACAAATAATTCACAATATAACATGATTTTTATATCTAATTTACATTAATTTATAGGCCAAATGGAAGGAATTTAGTGTTCAATTGCTGTAAATAAATGCCCATTTAAATCGGCTTTCTAGTGGGTTCATGTGGAACGCGCTGGTTTAGAACGTTGACATAGCGCTGGATTAGTGCCCTCAAATGCCGAGAAAAATACTGCGGGATATAAAAAGCCCAAAATGAACCACTCGCTATAGATAACTTGATATATAGGGTTATATATATGCCCCATTTAATGTAAAAATAAGGTACATACCTTTAATTGTTTGCTTTATAAAACCCTGGGGCTGCGAGAGGTTGCGGAATCAGAGAGTAATTTTAAAACTATTAGAACTATATTATCGAGGCCTATAAAACTAATAATACCTTTTGCGACCGGGTCTTGCAGCGATTTTTCGTTAATGATTTACTAGGCTGAACATGTGCGATTAGTACAGCCTAGTAAAAATCGCGTTTTAAACCTGCCCCCTCCAAACAGCGCCAAAATCGCCGACATGGCTGAGGGAAGATTCCTAATGACGATTCAGGTAGGTTTTGTAACATACCTACCAAAAGGGCCTGTTTCCGCTGCCAGGTAACTCTAAAGTAAACTAAACTCACAGATGCTGCTGGATACTTTGTGTTGCTCCAGCAGAATATTTGTATATTTCCATAACTATTATAAAATCAATTTATGCTCACTGATTCCAAAGTGCTCCCCCACTGACATCCACAGCTTAATTTCCCAATTGGAAGTTTAGAGTTACAAGACTACTCTGTCATTCATTCATGGCTGATTTATCTCTCCCTCCTAATCCCATTCTTCTGCCTTCTCCCCATAACTGGCATCCATACTAATCACAAATCTATTTATCTTTGCCTTAAATATATCTACTGGGCCTCCACAGCCTTTGACGGCAAAGAATTCCACAGATTCACCACCCTCTGACTAAATAAATTTATCCTCATCTCCTTCCTATAAGAACGTCCTTTAATTCTGAGGCTATGATCTCTAGTCATTGACTCTCCTACTAGTGGAAACATCCTCTACACATCCACTCAGTAACAGGTGAAGCAGTGCTTTCTATTATCCCACTGCAACCATGCATTCATTCAGCAAGGACTACAAATCAACAACCAGAGCAATATTGTCGAGAGCATTCTATTACACTCGACGGTTGCCAAGAAAAAAGAAGCAATTGATTAATTCCCTTGATTTTTTTTAATTTAGTCACCCGTAAATCAAAAGCTGAAACTACTAAACCAAAACTCAAAAACAAAAGGAAGGTCATGCAGAAAGGTGGCAAATTTTAATTATTTGCAAAGTCCTAGATCGAGAGTCAACACAATTTGTTTGCCAACTGAACATGGTTTTGAGAACAAATGTCTGCCTTCAACCTTCCCATTCGTCTTTTCCTGTTGTTCTGGGTTCAGTTTCAGGCAGGTTATGATGTCAGGTGATCTAATCTAAGGACAGTAAGTAAAATAAATGGTTTCAGAGTGACCAAACAGGGCTTGTGGAAAGAGAAAATTCATATATATATATACATTTTATATACATATATCCATTTCCTGGTCCGAGAACACTGATGCAATTATCAAAAAAGCTCATCAGCACCTCTACTTCCTGAGAAGATTACGGAGAGTCGGTTTGTCAAGGAGGACTCTCTAACTTCTACATGTGCACAGTAGAGTGCATGCTGACCTGTTGCATCGCGGCTTGGTTCGGCAATTTGAGCGCCCTGGAGAGGAAAAGACTACACAAAGTAGTAAACACTGCCCAGTCCATCATCGGCTCTGACCTTCCTTCCATCGAGGGGATTTATCGCAGTCGCTGCCTCAAAAAGGCTGGCAGTATCATCAAAGACCCACACCATCCTGGCCACACACTCATCTCCCTGCTACCTTCAGGTAGAAGGTACAGGAGCCTAAAGACTGCAACAACCAGGTTCAGGAATAGTTACTTCCCCACAGCCATCAGGCTATTAAACCTGGCTCGGACAAAACTCTGATTATTAATAACCCATTATCTGTTATTTGCACTTTATCAGTTTATTTACTCATGTGTGTATATATTTATATAATGGTATATGGACACACTGATCTGTTTTGTAGTCAATGCCTACTATGTTCTGTGTGCTGAAGCAAAGCAAGAATTTCATTGTCCTATCAGGGACACATGACAATATACTCACTTGAACTTGAACTTGAACTTGAACATTTTTTTAGAGATACATTGCAGAAACAGGTCTTTCGGCCCCGCGAGTCCGCACCAACCAGCGATCCCTGCACATTAACACTACCCATGTTTTAAATCAGAGTTTTCCCTCTCCTAGATGGACTGCCACAGGTCACGAGCCCCATCTGCCCGAGACTCATGGGGGCGGGAGCGTCTACCTTCCCCATTTTACATTTATACCAAGCCAATTAACCTACAAACCTGTACGTCTTTGGAGTGTGGGAGGAATGTAAAGATCTCTGAGAAAATCCACACAGGTCACGGGGAGAACGTACAAACCGTACAGACAAGCACCCGTAGATGGGATGGAACCCGGGTCTCTGCCGCTGTAAGGCAGCAACTCTACCGCTGCGCCACCGTGCTGCCCTCTGCTCAAATATCTCCACAAATTCTGATAATTAGATGATTGATCTTGTGAGCAATTATTAATGCACAAAAGTGGCAGATTCACACATTGCAACAAACAGGCTCTTTAGCCCATCAGATGCATGTTGTCCATTAAGTACCCTTTTACACTAATATAAAATGATGAGAGGCACAGATAGATAGTCCCAGCCCTATTCCCTTGGTGATAATGTCAAATACCTGAGGGCATAGCTTTACTGTGAGAGGGCGAAATCACAAAGGGGAGTTACAAAGCAAACATCTTCACCAGAGAGTTGTTAGTGCCTGGAGCTCTTACAGGGAATGCTGGCCAGGGAGCACACATTCAGACAATCTTCAAAAATGCATTGTCATAAGGTCATAAGTGATAGGAGTAGAATGAGGCTATTCGGCCCATCAATTGTACTCCGCCATTCAATCATTCAAACCGAAGGTCTCTCTTCCCCTCTTAAGCCCATTCTCCTGCCTTCTCCCTCTAACCGCTGACACCTGTACTAATCAAGAATCTATCTATCTCTGTCTCTGCCATTGATGCCTTATAATGGTGCCTGTTTACCAGGGGATATTGATGTATTGAAACATAAAGAGGGTTTTGGTAGGTTTAGTGTGAAAGAGGGACCTTTATGCCTAGTACGAACTCGATGGGTCGAACGGTTTGTTTTCATGTTATATCAGTCTATGACTTTAAGATTCTATCTGGGCAAACATGGCAACGGAGATCCACGTGATACAGGCATCTCAAGCCAATTGGGTGATGGCAGATATCTCCTGCTGATACCTGCAGTGACACCAATGCTGAGATTATGACTGAGTGTCAAAGTTGTTTCCTGGACTGACGACAGGATCTGACAGGTTTTAGTAATGACACTTTCTTTTACAGAAGCATCAGAACAAATTTTTGTGTACGTGCCTGAACTGCATTCTGCTGGACTGGATTGCCTTCCCATTATAAGCGATGGCAGCCTCGCCAACAGTCGGTCTGTCTTTTCGTCTTTTTTGTTATTTTTAGTGTTTTTTTTAAAGTTTGTATTAATGTTCTCTGGTTTGGTTTAAGTGGGGGCTTGGGGAGGAGGTCGGGGGTAACTTATTTTCACTCTCTCACCTTGCCGGAGATGCGATTGTTTTCCGGATCGTATCTCCGGTTGCTCTGCGGCCTAACATCATGGAGCTGGATGCCTTGCTCAGGGCAGACTTGAGCCCCACCACGGTTAACATCGAAGCCTACGATCTCTTGCCTGGGATCGATGCTTCAACCGCGGCCTGCGGATGTCAACATCAAGGAGCTCACAGTCTCAGGTAGAGGCCAATGTCGGGAAGCTCCAAAGTCACAGAAGGTCCGACCAGCCCTGACCCAGGGTCTGATAGCCCAGCGCGGGGGAGCTGAGATTCCCCTGATGCGGGAGCTTGATCGCCGGCTGCGGGAGCCAAAATCGTCCCGTCAACGGAAGGCTCGATGCCCACAACCACGGGAGATGAAAGAAGGGAAGAGATTTAACTTTTTTTTCACCTTCCATCACAGTGAGGAATGTGGAGGAGTCACTGTGGTGGATGTTTATGTTAAAATGTATTTTGTGTGTTCTGTTGCTTTTTATTGGTATGACTGTGTGGCAAATCAAATTCCTTGTATGTTGCAAAACATACTTAGCTAATAAAGTATGATTATGATAATTATGATTAAAAACAGTGTAGTTCTCATCCATACTACGAAAATGCATTCCAACAGATGGGCATATCAGGTGCTGGCAGCAAAATATAGTCACCAATGCTGAAGTGTGATATCGACACTTAAGGAATAAGTCATTAATGTTGTTATATTGTAAACTGCACTTAAATTCTTTCCTGGAATCTTCCTTCATCCGCAGACAGTGCAAATAAGGAAAGTGTAGAACACAGAATATTGTGTGTCATGAAATGCTAAAACGCAGCAAGATGCCAATAAGGTCTATAATCTCCCTTTGCTCACCAGCAGAGAAGCAACGAATAACAAACAGCTACTCAGCGATCTGCAGATCACACACACACACAACTTTAATTACCACGGAAAACTGGGATGGGGGTGGCCTGGAAGGAGACAAATGCACATGTGGTCACTGGCAAAGCTTTAGACCAGTGACCAGCTATCATATCCTGATGTTGGCCTCATGAATCAGAATGTGAAAAGGTGAGTACAATGAGCAGCCTATAGTCATGAGTGTATTTACTGCCACAGATCAAGGCTGAATTCCCACCCCTTTCTCCCCACCCACTGTTCTTTTATCTGATTGCCAAACATCTGCACCCCAGTCCAGGATGTTACAAATATGTGCTGAGAACATTTCTAAATGAAAACCATGTAGCATTCATTCAACTGATTATGGTCGCGTTACGTGACACGTCATGATACTCACTTCATTGGACACTTGCCTTAAATCCACCGAATTAAGGTGGGACAGGATCCAATTTACAGAACCTTGTTGCACTGGAGTGTAACAAAAGCCTGTTAAATGGCAGGAAAGCTCCATCAATGCAAGGGATCAGCTATTGGTAGTTAACCTGTGCTCCTGCTCCCATGAAGAATGCAAGAATTTCTCACCCACCCCTTCAAGGTGCCAAATGTTACATTTTCACTTACTGCATTCCCAGTGACATTCCTACATATTTAACATATCAGAGAATTGTTTTCTTTCTCTTTGGTGGATTTTGTCAGAATTTTCTACAGACACGAGTGAATTCCAAAAATTTGACATCAAATAAACAACTCAACGTAGCATTTATTAATAAACATGTTTTGGTTAAAAAAATGAATATCAAAGTCAACATGAACAGATTATTAAATGGAGGGCAGCCACATTAAAACAGTTTTTGTCCTGATTTTATATTCCTTAGTTGTTAGTATCCCCTGGGACCAATTATATATTCACTACAATGGGTACCTTTTCATTTGTATCAAACCAACTGGGACAATAGTACAAAGATACCAACCCAGAGCACTAGAGAAAAGGACTCGGTGATGCCAAGCTGAGCCATCCTAAATCGTTGCATTACCATATAACCATATAACAATTACAGCACGGAAACAGGCCATCTCGGCCCTACAAGTCCATGTCGAACAATTATTTTCCCTTAGCCCCACCTGCCTGCACTCATACCATAACCCTCCATTCCCTTCTCATCCATATGCCTATCCAATTTATTTTTAAATGATACCAACAAACCTGCCTCCACCACTTCCACTGGAAGCTCATTCCACACCGCTACCACTCTCTGAGGAAAGAAGTTCCCCCTCATGTTACCCCGAAACTTCTGTCCCTTAATTCTGAAGTCATGTCCTCTTGTTTGAATCTTCCCTATTCTCAAAGGGAAAAGCTTGTTCACATCAACTCGGTCTATCCCTCTCATCATTTTAAAGACCTCTATCAAGTCCCCCCTTAACCTTCTGCGCTCCAGAGAATAAAGACCTAACTTATTCAACCTATCTCTGTAACTTAGTTGTTGAAACCCAGGCAACATTCTAGTGAATCTCCTCTGTACTCTCTCTATTTTGTTGACATCCTTCCTATAATTGGGCGACCAAAATTGTACACCATACTCCAGATTTGGTCTCACCAATGCCTTGTACAATTTTAACATTACATCCCAACTTCTATACTCAATGCTCTGATTTATAAAGGTTAGCATACCAAAAGCCTTCTTTACCACCCTGTCTATATGAGATTCCACCTTCAAGGAACTATGCACGGTTATTCCCAGATCCCTCTGTTCAACTGTATCCTTCAATTCCCTACCATTTACCATGTACGTCCTATTTTGATTTGTCCTGCCATGGTGTATCACATTTATTAGCATTAAACTCCATCTGCCATCTTTCAGCCCATTCTTCCAAATGGCCTAAATCACTCTGTAGACTTTAGAAATCCTCTTCATTATCCACAACACCCCCTATCTTGGTATCATCTGCATACTTACTAATCCAATTTACCACACCTTCATCCAGATAATTGATGTACATGACAAACAACAAAGGACCTAACACAGATCCCTGAGGCACCCCACTAGTCACCTGCCTCCAACCGACAATAACCATCCACCATTACCCTCTGGCGTCTCCCATTCAGCCACTGTTGAATCCATCTTGCTACTCCTGCATTTATACCCAACAGTTGAACCTTCTTAACCAACCTTCCATGAGGAACCTTGTCAAAGGCCTTACTAATACTAATTACTAATAAACTGAATCAATAACAATAATAAATATTCAAGCTTCGTTGATAATTAATCCAAAACTTAATCTGAATTCAGTTTTAGCTTTTGCTCAGTTTTAGTTGTAGTGTGAAGAAGGGTTTCGACCCAAAACGTTGCCTATTTCCTTCGCTCCATAGATGCTGCCTCAACCGCTGAATTTCTCCAGCATTTTTGTCTACCCTAGATTTTGTACATCTGTTACCTCATCCATGACTATAAAACATTATACCTATTATCAGTCATTCACACGCAGCTTATCGATCTGGAAACTGAGCCTTTTGGAGGGCAACTACATTAAAACAGTTTTTGTCAGCCAAAAAGGAAAGATATTTCTGAATCTTGCCAAGAGACTACGATTTTGTAGTCAGAATCGCAGAAGGCTGTGGGGGCCAAGTCAGTGGATATTTTTAAGGCAGAGATAGATAGTACGGGTGTCAGAGGTTATGGGGAGAAGGCAGGAGAATGGGGTAAGGAGAGAGAGATAGATCAGCCATGATTGAATGACGGAGTAGACTTGATGACCGAAGGGATCGGTCGGGCTGTCAGGCTGCCGGTGGTGCAGCAAGCGAGCGGGCGGTCTGACGGAGGCCTGGGCGGCGTGTAGGGCAGTGCTGCTCTCATCATCACCACCAGAAGGGCATGCTGGACAAGTGGACGCGCTGCGGGGCCACAGTACGGAGCCCACAACTGGTCCCAAAGCGGTTCCAGCTTCAGCAGTTTGCAGCTCTGGAAGGGGGGGAGGGGAGGGGGGGCGAGTTAGGGTTAGGGTTAGACATTTTCCTGCATTGGCCTTCTCCCCCAGCCTGCCATTGCCCCAGTCCCACTATGGCCATGACCCCCACTTTGCACACTGGCAGTTAGTGGGGTTCAGTAAACGGGGTAACCAACAGGAACTGCCTTCACCCATTAATTAGGCTGGTTCAAGAGGACCTCTGCGGCAGTCTCATTCAAAAAATACCTCACAATTATATTCATTATATTATTTTTATATAATATAATTATACATAATTATATATGATTACAGTCATAGTCATAAGTCATATACATATATATATATATATATATATATATGGTTTAAAGAGACTGCAACATGGAAATAGGCTCCCCATGGTGTATGTAATATGGGCATTGGACACTAGATGGCGCTTACTTTTTAATCTCATTTTCAAATTAGTTTAATTAATTAATGTGCAACTTTTGCCACTGACGAGTTATGACTTCTTTCTCAATTATATTTTATCTAAATCTGTGCAAAATTTAATGTAGTTCCGGGACATGGGTCATGAAAGTTGATTTCTAGACACATTTTTGATGTTCGGCCCACAGGGGGTAATACATGATCCCAATGAGAATCACACGATAAAATGGATCTCCAGTGTCAAAGATCAAAATTCCGTTAAGGTTAGTACCAAAAAAAGGCATGGTGTACTGAAATAACTCAGCGGGCCAAGCAGCATCTCTGGAGCAGGTGACTTGGTAGGTGACATTTTGGCTTGAGACCCCCCTCTCTCTCTGTTAGAGTTTTAGTGCATAGTTCTAGCACAAGACAGAAGATAAATGTATAAGATATAAATGTCCTAAATAAGGATTTAGGCCTCAGAGAAGACGGGGCCACCGGAGGTAGGTGAGGTTTTAGCCGAATCTGTAACAACAACTTGTAGAGTCATCACTACAAGATCCTTATATTCAATGCTGTCAGTTCTGGAAATGGTACAAAGCACTGAGGTAACTGAGACAAGGAACCTGAAACCCATCTTGCTGCTCTGCTCTCCCATTGCCCCTGAAAATGACATAATTGAGGGCAACACAGTGGTGCAGCAGTAGAGTTGCTGCCTCACAGTGCCAGAGACCCGGGTTTGATCCTGACTATGGGTGCTGTCTGCGTGGAGTTTGTATGTTTTTCCTGTGACTGCATGGGATTTTTCCGAGTGCTCCGGTTTCCTCCCGCATTCCAATGATATACAGGTTGATTGGCTTCTGTAAATTGCCCCCAGTGTGTAAGACGCGGAAGAGGGATGACAAAGAACTAGTGTACGATGTTCGGTGTAGACTCGGTGGGCCGAAGGGCCTGTTTCCACGCTGAAACTCTAAACTAAATTTATTTACATTTCTCACTTCAACGCCCCGAAATGCATTGGAGTTTGGTTGGAAAAATTGGAGTTGAGGAACCAAAGTTAATTTAAAAAAAGAGTTGAACAAACTTTAAACGTTCCTTGTTCTTGTCTTGATGCCCCTTTTATTATTCTCCCCCAATTTTCAAATTTATAGAGTGATTCTTTTTTTCTTTCTGCAATTTCAAAGTCTGCATTAGAGTAAAAGCAACATTGAAATAAATTGCCATTTTATGGAGTATAACTACAGTCTTCAGTATGTGCACTAGAATTAAAAATAGAATGGAATGTCGATGATCGTGACATTTCAGAAAACTTTGGAAGAGCAGAGCATTTTCAGACTGCCAAAATCTGACGGTTGACCTGCCTAGATCCTAAAATCAAAAAGAGCTTAGATAGGGTCTGAAGAAGGGTTCTGACCCAAAACACCAGCTACTCCTTTTCTCCAGAGGTTCTGCCTGACCCACTGAGTTACTCCAGCATTTTGTGTCTATCTTTGGTGTAAACCAGCATCTGAAATTCCTTCCTTAACCAAAAGAGCTTGTTCAGTTGCGGTGTGTGCAGGGTTAATAGAATTCTCTTTGCTACCAGTAATTCAATTAGAAACCTTATTAAGAGGAAGAGTTATGGGCCTGTCCTGCTTAGGCGATTTTTCAGACGACTGTCGGCGACTGTCATGTCGTAGCAGGTCGCTGAAAAACCGGTGACTGGAATGGCGACTGGAACGGCGACTGTCAGAGTGGAACACACACACACACACACACATACACACATCACTTCCTTCACCAGCCAGTTATGCAGGCGGGGAACAGGACAAGTGGGGGGAGCGCTGTCTGAGTGAAATTCACACGGTGCAAAGCCAATGTGATACAAACACACCACGATGAACAGGAAGGTTGGCGCTGTAATTAAGACGGTAAAAGCACATACGGGAAAGGTTACTTAAGTCCTTAGAGGGGGGGGGGAGAGGGGGGGGAGAAGGGAGGAGGAGGGGGAAAAAGGGGGGGACGGGGGGTGGGGAGAAGGAGTGGAGATCATTTTCAAGAAGCCAGAAATACACGGCTGTGAAGCTCGGCGGACATTAACATTACCGGTCGGTTATCCTTGGTTCTGAAAACTACTGTTTACGTTTTTTTCCCCAATAAGCCAATGACATTCACCGGTCAGCACCAGCAAAAACATACGACAACCTACCACAAACCTACGACGTCCTGGCGACCCACTACCACGGCACCTACGTCACGAGAATTCTCGCTACTCCCCATGGAGTCAAAATTCTGGTCGCCGCTAATCTTTCAACGCAGAATGAGGCCATGACTTGTTACGAAAATGCGGGAACTACTCACCACCATGCAGGCGACACCCCGGCAACCTCCGGCGACCTTGTGGCGACCTTATAGTCGCCTAAAAAGTTGCGTAAATGGGACAGGCCCATTACCATGTGACAAGCACAGGTTCACATATCTTCATAGCTTGTTATCATACCAGTGCCTCGCTTCCATTGCAGTGCAGAAGCTGTTTTCCAACACCTGACCACGATCATGACCTGTGCTGTATAAATCTCACCTTACTGCCTCCACCTTACTCATTTCTAACCCCATGACTTTTGCTGACACTTCAAAGCAATTCAGATGGATTGTATCATCGGGTCCCAGTGCCAGGCACAGAATGAAGTAAGACATCAAGGACATAGGACATTGACCATGCCCGTCAGGCACGATGTTTGTGCCAAGCATTATCACAAATGAAACTAAAACCTTCTACCTGCATGTGATCCATGTCCCTCCATTCCCTGTGCACACAGGTGCCACAATGTTAAATGTCACAAACATATCTGCTTCCACCACCATCCCTGGCAATGTTTCCCCATGGACCCACCACTCTCTGTGTAAAAAGCTTGCCCTGCACATCTCATTTGAACTTTCCCCTCATCTTTATAAAGCTACGAGGATGGTCTTGAATCATTATTCCAGTCTCTGGTGATGCAACGGTCATTTCCATAGGCACTACAAGACAAGTTGGGCCATTGCCAGATAGAATCTCATCCAGCACCCTTTCTAGCCATCCCTCCTACTACTTCCCACAATTTACCTTGCACCTAGACTGTAGGCTCAACATGGTGAGGAGCACTAGGGAGCCCCATGTCAAATGTGAGTGGATCTAACCCAGATTCTCATTTGCCCTCTTCATTACAGAATGGGAATTTGACAGAATGCCTAAACATTCACCAATTTACTGAGAATCTTGGAAAGCAAGTAGTTGCTTCATCAACACAGTACATATGAAGAAGCAGATTGCATTTCTCAGCACCCGTCTTTACTCCTGAACTACTATCTACCTCATTGGAGACCCTTGGACTATCTTTAATGCCTCCTCCATCCTTCTCCCCCACAGCGACTCCAGGGAAGAAGAAGGAGGAAGAGGTGGCCGACACGAAGAAGGGGCAGCTGGTGAGAGGGGAGGGAGTCCCACGGTGACCTATTGGTGAAGGCGTCCCGATGAAACCATTGCTTGGGAAGGAGCTACAAGGTGAGCCACAGCAACAGCTGCATCAACCAGACAGTGGGGCAGCTGGTGAAGAAGGGCTCGTTGGTACACTTTGTGGAAGATGTCAGTGATGAGAGGGGTTCTGCACTGCCTCCCTCGTTCTCTCTCACCATCCCAGCATCCAAGCGAGCCCGGGCAATGCTGTTATATCCTCCTGTTGCAATAACACTGGTCATTCAGGAAACAGGACCACCTGTTGTGAATTGTTTACGTACTGTAAGTGCGAGTTTAAGTAGCTCAGCTACCATGCAAGTCGGAGAGTGCCCGTCTTGCTAAGAGAGTTATCACAAACTCCTACAAAGTTCAATCTTCCATTGGAAAGATTAAAAAATCAACATAAAGTGAATGACTAATTTTGCTAACTGAGATAATAATGCATTTCACAATGGGGTTTTTTAAAGCTGTAACATGTAACATTAAACATATCTGAAATGTATAAGCTTTCAGTTCCTGTTGAATTCTTCTTATGCGTGAGAAGTTTGTGTTGAGTTCACATCTCCACACCGAGCTTAAGACCAGACCCTTTGAAGGCATTTAGCTAAGAGGCGGATGTGAAGTCGTTCCAGACCCTTTTTTCAACAAGTCTCAACTCCATCCCCAGTGTAAATGCACAGCTTAGCAATGGCCAGCACATCAAGGACTTCCTGTTCCATCACATACATTGCAATTGTAAGATGTGGGTTGATTTAAATGCCTGAAAGACAGTGTTTCCAATCCAACTTGTCGAATCAACCCAGAGGTTGAACCCCATGTGCACCTTTGTCTGTAAAGCAGGTCCTGCAAATATCAAAGAGGTTAATTTTCCAACTTGGCTTACGTGGAGTCCCACCAGCCAAGAGCACATAATGTCCTAGGAAATGATGTGCCTGATTATCTCTAATGATCATAAAAACAACCATCAAGTGCCCCAGAAATCACAATATATCAATTCAATGGACAAGGCTCTCAAATTGAAGCATGAAATTAGAAAATAATCTTCTCAAAATCCAAAACTTGCATTAACCTACTGATTAACAAATTTCTGATCAAGTGGGAAGAGATGGAATTGCGTGAGGGATAGCATCTGGGAAGGGCAACAAAGGAACAAGAATAACTATTACGTGTTGGAATATTGAAAATTCTGGAGGTATGTATTGGAATGCCAGTCCGCAGCCCTTGGAAAGTAGTGGAACAGGTATGAAAATAAGTATGTAAGAAGGAACTGCAGATGCCCGTTTAAACCAAAGATAGACACAAAAAGCTGGAGTAACTCAGCGGGACAGGCAGCATCTCTGGAGCGAGGAAATGGGTGATGTTTCGGGTCGAGACCCTTCTTCAGACTGGTTAGGGATAAGGGAAATGAGAGATATCAAGTTCAAGTTCACATTTATTGTAACATGCACCAATTGGTGCAGTGAAATTTGAGTTACCATACAGCCAATACGAATAAAAAGAACACAATAGAGTTTAACATAAACATCCCCCCACAGCGGAATCAACATTTCTCAATGTGATGGAAGGGAATAAAGTTCAGTCATCTTCCTCTTTGTTCACCCGTGGTCGGGGCCTTCGAACCCACCGCAGCCGCTGATACGGACGGCCCGATATACAGGCCCTCTCGCCGGGAGGATCGAAACTCTGGCGTTGGAACGGAATGGAATACACTCTACGGCTTGGAATTTCTGAATCGGCCGCTTCCTACCCGAGACCGCAGCTTTCAAAGTCCACAGGCTGAGCTGGATGGAGCTCCAACACCAGCGATCCTCGGCAAGGGATCGCCACACTCCATGATGTTAAAGTTAGTGCCGCACCCGTGGCTAGAAGCTCCGCAGACCACAGCTCCACTGTATTAATGTCAGCAAGCCCAACACTCCGGAGCTCCAACACTGGCGATCTTGGGCAAGGGACCGCCCCGCTCCACTCCGCGATGGCAATTCCGCGCTGCGCCCGCTGCTGAAGCTCTGGGCCGGTCGGTCTTCGGTAGGAAAGGCTGCGCCAATCCAGTTGGTTCAATGAAGTTGCAACATGGAGAAAAGACGCATCTCCGTCCAGGTAAGTGACTGAAAACGGTTTTCCCCCTATTCCCCCCCCCCCCCACCCCCACCCCCCACATCAGACATACCAACAAACATTAAAACGTCCATTTAGACACACTAAAAATAACAAAAAGGGTGAAAAGACTAACGAGTGCTGGCGAGGCAGCTACTGCGGTGGCGAGGTGGTAGAGGTGATGAATCTCTTCAAGGTATGTCTACGTTGAAGAAGTTCTCCTCCTACCTCCGACGAGAGCTCTGCAACACCCTCTCTCACTACTCCCCTGCCTTGCATTCATTGTTCTTTATCTCTCCACATCACCATCGCTATCTCTCCTTTCCCTTATCCCTAACCAGTCTGAAGAAAGGACTTGATCCGGAACGTCACCCATTCCTTTCCTCCTGAGATGCTGCCTGTCCCGCTGAGTTACTCCAGCTTTTTGTAGGAAAATAAGGTGGTTTAATAAGGAATAAGTGTGACTTGTTTTCTGACTGAGTCAGAGAATTGAGGAGCAGCAGTTAAATAAAAACTGAAGCTAGATCACAGCTGGGAGACTGAACACAATTTGGTCACCACATTACAGGAAGGATGTGATTGCACCAGAGAGAATATGGAGAAGACTTATGGAAATGGTGCCAGGACTGGAACACTTAAAAAGCTCTTGCTTATTGACTTGAATTATTGTAATCTGCAAGGTTATGGGTCGAGAATTTTAAAGTGGGATTAGGCTAGAAGGCTGTTCTTCAGCCAACATGGACAGATGAACCTAATGTCTACTTTCTGTAGCATATATTATTCTCATCCAATAATATTATAATATCTCCCATTTTAAAACAGCTGGCTATAATACGCATGTCTGACTTCCCTTTGTGTCCAATCATTCTTAATTGTGACACTCGATCTTTGCAAAATAGTCTCATTAAAAGCTTCATCATGGTAAGACCTTCGTAGTCGTGAAATTCTTCATGGCGTGCATTAGGGAGAGTTTAATCAATGAGAATAATCCTTTAAAACACAAAACCTGGAACATGCTCTGAATTCCAGAAAGTGAAATCCTATCCGTTAGCAGAGCCAAGAAGGCAATTAAAATTGCATTGTCAATTTTAATCCTCCCTTCAGAGTGGATTGGAAAGATAACTTGTGTCTTCGATACTTTGAGACCAAGTTGCCTAACCGAACTATTCCTACTAGTACCTGATCCATATTCCTCCAAACCTTTCCTATCCCCTATATTATAACTGTCCAAGTGCCTATTAAATGTTGTACGTCACTTATATCACTTCCTTTCGCACATATACAATACCCTCTGCATGAAAAAGTTGCTTTAAAAACTTTCCCCTCACCTGAAACCTTTACCCTCTAGTTAAGATTCCCTTAGTCTTGGGGAAAGCCTGTGGCTATTCACCTTATTGATGCCCCTCATGGTTTTTTATATACATCCATAAGGTCACCCACCCCTCAGCCTCCTACAATCCCAGGGAAAGACTACAGCTTATCCAACCTCTCCTTCTAGAAACCTTCAACCTTCAGAGACCTTCCAGAAACAGTAACATCCCCATAAACTTTGTTGCACCCTTTCCAGTTGTGTGATATCCTTCTTAACCTTCTTAGTGAACAGAATTGTACACAGTACTCCAGACTTGACCTTGCCACACCCTTGTGCAGCTGCAAACATGTCATCCAACGCCTGCACTCGATGAAGTGTGCCTTCTCCACCACCGAGTCTACTGAAAATTGGCAGGTCCTTTAAAGCAATGCATGATATTTTGTGTAGGAAGGGGCTGCAGGTGCTGGTTTACTCTGAAGCTAGGCACAAAATGATGGAGTATCTCAGCGGGACAAGCAGTATCTCTGGAGAGAAGGAATGGACGATGTTTCCGGTCAAGACCCTTCTGCAGACTTTTGTCGGTGGCTTTAACCATGATTTTGGGCAGAGAAGAGTAATGGCTTTTTTGCCATAGCAAGCTACCTAGGACTGGGCATCTAGACAGAAGCAAAGAACCAAGACTGTGAAGGATACTGTCCTAATGCAGGCAAACAGGATTAGTGTGGATAGTGAAAGGGGTCAGCACAGAAATGAAGGGCTGAAAATCCCATTTCCATGCCAAACTACTGTATGACTGAGCATTCAGCTTCCAGTCCCATTCATTTCTCCAGCACCTTTTTCCTTGATGTTAATTTCTTCCAGCTCCTCGCTCGCTCGAGATGTGTTATTCTCCACACTTTCAGTTAGATTTTCTCTGTCTTTTTCCTAATATATGTTTAATTTCTCTGCCATTTCCTCATCCTATCCTCAGGCTTTTGGTTCTTTTCAGCAACATTATGGGGTGGGAGATTGCAACCTTCACGTGGTCCACCCTGTTTCGACTAATGTAATCAACCTGACGTGCGCAAACAAAAGATCAAATAGAACAAGTTGACCTACAACTTTAGTCTGTGCACGCGATACGCAAGAAGAAGAATTGACATTATAAACA
Source organism: Leucoraja erinaceus (assembly GCF_028641065.1). Classification (NCBI taxonomy): domain Eukaryota; kingdom Metazoa; phylum Chordata; class Chondrichthyes; order Rajiformes; family Rajidae; genus Leucoraja; species Leucoraja erinaceus. The sequence goes on from NC_073378.1 coordinate 18,556,262, forward strand.
TTTTTATACTGTTTGCCTTAAGGGACTGACATTTGCAGTAAACATTTTATTAATTTGTTCTATGTCAGTGATTGTTAATTTACTATTGTAACTAAATGTTGTTTTCCAACAACCAAAGCTACCTCATGCCTCATACCTTCAGAGTTTGCATAGTTTAGATTGAACACCATGGTTTTAGATTGAATTAAATCACTTTTAATCTGTATTATTATAAAACTCTGATCTTGGATGTTTATGCCATCCGTGTTTATTTGTGTGTTTGATTGTGTTTCACATCTCCTCCAAAACCCGACGCGGTAACGGTGACATTTTTACCTATTCCGGTAGAGATTTACCTCATGGTCTCGAAAATCGCCTCACCTGAAAATTTGATTCATTATTTCTTGAATTATCTCTTCAAATTCTTCACCAATCTGAGATCTTTTTTGAAGTCAACGAGCTGAAGCGAGCTGATGTCGTCACAACGGCTCTGCTCCTCACGGCCAGCTGCGTAGCGTTTTCAATGCGTAGCCTGCTGGCCACTGTTTTCCACGAGCTGCGAGTTACGTAACTCCCCCCCCCCCCCCCCCCGCGTAACATGCACTCCCGGCCCCCCCCTTTCCTCCCCTCCCCCCCCCCTCTCCTCCCCTCCCACTTCCCCCTTTCACCCCATCGTCCTCTTCATCTCCCCTCCCCTCCCCCTCCCTCCCCCTCCCCCTCTCCTCCTCCCCCTCTCTCCCCCTCTCTCCCTCCTCTCTGCCTCCCCTCCTCCTCCTCTCCTCCCCTCCTCCTCCTCTCCTCCCCCCTCTCCCTCTCCTTCTCCATCTCTCCTCCCCCCCCCCCTCTCCTCCCCCCCTCCCCCCTCTCATCTCCTCCTTCTCTCCCCCCCTCCTCTCCCCTCCATCCCCCTTCTCCACCCCCTCTCCCCCCTCCCTCCACCCCTCTCCCTCTTTCTCTTTCTCTGCCCACTCTCTCTGCGCTTCGAGATAGGGCGGGGATGGGGTAAAAGGAGGCAATGAATAATATTAATATAATATCAAGGGGGGTGGTTATAGTGTGTGTGTGTGGGGGGGGGGGGTGGTTAGTGCGTGTGTGACGCCGCAGGTCACCCCCCCCCAGCGGCCCCCCCCCGTACCCATTGGGTCCCCCCTTGGTCTAGTTGAATATAAAATTCTAACATTCTCATAAATCTTTTTTAAAGGACTCTTAACTGGCAGATTATTCATTTTGCATTATATAGGGTGCATTATAGGAATAGATAGGGTGAATGCAAAGTCTTTTACCCAGGATAGGGAAATCAAAAAACAGAGCTCGTAGGTTTAAGGTGACAGGGACAAGATTTAATACAAACCTGAGGAGTCACTTTTTTCTCTCAGTGGGTAGTAGGGATGTACGGTGAGCTGCCAGAGGAAGAGGTAGTTGAGGCAAGTACAGTAACAGCATTTGAAATCACTTGATAGGTACATGGATAGGAAAGGTTTAGAGGGATATGGACCAAACAGGGACAAATGGGTTCTATTTGACTTTAACTAAATTGGTCACTTTCTAGTTTCTCATATGGTAATCTGGAAAACGATATCATTTACATTCTATTAATTCATAATTCACACATTTTTCTGCAATTTGGTTTGCCCAATCTACATGCAGGTTGATATCTGCCATGATCATTATTCTAGCTACATGCATCTCTACTTTCCTTATTATTTAAAACCTTATTTGTAGTCCAAGATATTCAGTTCACAAGTGAACTGGGACTAACTTGTTTCAAGTGATCAATCCCATTCATCCCAACTGAGTGCAACATTTTCCCCTTGTTTTCACCTTTCACCCAACCAGCCACACATGCACAAATAATTCTCTGATATTTCCATCATCTTCAACATGATCATAGCACCAGTCACATCTTTCTGCCTCCTCACCCTTTTCCAAAGAACCAACTCCTTGGTCAACTCATCTATTCCCCTGCCACTCGTCCCCTCCCAGGGCACTTTCCTCCGTAGAAGATGTAACTCCTGTCCCTACACCTCCTATCCCATTTCCATTCAGGGACCCAGCAACGCTTCCTGGAGAGACAGAGGTTCACATGCACCTCTTCCAACCTCACCTATTATGCTCCTGATGCGGCCTTGTCTACATTGATGAAACCAAACATAGAACAGGCGACCATTTTGATGGACATTTTGTTCTGTCTCCATCATGGCCTACAAAAACTTATCTCTTACCACTGTATCATCCTGTTCCTTAAAACTTACCACTGTATCATCCTATTCCTTTCCCTTCCTCCTTATGTTTATCTCCCACCCCTTCCATCGGGCAAAAACGGGAAAGCAGACTATTATCTAAATGGTGGCCGATTGGGAAAGGGGGAGATGCAGCGAGACCCGGGTGTCATGGTACACCAGTCATTGAAGGTAGGCATGCAGGTGCAGCAGGCAGTAAAGAAAGCGAATGGTATGTTAGCTTTCATAGCAAAAGGATTTAAGTATAGGAGCAGGGAGGTTCTACTGCAGTTGTACAGGGTCGTGGTGAGACCACACCTGGAGTATTGCGTACAGTTTTGGTCTCCAAATCTGAGGAAGGACATTATTGCCATAGAGGGAGTGCAGAGAAGGTTCACCAGACTGATTCCTGGGATGTCAGGACTGTCTTACGAAGAAAGACTGGATAGACTTGGTTTATACTCTCTAGAATTTAGGAGATTGAGAGGGGATCTTATAGAAACTTACAAAATTCTTAAGGGGTTGGACAGGCTAGATGCAGGAAGATTGTTCCCGATGTTGGGGAAGTCCAGGACAAGGGGTCACAGCTTAAGGATAAGTTTAGTTTAGAGATACAGCGTGGAAACAGGCCCTTTGGCCCACCGAGACCATGCCGACCATCGATCACCCGTTCACACACTAGTTCTGTGTTATCCCACTTTCTCATCCACTCCCTACACACTAGGGGGCAATTTACAGAGGGACCGATTAACCTACAAACCCGCACGCCTTTGGGATGTGGGAGGAATCCGGAGCACCCGAAAGAAACCCACGCGGTCACAGGGGGGAACGTGAAAACTCCACACAAGCAGCACCCGAGGCCGGGGTCGAACTCCGGCGCAGTGAGGCAGCAGCTCCACCCGCTAAGGGGGAAATCCTTTAAAACCGAGATGAGGAGAACTTTTTTCACACAGAGAGTGGTGAATCTCTGGAACTCTCTGCCACAGAGGGTAGTTGAGGCCAGTTCATTGGCTATATTTAAGAGGGAGTTAGATGTGGCCCTTGTGGCCAAGGGGATCAGAGGGTATGGAGAGAAGGCAGGTACGGGATACTGAGTTGGATGATCAGCCATGATCATATTGAATGGCGATGCAGGCTCGAAGGGCCGAATGGCCTACTCCTGCACCTAATTTCTATGTTTCTATGTTTCTATCTCTGAGACCCCCATTGCTTTTTTAACTTCCCTTCTTTTCCCTTCCCCCTTCCCCTGCCCCATTAGACACATACCCCCCACTCCAGCTTCATATTTCACTCTTCCTCATCTTTCCTTCTAGGCACCCTTTTGTCTACTTTTCACATCTTGCCTTTGTCATTTGCTATAACCAACTGCCAATCGTCCCTCTTGCCTGTGTCCAGCTATCACTTGTGTTTAAGAAGGAACTGCAGATGCTGGAAAATCGAAGGTACACAAAAAAGCTGGAGAAACTCAACGGGCCTATTTCCTTCGCTCCATAGATGCTGCTGCACCCACTGAGTTTCTCCAGCTTTTTTGTGTACCTCCAGCTATCACTTGCCAGGTGTTGCCCCACCCCAATCTCTCTTTTCCAGCATTTCCCCACTTACTCCATCAGTCTGATGAAGGGTTCTGACCAGAAACATGGTCTGTCCATTTCTTCCGCGGATGCACCCAAACTTGCTGAGTTCCTGGTTGTTTGTGCTTAAGATTTCAGCATCTGCAGTCTCTTGTGTCTTCATTCTGAGTGCAAGAGATCATTGGTGTCAACTGGCAGCCACCTGACATCTCCCCCGGTTTTGGGGAAAAAACAGGAAATTAGACTTGAGAGGCGAATGCAGTATCAAGTGTGTTTATTATGATGAAAAGCTAGCAATGTTTCCCTCTCCCCAGATGTCTCCTGAATCTCTTGTCTGCTTCATCTGTTTTTCTTTTAGAATTCCATTATCCACACTATTTTCCTTCTGATTCGACTTTCTTCCGAAAATAAATAAATAAATAAATAAGTGAAGTCCGAAGGAAACCTTGGATTGGCCGTGATAGTGCTGCTGGAGGTAGACCAATGCACTGGAGAAACACTGTATGTTTTCAAAAGCAGATGCTGGAGAAAGATTCTAGGAACTTATTAAATGCAATGTGTAACAAAGAAATGCAAGGAATCAAGTAACATCTGGGTGGCAGCATGAACTGCTTACTTTAACCATGTGATGAGAAAAGAGGACATTTAATTGCTCAAGTGAAGCATTTGGGCTGAATCTCAGAATGTGAATGATAGAGGTCACTTCATAGCCACCTGGCTGAGAATAGTCCACCGTAAAAGAGGCAGAAACTTTCTCCAATGGGAAGATCTTTAGAAACTGGCTGAACGGTTGTATTTGAAGCCAAATTTGACGGCACAGCAATGAAAAGATTCTAAATGAGGAAGAAATACAGCTTGATTAAGTGTTATTACTACATAATTACATAAGGGACCTTTGAGACTTTATGCCTGAATTATGGCTGAAAAGTAGACAACGCATTCTGCCTGAAAGAAACACATTCTTCATTTTCTCAGTGTGACTGGTTTGAACTTGGTTCATGACTTTTCACACCTGCTGTGATCTCACTCACCCATTCCCCAGCTCCCACCCCATTTTAGTTCAGTTTTGTTTATTGTCACATGTAAAGTGAGAAGCTTGTTGTTGCATGCTAACCAGTCAGCAGAAAGACAATACAAAGGTTTCAAAGGTATTTTATTGTCACGTGTACCAATTAAGGTACAGTGATATTCTTATTGCCATAGCCATACTAAAAAATATCAACAAGCCACACAACTACATAAAAGTTAACATAAATATAAACATCCACCACATTCCACATTCCTCACTGTGATGGAAGGCAATAAAGTCTAAGCCTCTTCCCTCGATTACAATCGAGCCATTCACAGTGAACAGATACATCATAAGGAATATCGTTCAGTGCAAGAAAAAGTCCAGTAAAGTCTGATCAAAAATAGTCCGAGGGTCACCAATGAGGTAGATAATAGATCAGGACTGCTCTCTGGTTGTGGTAGGATGATTCAGTTGTGAATTAATGAATAAGTTTATAGGCCAAGTATTCATATACAAGGAATTTGCCTTGGTGCTCCGCCCGCAAGTGACAACATGACATACAGTGACAGTTAGGAATGACATTTAAAACATTAAACATTAATAATAAAACATCATTGATTAAACATGTGCATTAAATAAAATACCAGAGCAAAAGGAGGCTACAGATTTTTGGTTATTGAGTAGAGCTACTACTCATTGGAAAAAATTGTTTTTATGACTGGCTGTGGCAGCTTTGACAATCTGGAGTCGCCTTCCAGAGGAAAGTGATTCAAAGAGTTTGTGGCCAGGGTGAGAGGGGTCAGAGATGATCTTACCCACTCGCTTCCTGGCCCTTGCAGTGCACAATTCGTCAATTGGGAGAAGGTTACAGCTAATAACCTTCTCAGCTGATCAGACGATTCGCTGCAGCCTCCAGGTGTCGTGCTTGGTGGCTGGACCAAACCAGACCATGATGGAGGAGGTGAGGACAGATTCTACGATGGCCGTATAGAATTGATTGTGGCAGATTGTGCTTCCTCAGCTGCCGCAGGAAGTACATCCTCTGTTGTGCCTTTTTGACTGTGGAGTCGATGGTGGCCCCCCATTTAAGGTCCTCGGAGATTACGGTTCCCAGGAACTTAAAAGACTCCACAGATGTGATTGTGGTGTTGTTGGTGGTGAGTGGGGTGAGGGGAGCGGGAGCTCTCCTAAATTCTACAATTAATTCCACTGTCTTAAGAGCACCGAGCTCCAAGTTGTTGTGATGGCACCAGGATGCCAGCTGTGTCTAATAACAGCTGGGAAGAAACTGTTCCTGAATCTGGAGGTGTGTGTTTTAACACTTCTATACGTTTTGCCTGATGGGAGAGAGGAGAAGAGGGAGTGGCCAGGGTGTGACTCATCCTTGATTATGCTGCTGGCCTTGCCGAGGCAGCGAGAGGAATAAAACTGATTGTGATTGTGATTGTAAATGGTGTAAATGGAAGGGAGGTTGGTTTGTGTGATGGTCTGGGCTGCGACCGCAATTTCTTGCGGTCTTGGATGGAGCTGTTCCCAAACCGAGCTGTGATGCATCCTGATAAACTGCTTTCTATGGCACATCTGTGGAAGTTGGTGAGAGTTGCAGGGGACATGCCAAACTTCATAAGCCTTCTAAGGAAGTAAAGTCGTTGGTGTGCTTTATTGGTCGTTGCTTCTACTGCAGTTGTAAAGGGTCTTGGTGAGACCACACCTGGAGTATTGCGTACAGTTTTGGTCTCCAAATCTGAGGAAGGACATTATTGCCATAGAGGGAGTGCAGAGAAGGTTCACCAGACTGATTCCTGGGATGTCAGGACTGTCTTACGAAGAAAGACTGGATAGACTTGGTTTATACTCTCTAGAATTTAGGAGATTGAGAGGGGATCTTATAGAAACTTACAAAATTCTTAAGGGGTTGGACAGGCTAGATGCAGGAAGATTGTTCCCGATGTTAGGGAAGTCCAGGACAAGGGGTCACAGCTTAAGGATAAAGGGGAAATCCTTTAAAACCGAGATGAGAAGAACTTTTTTCACACAGAGAGTGGTGAATCTCTGGAACTCTCTGCCACAGAGGGTGGTTGAGGCCAGTTCATTGGCTATATTTAAGAGGGAGTTAGATGTGGCCCTTGTGGCTAAGGGGATCAGGGGGTATGGAGAAAAGGCAGGTAAGGGATACTGAGTTGGATGATCAGCCATGATCATATTGAATGGCGGTGCAGGCTCGAAGGGCCGAATGGCCTACTCCTGCACTTAATTTCTATGTTTCTATGTTTCTATATGGGTGGTCCAGAAGTTGTTGGTGACATTTGCTCCTACAAATATGAAGTTTTAGGACCATCTCTATTTTGTCACCATCAATGCAAACTGGGGTATATGTACCGCTTTGTTTCCTGAAGTTGTCGATCTCCTTTGTCTTGCTGACATTGAGAGAAAGGTTGGTGTCTTGACACCAGGACACGAGGTTCTCAATCTCCTTCCTGTACTCTGTCTCAACATTATTTGATATTGGGTCCACAATGGTGGTGTCATCGGCCACCAGTCTGCTACCAATTGTAAATTAAATTGGATTTGTACATGGCTCCACAGTCATGGGTGTACAAGGAGTAAATAAGGGGACTGAGAACACATCCTTGCAGAACACCAGTGTTGGGGATTATCGTAGAGGATGATTTGTCCTCTATCCACACTAATTGTGGTCCCTTGGTCAGAAAGTCGAGGTATAGACAAAGGAATACCCACACTATGCCAATTCATAGTTGTTTCCTCTCTGCCACAGGTGTAATCAGGATTTGTTTCCATCAGAATTCGATGGTCTAAATTCAGACACCATCTTCAGGAACCATTGGACAAACAAAGAATTTGCTTAATTGCATAAAGCAACTAGACTAAGTGTAACCCATTGGGTCCCAGCATCACACGGGAGGGCTGGTCCCCCAACGCAATATTCCACCTCTCCACCAATTTCAATATTGGTGGCCAGTGGGGGGGCTTTCTGGAGTGCTAGTATGGGTGTTGTGGGCTGAAGGGACTGGTTTCCAGAGGGCTAGTATAGACATTGTGGGACGAATGGATTTTTGGGCTGGCGGCTCAGTCACTCAAGCCTGTTGTGCTGGCAGCTCACTCACTCTCGGCTGGTGGGCTAGCAGGTGACTCACGGCTATTCCTTGAAATTCCATTTCAAGCAGGGTGCAAGGCCACCAAATTCAAGTGCAGTTTCATACCATTTCAAGCAGGGTGCAAGGCCACTAAAGACAGTGAGTCATGACCTCTCCATCCTCCATCTTGCAGAGACTGAGCTATGCCCACACTTCTGGGTATTATAATCCCTCCCACCAGAAGGGGCATGGCCTTCATGGTGTGATTGACAGGAGAGAAAAACTCAACATTTTTTAAACACTAATAATTATTTTATTTTTCATCGATGGGAAAAATCCTCGGCACCTGATGAGCGGAGGGGGACTCTGAGTAAGATGGCCAAAAATCACAGCGTTTTTTTCTAAAATCAATATAGCGCAAACAGGAAGTGGTCAAGATTAGACTTTTAATTATATAGAAGGCAAAGCAACTTTAATTGAGCATGGCATCTTTAATTAGGCAAGGCAACTTTAATTTGGCTTTAGCATTTCCAAACCAAAGGCAACACAGCTTTAGCATTTCCAAACCAAAGGCAACACAGCTTTAGCATTTCCAAACTATATTTTCAAAACACATTAAGGGCACTGACAGGTCAGTAAAACGACTCACAGTTTAGTAGACATGTGTTCAGTGTTATTCACAGCTCAGACTGAGACTGACTGAGACACTCAACACTTCCGGGTTTTATAGTCCTACCTGAAGGGGCATGGCCTTCAGGAGAGTGAATCTCAACATTTTTAAACACTAATAACTCTTTTATTTTTCATAGATGGGAAAAATCCTCTTGTCCTGCACAGAGGAGGGGGACTCTGAGTAAGGTTGCCAAAAATCACAGCCGTAAGTGGCAGCTTTTTTTCCAAAATCTATATACAGAACAACAGGAAGTGGTCAAGATCAGACTGTGAGTAATATAGATATCAGTGGATTGTTGACTGCTGTTATAGTGTCATAGAGTCATACAGCATGGAAATAGGCTCTTTGACCCAACTTCCCAAGTCAACCAACATGCCCCATCTATACTAGTCCTACCTGCCTGTATTTGGTGCATTTCCCTCTAAACCTATCTTATCCATGTACCTGTCTAAATGTAACATAAAATAATCCGTCTGAGTTAGTAATATAACTGGTCCAGAAATTATCCGTTGATGCAAAGTTGGATTGAATTAAACGATATCTAAGGCCAGTGTTGTCAGTGGCCACCTGTAGGTATCAAAATTAGGCAAAGCAACATTACTTTCATCTCTCCAGGCTTGATTTATAGCTCCAAACGCAATGTCTACCACACTAGTACCTGCTCTAAACACTATACAAGCTCACCTTAAAAGACGACAAGGAGTTTTAGGTGTTGTTTTAGGTAACATTCCCCTGTTGCTGATGTTCTAGTCTGTGGACAACATGCTTGGCACTTGTTAGGCACATAAGCAGATATCACAAATTTGGTCTACTCCTCGCAGTTCTGCAAACTGATGTGGGTTCTTTACAGTCCCCATATCTCTATCTACTCCTTAACATTCACTGGAAGGACTAACACACTGACATCAGTGTCCTCTCCCAGACCAATATCCTCAGCATTGAGACACTAATGGCCATCAGTCGAATGCAATGTGTTGGCCACGTCACTCACATGCCTGACACTAGGATAAGTGGGGATCTCATTGAAACTTACCAAACAGTGTAAAGCCTGGATAGAGTGGATGTGGAGAGGATGTTTCCACTAGTGGGAGAGTCTAGGACCAAAGGCTGTAGCCTCAGAATAAAAGGACATACCTTTAGAAAGGTGATGAGGAAGAATTTCTTTAGCCAGAGGTTGATGAATCCGTGGAATTCATTGCCACAGTAGGCTGTGGAGGCCAAGTCAATGGATATTTTTAAGGCGGATTGACAGATTATTGATTAGTACAGGTGTCAGCGGTTATAGGGAGAAGGCAGGAGAATGAGGTTGAGAGGGAAGGATAGATCAGCCATGATTTGACTTGAAGGACCGAATGGCTAATTCTGCTCCTACGACATGAATTTATGAATTTATGAACTAGATTGCCATTCTGTTCCAACAACTTTACAGACTATCCACTGACCTCGATCTGACACGACTTGTCCCACATGCCGAATGAGATTCTGGCTTTGACTTAATTGGCCACAGTGGAATCCACAAAACCAGGGTGAAATCATGTCATCCTCAATGCCAAAGGATTAATAATAACAACAACAACAACAACAACAACAACAACAATAATAATAATAATAATAATAATAATAATAATAATAATAATAATAATAATAATAATAATAATAATAATACATTTTAGTGGCATTGTAAATACCATTGTGGACAAGCTTTTCCCTTTGAGAATAGGGATGATTCAAACAAGAGGACATGACTTCAGAATTAAGGGACATAATGGCTTTAGGGGTAACATGAGGGGGAATTTATGAACTTTACGCAGAGAGTGGTGGCGGTACCCAATGAGCTCCAGTGGAAGTGGTGGAGGCAGGTTCATGGTATCATTTAAAAATAAATTGCCATAGTAGGCATATGGTTAGTAGAATCCACAAATGGAGGGTTATGGTATGAGTGCAGGCAGGTGGGACTAAGGGGAAAAAAAAAAAATTGTTCGGCATGGACTTGTAGGGCCGAGATGGCCTGTTTCCGTGCTGTAATTGTTATATGGTTATATGGTTAAATACATACAACAAAATTTCAGGTGCACTGGCTGAGCGAAGCTCCAATATATCAGATAAATAATAATGACAATGGAAACAACAAAAACGGCAAGAAAAACATCGTCGTCAGAATATGCATATTCATAGTATAGTATTGAGGCAGTACAAAATATTGGCTATAGGGGATGTGTATTCAGTGCAGAGTTCAGAGTGGTGATGGCCTTGGAGTAGAAACTGTTTGTTAATCTTGAGATGTGTGATTTGATGGACCTGTAACGCTTTCCTGAGGGCAGAAGGGCAAACAAGTGATGTGCGGGATGAGATGAGTCCTTTAGCCTGCGTGATGCCTTTCGCAGTCAGCGAGAGCAATAGATCTCTTCCAGGGCAGGCAGGTGTGTGTTGCTGATCTTCTGGGCTGTGTTGATGACTCTCTGTAGAGCTTTCTTGTCAGCCGCAGAACTGTTGCCATACCACCCCAGGATGCCATGTGTTTGGACACTCTCTATGGAGCAAAGGTAGAATGACACAGGCAGCTGCTGTGGCAAGTTAACTTTCCTGAGTGATCTTAGACAGTGAAGCCGCTGTTGTGCCTTCTTTACCAGGGAGTTTGTGTTAGTTGACCACCTGAGATCTGCTGAGATGTGGGTGCCCAGGAACCTGAAACTGGAGACTCTGTCCACTCTTTCTCCATTCATGTGCAGTGGGGATGGTCACCCTGCTTCTTCCTGGTCAATGATGAGCTCTTTTCTTTTCTTTGTATTGAGTGCTAAGTTGTTCTCTGAGCACCAGCCTATTAACCTCTGTACCCCCTCCCTGTAAGCTGACTCATCGCCCTCAGTGATCAGCCCCACCACTGGCGTGTTGTCTGCCAATTTATTGTTGGTGTTCGTGCTGTGGGTCGGCATGCAGTCATAGGTATAGAGGGAGCCGTCCTGTATGGGTATGGCAGCCCAGCCGGCAGCTGTCCGTTTTTTCACCTCTTTTTTTTATTTCTAGTGAGTTGAGTGTTTTGTTTTTGGAGCTCTAGTCTTTTTTACATGGAAGGTGGGGGGAGGGGGGAAGGGGGAAACTGCTTTTCAGGGTCCCTACCTGGTTGGAGAGGCAGCTTTTCTTCGAGCAGCAGCTTCGACCCGTCTTCGCGGCCTACCAGCGGGCCTGGAGCGGCCTTTCCTGACGGGACCGGCTAGAACCACGGCTTCGGCGGCGGCACAGTGCTGGAGCGCTATCAGAAGCCGCGGTCTCCGGTACGGGAAGCGGCCGTTCCAGGTTTCCCATGCCGCTGTGAGGATTCTCCTGACGCCAGAGCACCATCACTGGCGAGAAGGGCCTGGAACATCGGGCCTCCGTAAAGGCGACTGCGGAGGCATCAATATGCCCGACTATGGGTGGACTATGGCATTGCCACTTTCATTTCACTGCGCGTCTCGTATGTGTATGTGACAAATAAACTTGACTTGACTTGACTTGACATGGGGATGGGGACTGGACTTTGTGCCTTCCCTCGTAATGAGAAACGCTGTGGGGGGATGTTTTTTATGTTTAAATTTCTTTATTATAGTTATGGTGTATTCTTTTTTATGTGCTGCAATGGCAATCCGCATTTCACTACACCAATTGGTGTATGTGACTAATAAAGAACCTTTGAACCATTGAGTAGAGGAGGGGGCTCAGCACACTGCCTTGTGGAGCTCCTGTGCTGAGTGTCAGAGTGGGGGAGTGTTGGGGTCTGACTGCGGCCGGTCCATAAAGAAGTCCTTAATCCATCGGCAGATATTGTGTTTGAAGCCTAGGTAGGACAGCTTGGAGACCAGTCTACAGGGTACGATTGTGTCAAATGCAGAGCAGTAATCCACAAATACCGTTCGTGTGTATGCCCCCCGTTGTTGTTCTAAGTGGAGCCGTACAGTACGGAGGGCAGTGGCAATGGCGTCATCTGTTGATCTGTTTGCTCTGTACGCATATTGGTGTAGATCCAGGGTTGATGGGAAAGCGGCCTTGATGTGCTTAAGGACCAATCTCTCCAGGCACTTCATGATTATTAGTGTTAGTGCAACTGGCCTGCAGTCGGTGAGGCAGGTTATGGCTGTGTGCTTCAGAACTGGCGTTATTTGCGATGTTTTTAGGTATGTGGGGACCATGCATTGTGCCAGGGATTGATTGAAGATTTTTGTCAGTTAACTCATCACCACAGTCTCTGAGAACCCGCCTGGGACTCGGTCCGGACCGGTTGGCTTCCGCATGTTCACATTACGGAGTGTGTGTGTGACGTCAGCTGTCTGGCTGATGAGCGTCTGGCTGTTGGGTGTTGGAGCTGGAGTAGTGGGCATGACCTTCTCTCTCTTCTCATGGTGGCCAATGAAGTGGTTGAGCTGTTCTGCCAGAGAGGCACTGTTGCTGGTGGATGAGTTGGTATCATTTTTGTGGTTGGTGATGTGTCGTGTACCTTGCCATACGCGACGGGAGTCTGAGGTGTTGAAGTGACTCTCGATCCTTGCTATGGCGTTCCTGATACCCCTGCTCAGGTCGGACATGGCCGCACTATACAGCTCTGTGTTGCTGGGCCGAAAAGCCATATTGGGGGCTTTTAAAAGCAGTCATATAACCATATAACAATTACAGCACGGAAACAGGCCATATCGGCCCTACAAGTCCGTGCCGAACACATTTTTTTTTTCCCCTTAGTCCCACCTGCCTGCACTCATACCATCACCCTCCATTCCCTTCTCATCCATATGCCTATCCAATTTATTTTTAAATGATACCAATGAACCTGCCTCCACCACTTCCACTGGGAACTCATTCCACACCGCCACCACTCTCTGCGTAAAGAAGTTCCCCCTCATATTACCCCTAAACTTCTGTCCCTTAATTCTGAAGTCGTGTCCTCTTGTTTGAATCTTCCCTATTCTCAAAGGGGTATAGCCAGTCGTACGCCTTTGGTAACCCATGGTTTGTTGTTGGGAGGGATAGGGATGCGTTTAGCATTAGTTGCATTAATGGCATTGCCTACACAGATTTTTATGTAAAAAAATACAGTGGAGGCATGGGTTGTCTTCCGCATGTTCACATTGCAAACAAGTCCTAGTCGGTTCGGTTAAAACCGTCCTGTAATTGCCCAGAAGCTCCCTCAGGCCACACTTGAATGTCCCCAGCAGCTGGTTTGACCGTATTGATGAGTGATCTATATGCTGGGGTTAAAAATAGGGAGATGTGGTCTGATTGGCCCAGACGGGGGAGAGGTGATGCTTTGTACCCATGTTTGATGTTGCTATAAACATGGCCCAGTGTGTTTTTACCTCTTGTGGGGCATTGCACATGTTGATAGAATTTAGGGAGGACAGTCTTTAGACTCGCTTGGTTGAAATCCACTGCTATTACAAGGACTCCGTCAGGATGGGCCCTCTGTTGCAAGCAGCTGTTGCTGTTGCTGTTGCTAATGGCAGCAAGCAGATAGCCCAAAGCAGTAGTAGTATTGGCATCTGGCGGTGTATATACAGCCCGAATTATGACAACCGTCAATTACCGTGGCATATAGAAGGGGCGACATTCTACGTATACACAAAGTCCATCCCATCCCACCCCCTCCCCCCCTCCCCCCCCTGTGCTCTTACTGGAGTCACTGTTCCTATCGTGGCGATGAGCAGCGCGGCCCGATAGCCTGATAGCCTCATCTGAGATCAACGGATTGAGCCACGTTTCCGTGCTGCAGAACATTAGGGATAATAAAATCCCAACAACCCACTCCCTGCAGAAATTTTAGGATTAGAAATCTTGCCTCCATCACTTCAAATGCCTAGACTTGGTACCATTAACAGAAACAATCACAATCTTGTTGAATCTTCCTCTAATAATGTCAGGAATAAAAGAATGACAAGAGAGAGGGATGCATTATCTAGTGTGCGTTCCTTCGAAAGTAGAAAATCAAGGGGTGAACTCATTGGAATTTCTTGAATTAATTAAAAGATTTGATAGAAACTTCATCCTCTAGTGAGGGATTCTAACAAAGCGAGATTAATAAACAATACCTGATTCGATGCCTTCTCTAGCACCTCCATCAGGGGATCCAACAGGCCGTCCAGGTGAGACAGACATTTACTTGCACCTCCTCCAAACTCATCTATTGCATTCACTGCCATTGATGTTGGCTCTTCGACATCAATGAGGCCAAGCATTGACCATGCAACTGTTTCACTAAACACTTCAACTCTCTCTGCCAGAGCCAGCCGGAGCTCCCAGTTGCAAGCCACTTCAAATCTCCTTCACATTTCCACATCGACCTGTGTGTCCTGTGTGTCTCTTTTGTTTCATAAACCAGCATCTGCAGTTGCTTGTGTCTATATAAAAAGGAAGCTGAGTGCAATACGGTTCAGGCATGACCTCACCAATTGGTGGAACGGGCTCAAGGGCCTGACTGTACCACGTTTATGTCCATGTTCTTATGTTCCTGTGGGAGGAAGCAAAATCTGATCAAGCTAGAATTAGATGCTGTTTCTGCTTTTTCACACTGAGATTTATTCACATCAAACTGCCCAGAGCTGATTGAGAACTTTTGTTGTTTTTGATTTTTATTCTTGCAGTTGCAAGTGCACTTTGATGTATGATGCATCGGCTTCCATCTGAAGTCATGATTGCAGCTCCTCTGAGACGTCCATGCACCGACAAAAGAAAATACATCTTAATTCTGCACAGAAATCTGGCAACAGACATTCACTAGAGCTTGGGAGGTGGCTCCTCTTCTCTTTTAAATAATTTTCTGCATGTAAAAGGCTGTCAGTGTTAGGAAGCTGCCAGGGTCATGGATTTATTAAGGGTTGGAAATCTTCCTTCAGTATATCATGGCCTCATTAGAAATGTTTGGATGAGGAACTTCTCTGAAGCTCATATGTTATACATTACACATCTGGGAATTACAACATGGTGGTGTCACTTAGTGCCAGGAGTTACTTAATTTTTTCCAGCCCCATATGTTTGCATAGTCCTTCAGCACTGCTTTGGAGACAGGTTTTCTGATATCAAACGTTTGATTACATCCACGTCACAAGCTTCTTTCTGAATCGCAACACAAAACTAAGTTTTTTTTTAATGGAAATTATTTTCAAGGATTATCCTGCCAGCTACCAAGAAGCATAGGAAAATGCATATCATCAATGGCTGGAGAACATAACTGGAGGCACACAAGAGGGAGTTGATTTCTTGTTGTCGCAACTAACATTTCCTCAGAAGTTCACTCACTCAGCCTCTTAACCCCAGGCAGTTATGTAAGTAGGGGTTACTACAACTGAACAGAAGCAACTCTTAGGTTATTCCTGGTGAATAACAACAGAAGAAGCAATGTGGAAAGATTTCATTTGATGGCTCCTGTCTGTAACATTGTAAGTGATCCAAATGAAGTGATCTTTGATTCTGACGGAAATAATGACCAGGGATATTTTCCCACCATACTAATAAAGTTCCAATGATTCACAATACTAATAAAGTTCCAATAATCCAACAATTATTCCAATCTTAATAAAGTTCCAATACATAGTGACCAGGTGGCTCCTTACAGTTTTATCCCCTCAGAATGAGACATCAGTGAATGGCCCATTACTTAAACTCATGAGGAAATTGAGAACCACATAGTGTGTTTTTGGGTCATATTGACTGAGTTTTGTTGACACAATAAAATGTTATGACTATTATGTTTTATTAATAAGAAGCTGCCTTCATTCTAAACATTTGATTCACAACTAACCTCCAAAGCCAAGTTCTTTCCCCCTTGCTTCAAGGACATACTGGTAGCAATGATCAACTCCTTGTTTAGATTTAGGTTTAGAGATACAGTACGGAAACAGACCCACCAAGTCTATGCCGGCCAGCGATCCCTGTACAATAACACTATCCTACACACCAGGGACAATTTACCATCTTTACTGACCAATTAACCTACAAACCTGCTCGTCATAGCCTTGGCAGATACCACAATTGCTGCAAGGTGTTTATGTGAAGGGAATCACCCAAAGATACCTGTGATGCTGTGAGAAGGGATATGGAGTACTGGTCAGTGGGATTGTATCTTCTCTTTTACTTGGACAATGAGATGATATAAAACAAGATCATGAGGGGAAACCATTAAACAAAGCAAATACACATTGGGGGCAGCTGCTCTGGTGCTTATACTCAGTTTTACATTGAACAAAGAGGTGGTTGATTAAATGGACACTGTGCGGCACACTCACCCTCAAATGGTTCATGTTCCTTCATGTGGTCACTAATGCCCCTGTCCCACTTAGGAAACCTGAACGGAAACCTCTGGAGACTTTGCGCCCCGCCCAAGGTTTCCATGCGGTTCCCGGAGGTTTTTGTCAGTCTCCCTACCTGCGTCCACTACCTGCAACCTCCGGCAACCACCTGCAACTTCCAGGAACCGCACGGAAACCTTGGGTGGGGCACAAAGTCTCCAGAGGTTTCCGTTCAGGTTTCCTAAGTGGGACAGGGGCATAACTCTTAGGTTAGTCCAACTCATTTTACTCTGAGGCATCTAGCTGGCAATGATGTGCAGTTATTCAAAAGGGGAGCAATTGCACAAGCAAAGGTGAAGCAAAAACTTCTTGAAGTGGCAACTACATGGCAGACAGGTTACAAATGTGTTTTCTTTTAAAATGTATTCATTCATGGGGTCTGATCATTGCTGAAATGTATTGTCTGTTATGGAGGCAGTTATGGAGTCACTGTATTGGAGGGTCAGGGATGTTTTACAGGCCAGACTGGATGAAGAGAACAGGTTACCTTCAGAAAGGTAAGCCAAAGGGTCAACAATGATTCAGTAGTTTGATGGTTACCAATATCAATGTTAGTGTTTTTAAAAGAATTACAACTTTATTTCATTACTTGAACATAAACTCCCCAGCTGTCATGTAGATACGAGAGACTGAAGATGTTGGAGTCCTGAGGAAAGCACAAATTGATGGAGGAACTTAGTGGGTCACACAGCATCTGTGGAATTAAATGGATAGATGGCATTTCAGAATCTGAAGAAGGGCCCTGACCTGAAATTGTGTCTGTCCATTTCCCTCCGCAGATGCTGCCTGACCCATTAGGTTTCCCTAGCGATCCTGGTGGGATTTGAACCTATGTCAATATTTTAAATTTATAGTCATACAGTGTGGGAAAATAGGCCCTTTGGCCAAAGCTGCCCACACCGACCAACATGTCTCATCTACCCTACCTGCTAACCTTTGCCCCATATCCCTCTAAACCTATCCTATCCATGTAACTGTCTAAATGGCCCCATAGCAGAAGTGTACAAATCGCGGGGCTGGAAACTGGAAGTATCCTGAGCTAATTCTGCTACCACCATCATCTATTGCGGCAAGTGATGGCTTCCACTGATTGTCGCCGGAAGCTTGCGTCCTTTTCAGGACGGATAATGACAGCGAGATCGACATTTATAACAAGATGGACATGAAAAGAAGAAGAAGACCTGTCTAAATAGTTCATAAACGTTGCAAAAAAACCTGCGTCAACTACCTCCCCCGGCAGATATACACAAAATGCTGGAGTAATTCAGCGGGACAGGCAGCATCTCTGGAGAGAAGGAATGGATGATGTTTCGGGTGCACAAAATCCCCTTGTGTGAAAAGAAAATGACTCCTCAGGTTCTTATTGGGCCACAGTCTTAGAATAAAGGGGAGGTCATTTAAGACTGAGGTGAGAAAAAACTTTTTCACCCAGAGAGTTGTGAATTTATGGAATTCCCTGTCACAGAGGGCAGTGGAGGCCAAATCACTGGATGGATTTAAGAGAGAGTTAGATAGATCTCTAAAGGGATATGGGGAGAAGGCAGGCACGGGTTATTGATAGGGGACGATCAGCCATGATCACAATGAACGGCGGTGCTGGCTCGAAGGGCCAAATGGCCTCCTCCTGCACCTATTTCCTATGTTTCTATGTATGTTTCTATTCAATATTTCCCCCCCTCGCCATTAACCTATGTCCTCCAGTTCTCAGTTCCCCAACTCTGGGTAAAAGACTGCCTGTTCACCCAATCTATTCTTCTCATGATTCTCTACACCTCTATAAGATCACCCCTCATCCTCCTTTGTTACTCAACTGTGTGTTAGTACTTTAACTTAACCACATCACAACGATGCCTCTATACAAATATAAGCAAACCCAACAGGCAAAAGGAGAAATTCTGCATATTTTTTCAGTGAAATATTATCACATATATATAAAAAGAGATCTCCAATTTTTCAGAAACTTTCGCCAAAGACGTTTTAAAATTCCCCTTTGTAATAATTTGGTATATTACATTTTTAATTCAGTCTCTCTTATTTGGCAGCGGATGCCACTGACTACATTTTTAGCTATTGACTTTGGCCGGATGATCTATTTGTCTGGAAGACTTATTCCCAAACAGCAGCTCATCTCGATTGAACATAGTTATTGATTAAGTGGGTGGCTGCCCAATTAGGATCAGTGCTCCATCGCAGTCTCCGGACATGCAATCAGCAGTCATTTCCAAGCTTAGTGTGCTTATTTATTCCTTCCGATCCGATGAAGAAAGCTAAGTGCCTAATGAGACCTCTACATCACAAAAGGCCTCTCTTGCTTATTGACTTTCACACAGTGGAATGCAGACTCTCCTCCGGAGATTTTCATTTTCCATTTGAAACTTGGAACACACTTCTCCACTTTGCACTGTAATCAGATGCAGGTTCTTTATTGTGACTTATTTGGCTGCAGGTTGTTTTTTGGGCTAGAGCTCACCTTCCACAGCGCATTTGCAGAATATTATTTATTTATTTATTTATTTTGATTCTTTATTTCGAACAGAATAAAAGAATAAAAAGCAAGTGTGAAACAGCATACAAAAAACAAAACAAGAATATTTATAAAGTGTCATAAACAATATCTATAAATAAATGAAATCGTTTGTGTCCGAAAAGGAGCAGGAAGAAGCCAAAGCTTATTAATTCCCACCCCTTATTCAACTGCTTGTAATTATCTTATACAAATTTAGCAGCTATATGTACACCATATGTACACCAGCCACTATATGTGCACCAAATTATTTACATTTATACACTAATCAAACATTTACAAAGCCATACAAAAAAGAGAGAAAAAAAGAAAAAAGAAAAGAAAAAACCCTCATATACTATACAGTATCTTAGTCATATATACAACCCATCACCCTATATAGTGAAGAAGGGTTTCGGCCCGAAACGTTGCCTATTTCCTTCGCTCCATAGATGCTGCTGCACCCGCTGAGTTTCTCCAGCTTTTTTGTGTAACCCTATATAGTCAGTATTGTTTGTAACAGGCAGCTCTCACTTTTTTAGCAAACCCTTCTTCAGCAGCTCCCTTGTTACTTGTTCTATTGCCCCCTAGGATTCTTGACTTACTGGTTCTACTTTGGTACCCGGTGCTATGTTTTGTTCCACTTTAAAAATCACGATTTTGATTATCCCACGCTAAATGCACTCTACAAGTAAAAATATATATATTTTAATGTAGGACAGTATTTATTCCCCAATAAAGGGCACACATACTTACGATTTTCCCTTTTTAACCCCTACTCAGACACTTTTAAGCGTTGCACCCTGCAGCCAAAGAGAAGATGACTCCAGTTCTTAAAGGCCTGTCCCATGATGCGAGTTTACCCAAGAGTTCGCCCGAGTTTTTAAAAAATTGAGCTTGTGGTAAGTACGTAGAATGTACGTCGGAGCTCGTGGATGTCTCGTAATGGTGACGCAGCTACTCGGGAAACGCGAAAACTCATGATGTTTTTTCAACAGTGTGAAAAATTTCCAAGAGTAAAAAAATACTCGTGATGAGGTACCACGAGTTTGATTTTTTTTAAACTCAGGGGAGCTCTTGGGTGAACTCACATCGTGGGACAGGGGCTTAAGATCACTATTTAGTTTAGTTTAGTTGAGAGATACAGCATGGAAACAGGCCCTTCAGCCCACCGAGTCTGCACCAACCAGCAATCCCCGCACGCTAACACTATCCAACACACTCTAGGAACAATTTTACATTTGTACCAAGTCAATTAACCTGCAAATCTGTACGTCTTTGGAGTGTAGGAGGAAGCTGAAGGTCTCAGAGAAAACCCACGCAAACATCACGGGAAGAACATACAAACTCCATACAAATGGTACCCGTTGTCAGGATCGAACCCGGGTCTCCGGCATTGTAAAGCTCTACGGTGACACCACCATGCCGCCCTGAACATTATGAAAATTTCGTTGGTCACCCACTTGAGGATATATGGTAAGTACAAATACCTACTCCAAGACGGGTTAGCCTGGGTTAGAAAGTCATATTCATTGAATAGCAACACCAAGTACAGGACTCGCACATGAAGAAGATTCACCTGGAAAGCTCATGGCACTCCTGGTACAAATACCTTCACAGGAGACCCTGGGATGCAGTCTGGATCAGTTGAAACTGATCAAAGAGCACAAACAGATTTGTCGATGGGATTTTCATTCTCGCTGTTTGGTAATTTTATATGAAAACAGTGAAAATGCATAATATTTGCAATGGGTGGTAGTCATAGTCATACAGCGTGGATACAAGCCCATCGGCCCAACTTCCACACGCCAATTGTATACAATGGATCGTAATGATTTGGTCACTTTGACCCCACTTCCCTGATTTTTATTTCCGTTGGAGTTACTCGTTGTTTTCAATATTACGAGGCAAAATAAAGGTTGAAGAATTTTTTTAAATATGCAAATATAAATTTTATTCAGAATAAACTATATATAAAAATAAGAACTGTGCAAAAATTATTCCGACGTTCTCAGCGGCTGTACATAAATTCATTTGTGTTGTATTTAGTAGTGTTCACAGAACTATCATTATACCAGGCACCCTTGCCACTCATGTAGCCCCCTGATATCTCTTCCATTGTTTGAGGGGCATCTCCACCACAATCTGCCCCCCAATGTGCAGTAGCAGAAGGACCCTAGACTGTGGTCCTCCCCCACAGAGCCTTGGTGTTGACTGCACCAAGCTTCAGTGTGTCCCTCAGCGGTCTCCTGCAGTCCTCCACTGGGCCAGCCAGCAACATTCAACTGACTGTTTTGATACATACAGATTCTCTGTTATTTCTACTTCCATCCACCATAAACTGTCCAAGATGCAAGGTTGTGTGTCCTGCCACTTTTCCCACTGATCACCAAATGGAGGAAAAGCTTAAATGCACTCTGATAGTTTAAAAAAAGTTGATTTGTTCCCTGATGTAATGCATTTCCAGTCAGAAAGAAATCAGTCTCAGTCTCTCATAGTTTTTTTTTGTGAAATTTGTATAAATCCTTGGAATTTATAATAGGGCAAAAAAAATCAAAAATTTTCAATTATAAATCCTTTCATGAAATAGTTAAGCAGACAGCTTCTGCAATGACATAATTTCCTTAAAAAATATATAATCATTTCACTTACAGTTGCTACAATTGTGCTTGGCATTGATTGAATTTGTGATTCCAGCTACCAAAACAGATGTCACAGCAATTCGTTCTTCCCCCGCACAATTAAAGCATGGAATAATCTCCACCCTACTATAGTTACCCAACCAGATGCAACTAAATTTAAAGTAGCTCTTTCTTCCCAATAACCCTTTCTGGCATAAGTCCTCCCTCCACCACCTCCAGTTTAAATTCCATTTGGAATATTTTGGAGGACCAAGAATCAAGAACCAAGAACCAACTATCGTAAATACTTAAGGATTGTTTTGGAAGCAATTCAGCTTGGCCTCACTAAATTGATTCCTGGGGTGAAGGAATTGCCATGTGGAACAATGTTTAACTTAGAAAATAAGAATTGGGCCCCGGGAAGGTGCAGCACATATAACATGCAACCAGCTCTGTGGGTCTTTTATTATCTCACTGCAGCAGTTAGGAACGGTGGAAGCTGAGTGGTGAGGCCTCTCACTGTGCACACCCCACCACTTCCAACACCCTCCATCCGAGAGCCATCCTTGGCTGCCTTATGTTGGGGCGGAGTGGCACAGTGGCACAGCGGTAGTGTTGCTGCCTTACAGTGCCAGGGACTCGGGTTCAATCCTGAATACGGGCACTGTCTGCATGGAGTTTGTACATTCTCCCCATGACTGCATGGGTTTTCCCTGGGTGCTCTGGTTTCCTCCCATGCTCCAAAGCCGTACAGGTTTGTAGGTTAATTGGCTTCGGTAAAGATTGTAAATTGTCCCCAGTGTGTAGGATGGTGGTAATTTTGGGGATCGCTGGTCAGTGCAGACTCGGTGGGCCAAAGGGCTTGTTACCGCGCTTCATCTCTGAACTAAACAGTGAAGCCGGCAGGGCCACTGGCACTGGTTCCTAGTTAACTCTCCTCCATGTAGCTGGTCTCTCTTTTATCACCAAACACTGGTGGAGTGGTGGAGGAGTGTGCTGTTCAGATGATGACGAGAAGGACCTTGTCCACTGGAGCACCCAACCCAAGTGCAGGAAGCAGAAAGGAACAGCACCACCTGACTGTTCCCCTCCAAGTCACGCAGTTTCCTGATATGAAAATATATCTTTGGACATTCATTGTCAATGGGTCTATATCAGCCTTAAAGGGATGCACCAACTTCATGAACTGTTGATAGAATACCTGTGAGATTAAAAGCATTGCCAAAGCATCATCAAAGGCAAAGGCGACTATTCGTTATAATGTGTACCACTACAGAGGGTAGTGCATATATGGGATGAGCTGCCACAGAAAGTGGTTGAGGCAGGTACAAGTAACAGCATCAAAAAGACATTTGGACGGGGACGTGGATAGGAAATGTTGAAAGGGATATGGGTCAAATGCAGGCAAATGGGACTAGCTTAGATGAGCATTTTGATCGGCATGATTGAAGAGGGCAGAAGGGCCTATTTCTGACCCTATAACTAAAACCAAGCCCTGTTATGGGCAACCATTTCAAATCACGCACATTGGTTCAGACCATGTTCCTTGTGTATTGAGACATCTTTACATCATGGATAGAGAACTGGCTGGCAAACAGGCAGCAAAGAGTAGGAGTAAACGGGTCCTTTTCACAATGGCAGGCAGTGACTAGTGGGGTACCACAAGGCTCAGTGCTGGGACCTCAGCTATTTACAATATATATTAATGATCTGGATGAGGGAATTGAAGGCAATATCTCCAAGTTTGCGGATGACACTAAGCTGGGGGGCAGCGTTAGCTGTGAGGAGGATGCTAGGAGACTGCAAGGTGACTTGGATAGGCTGGGTGAGTGGGCAAATGTTTGGCAGATGCAGTATAATGTGGATAAATGTGAGGTTATCCATATTGGTGGCAAAAACAGGAAAGCAGACTATTATCTAAATGGTGGCCGACTAGGAAAAAGGGGAGATGCAGCAAGACCTTGGTGTCATGGTACACCAGTCATTGAAAGTAGGCATGCAGGTGCAGCAGGCAGTGAAGAAAGCGAATGGTATGTTAACTTTCATAGCAAAAGGATTTGAGTATAGGAGCAGGGAGGTTCTACTGCAGTTGTACAGGGTCTTGGTGAGACCACACTTGGAGTATTGCGTACAGTTTTGGTCTCCAAATCTGAGGAAGGACATTATTGCCATAGAGGGAGTGCAGAGAAGGTTCACCAGACTGATTCCTGGGATGTCAGGACTGTCTTATGAAGAAAGACTGGATAGACTTGGTTTATACTCTCTAGAATTTAGGAGATTGAGAGGGGATCTTATAGAAACTTACAAAATTCTTAAGGGGTTGGACAGGCTAGATGCAGGAAGATTGCTCCCGATGTTGGGGGAAGTCCAGGACAAGGGGGTCACGATAAGGGGGAAATCCTTTAAAACCGAGATGAGGAGAACTTTTTTCACACAGAGAGTGGTGAATCTCTGGAACTCTCTGCCGCAGAGCGTAGTCGAGGCCAGTTCATTGGCTATATTTAAGAGGGAGTTAGATGTGGCCCTTGTGGCTAAGGGGATCAGAGGGTATGGAGAGAAGGCAGGTACGGGATACTGAGTTGGATGATCAGCCATGATCATATTGAATGGCGGTGCAGGCTCGAAGGACCGAATGGCCTACTCCTGCACCTAATTTCTATGTTTCTATGTTTCTATGTTTACAATTTAAAGCTGCTAAGCAAATGTAAATATCAGTGATCATTTGGTTGGTGGCGTGACTCACTGTTGCAGCGGCTCCTACAGCCTGTCTGTCTTTTTTGTATTTTTTGTATAGTTAAATGTAGTTAAATGTATTTTTTAATATTGTTTTTTTAACGTGGTATTTGCAGGGGGGGGGGGGGGGGGAGGGGGAAACTTTAAAAAATCCCTTCCCTGTACGGGACCCGACCCGACCTTTTTCCTGTCGGGTCTCCGTTGTTGTTGGGGCCTAGCACCGTGGAGCGGCCTCCAGCCTGAACGACCTGGGGCTCCAGTCACGGAGCCTGCGGAGCTGCGGACTACTCACCATCGTGGGGTTGGCCGGCATCGGAGCGTGGGGAGCGGTGGTGACTTGCTGCTGCGGCCCGACCACGTAGCTCGGAGGCTCCAGCTGCAGCCGCAGGTCCGGTGGACTGGAACATCGGGAGCTCGCGGGTCCGGGTGGAGAGACCGCTTTCCGGATCTCCCGCAACGTGACTTCTCCAGCCCGTGTCGCGGGGTTGGAACGACCCGGAGCGGGGCCGTACATCGCCCGGCGCGGCTTCATGGCCGCGGGACATTCCAGCGCACGCCGGGGGCTCCAACTTTGTGACTTTTAGACCGGGAGCGGGGCCGTACATCGCCCCGCGCGGCCTAAAAATGGCCGTGGGACTTATCATCGCCCGCCTGGGGCTTGGACATCGGGAGAGAAATGAGAACACGGGAGAGAAAAGACTTTGCCTTCGATCACAGTGGATTCACTGTGATGGATGTTTTTGTAAATTGAATTGTGTGTATGTCTGTAGGAAATTGTCTTTGCTTGTATGGCTGTGGAAACGGAGTTTCGTTTGAGCCTCATTGAGGTTCAAATGACATGCAATAAATATATTGATATTGATATTGATCATGAAGGCAGTATCACTAGCACTCCAGAACTGAGTGCATTATTGCCAATTTGTGGCATTGAGGAACTGCATTGTTGCAGTTTTTAATTTAGTTTAGAGATAGAGATTCTATAGTTTAGAGAAACTACAGTTGCTATTTAAAAAAAAAAACCCATCCCTAACTGGTTCTTTGCTACTCTTCCAGATGGAGGGCAGTGGAATCCTATGGTACATCAGTCCCAAAAATGACTTTGAATTTGACACATATACAACTTGAGTTGAGGGTGTAGTGAAATGAAAAGTGGCAATGCTCGCGGATTGTGTAAAAAGACTACAAAAGAATGGAATTACATATTTGTGGGAGAAAAAAAAAGAAACAGCAATTTAAAAAGACACCACACAACAGTAAATTGTTACAGTAAGTTAGTCCCTGGTGAGATAGGAGTTTACAGTCCTAATGGCCTCTGGGAAGAAACTCCTTCTCAACCTCTCCGTTCTCTCAGCATGACAACGGAGGCGTTTGCCTGACCGTAGCAGCTGGAACAGTCCGTTGCCAGGGTGGAAGGGGTCCCCCATGATCTTGTTGGCTCTGAATTTGCACCTCCTGATGTATAGTTCCTGCAGGGGGGCGAGTGTAGTTCCCATATTGCGTTCGCCGAACACACTACTCTCTGCAGAGCCTTCTTGTCCTGGTCAGAGCAGTTCCCAAACCAAATTGTGATGTTTCCAGACAAGATGCTTTCCACGGCCACTGAGTAGAAGCACTGGATGATCCTCAGAGACACTCTCAATTTCCTCAATTGCCTGAGGTGGTAAAGGCACTGCCTTGCCTTACTCACGAGTGCTGCAGCGTGTGATGTCCATGTCATATCCTCAGAGATGTGGACTCCCAGATATTTAAAACAGCTCACCCTATCCACAGTATCCCCATTTATCCTCAATGGTGTGTATGTCCTCGGATGATGTGCCCTCCTAAAGTCCACGATCAGCTCCTTCGTTTTTTTTACATTCAAGAGGAGGCTGTTATCCTGACACCAGAGTGCCAGATCAGCCACCTCCTCCCGGTAGGCCTTCTCATCGTTGTCTGAGATCAGGCCCACCACCACAGTGTCATCAGCAAACTTGATTATAGAGTTGGAGCTGAACCTAGCCCCACAGTCATGTGTGTACAGGGAGTGCAATAGGGGGCTGAGTACGCAACCCTGGGGCGATCCTGTGCTCAGGGTGAGGGACTCCGATGTATTCCCTCCCATCTTGACTACCTGGTGGTGGGAAAGTCCAGGACCCAGGCACACAGGGGGGTGTTGATCCCTAATTCCAGCAGCTTCTCGACAAACCTGGTGGGGACTATCGTGTTGAAGGCTGAACTGAAGTCTATGAACAGCATCCTCACGTAGCCCCCCTTCTGGCTGTCAAGATGAGAGAGAGTGTTGTGCAAAACCTGGGAGACCACATCGTCCGTGGATCTGTTCGGACGGTACGCGAACTGTAGTGGGTCCATGTTGCGAGGGAGGAAGGCGCAGATATGTTTCTCGACCAGCCTCTCAAAGCATTTCATGACTACCGAGGTGAGGCCACCGGATGGTAGTCATTCAGACAAGCTCGGGAGGCATTTTTTGGTACCGGTACAATGATGGAACTTTTGAAGTAGGCAGGGACCACGGACTTGTCCAGGGTGAGGTTGAATATTGTAGAGAGCACCGGAGCTCGCTGCGTAGCACAAGACTTAAGTACTCGCTCCGAGATGCCATCGGGGCCTGCAGCTTTCCTCGTGCTCACACGTGTCAGAGCCCTCCTCACGTCGTGCTTGGACAACGAGAATGTGTGCACATCCCCAGCGATGGACCTCCCTCCAGCTTCATTAGCCAGCAAGCTGGCGGTGTTGTCGTTAGGCGGCAAGCCTGGCGTAATGTTGCCCGTCTTGAAACGAGCATAGAAGGAGTTCAGGTCATTAGCTAGGGAGGTGCCAACACTTCCGGTTGAGGGGGGGCTGCTCCGGTAGTTGGTTACAGTCCGTAGCCCCTGCCACAGGCGTCTGGTATCTTGCTGCTCCATCTATGACTCCATCTTGTCCCTGTACCTCCTTTTTGTGTCTTTCACCGCCCTTCGCAGTCGGTAGGACTCTACCTTGCAGTCGTCTATATTTCCGGATGCCAGGCCCGAGTTGTAGGCAGCGGTGCGAGCATTCAAGGCAACACGAACGGACCTGTCCACCCAGGGATTTTGATTCGAAATGGTGCTAACCCTTACCGTGGGGACTATGCTATTATCGGCTATTGTTGCGATGAAGCCCGTGACTGCTTCCGCGAACTCACTGACGTCACTGGAACTTGCTTGGAACATATTCCAGTCGACATCTGTCAGTGCATCTTGCAGCATGGCCTCTGACTGGTCGGACCACTGATTTACGTCCCATTGCCACTTCCCAAACTATCATCTGTTTATACTCCAGCAGCAGGAAAATGGCAGCGTGGTCAGATTTTCCAAAGGGAAGGAGAGAAATGGCCTTGTAGCCCTTCCTGGAGGGCATATAGCAGTGGTCCAATGTTCTCTCCCCCCTGGTGGCACACGTGATGTGTTGGTAAACGTTCGGCATGACCTTCTGGAGATTTGATTTATTAAAATCTCCAGCCACCACCATAGCTGCATCCGGGGTCTTGTTTTGATGTCGACATAGCACATTGTGTAGGGCACGTTGATGGGTATGAAGAGCCAAGAAGCCAGGACCCACAATCAACAATGATACTAATTATTTGTTACATTTTACTTTCTTTTAATTCCATATTTCTGATGCTTACTAAAGGGCCTGTCCCACATAGGCGACTTTTTAGGCGAGTGCAGGAGATTCTGCGCTCGCCTCATGATCGCCACATGGTCACCACATGTTCGCTGGTGGTCTCTGGTGAGTCTCCTTCATGGTCGCGAGGAGTTCCTGCATTCTGGGAACTAGTCGCGGCCTCAGTATGGTCGCTGCAAAATTTTCAACGTTGAAAAATTTTCTGCGACCAAAAATTGGTCGCAATGGAGAAAATCGATAATCCTGTAGTCGTAGGTGCAGTTGTAGTGGGGTCGCCATGTAGTTATGGGTAGTCAAGATAGTCATAGGTAGTTTTAGTTAATTGCCTTTGCTGACCGGGCATTTTTATTTGCTCATTGGGAAAAAAAAACGTCAGCACGAGTTTTCAGAACCACGGAGAACCGACCGGTAATGTTAAATCGCCGCCAAACTTCACAGCTGTGTATTTCTGGCTTATTAAAAGTTGTCTGGCTTCTTAAAAGTGTCTCCACCCCCTTCTCCCCCCTTCTTCCCTCCCTTCCCCCCTCTTTTAAAGCACTGTGTTAGCCGTCTTAACCTTCCTGTTCATCGCGGAGTGTGTCTGTATCACCTTGGCTTTGCATCGTGTGAATTTCCGACAGCACTCCACCGCCTTCCCTGGCCCCCACCTTTGTGATGTGCTTGTGCGTGTGTGTGTGTGTGTGTGTGTGTGTGTGTGTGTGTGTGTGTGTGTGTGTGTGTGTGTGTGTGTGTGTGTGTGTGTGTGTGTGTGTGTGTGTGTGTGTGTGTGTGTGTGTGTGTGTGTGTGTGTGTGTGTGTTCCACTCTGACAGTCGCCGTTGCAGTTCCCGGCTTTTCAGGCGAGTGCCGCGAACTTGACAGTTACCTGCAGTCCGCTTAAAAATCGCCTAAGTGGGACAGGCCTTTAAGTGTTTGTGGATGTTTTTGAATGTCTGAAACATTCAGAGTTTTTAGCTGTTTGACAATGGTCCAAATCTGATGAAGGAGCTTAGCTGGCTGCTGTAGGTTTAACAGATGTCAATGGGTGAGGCATGCTCTAGACACCCGCGATTTCACCCCACAATATAATCCAATTTGGCCACAGAAGACACTGCAAAAGCACAAGGCCTCCATGCGAGGAAACAGGCCGTTTGCAGGCACTGATCACATATTTAGGGCAATACTATACATGACAAAAACAAACATTCCAAAGTGTTGTTCAACACTTCCCAAATTACACCATCCTCAGCTCAACTAAATCCCAATCCTGCCTTGTGTCCTACCAATCACTTTGATCCAGCTTCCAATGCTTTTCCATCCTGTTCTCCTCATCCCTCCAACTCTGGGTTTTTATTCCTTATCCTGTCACCAGGCAGCTGTGCTTTTCATAAGTTTATATGCTCATAAGTTACAGGAACAGGCAATGCCGGATTTAAATGAAGGAAGACCTTAGGCTGATCCACTTGTGAGGCCCCTCCCAATCCCCCACCCCCACGACTAGAGGAAGATGGAAGAGTCCACCAGATTGACACCCATTTGCAGCAGAGCGTGGCCAATGAGATAAGGGGCTGGAAAGCTGCGCTTTTTAAATTTATTTATTTATTTATTGCCAGTGCTAGTGTCGAGTTATCGGCTTAAAACACTTTTATTCTGAAATGGAGGGCAAGGAAAATTACTGAAGGGTTGTTCAGTGATTATTATCTGAATGGTGGCCGATTAGGAAAAGGGGAGATGCAACGAGACCTGGGTGTCATGGTACACCAGTCATTGAAAGTAGGAATGCAGGTGCAGCAGGCAGTGAAGAAAGCAAATGGTATGTTAGCATTCACAGCAAAAGGATTTGAGTATAAGAGCAGTGAGGTTCTACTGCAGTTGTACAGGGTCTTGGTGAGACCACACCTGGAGTATTGCATACAGTTTTGGTCTCCTAATCTGAGGAAATACATTATTGCCATAGAGGGAGTACAGAGAAGGTTCACCAGACTGATTCCTGGGATGGCAGGACTTTCATATGAAGAAAGACTGGATAGACTCAGCTTGTACTCGCTAGAATTTAGAAGATTGAGGGGGGATCTTATAGAAACTTACAAAATTCTTAAGGGGTTGGACAGGCTAGATGCTGGAAGATTATTCCCGATGTTGAGGAAGTCCAGAACTAGGGGTCACAGTTTAAGGATAAGAGGGAAATCTTTTAGGACCGAGATGAGAAAATACATTTTTACACAGAGAATGGTGAATCTGTGGAATTCTCTCCCACAGAAGGTAGTTGAGGCCAGTTCATTGACTATATTTAAGAGGGAGTTAGATGTGGCCCTTGTGGCTAAAGGGATCAGGGGGTATGGAGAGATGGCAGGTACAGGATACTGAGTTGGATGATCAGCCATGATCATATTGAATGGCGGTGCAGGCGCGAAGGGCCGAATGGCCTACTCCTGCACTTATTTTCTATGTTTCTATGTTCAGATACTACAGTGCGTTGTGACAGCATATGTAAGAAAGGCCTATGACAGTGTCAAAAATATTATGCACCTTGCAGGGCATTTTCTCTGTTGCCAGCCGGGCAACCTTGGCAGCTTTTTAGGTTGCCAAATGACAGTTTAGGTGGTCATTTAAGATGGCTTGCATGACGCGTGCGATAATGTGCTCGGACAAAGTGCGTAGTTACCAGTCGGAATTATGGTCAATGAAGCATTCACATATTATTTCTGCTTCAAATAAAGTCACAAACTAAACATATTCACCAATCAAGACATGATATATACCACAATGACATTCAGCAATATTATAATACAGTATCTCCACTCTTTTTACACGTTGCAATGAATGCAATTTCTATTATTTCTTTCCACTTCCAAACAAAAATTTGGTTGGATTATTCAGCGTATGATCAACCTCGGTGAGACCAAGCGCAGGCTTGGCGATCGCTTCACTCAACACCTCTGCTCGTTTCGCCATAATCAATCTGATCACCCGGTGGCTCACCACTTCAACTCCCCTTCCCATTCTGAATCCGACCTTTCTGGCCTGGGCCTCTTCCATGGCCAGAGGTGAGGCCCACCGTAAATTGGAGGAGCAGCACCTCATATTTTGCTTGTGCTGGTTACACCCCAGTGGTATGAACATTGACTTCTCCAATTTTAGGTAGTCCTTGCTATATCCTCCCCTTTCCAGCTCTCCCTCAGCCCACTGTCTCTGCCTCTTTCTTTCTTCTTCCCAACCCCCCCACCCTTCCCGACATCAGTTTGAAGAAGGGGCTCGACCCAAAATGTCGCCTATTTCCTTCGCTCCATAGATGCTGCCTCACCCGCTCAGTTTCTCCAGCATTTTTGTCTACCCATTCACACAAGTTCTGTTATCCCACTTTCCTCACCCACTCCCTACACATTAGGGGCAATTTTACAGAGACAAGTTAACCTACAAAGCCAATGCGTCTTTGGGATGTGGGAGGAAACCCGCACACTTGCAGGGAGAATGTGCAAATTCAACACAGACAGTGCCCGAGGACAGGATCGAACACAGATCTCTGGCGTGTGAGGCAGCAAGTCTACAGCTGTACCACTATATTTTGTTTTCCAACACAAAAAATTATATGTTGATAACTTTGGTTACTAAAAAAATGAAAATATCCATTTTCAGTCTGTTATCTCCAAGTGACGATATGTCCCCTTTACAGCTACTGTATGTTTTAATTCAGTTCAAAACTATGGGGCAGTACATTGGCCATAAAGTTGCTGCTTAAAAGTGTCAGTCTGTATCGAGTTTGCTCCTTTTCCCTTTGATCGCATCCGGGTGCTCTTGTTTCCTTCCATATTCCAAAGGTGTGCAGGAACCTATTTCAGACCCAACCCAAAGCGTAATATTTTCCTTTTGTCCAAAGATTCTGTCTGACCTGTTGAATTACTCCAGCTTTTTGTGTCTATCATCAGTTTAAACCAGCATCTGCAGTTCCTTCCTACACACACGATACTATACGATAGAACTTTATTAATCCCAGGGGGGAAAGTGTGTGTGTGTGGGTACATATATTAGACACACACACACATATATATATATATTTATGTATTTATTTATACATATATATATATAGTTATATATATAGTTACATATTCATATATAAATATACACCATTTTGTTTTTCTCGTTTATAACATTGTTTACAGAGTACAATGTTTACATATTCTGTTGTGCTGCTGCAAGTAAGGATTTCATTGTTCTATGGCTGGAGGCTCCCTAGATTTCGAGGCCCTAGGTAAATCCGGCTCTGAGAGCAGGATTAGGACCATCCAATCTACTTTGCCATTTAACCATTTAATCATCTACCTTTCCCCCTCAACCCCATTTTCCTGCCATCTCCCCATAACCCATGACACCCGTACTAATCAAGAATCTATCAATCGCCACCTTAAAAATATCCACTGATGGCCCCCACAGTCTTCTGTGGGAATGAATTCCATAGATACCCACTAAACACACCTAATACACACCTTCCCTCCATGATGAACTGTACACTGCAAGGGCCAGGAAGCAAGTGGGCAAGATCATCTCTGACCCCTCTCACCCTGGCCACAAACTCTTTGAATCACTTCCTTCTGGAATAACTCCAGACTGTCAAAGCTGCCACAGCCAGACATAAAAACAGTTTTTATCCACGAATTGTTGCTCTACTCAACAGCCAAAAATCTGTAGCTTCCCTTTGATCTGGTATTTTGTTGGTTCACATGCTTGATCAATGGTGTTTTATCATTAATGTTTGATTATTATTAATATTTAGTGTTTTCTGAGTCATTCGTAACTGTCACTGTATGTCATGTTGTTACTTGTGGTCAGAGCACCAAGGCAAATTCCTTGTATGTGAATACTTGGCCAATAAGCTTACTTACTTACTTACTTACTTACTTAAAGAAATTCCTCTTGATCTCCTTTCTAAAGGTACGTCATTTTATTCTGAATCTATGGCCTCTGGTCCTAGGTTCTCCCTCTAGTGGAAACATCCTCTCCACATCCCTCCATCCAGGCCTTTCACTATTAGCCCTCCAACCTAAGCTCAAGTATCTGAAATTCCATCCTTAAAGCTTTCTGTGATCCCACATTCCTCTCTTCCTCCAAGGCGATTTGCAAAACCCATTTCTATTACCCCTAATATCTCCATCTTTGCCAGTCCTTTTTTTTAATGCACATACATGAAGCCATGTAGGACCTGTCTTTACATTTGAAGTGCTACATAAACAGTTGATTATTGCCTTGGCAATGATGGCAGATCTCATTAGAAATCAGGCCGCCTTCAGAAATCTGTGTGCTTAAACCTTTTCCAATTTGGTGTCAGCTTTAATGCAGGAACAACTTGGTTTCCCTTAGCAACAACACCATGTTGTAAGCTGATGCTGTGGTGATATGCAGCAATAATGGCCAAAGACAGCAGAAAAACTCCATTTGTGAGGGAACAGCTGTGAGTCAGAAAACCGGATGCCTGACCTATACAATTGACTTGCAGCCCACCCAATGTTTTAATGTGAGAGCACAAACAGTCCAGTTTCACAATACTGAAAAGAATCAAAGGCTTTGTGTCATGTGGATATCCTGGTTCTGCCCAAGCACAAACCCTTACCTTCTTACATGGGCATAGATACAGGATTACTTTTTCATAGGCAGATGGAGGTCAGAACCTCGCTGCATTTTCCTCCATATTTACTGTACTTTTATTGAGCAGTCCACTATTTCTCAATATTGGTTTCCTCGGATGGTGCATGCCTTTGCCACCCTCCGTAAATCAATGTTGATACTGAAGTGAAAATTACCGCTGCTTTATGGGTTACAAAGAAATTGTAGTGTTGAGACATGTGGAGTTCAAGGGAGCCAGACATGTATAGAGTTCATTACTGCCACATTGCATTAAATTCATTGCATTAAAACTCCTTCCCTACCAATCGGGACATTTTAAAGTAAGTACCCACATGCCCCATTTGCCAATACATAGATGAAAGTCGTGCCATTGTAGCACAATGGCCTGTAAACCATTTTTGCACCAGAGCCAGTTCCTGCAGTGCAACTGAAAGTTTACTCCAACAAGGTACAATGGATCCTTTAAAGGAGGCATCTGACATGACTTGGAGTGTATACGTGATTGCCGATATGTTTGTGAGGGCGCGGGCAACAGGTTTATCACTTTTACTGGGAACAATAAGATTAAAGTACATAGGCCAGAGAGTTCTCACTAATTGGCAGGCAGACCTTGAATACAAAGCGCTACATGTAGTTATTGTGTGGACGGCACTATCTGTCATAAACTCGTGGCTTCACATATTATATAGAGTTACATAGGAATAGGGTGGTGGGTGTATGGAACAAGCTACCAGATGAGGTAGTTCAGGCTGGGACTATCCCAATGTTTAAGAAGCAGTTTGGACATGTTTGGAAGGAAATGGACCAAGCAAGTGGGACTAGTGTAGCTAGGACATGTTGGCCAGTGTGGGCAATAGACAATAGACCATAGGTGCAGGAGTAGGCCATTCAGCCCTTCGAGCCAGCACCGCCATTCAATGTGATCATGGCTGATCATCCACAATCAGTACCCCGTTCCTGCCTTCTCCTCATATCCCCTGACTCTGCTATCTTTAAGAGCCCTATCTAGCTCTCTCTTGAAAGTATCCAGAGAAGCGGCCTCCGCTGCCCTCTGAGGCAGAGAATTCCACACTCACAACTCTCTGTGAAAAGGTATTTCCTCATCTCCGTTCTAAATGGCCTACCCTTTATTCTTAAACTGTGGCCCCTGGTTCTGGACTCCCCCATTATCGGGAACATGTTTCCTGCCTCTATCGTGTCCAAACCCTTAATAATCTTACATGTTTCAATAAGATATCCTCTCATCCTTCTAAATTCCAGAGTATACAAGCCCAGCCGCTCCATTCTCTCAGTATATGACAGTCCCACTATCCCGGGAATTAACCTGGTGAACCTACGCTGCACTCCATCAGTAGCAAGTTGGGCCGAAGGACCTGTTTCCACACTGTATCACTCTAAGACTATAATTACAGTATGTAAATACTATACATTGTTCAATCCAACCAGTCAGCCGGAGACACAGGTTCGATCCCGACCATAGGTGCTGTCTGCACAGAGTTTGAACATTCTCCCCGTGACCTGCGTGGGTTTTCTGCGAGATCTTCAGTTTCCTCCCACACTCCAAAGACGTACAGGTTTGTAGGTTAATTGGCTTGGTAAATGTAAAAATTGTCCCTCGTGGGATAGTGTTAATGTGCAGGGATCGCTGGTCGGCGTGGACCCAGTGGGCCGAAGGGCCTGTTTCGCACTGTATGTCTAAACTAAACTAAAAATGGGTTGTCCACTATCCTCACTGACTGTGGCCTGTGGGTCAGCAAGAAGAGGATCCGATGACAGAGGCGCGTGCTGTGTTCTAGGTCCATGAGTTTACAGAAGAGTTTGGATGCGATTATGGTGTTGAAGGCGGAGCTATAGATGATAAATATGAGTCTAACATTGGAATCCTTGGTGTCTAGGTGTTCCACAGATGAGTTTAGTGCCAGGGAGATGGCATCTACTACGGACCGGTTGTGGTGGTCATCAATATGCAGTGTGGATAAGGAAATGGGATAACATAGATCTAGTGTGAACAGGTGATTGATGGTTGGCATGGACTTGAAGGGCCAAAGGGCCTGTTTCCATGCTGTAAATTTCTACTCGACCTTTTATGTGGAAAAGTGGGGAGTGAATTTAGTTTTGTACCGAAAATAAAATCAATTCATATTTACAGCCGGGTTTGAGGGACCCGAACTGGCACATTTGTTCAATCAGGTGCCCTGGCCTGAAAGACACCCCACAGTTTTAACCTTAAGGCCCTATTAGACCCCTTCCTTCAACATATCTCCTACCAACAGATTTGACTTTAATGCTTCAATCCTACCTGCTTCCTCTTTCCCACTGTAAACAGTCTGTTTTTCTGCTGGCATCACGGCAATGCATTTAAAGAAAAATCTCTAGCCCTTTCAGAGTTGCTGACAGACCAGATGGTCAATTGGGATACAGGCCTGGCATTTTGCGAAACGTTCCTTGTTCTGGCAGTCAATTCCAATGAAAAGGTCAGCGCAATCTGCTGCTTGAAGAACTGTCGGATGCCCACTGGTACCAGGATAAACCAGCATAAACCTTGTTACAAAATGAAAGCTCTGATGCAGATCACCAGAAGGGCCAGAACACACGTATGCAATATAATAATGTTGAGGTTCATAGTTCTTTAAGTTGCTACGTCACTTTTTTTCATCATCAATTTCTGACGACAATTCCATGGTCTAATCTCACAATTATACCAGCTAGAATCAAAGGGCAGGGCATTCATTTTCCGGTCAAAGTTTCTGAAAGAACTGGAGCCATAAAGGAAGGAATCTGTGCCATTTGGGAGGTTTGCCAAAGGGCTGGGAGTGGTTTTGCGTAGTTCCATTAAATACTTCAAACTGTCTGCAATGAATAAACTGAACATAGCTGACACAGAACAACATAAACTCCATCAGGTAGTAACAATGCAGTCTAAATATTATTCCTTGAACCTTACCCAACCTGTTATGCAGATACTAAACAATAGAAATAACCATTCCATAATCCATCACATAAGTCCATGATGGATTAATTAGGCTTCATAAAGTCATTGTCTTGAGAGGTCGTATGTCTGGAGACTGGATGAGCTAGGTAGATTAAATGAGGCCATTTTCTCATGGTCAGATTTTACAAGTAAATAGGAAAGGTGTAGGATCCTTTGTAAGATTGGTGATTGGTTTTCTTGATGTGATTAAGCGCAGTAACATATTCTCATTATCTCTCACTTTTTCTATTGCGCATTGTGACCCAGGTTCAATCTGACCTCTGGGACAGTCTGTGCGGACTTTGTTCACTCTCCCTGTGCTCTGGTTTCCTCCCAGCTCCTGTCGGCATGCGTGTTGGTTTAATAAGCTGTGGTTTAATAAGCTGTGACGTATCCCTAATGTAGGTGGGTGGAAGGAGGATCAGGCAGTTGAAGGTGTTGGACTTTTTTATTTATTTAATTTTTTTAAAATATTTTATTTATTAGAAGTAATGTACATTACAACGATATAAGCCAAGGATAACATAATACAATTCCTGTACCACTTCTAATTTTAAACCTTCAAAAGAAGGAAAGCAGAGAGTTAGATAGGATAGTAAGTGTGTGAGAGAGTGATCAAGAGAGACCTGTAGAAATGTAAAACCTGAAAAAGAGATTTAAAAAAATGATCAAGGAGAAAGAAAAAACCCCCCAAAAAAACAAGAAACAAAGATAAAAGGGATATACCTACTTCTCATCTTTACACACCCCTCACCAGGTCCTGTAACCATTTATTTTCAAAGTTGTGTTGCACCCTATACTTGTAATAAGTCGATAAGTGGAGACCAAAACTTTTGGAAATGGTCTGCTTTGCCTGCTAGGAGGAATCTCATGTGTTCCAGGTGTAACATTTCGGACATATTTGAAATCCACATTTTTATCGTAGGTGTGGGAGCATTTTTCCAAAATTTAAGTATAAGTTTTTTTGCCGTTATTAAGCCGTAATTATGAAAGCTCTTTTGGAACGTAGTCAGCTCCAAGCTGGCTTCCATTGATCCAAAAATAATTAGTTCTGCATTCGGTTTCAGTTTTATCTTAAATAATTTCGTAAAGATTTCATAGATTTCATTCCAAAATTTTGGGATTTTTATACAATAAACAAAGGAGTGTGCTATAGTTGCTTCTTGAGATAGATATTTATCACAGATGGGAGAGACATTTGGAAAAAAACTTATTTTAGTTTTTGAGTAATATAGACCTTTTCTCTGGAACTGTAAATCTACATTGCTGTAAACTCTATTTTGCACTCTGGCATTTATATTTTTGCCTGCGTGTTGCACTCACATATAGTATGATCTGATTTAGTTTATTTTAGTTTAGAGAAACAGCGTAGAAACAGGCCCTTTGGTCCACTGAGTCCGCGCTGACCAGTGATCCCTATGCCTTATCACTATCCTACATGCACTGGGGACAATTTAGCATTTTACAAGCCAATTTTACCTACAAATCCGTGCGTCTTAGAGTGTGGAAGGGAACTGGAGATCCCGGAGAAAACCCACGCAGGTCACAGGGAGAACGTACAAACTCTGTACAGACAGCACCCGTAGTCAGGATTGAACCTGGGTCTGTGGCACAGTAAAGCAGCAACTCTACCACTGCGCCACTGGGCCGCCCATGATTTAATTGCATAGCACACAAATAAAAGCTTTTCACTGTGCCTTGGTACACGTGACAATATTAAACCCGTACCAAAGAGTTCCTGTGTTCACAGGGGAATAAGTGAAGGAATGGATCTGAAGAAAATGCTCTGAGAGGTGGTGTAACCTCAATGTGCCAAATGATCTCTTTCCTTGTCGTAGGAAAATGTGAGAAATAATATGAGAACGTTATTTCCTCACTCATAGCCTTTCTAATTTTCTCTTAGTCTCAAAATACGTAGATCCAGTAGCCTCGTGGTTCGGTTATAGGACAAATAACAAGAAGCTTGATTCAAATCCCACATGGCAACTAGAGAATTTAAATTCAAATAATTAAATCAATCTGGAATTATAAATCCAGTGGCAACCGTGAAGCTACTGGCTGTGCTTAAAAATTCATCTGATTCGCTTATGTCCTATATAGGAGAAAATCTGCTGGCCAGTAAATGACTCCAGATGCCCCAATGGGTTTAACTTTCAAATGAGTCTATCAGTGATTTCAGACACTGTTATGGTTGAATGATAAGTACTGGGCTTGCCGCTGACTGCTAATGAATGCAAAGGGAAAAGAGTGACCGTGCTCTCTTGGGGCGTATTCCTTAAACAGCTCTGCCTCTCTCTTTGCATCTTCTATTAAAACCTTTCGAACATTATATCTTCTACCAAGCTCGTAAATCCTTCTCTTCTGACACTGAAGATCTTCTCTATGCTTATGTGTGTATCACTTGGGGTTAACTATGTTTTAAATGTATTCCATATAAATAAATTGGTGTTATTTTTAAAAGATTTAAAAAAGTCTCAAGCTCTTTACTTTTAGTTTTAAAGATACAGCAAGAAACAGATCCTTCGAGTCCATGCCGACCATCAATCACCTGTTGACACTAGTTCTATGTTATCCCACTTTCGCATTCACTCTCTACACACTGGGGGCAATTTGCAGAGGTCAATTAACCTATAGACCCACACGTCTCTGGGATGTGGCAGGAAACCAGAGCACCTGGAGTAAACCGACGTGATTAGGCGTGGATAGGCATGTGGATGAGAAGGGAATGGAGGGTTATGGTATGAGTGCAGGCAGGTGGGACTAAGGGGAAAAAAATTTGTTCAGCATGGACTTGTAGGGCCGAGATGGCCTGTTTCCGTGCTGTAATTGTTATATGGTTATATGGTTATTACAGAGAGAACATGCAAACTCTACACAGACAGCACCCGAAGTCAGGATTGAACTCGGGCCTCTGCCGTCGTGAGGCAGCTCCCGCAGCTGCACCACTGTGCTGACTATCAAGTATTTTTACAAAACTTTTGACAAAGTTTGCAAGTATTGTTAATGAAATAATATTTTGTCCACTTATTGTGGAAACCCACATCAAAGTATTTCTCTCACACATTTTGCGAATATTGGATTCACTGTTTCAAGAACCAGATTTTCACAATGATTTAATTAACACAGGACGTCATTGAAGGGGAGAAGCAAGGTGAAATTCAAAATAAATAATGTTCTGAACATTGCATTTTTAAACAGCATGTCTCATAAAACTGATTCTAATCACCTTATTTTTGGTGATAATTTGAAGAGGCTTTGAGACTTCAATAAATTTCACTATTAACAAGCTCATGGAGTGATCTCAACAGAAATATGAGACATTGAATATTGTTAAAGCCTGCATTAACTATGAGTGCTGGCGCCACATACATACGTTCACAAATATGCGCCTGTCTGAAACAATTTAAAATATTTTTGGCAATAGGAACATGTTAGAAATACAGATTCAAGAATGTGCTAAGTATTAGGAGCTGCAGGATTGAAGTATTATATCTGAAACCCTTCACATTGCATTTACCTTTAACAAGGTTCCACTATCAGTGGCTCAGTTGCCAGTTGGGTCATTTCTAACACACAGACCTTGTTCAGGACTTCATGATTAACAGCGTATTCCATCAGCCTAAATGCCTCGTTGCACTCCTTCCAAATGCTGATATCATTGACAGTGGTCCTTTGACATGATGCTGTACCTGAGACAGATAAGAGTTGCTACCTTTGTTAATGCAACACTATAATTGGGAATAAAAAGGACACTGGTTTACCTTTCTGATTCTTCTTCTACATCACGTTGATAGGTGACCTCCATAAAGAAACAGTACAATATATATTTGAATACACGGGATGGGCATATTGCTTTCACCCATAAAGTAAATTGATAGTCAAAAGGAAATTCCATGACCCCATACAGGAGGTAGTTACATTCTTGAGGAGTCTCGTACTTTCCGTTCCATGTGCATTTAAAAAAAATACAAATCCCATAAATTAAAGAGGAAATATTTTAAAGAACAGTGACAGGTTGAGTGAATATCTACTGACTGTCAGCAGAGGAGGTTCAGCATAATGATGTGAAGTACATTGTGCCTCCCATCTGTATATTCATCCACAGGCTTTCAGTCATTTCATAGCTATCAAGTTAAATGATAGTCACAGAGTCATACAACACTGAGTCTCTTTAGCCAACTTGTTCATGCCAACCAAGCCCCATCAACGTTAGTCCACCTGCTTGCGTTTGGCCCAAAACCCTCTGAACCTTTCCTGCCCATGTGCCTATCCAAATATATTTTAAGTGGTGTTATAATACCTCCTCTGGCAGCTCGTTCCTTATACACACTTCCCTCTGTGTGGAAAAAGTTGTCCTTTAGGTTCCTATTAAGTATTTCCCCTCTCACATTAGACCTATGTCCTCTGGTTCTTGATCCCACTACTCTGGGTAAAAGATTCTGTGCCTTCACCATATTACCCGTCATAATTTTATGCAGCCCTCCCCATAAGATTAGCCTCATGTGCTCCAAGGAATAAAGCCCTAACCTGTCCAATCTCTCCCTTTAGTCCAGGCCCTTAAGTTCTGGCAACATCCTCGTAAATATTCTCGCACTCCTTCCAACTTAATGGCATCCTTCCTATAGCAGAATGAACAAAACTGAACACAATACTCCAAATACGGCTTCACCAACATCTTGTGCAACTGTAACATAACATCTCAACTTCTGTACTCAGTACCCTGACTGACGAATGTACCAAACATCTTCGGACCACCCTATCTACTTGTGACACCACATTCAAGGAACTATGTACCTGCACTCCTAGATCCCTCTGCTCTATAACACTATGTACCTGCACTCCTAGATCCCTCTGTTCTATAACACTCTCCTGGGCCCTCACCCTCGCACTTATCTGTATTAAACTCCATTAGCCATTCCTCAGCCCACTTGCCCAGCTGAACACAATTCTGCTGTAATTTTTGATAACTACCTTCACTATCTACAACCACCCACATTAGTGTCATCTGCAAACATACATAATATCTACATTCTCTTCCAAATTGTTGATATAAACCACAAAGACCAATGGGTCCCGCACTGATCCCTGAGGCACAGCACTGGTCACAGATCTCCAGTCCGATGAATAACCTTCCATCATCACCATGTGCTTCCTTCCATGAAGCCAATTTTCTATCCAGTTGGCTAGCTCTCCCTGGATCCTATGCCACCCAACCTTCCAGAGCAACCTATCGTGCAGAACCTAATCAAAACCCTTGCTGACGCCTATACAGACAATGTCTATGGCATCACTCTCCTCGACCTTTTAGGTTACTTCTTATTTCTCAGCTCAACCCATAGAGTCTCACTAAACGAACCATCAACAATGTCATCTCAGACTACTGCTGTGACATTTTCATTAATCAGTAAAGCAACGCTCCTTCCTCTTTTACCTCCGTCTCTATCTCGCCTGTGCACACATTACTTGGAACATTAATTTGCCAGTCCTGTCCATCTCTTAGCCAAGTTTCTGTAATGGCCACACCATTTCAGTTGCACATATCTATCCATGTCCTAAGTTCATTCGCCTTACCCTTTTGGCTTTTTGCATTAAAATAAATGCAATTTAATAGTAAGATTAAACGAAAACTTACCAGTTTGAAGTTTGATCTGTATTTTATGAGGATTTACGATGAGGGATTACGTGAAGAAGCCCGCTAGGACGCATGCGTGTCATTCTTCAAAGCAGCGGTGTGAGATCACAGATAACTGTAATGACTAAACATAGTAAGATTAGAGAAGAGGTACCAGTTAAGTATATGATCTGGGTGGGAGCGGAGGGCACGTAATCCCTCATCGTAACTCTTCATAAAATACAGATCAAATTTCAAACTGGTAAGTTCTCGTTTAATCTTACTATTTTACTTCGGAGTCACGTGAGTGACTACGTGAAGACTTCAAAGGTCTGTGATTTCATGCCGTGGAAACGTCCATGCACACGTCTGCCTTGACTGTGGGAAGAATAGTGTTAACATAATTGTACATGATTCGTTATTGAAATCATAAAATTTATTAACACAAATATAACCCTATTTATGGGTTTTAATCAATTTACAGAATTTAAAATTCTTTCTGCAAATGTTCCAGTCTCCCTCACTGGTTTGTTATAAAATAACTGGAAAGTTCTTTCTCCTAACCATCCTGCTGCTTCGAGGACTTGGTCCATGGGCACATCCAGTCGTACTGCTGCTGATGTAGCTGCGGCCCTGGTGGAATGAGACTTGAACACATTAGTATCCACCCCGGCCTGCGTCAGTACCTGTTTCAGCCATCTCGAGATTGTCTGGACCGTCACTTTTTTGTGAGGTTTCTTGTGGCTGATCAGCAGTCCCTTCTCATTGCCTCTTAGGATTTTAGTTTTCTCTATGTATAGTGACAGGTGTCTAACTATACAGAGACGGTCATCTGTAGCCTGCTGATCCCTGTCTGTTCTGCTTTACTAGCTCGTAGATGTGGAACGTAATATTGTCAGGTGAGGAAGTCATGTTGTCCAGTCTGAGTTTATGCAGTGACTGAACCCTCTGTGCCGTGACTAATGCCATTAACATGACTGTTTTTAAAGTCAGTCTGTGTAGAGACAGAGTTGATGCTGGAGACCAGTTTCTGAGCGTCTTCAGGACAATGCTTACATCCTATATATGGGAGTACCTGGTTTTTGGGGGGTTTGTGTTAAATATTCCCCTCATGAGCTTGGTTACCAGAGGGTGAGTCCCTACCGTGTAACGCTCTGTCCCTTGCCATAGGTATGTCGACAGGGCACTTCTGGCGCTGTTGATGGCACTGTAGCTGAAGCCTTCATCATAGTGTAAGCCTGCCAGATATTCCA
Organism: Leucoraja erinaceus; assembly: GCF_028641065.1. Classification (NCBI taxonomy): domain Eukaryota; kingdom Metazoa; phylum Chordata; class Chondrichthyes; order Rajiformes; family Rajidae; genus Leucoraja; species Leucoraja erinaceus. Next base: position 18,600,054 of record NC_073378.1, read on the forward strand.
GAACAGATGGGATGTTCATATTCCTGTTGGTGATTTTGTTCTTTTGGCAGTATTTTTCCCACTTCCTTATGTAGACCAGTTATTGTTTCTTTGTCGATTCTCTTTGGGCCGCCGAGATGATGTTTACTGTTCGGTCCGTGAGTCCCAGTTGTAGAAGTGGTATCTTTAAATTCTACAAATTAACAAGTTCAAGCTTTTATGTCTTGGATGGCTATCCCCTCTCACGGGATGTAGCAATAAGTCTGGTCTGTGTGGGATTGTCGTACATGGTTCTAATACCATGTTTAGCACCACTGGGAACCATGGTTGTGTAGGCCAGTCGGGTACTATCAAAATACCAGACGCAGAGTCTTGTCGTATTTTCCTTAATACCCGACTGATGAGGCAGAAGGGAGGGAATGCGTAGATAAACCATTTCCCCCAATGCAGTGAAAATGCATCTATTGCCGCTGCCCCAGGGTCTGGTTCCCATGAAACATAGTTAGATATCTGGTTGTTTAGTCTGGACGCGAAAAGATCGATATCCGGTTTCCCGTATTTTGCTGTGATTTCAGCAAACACTGTTTTGTTTAACATCCATTCGGTGTTTTCATTAAATTTGCGTGACCTGGTGTCTGCCACTAAATTTAGTCTCCCTGGTAGGTAAGTGGCTGATATCCAAATATTTCTCTGGATGCGCCATTGCCAAATTGAATTAGCGAGATTGTCACATGATATCGATTTGTTGCCGCCCATGTGGTTGATGTATGCTACCACAGTGGTATTGTCTATTTGTAATCTAACATGCTGGTGGTGTGTTTCTGTACAATATGACTTAAGGCCATGAAATGCACCCAACATTTCCAAGTAATTTATACCCAGTGTCAGTAAGAAAGATGCCTCCTGCGCTGTCCATCTACCTCCACAGCTGGTGATGGTATTGGTGGCTCCCCACCCTAGTGCACTGGCATCCGTTTGTAGTACCATCAAAGGGTTACTGACAATGATAGGGTTGGAACAAAACCAGATATTATCGATCCACCATTTTAGCTCCGTTTTGGCTTGGATTGGTAGTCTCATAGGTCTGTCAAAGTGACCTGCATTGATTTTTAGAGCTTGAATTTTAGCTCTCTGTAAGTTTTGGTAATGTAAAGGTCCAAATTGTGTGGCTGGGAAAGCAGCCACCATTTTACCAATTACTTTGGCTACCAATCTGATGGATGGATTTGTAATGTCAATGAGGTTGTTACAAACCTCTATTATTTCTCTGGCCTTTCCCTTAGGTAGTGTCACCGTCATGTGGACTGAATCAATGGTGAATCCCAAGCAGTCCATAGTAGTGGACGGTGTTAGTTTAGATTTAATTGGATGGATAATAAATCCCAGTTTTTCAAACAACGGTTTTGTGGCTGTTACAGTTAGTATAGCCAATTCCAAAGTTATGCCCACAATGAGTATGTCATCCAAATATGCCATAACCATATGTTTGCGTTTGCGTAGAAACGCTAGGGCTGGTTTAAAAATTTTTGTGAACAGCCTGGGGGCTGATGTTAGCCCATTTGGCAGTGCTTTATATTGTCAGTTTGTCCCATCCAGTTAAATTTTAAGTAACGTCTGTGGTCACCTCGTATGGGTACTGAATAGTATGCATCTTTTAAATCGATGCTAGCCATGAAGTACCCTTTGGAAATTAGTTGTTTAGCAGTAACAAAGGTTTCCATTTTGAAGTGAATATATTGTACAAATGTATTCAATTTTGTCAGATCTATGATGATGCAACAACCACCATCTTTTTTGGTTTTAGTACATATATTGGACACGAATTCTAATGGTTCGTGTTGTGTTGTCTGAATTACACCTTTTATGTAAAGTCGCTCCAGTTCAACTTGTGCTTCTGTTTTTTCCCTATCAGAGAGCACAAATTCTCGGTTTGGTTTGTGTTGAACTGGAGGGCTGTTTTGGTGTACAAATTCTGGCATATCCCTGGATACTGCTTAAGACGTAAGTATCGGATGTTAGCATGCTCCATGCATTTAAAAACCAATACAGTCTTCCCCCAACCTCCATGCTTCCCATATTATTTGGGGAACCAGGCCCACCTACTTCCATTGTTACCAGTGGCAGGACTACTTCTTCCTGAAGTTCTTTCGTTGCTGTGCTGGTGGTTGGCTCTTCGGGTTGGTTGCTGGTGTTGTTGGGGTTTCCCGCATCTTCCAGGAGGGTCGGCCTGGGCCATGGCCTAAAAAAGACTCATGTTGAAAGTGCCGAGCCCTCGAACTTTCACCAGTTCTGCCAGTGGGTGTGTAGGGGTGATGTCGTAGGCTATGGTGGATTTTAGCAGGGTGGGTTGATCCTTTAATTAACCCCAACGTTTTGGCCTCTTCGTCCAACTCTTTTACGTGCTTTGACAAGTTGCCTCCGAACAGGAAAATGGACGGTTTGGTGGCTCCAGACTTACACAGCCCCGCGAATTTTGGATTCAGCGTTGGCTGTATGGCACTTTTTCTAATGCTATTTAGTTCGTGCTGTGTGTTGCATAGAAGTGCCAGCGCGTCCTGTTGGTCTTGGGACATGGCCGTGGTGTCCACCGTACGGGCAAAAGCGGTTATTCCTGAAGTTAGTAACTTCAGGACTTTTTGAAGCTTCACATCCATGCTTCTGACCCCTGGCCCGATGTGCTTCCAGATGCAGCTGTTTACAATTGGCACATTCAGGGAAATGCAGTTTCCTGGTGCTAAATATCTCCCTGTTGTATCCAGCACAGCCTGTTCCTGTAGCTGGTTCAGTGACATGTAGTCAATGCTTGCTGCAAGCTTAGGCTCCAGGTTTGCCCCTGTTTGGTCTGGCTGCATGAAGCTTGCCACCATATCCAGTAAATCTTCTTTCCCCTGCACCCCATGCACACTGGTGTTTTCTTCCGCGGTCCCCTCTTCCAAGTCAGCCCAGAACTGACTCGAGGTGCTCCCCTCTGAAAGGGTGGAGATATTGTGCAGCCCTTGAAAAGGTGCTGCTGTGGGTTTGATATAGGGCCCACAGGGATCTGGCTCCAAATCGCGGAGCCGGTCCCGCTGGAGCAGATGCTCCAGACACCGTTCCATTCGGGTCCAGAGTTCTTCATTGCTGGTCTCCCGCAGTGTGTCAGAGTCGGACTCCTCCGAGTCCACGACTGTTAGTCTTGTGTTTTGCCTTTCCGCCCGGCCGCGTTGATTTGGCCGGTGCGGCTGCTACACAGGGCACTAATGATCCCACTACAGGTGATCTAGGTGCCGACGGCTGCTTTGGCTGGCTGTCCGCTGATCCGCGGTCCTCCCCGGCCAGCTTCGTAACAGCCCTCTTTGATTTTCTCCCTTTCTCCATGTCTGTAGAGGGAAAAAAGTTTGCAGAGTAAATCCTTACCTGCAATAGCGGCTTTTAAATTGCCGTCGCGGGGGAACGTCCTTCCACCGCGTCTGACGTTTGCAAATGCGTGTAGCGCAATGACACGCATGCGTCCTAGCGGGCTTCTTCACGTAGTCACTCACGTGACTCCGAAGTAAAATCCAATAGTCCTTCCTTGCTCCCTGCAAGGCTCCTACCTAACCTGTCCATGAAACTTGCTTTCATCACCTTCCTTACCGACCTTCAACTTCTCATCTGTCTCAGTCCTGCATTGCATCCCATCCTACTTGCAATCTAGTTTAACCCAGCCCGAGAAGCACTAGCAAACCTGCCATGGTATTGGTTCCTCTTGTACAGCTCAGCTCTGACCCAGAAGAGATCCCATGTTCCAAATATCTGAAGCCCTGCTGCCTCCACCAACTCCTCAACCACGCATTTGTCTGCCCTATCTTTCTGTTCCTACCCTCACTAGCACATGGCATGGGTAGTATCCCAGAGATCACTACCCTGGAGGTCATGCTTTTTAACCTTTTGCCTGACTACCTTAATGCACTTCACAGGACCTCATCCTTTTTCCCACTTATGGCATTTGTGCAAACGTGAACAATGACTTCTGGCTGCTCACCGTCCCCCTTGAGAATGTTGTGTAGTCGCTCCGAGACATCCTGGGCCATGGCACCAGGCAGGCAACATACCATCCTCGCCTCTCATATGTTGCTGCAGGGATAGAGTTGCTGCCTTCCAGCACCAGAGATGCAGTTTCGATCCTGACTATGGGTACTGTCTGTACAGAGTTTGTACATTCTCCCTGTGACTGCGTGCGTTTTTGTCGGGGTGCTCCGGTTTCCTCCCACATTCCAAAAACATGCAGGTTTGTAGGTTAATTGGCTTCTGTAAATAGTCCCTAGTATGTAGGTTAGAACTAGTGTGCAGGGGTCGCAGGTTGGCACTGATTTGGTGGGCTGAAGGGCCTATTTCCATAAACTAAATTAAACCACTATGGCTCTGACATTACCCTTCCCCACAGTGCCTTAGAGCCAGGCTTGATGCCACAGAACTCACTGCTGCTGCTGCTCACCCTTAACAGACCATCTCCACAACAGTATCCAAAAATGATACCTGTTTTGAAGGGGGAATGGGCACAGGGGTTTCCTGTTCACTCTGTCTGCTTTCTTTCCTTGTGGTCACCCATCTACTCTCTCCCTGCACCTTAGGTGTGACTACCTCGCTATAACTCCTATCTATGAAGCTCCCAATCTCCCTGACGTTCGTGAAGTAATTTAGTCGCTGATCCCAGTTCCCTAATGCATTCTGTAAGAAACTGCCAATGGTCACACATCCCTCACATGTAGTCATCTGCAGTACCAGCAGTGTCCCTGACATCCCACATCCGGCTGGAGGAGCATTCCACCACTCTAACTGCCATCTCTACTGCACTAAAACCAGGAGGAAAATAAACCACAACAATCACATACGAGAAACAGCAGACCGTACCTATACATCAGTTCACTCTCTGCTCAAAGCCTCCAAAGCCAAAGCCGCACATTTGCCTCTTAGTAGTCATCCCATTTCCCTGAAAGAATGATGACTAAAACAGGACAGAGATGTTAACTGATGAATGGTGGCTACAACTGTGCTTATTTATTCTTTAGTGCTCAAGACTGATTGCCTTAAGTAGATCTGGAGAATTGTGTACAGTTTTGGTCTCCTAATTTGAGGAAGGACATCCTTGTGATTGAGGCAATGCAGCGTAGGTTCACGAGATTGATCCCTGGGATGGCGGGACTGTCATATGAGGAAAGATTGAAAAGACTAGGCTTGTATTCACTGGAGTTTAGAAGGATGAGGGGGAATCTTATAGACACATATAAAAATTATAAAAGGACTGGACAAGCTAGATGCAGAAAAATGTTCCCAATGTTGGGCGAGTCCAGAACCAGGGGCCACACTCTTAGAATAAAGGGGAGGTCATTTAAGACTGAGTTGAGAAAAAACTTTTTCACCCAGAGAGTTGTGAATTTGTGGAATTCCCTGCCACAGAGGGCAGTGGAGGCCAAATCACTGGATGAATTTAAGAGAGAGTTAGATAGAGCTCTAGGGGCTAATGGAGTCAAGGAATATGGGGAGAAGGCAGGCACGGGTTATTGATAGGGGACGATCTGCCATGATCGCAATGAATGGCGGTGCTGGCTCGAAGGGCCGAATGGCCTCCTCCTGCACCTATTTTCTATGTTTCTATGTTTCTATGATTTATCCGCACAAGTTTCTCCAGCATGATTGCAATATTGAATGTTGAAGGTTATCCTCAGGTTGCTATCAGGCTTGAAGGCAATGTGAACACATCCTTCAAATGATCACACAGGAAGGTTCTGGCACTAATAGTTAAACCCGAATATCCATCGTAACTCACAAAGCCATGATTGAATGGTGGCATGGACTCGATGGGCCAAATGGCCTAATTCTACTACTATAACGTGAACTTGCTCATCAAGTCACACATAATTTGGCAGGGTAAAATCTGGTGGAGCCAAAGGATTTTACAGCAAAGGCAGCCACTCAACCAATTATGATTCAGCTGACTACCTCTAGGTATGTTACAAAACGTACCTGAATCGTGGCTGAGCATCTGCCCCTCCCCTTGTGTGTGATTTTGGAGCTGTTTGGAGGGGGCGGGTTTAAAACCCGATTTTTACTAGGCTGTTCCAATCGCAGATGTTCAGCCTAGTAAATCATTAACGGAGAATCGCTGCAAGACCCGGTCCCAAAAGCTATTATTAGTTTTATAGGCCTCGAAGAGTAGATATAATAAATTTAAAAACTCTCGTTCATTCCGCAAGCTCTGGCAGCCCCAGGGTTTTATAAAGCAAACAATTAAAGGTATGTACCTTATTTTTACATTAAATGGGGCATGTATATAACCCTATAATTATAATTTTCTATAGCGAGTAGCTCATTTTGGGCTTTTTATATCCCCCAGTATTTTTTCTCGGCATTTGAGGGCACTAATCCAGCGCGCTGTCAACATTCTAAACCTGCGCGTTCCACATGAACCCACTAGAAAACCGATTTATTTACAGCAATTGAACACTAAATTCCTTCCATTTGGCCTATAAATTAATGTAAATTAGATATAAAAATCATGTTATATTGTGAATTATTTGTGAATAATCTTTGGACACTTAGGCTATTTAAAAATGTTAATCTTTCCTTAAGAAATGTGCTTTTGACTATCTAAGATCACAGCTTTTTTGTAATGCCCATTGACAATCAATAGGGAACAAGATGCTAATTTCCGAGTATGAAAATGGTCATAACTTTTTTAATACTTGAGATATGAAAGTGAATTTGGTGTCAAATTAAACTTATTGTTATGCTTTATCTGATGGGATAAATTGCAGACTTGATTTTTTAAATCTCAAAATTTTGTAACATTGCTACTACCTCCGCTTCATTATTTAAAAAGTTTTAGCAGATTTCTCTTTTAAGACCTATTATGGATTATGTTTCTATTATATTTCTGATAGAATAATCCACCGCAGCAAAGATAAACTCTCCTAAATCTCCCTTTTCTTTCATTTGACAGCTACTGCTTAGCTGGAAGCACTGAGTCAGAAAGACGTGGGTTCAAGTTGTACTCCATAGAATTAAGCACAAAATCAAAGGTGGTATTCTAGCTGAAGATTGACTAAGTGAGTGATTGTGCATATAAGTGAGTGTGAGTGAACATGAGGGAATGAGTGTGAACACGATTGACTATGAGTAAATGTGAATGTGTGTGTGTAAGTCAATGTGAGTGTGTGGGAGTGAGTGAATGGGTGAGTAAAGGGCCTGTCCCACTTGGCCGTCATTTGCGCGCCATTTATGCGACCAGGTAGCGTGTGGGTAGCGCGGGACGGGCGCATGGAGTGGCATGGAGGAGCGTGGAGTTGCGCGCAGTATTGCGCTGCGCGTCAGGATTTTGTGCTGCACAAAATCTTCGCGCGGCACCGGCCTGTGGCGTAAATGACGGCCAAGTGGGACAGGGTGACGTTTCGGGTCGAATGGGTGACATTTCGGGTCGAGACCCTTCTTCAGACTGAAACAGCATCCATTCCTTCTCTCCAGAGATGCTGCCGGTCCCGCTGAGTTACTCCAGCATTTTGTGTCTATCTTCAATTTAAACCAGCATCTGCAGCTCCTTCCCACAGATTAATTTGGTCTGCAGCTTGCTACTTTTCATTCACCTCTTTTTTTGAATAGGGACATTACATCTGCAGTTTTTCCAATTGCTAGCACCACTCAAGAAACTGGAACATTTTAGAAAATCACCATAAATATCCCAAACTGGGTAAATATCATAAACTGGGTATTCAAATGACGTCACGCGCTCCAGACGGCTGTGCGGACGCATGATGACACGAGCGACAGTCACTATTGGCCTATCGCCTAAATGACGGCCAAGTGGGACAGGCCCTTAAGTGACTGGATAGCATGCAAAACAAATGTTGTCACTGTATCTCGGTTGATTAATATACCAATACATCACTATCCACACATCCCTTACTTCACTCAATATTCTAAAATGTATTGATTTTAGTTCTGAGTTAAGTAATTGACTGAGCCTCCAGCATAAAAAATTCCAAAGACGCACAACCTTCTGAATAGAAAAATGTCTCTTTATTTCAGTCCTTAATCTGAATCCGAGACCTTTGGATCTTGGAAATAGCCTCCCTGCACCCTGTACGAATATTTTATGTGACAATAAGACCACCTCTCATTCTTCTAATTTTTGAAAAGGAAGTTGTTTACTCAAATGTTCACAAAACAATCTTACCACTCTCACAGCTAGTTCTGGTGAATAATTACAGTATTTAGCTCCCTCTGTGGTAAGGATATTCTTCTTTAGATTAGGAGACCAAATTTCTACACAATATTGTTATCGCTCCAAGGCCCACTACAATTGTACTACAACCTCTTTATTAATAACATTGAACCTCTCGCTTCCCCTCCAAAATGCTGTCTGCATCTGCTTGATTAAAATTAAATTTCATTGACTTATGTACAAAGACATGCAGGTGGTAGCTGTGTGGGATGAGCTTCCAGTGGAAGTGGTGGAGGCAGGTTCGATTTTAAAAATAAATTGGATAGGTATATGGACGGGAAAGGAATGGAGGGTTATGGTCAGAGTGCAGGTAGATGGGACTAGGGAAAAAAGACTTGAAGGGCCGAGATGGCCTGTTTCTGTGCTGTAATTGTTGTATGGTTATATGGTTAGCCTTTGAGCATCAACATTTGCCAATATCTGTCCATTTTTAAAGTATGATTGAGTGAGTGTGAATGAGTTTGAGTGAGTGAGTGAGTGAGTGTGAGTGGCTTTAAGTGTTGGCACCTCTGGCTAATAATGGGAAAAAAGCTTATACTTAAATTCTGGAAAAATGCGCCGACACCAACAATAAAAATGTGGATATCAAATATGTTTGAAACATTACATCTGGAAGAGATGAGATTCCTCCTAGCAGGTAAAGCAGACCAATTCCAAAAGACGTGGTCTATGTTTCTGGACCTATTACAAGTATGAGGTGCAATAGTAATTTAAAAAAAAAACAAATATATAAATAAGTGGTATCAGGACCTGGTAACGGGAGGTAAAACAACAAAAACAGACTTGGTTGGTAGCCCCCTTTCTGCGGAGTTTAATGTTATAATAGAGCGATTGTTTCTATTTTCTCTTTCTTTCTTTTCTAGGGTCTATTTTCTCACTTTACTTCCTTCTCTAACTTCTTTCCTAAGGGGCTTTCTTTTCCCAACACTCTTGCACTTCACGACTCTCTTGCACTTTCTTTACTTTCCTTACTTCTACCTTTTTCTTAAAGCTCAAAAAAAATGAAGCGGTACAAAAAATGTATTAAGATATATGTGTTGTGTAGGATTGTAATTTACCGTACTTCTAATAAAAATAAAATAAAAAATAAAAAAAAATAAAAAAAAAAAGTGTTGGCACCTCTTTCAAAATTCTGATACGTAGCTCATCTGAGTCCGAGGACTTACTCGCTTTCAATCTAATAATTTTTTATAGATTTATTGTTACTTATTTCCTTCATTTCCTCATTCTCACCAGAGTTCTGCAATATTTCTACTTTTTTTTCTGTTTTCTTCTGTGAACACAGCCTTAAAGAATGTATTAATTTCCTGCTACTTCCTTCTTCCCATTGTGAATTGGCCCATCTCTGTCTGACCACATTTGTCCTCTCCAATGAATTCCTTACTGTACAATTGTAGAAGATCTAACAGACTCTGTTGATGTTTTTAACCAATTTGCTCATATTTTGTCTACCCTTTTTTTATCAATTCCACGTTCCTCCTCAGCTAAGTTCTAGAAATGGCCCCAGTCTGTTGGCCAACTGCTATTGCTGGCAACTTTACAAGCCTCTGCTTTTGATTTGATAGTATTTTTAAAATCTCCTGTCATCCAAAAAGACCACTTTTTCTGTTGTGCTTCTGTGCTTTGAAAGATTTTTTTGGGTGTTTTTTCCTTTAATTGCTCGCAATTGCCTGCCCACTGCCATATCTCTTTATACAGATTTCCAGCCAATTTATCCTTCATTGTTTCTTTGTTTAGATTTAAGACCCAAATTCTAAATTGAATTAAATCAATTTCGAACTCTCTGTAAAATTCTATTGTACTATCATCACTATTCTGTAGATTGTTACTTATCATTTTTTTCATATATGAGATTTAAAATAACTTTTTACCTTGATTAGTCCCTCAGCATACTGATCCAGAAAGCAATCTAACATACTGATTGTAAACAGGCACCAGAGACCGTATATGAATTAAACACATCTTTAATCAGCACCAAAACTTAACAGCGTTGAGGACAACTGGTTGTCAGTACATCCTAGCTGCTCAGACTGGCAGTGCCGGGAATGAGTGTTAGTATAAGTGTTATAGTGGGGTGGAGTTAGTGATGCTGGCTTATGTGTGATTGGTTAACATGCATCATCAATCTACACTGATCATGAATTTATCCTCCAACTTCTTACAGCTAATTTCATTTTCCCAATCTATGTATAGATTAAAGTATCTCATGATTAGTGTATTATACTTAATATGTTGTATCTCCTCTTCATCGGGAGATTGATAAAGGTAGGACAGTGGATGTTTCAAATATGAATTTCAGTAAGGCGTTTGATAAGATCCTTGGTGGCAGGCTGATCTGGAAGATTAAGATGTGTGGTATTCACAAAGACTTGGTTATATGGATTGGGGACTGGCTTATTTATAGAAGACAGAGGGTTGTGGGGGAGGTTTTATTCTAGCTGGAGACTCTGGCCAGTGGCATTCCGCAGGGATCTGTGCTGGGACCTCAGCTGTTTGTAACGTATATAAATTACCTAGATGTGAATGTAGATGGATCGGTGAATAAGTTTGTTGGAGAAGTTGCAAACAGTGTGGAAGGCTGTCAGAAGATACAGCAAGATATAAATCAGCTGCAAAATGGGCACAGTAATGACATTTGGAGTTTAACCTGTGCAGGTGTGAGGTGTTGCACTTTGGGAAGTTTGAATGTAAGGAGGGAGAACATAGTTAATGGCAGGACCCTTAACAGCACTGATATGCAGAGGGATCTTGGAGTCCAAGTTCGTAGATCACTAGAGGGGCAGCAACAAGTCGATAGGGTGGTAAAGAAGTAATACAGATAGATTAGACTGTAAGAACCTTTTTTCCAGGGTGGAAATGTCCAACACTCGAGGGCATAGCTATAAAGTGAGAGGGGTGAAGTTTGATGGAGATGTGCAGGGCAAATTGTTTGGTGTTGGGGGCCTGAAATACATTGCCGGGTGTGGTGGTGAAGGCAAATATAATCATGGCTTTTGGATAGGCTCATGGAAGTGCAGGGAATAGAGGGATTTGGATAATGTGGAGACAGATGAGATCCATTCAGCTGGGCATCATGTTCGGCACAAACATTGTGGCCAACGGGCCTGTTCCTATGCTGCACTGCTCTGTGTTCTATGTCCAACTCTATTTTTGTGGTGTGTGCTGCGCCCAATAATATAACTATTATTTGATAACATAAATGACTTCCACCAAAGTTTTCTGCATTCTGTTGATTCTTAGCTCCACCCAAAAGGTACATCTAATTATACATAACAAAAGAATGCTGGAAATAAACAACAAAATACCCTTCTACGGGGAAGGGAAACAGAGGCAACTGTATTTAATGTTTTTCAGTTTTCCAGGGCCTCTGACTTCTTCTTGCGTATGGCGTGCACAGTCTAAAGTTGTAGGACAACTTGTTCTATTTGATCTTGTTTGATTGTGCACACCGGGTTGATTGCATTTGTCGAAACAGGGTGGAGCAAGTGAAGGTTGCAATCTCCCAGGGCCTCTGACCTGACATAATTGAAGGGCACAGAAATAAATTGAGCAACCCTGTTTCTCTTCCCACAGATGCAGCCAGATCTCAGATTCAGATTCAGATTCAGATTCAAACTTTATTGTCATTGTGCAGTGTACAGTACAGAGACAACAAAATGCAGTTAGCATCTCCCTAGAAGAGCGACATAGAATATGAGCAATAAATAAATTTATCTAGGTGCTGAGTATCTGCTGAGTATTTCTAACACTCTCTGTTTTAGTTTTAGATTTCAACCATCTAATTTCACAGCATGATCTGTACAGCCAAGATCATTTATCACCATGGAGACATAAGAGAATGCAGATACGGGAATCTTGAGCAAAACACAGGTGACATTCTGGGTCAGGACCTTTCTTCAGATCTGCCTGCAACATCGCCTGTCCATGCTCTCCCGAGGTGCTGCCTGACCCATTGAGTTCCTCATGCACTTTTTATTTTGCTCATTTAGCAGTATAGCTATTTTCTTATTAATAGCGCTACCCCCATCTTCTTTTCCTTTTTGTCTGCCTTTCCTAAATATTATCCTTGAACATTCAGCTCCCTATTAGGATAATGGTGCAGCCATGATTTAGTATTGAGAATTCGACCATATCTTTTTCATTTTATATGTTGCCAATTCATCTACTTTGTAACAAATACGGTATATTTCACCTTTAATGTTGCACTTCAACATCTTTCTGTGCCTTAACCTCAATTATCACTCAAATTTTATTTATTTTGCCTATTTACTTTGCTTACTATTTTTTTAACTTCCACTTCCTGCTTTGCTTCTCTTCGTCCTGAATTCTACCCAAAGGTTCCTGTCCACCACCAAGCTGCTTTAAACCTACAATAGTCTTGGTTACCTCCCTTCCCATTTGTACCAGTGCCTGTGTGTGAGATGAACTCAGCAACCATTAGATTATCTGATCCTTGTGATCTGTCTAATGTTCACACAATCCCCCTCTATCTACACAGTCTTAGCCTGCATTGTGACGATCTCTCTAAGCTTGTTATCTACAAAGTCCTCAGCCTCACAAATTGATCCCATTGGCTTCAGCCATCGCTCGACGGGGGAGGGGGGGAGGGGGGGGGGGGGGGAAGGGGGGGGGAAGGGGGGGGGGAACCGCTTTCGGTCGCCTCCTCAACGGAGAAGCGACTTTTTTCCATGACACCGCCCTCGCGGCCTAACAGCATGGATTGGAGCGACCTTTCCCGGAGTTGGGCCCGGAGTTCCAGCAGCGGGCGCAGCGTGGACTTTTCATCGCGGAGCAGGCGAGCCCTTGCCGGGGGTCGCCAGAAGGGAGTGCTCCGATCGCTGGCCCGCGGACTGTTACATCCTGAAGCCGCGGTCTGCGGAGCTTTTAGCCGCGGGCACGGCGTCTGGAGCTTGGGATCCCTCACCGGGGATACCCGGAGAAGAGCTTCGACCGCCAGCCTGCCAGCCCTCAACGTTGCAGCGAATAAAACAGAAATTAGGAAATAAATAATTATCCAATTCTCTCTCATTAGAGTAATCTAAACTTTGTGCATTTCTTTTTTATAAAGTTTCCTATTCCTTCATTAATTTATAGCTTCAGCAGGGAAAGGGCTTGATGAATTGTATCCCAAGCAGCTATAGGAAGAAATGGAGAAGATCTTTGGGGCACAGACATAGATATTTAAATCTTTGCTAGTCACAGATGAGGTGCCCAGATGGCTGGAGGTAGCAAATGTGGTATTTTGTTCGGGGGGTAGTAGAGAAAAGCCTGGTAACTGTGTCCAACATCAGTAATAGGGAAGATGTCGGAAAAAAATCAGAGGGATAAGATTACTCTATACTTGGAAGGAAGCAGTTTAATAAAGATGGTTGGCATGGTTTTGTCAGGGGGAGATCCTGTCTGTCCATTTGATTGAGGTAACAAAATGTATTGATGACTTGGATCCCATGGGAGAACGCCAGGTGAGTCCCGGAGTTGGAGAACGCCACCCGACCCGTGGAGCTGGAGAACGCCGCGGAGCTGGAGACCGCCACCCGACCCGCTGGGCTGGAGAACACCCCGGAGCTGTTGACCGCCACCCGACCCGTGGAGCTGGAGACCGCCACCCGACCCGTGGAGCTGGAGACCGCCACCCGACCCGTGGAGCTGGAGACCGCCACCCGACCCGCTGGAGACCGCCACCCAACCCGTGGAGCTGGAGACCGCCACCCGACCCGTGGAGCTGGAGAACGCCACCCGACCCGTGGAGCTGGAGACCACCACCCGACCCGTGGAGCTGGAGAACGCCACCCAACCCGTGGAGCTGGAGAACGCCACCCGACCCGTGGAGCTAGAGAGCGCCACCCGACCCGTGGAGCTGGAGAACGCCACCCGACCCGTGGAGCTGGAGAACGCCACCCGACCCATGGAGCTGGAGAACGCCACCCGACCCATGGAGCTGGAGACCACCACCCGACCCATGGAGCTGGAGACCACCACCCGACCCGTGGAGCTGGAGACCACCACCCGACCCATGGAGCTGGAGAACGCCACCCGACCCATGGAGCTGGAGACCACCACCCGACCCGTGGAGCTGGAGAACGCCACCCGACCCGTGGAGCTGGAGAACGCCACCCGACCCGTGGAGCTGGAAACCACCACCCGACCCATGGAGCTGGAGAACGCCACCCGACCCATGGAGCTGGAGAACGCCACCCGACCCGTGGAGCTGGAGAACGCCACCCGACCCGTGGAGCTGGAGAACGCCACCCGACCCGCTGGGCTGGAGAACGCCAGGTAAGCCCGGGAGACCATCAGCAGAGCCGCGGGGCTGAAGACCGCCTGCGGAGTAACGCAGACGCGGAGCAACGGAGCGGCAGAACACCAGCGCGCACCAAGCCAGCTCGGCCCACCAGAAGCACCAACAGACGGCGACGGGTACGAAAACACCGCCGGGGACGCAGAGGTGGGTTAAAGGCCAGGTTAGAGCTAGCCCCACACAGGGCAGCGATTCCTAGCCTTTTCCTCGCCAACGTGCGCTCACTGGCAAACAAAATGGATGAACTCCGGCTAAGGATCACCTCCCACAACCGGATCAAGGACTGCAACATCTTGATCTTCACTGAAACTTGGCTCAACACTGACGTTCCTGACAGCGCCATCCAGCTATCGGGGCTACATTTACTCCGAGCGGACAGGACATCAGACTCTGGTAAGACCAGAGGGGGGGGTCTGTGCATTTATGTAAACAAAGCATGGTGCACGGACTCCACCATCATCGAGAGTCACTGCTCAGCTAACCTTGAGTTCCTCTTGGTTAGATGCAGACCGTTCTATCTGCCCAGAGAGTTCACCTCCACTGTTGTGACTGCAGCCTATATCCCTCCTGATGCTAATGCCAAGCTTGCAATGAAAGAGCTGCATACTGCCATTAGCAAACAACAAACGCACAACCCCGAGGCAGCCTTCATTGTTGCGGATGACTTCAATCACTCCAACCTGAAGACTGTACTCCCCAAATTCCACCAACATGTATCCTTCCCCACTAGAGTAGACAAGACACTGGACAAAGTCTACACCAACATGGCTGAAGCTTACAAAGCCATCCCCCTCCCCCACCTTGGTCAGTCTGATCACGTCTCATTGTTCCTGCTCCCTAAGTACTCCCCACTCATCAGACGGGTTAAACCAACTGTAAGGACAGTTAAAGCCTGGTCAGAGGAAGCGGACTTCACACTTCAGCAGTGTCTTGGAAACACTGACTGGAAGGCGTTTGCAGCCCAGGCCACCCTTGACTCTCACACGGACATTGATTCCTACACATCCTCTGTTCTGGACTTTATAAACTCCACCATCAATAGTGTCACCTCCCTCAAACAGGTGACCATATACCCGAATCAGAAGCCATGGATGAACAGCGAGGTCAGGCTACTGCTGAAAGCACGGGACACCGCTTTCAGGTCAGGCGATGCTCGAGCCTACAGTTCATCCAGGGCTAACCTGAAGAGGGGCATCAGGAAGGCCAAGCACTGCCATAAGCTCAGGATTGAGGAGCACTTCAACAACAACTCCGACCCCGACGCATGTGGCAAGGCATCCAGGCCATCACGGACTACAGACCCTCCAACATCACCCCCACATCCAGCGACGCCTCCTTCCTTGAGGAGCTTAATCACTTCTATGGCCGCTTCGACAGGGACAATCTAGAGACAGCCATCAAGGCTGTGCTACCTGCCGATCACCAACCCCTCACACTCACCCCCTACGACGTGTACGTGGCACTGAGTAGGACTAATGCACGTAAGGCTGCTGGCCCTGACGGCATCCCCGGGCGCGTGCTCAGGGCCTGTGCTGCGCAGCTGACAGACGTCTGGACTGACATCTTCAACCTGTCACTTGCCCAAGCAGTTGTCCCCACTTGCCTTAAAGCCACCTCCATCGTGCCAGTGCCAAAACACTCCACTGCGGCAAGCCTCAACGACTTCCGCCCAGTTGCACTTACCCCCATCATCACCAAGTGCTTCGAGAGGCTGGTCCTGGCACACCTCAAAAGTTGCCTACCCCCCACACTGGATCCCTATCAGTTTGCCTACCGCAAGAACAGGAGTACGGAGGATGCCATCTCAATGGCACTTCACTCCGCCCTCTCCCACCTCGACAACAGAGACACTTATGTAAGAATGCTGTTCATCGATTACAGCTCAGCATTCAACACCATTATTCCATCAAAACTGATCACCAAACTCGGTAACCTGGGCATCGACCCCTCCCTCTGCAACTGGATACTGGACTTTCTAACCAACAGACCCCAGTCTGTGAGGTTAGACAAGCACACCTCTTCAACCCTCACCCTGAACACCGGCGTTCCTCAGGGCTGTGTGCTGAGCCCCCTCCTCTACTCCCTCTTCACCTATGACTGCACACCTGTACATGGTACTAACACCATCATCAAGTATGCAGATGATACAACGGTGATTGGCCTCATCAGCAACAACGATGAGCTGGCCTACAGGGAGGAGGTCCAGCACTTAGCAGCATGGTGCGCTGACAACAACCTGGCCCTTAACTCCAAGAAGACCAAGGAGCTCATTGTAGACTTCAGGAAGTCCAGAGGCGGCACGCACACCCCCATCCACATTAACGGGACGGAGGTGGAACGTGTTTCTAGCTTCAGGTTCCTGGGAGTCAACATCTCCGATGACCTCTCTTGGACCCACAATACCTCTACTCTGATCAAGAAGGCTCATCAGCGTCTCTTCTTCCTGAGGAGACTGAAGAAGGTCCATCTGTCTCCTCAGATCCTGGTGAACTTCTACCGCTGCACCATCGAGAGCATCCTTACCAACTGCATCACAGTATGGTATGGCAACTGCTCTGTCTCCGACCGGAAGGCATTGCAGAGGGTGGTGAAAATTGCCCAACGCATCACCGGTTCCACGCTCCCCTCCATTGAGTCTGTCCAAAGCAAGCGCTGTCTGCGGAGGGCGCTCAGCATCGCCAAGGACTGCTCTCACCCCAACCATGGACTGTTTACCCTCCTACCATCCGGGAGGCGCTACAGGTCTCTCCGTTGCCGAACCAGCAGGTCGAGGAACAGCTTCTTTCCGGCGGCTGTCACTCTACTCAACAACGTACCTCGGTGACTGCCAATCACCCCCCCCCCCGGACACTTATTATTTTTTTTATTCAAATCATTTGCTATGTCGCTCTTCAAGGGAGATGCTAAATGCATTTCGTTGTCTCTGTACTGTACACTGACAATGACAATTAAAATTGAATCTGAATTTGAATCTGAATCTGATGGGTTAGAGCCCATGAGATCCAAGACAAGATGACAAATTGGAGCCAAAATCAGCTTGGAAACAGGAAAGATGATGGTGGAGAGGTTGTTTTTTACCATTGGAACCCTGTGGCCAGCAGGGCCCTTCAGGAATCAGAGCTATTTTTTATTATAAATGAATTAGTAATTTTCACATTACTTTAAAACCAGTGGTATTGTTGACAGTGAAAAGGGCACAGAAATAAATTGAGCAGTTGTGAAGATGGTAGAGAAATGGCAGATGGAATTTAATCCTGAAAAGTGTGAGGAAATTAATTTTGGAAGGACTGAAAAGGATAGAATTTAGAATTTAGAATGCCTTTTATTGTCATTCCCTGCAGTCGTAACAGCAAAAAAACAAAACACACAATTAACACAATTTACACAAACATCCATCACAGTGACTCTCCAACACCTCCTCACTGTGATGGAAGGCAAGAGTCTTCTCTCTTCCCTGTTCTTCTCCAGCAGTCAGGCAGTCAAACTGCTGCGTTGAGGTGATCGAGGTTCTTGATGTTAAAGCCCCCGGCGGGCGATGGTAAGTCACGTGGCCGATTAAACCGCGCCGGATGATGAAAAGCCCTGCGACGGGCCGATTCAAACCTCACGATTCGGGGCGGTGAAGTTGCCATTGCGGGAGCTCCCAAAAATTGGTCACCTACCGGATGATGAAAAGCCCTGCGACGGGCCGATTCAGACCCCAGCTGCGTGATGGTGATGAGGTCACAGGCTCTGCGACCAGCCATCAGATCGATTCCAGTTGGAAGCCGCCAGCTCCACAATGTTAGGCCCCAGCGAAACGGAGACACGAGACGGGAAAGGTTGAGTCCACGTTCAAGGAAGAGATTACAAAAAGTTTCTGCAAGATGGAGGAAGTGAGAGGGTCACGTCTCTCTGAGCTGTGAATAACACTGAACACGTGTCTACTGAACTGTGAGTGCCCTTAATGTGATTTGAAAATGAAAATGTGGTTGCTTTGAAATGCTGCACTGTAAATGGTTGTTGGTGGTAGTAACTGCTTTGAAATGTTGCACTGCAAATGGTTGTTGGTGGTGATAACTGCTTTGAAATGCTGCACTGCAAATGGTTGTTGGTGGTGGTAACTGCTTTGAAATGCTGCACTGCAAATGGTTGTTGGTGGTGGTAACTTGACAACTTCCTTGAAGTTGAAAGGCACTACTTACTGCAAATGGTGACTTGGGTGCTTTGGCTTGAAGTTAAAAGGCACTACTGCAAATGCACTTACTTCCTGTTTGCACTGTATATTGATTTTAGATAAAACACTACCAATTACGGCTGTGATTTTTGGCCATCTTACTCAATCACCCTACGCATATCAGGTGCAGAGAATTCTTCCCATCAATGAAAAATAAAGGTGTTTTTAGTGTTTAAAAAAATGTTGAGAATCTCTCTCCTGTCAATCACGCCATGAAAGCCACACCCCTTCTGGTGGGAGGGGGAAGGATAATAACACCTGGAAGTTATGGTGTGGCTCAGTCTCTGCAAGTTGGGGGAGGGAGAGGTCACTACTCTGTCTTAGGTGTGAATCAACTGAACACACTGAATGTCTACTGAACTGTGAGTGTGGTGTTTTGTGTGATTTTACGGTGGTTTTATGGTGGTTTTGCCCTGCTTGAAATGGTATGAAACTGCATTTGAATTTGGTGGCCTTGCACCCTGCTTGAAATGGTATGAAACTGCACTTTAATTTGGTGGCCCTGCACCCTGCTTGAAGTGGTATGAAACTGCACTTGAATTTGGTGGCCTTGCACCCTGCTTGAAGTAGTAGGAAACTGCACCTGAATTTGGTGGCCTTGTACCTTGCTTGAAGTCGTAGGAAATTGCAATTGGATTTGGTAGCCTTGCACCCTGCTTGAAATGGTAGAAAACTGCATTTGAATTTGGTGGCCTTGCACCCTGCTTGAAATGGAATTTCAAGGAATGGCCATGAGTCAACTGCTTGCCCTCCAGCCGTGAGTGAGCTGACAGCATATCAGGCTTGAGTGACTGAGCTGTCACCCCAAGAATCCATTTGGCCAACAATGTCCATACTAGCCCTCTTGAAACCAGTCCCTTCAGCCCACAATACCCATACTAGCGCTCCAGAAAGCCACCCCACTGGCTATCAATATTTTAATTGGTGAAGAGGTGGAATATTGCATTGGGAGGCCAGCCCTCCCGTGTGAACATGGGGCCCAACGGGTACCACTTAGTCTAGTAAAGTCATAAAGTTATGGTCGTGCAGCATGAAAACAGGCCATTTGGCCCAACAAGCAATGCACCCATTTATGTTAATCCATCTTCCAGGCACATACCCTTCTATACTGTGGCAATTCAAGAACTCATCTTGACAGCTCTCAAATACTGTTAGCAACTCTACCCCTGCAAACTCTCTGGCATTGGTGGAGTAGACTATCGACACTGGGTGAAGAAGGTCTCCCTCATATCCTCTCCAAATCCATTAGCCCTTACCTTAAATCTGTGCCTTCAGTTTTATTTACCTCTGATAAATTTAAAAGAGAAGTATGGAGCACATTTGTTTTAAACAGAGGGTCATGAGTGCCTGGAACGCACTGCCACGGGTCGTGATGGAGGCAGATAAAACAGTGGTTTAAGAGGCTTTCAGATAGGCACATGGATATGCTTGGAATGGAATAGATCATGTGAAGCCAATGACATTAGTTTATTTTGGCATTATGTTCAGCACAGACATTGTGGTCCAAAGTGCCTGTTCCTGTGCTGTACTTTTCTATGTTGTACGTTCTCTGTTCTAAATGCTTTCGAATGGGATTGGTGCATATATAAGTGGCTGGTGCCCTTTTTTTTGCTCGTTGACTCCAGACTCAATGACTTTGTGACAAAGGACGTAGAGACAATCAAGGGATTATTTTATTCACTGTTTCAAAATTTTGCAATTTCGTAGAAGTGATGAGCAATAGGATTCCTCCGTCAACGCCGCATCTGCACCCAGGATGAGGTGTTCCAAACCAGGGCATCAGAGATGTCCTCATTCTTTAGGGAACGGGGGTTCCCCTCTTTAACTATAGATGAGGCTCTCACCAGGGTCTCCTTTATATCCCGTAGCTCCACTCTCACTCCCCATCCCCTCACTCGTAACAAGGGCAGAGTTCCCCTTGTCCTCAGCTTCCAACTCACCAGCCGTCACATACAACAGATATTCCTCCGACATTTTCGCCACCTCCAATGGGATCCCACCACTGGCCACATCTTTCCATCTCTTCCCCTTTCGGCTTTCCGCAGAGACCGCTCCCTGGTCAATTCGTCCCTTACCGCCTGAACCACCCCCTCCCCTGGTACTTCCCCTTGCAACCGCAAGAAATGCTACACTTGTTGCTTTACCTCCATCCAAGGACCCAAGCAGTCTTTCCAGGTGAGGTAGAGGTTCACCTGCACCTCCTCCAACCTCATCTATTGCATCCGCTGCTCTAGGTGTCAGCTGCTCTACAAGATTCAAGATTCAAGATACATTTAATTCGTCACATGTGCCAGATGGCACAGTGAAATGAAATTCCCATACAGCCATACAATAAAAATAAAGAACACAACACACTATAGAATTTAACATAAAACATCCCCACACAGCAGAATCAGAGTTTCCCACTATGTGGGAAGGCACCAAAGTCACTCTCTTCCTCCACTGTTCCTCATGGTCAGGGCCTCCCCGTGCCCTCCGCAGTTGCAGCTACGGGCGGCCCGATGTCCAGGACCGCTCGCCGGAGTGATACAAGTCCGACATCGGGGCTGCGGGATGTCCTCAATGGCGTGGACACAGAGTCGGCCCCCTCCTACTGGAGTCAGCGGCTTCCCAAGTCAGCAGGCCGCGCCGGGTGGAGATTGCTGCTGGAGACCCTCTGCAAGGCGCCCCAGGACTCCACGATGTTGTTCAGCACCGCCCGCGTTGGAAGCTCTCCGCACCAGAGCTCCACGATGTTGGAGCAGCGGCCCAGCACTCCAGAACTCCAAACAATGACCCAGGTAGGCATCGCCCGCTCCGATTCAGATTCAGATTCAGATTCAATTTTAATTGTCATTGTCAGTGTACAGTACAGAGACAACGAAATGCATTTAGCATCTCCCTGGAAGAGCGACATAGCAAACAATTTGAATAAATAATAATAAGTGTCCGGGGGGGGTGGTGATTGGCAGTCACCGAGGTACGTTGTTGAGTAGAGTGACAGCCGCCGGAAAGAAGCTGTTTCCTCGACCTGCTGGTTCGGCAACGGAGAGACCTGTAGCGCCTCCCGGATGGTAGGAGGGTAAACAGTCCATGGTTTGGGTGAGAGCAGTCCTTGGCGATGCTGAGCGCCCTCCGCAGACAGCGCTTGCTTTGGACAGACTCAATGGAGGGGAGCGAGGAACCGGTGATGCGTTGGGCAATTTTCACCACCCTCTGCAATGCCTTCCGGTCGGAGACAGAGCAGTTGCCATACCATACTGTGATGCAGTTGGTAAGGATGCTCTCGATGGTGCAGCGGTAGACGTTCACCAGGATCTGAGGAGACAGATGGACCTTCTTCAGTCTCCTCAGGAAGAAGAGACGCTGATGAGCCTTCTTGATCAGAGTAGAGGTATTGTGGGTCCAAGAGAGGTCATCGGAGATGTTGACTCCCAGGAACCTGAAGCTAGAAACACAAGAGTCAAGAGTCAATTTAATTGTCATTTGGACCCCTGGAGGTCCAAACGAAATGCCGTTTCTGCAGCCATACATTACACACAAATAGACCCCAGACACAACATAATTACATTTAACATAAACATCCATCACATAGCTGTGATGGAAGGCCAAATAAACTTATCTCTCCACTGCACTCTCCCCCCCCCGATGTCAGAGTCAAAGTCATAGCCCCCGGCTGGCGATGGCGATTGTCCCGCGGCCATTGAAGCCACGCCGGGTGGTGCGAGGTCGCACACCGGGTCTTGGTGTTGGAGCCCCCGGTGTGCGCTCGCAAAGTCCGCGGCCATTCCAGCCGCGCGGGGCAGTGATGTAGGCCCCGCTCCAGGAGCTCTTCGACCCCGCAACTCGGGCGGGAGAAGTCGCCGTTGCAGGAGCCCTGAGAAGCGGTCTCCCTCCAGGGAGCCGTGGGCTCCCGGCGCCGTCGTCCACAGACCCGCAGCAGCAGCCTCCGACTCTCCGGTAGCAGCAGCAGCAGCAGCGGCAGCAGCAGCGCTCCTCCACCGCTCCACCCGCTCCGGACTCGGCCAGCTCCGCGACGGCAACGGTGAGTCGACACCTGAGTCCCCGGCTTCTTCCTGTTGGAGGCCGCTCCTCGTTGCGGCCTCAACGACACCTGAGACCCGGCGAGAAAAGGTCGGGTCTCCAGTGCAGGGAGAGATTCAAAAAGTGTCCCACCCCCGCCCCCCCCCACACACACACACCAACATAAAATAACAAAAACTACATAAAAACACAGACAAGTTAATAATAAAAACGCGGACAGGCTGCAGAGGCCGCTGCTGGCCAGAGCCGCGCCGCCTACCGGCACGTTCCACCTCCGTCCTGTTAATGTGGATGGGGGTGTGCGTGCCGCCTCTGGACTTCCTGAAGTCTACAATGAGCTCCTTGGTCTTCTTGGAGTTAAGGGCCAGGTTGTTGTCAGCGCACCATGCTGCTAAGTGCTGGACCTCCTCCCTGTAGGCCAGCTCATCATTGTTGCTGATGAGGCCAATCACCGTTGTATCATCTGCATACTTGATGATGGTGTTAGTACCATGTACAGGTGTGCAGTCATAGGTGAAGAGGGAGTAGAGGAGGGGGCTCAGCACACAGCCCTGTGGAACGCCGGTGTTCAGGGTGAGGGTTGAAGAGGTGTGCTTGTCTAACCTCACAGACTGGGGTCTGTTGGTTAGAAAGTCCAGTATCCAGTTGCAGAGGGAGGGGTCGATGCCCAGGTTACCGAGTTTGGTGATCAGTTTTGATGGTATAATGGTGTTGAATGCTGAGCTGTAATCGATGAACAGCATTCTTACGTAAGTGTCTCTGTTGTCGAGGTGGGAGAGGGCGGAGTGAAGTGCCGTTGAGATGGCATTCTCCATACTCCTGTTCTTGCGGTAGGCAAACTGATAGGGATCCAGTGTGGGGGGTAGGCAGCTTTTGAGGTGTGCCAGGACCAGCCTTTTGAAGCACTTGGTGATGATGGGGGTAAGTGCAACTGGGCGGAAGTCGTTGAGGCTTGCCGCAGTGGAGTGTTTTGGCACTGGCACGATGGAGGTGGTTTTAAGGCAAGTGGGGACAACTGCTTCGGCTAGTGACAGGTTGAAGATGTCAGTCCAGACGTCTGTCAGCTGCGCAGCACAGGCCCTGAGCTCCGCGGTGACTCCAGCGCTGTGCCACCGCTGTAGCAGCCCTGGTCCGGTTCCCGGTCCCTGGCAGGAAAGGCTGCTCCGATCCAGCTGGTAGGTGGGTGGGTAGCGAGGTGGGTGGCGAGGACGCGACTCGGAGAAATAGTCGCGTCCCTGCCAGGAAGAGACTGGGATCCGGTTCCCCCTTACCCTGCCCCCCTCCCCCACATAGAAAAGTTAAAGTTCCCCCCCAAAACAGACTTTGGACTAACTGAAAATTAAAAAAAAGATAGAAATGACAGACAGGCTGTAGGCAGAGGCTGCTGCCAGTGCAGCGCCCCTAGAGGATTGGTGAGACCAATCATAGACCTGGCGATCACTTCGCCCAATGCCACTGCTCGGTTCAAATTCAAGTTCAAATGAGTTTATTGTCATGTGTCCCTGATAGGACAATGAAATTCTTGCTTTGCTTCAACACACAGAACATAGTAGGCATTTACTACAAAACAGATCAATGTGTTCATATACTACAATATAAATATATACACACATGAACAAACAAAATGATAAAGTGCAAATAACAGATAATTGGTTATTAATAATCAAAGTTGATCAACCTGATCTCCCGGTGACCCAGCACTTCAACTCTCCCTCCCATTCCGAATCCGACCTTTCTGTTCTGCAATTTCAGGTAGTCCTTGCTTTCTCCCTCCTTCCCCTCCCAGCTCTTCCCCTCCCAGCTCCCAATGCCTATTGTCTCCGCCTCTTCCTTTCTTCTTTCCGTCCCCCCTCCATATCAGTCTGAAGAAGGGTCTCGACCCGAAACGTCACCTATTCCTTAGATGCTGCCTCACCCACTGAGTTTCTCCAGCATTTTTGTCTACCTTCGATTTTTCCAGCTTCTGCAGTTCTTTCTTAAGCAATAGGATATTATCAATTATTTCAAATGTGCGTGAGATACCAGGGAAACCAATAGAGAAAATGAGTTGTGATGATTATTACAAGAATACTTTTGCTCAGGGATGATTTACTGCTGAAAAGTGGTAAGCTAAACGTGCACCCATTTGAACACAAATACAGAAGTGATGCTCACATGGCTGGGAGACTTTATAGTCAGGACAGGAAAAGAAAGATAGAAATCAAATGCTATGTGGAGGACAAGAGGATTGTTTTGTGTTTTTGAGGAAAGAATTACTCTAATTTTGAAGACTTGCAAAAGCAAAAAAAGCAAAGCGTTTCTTGAGGTCCTCTGAGGGAGCGCTGTAAACAGTTTATGTGCATATTGTTAGATCTGTGTAGCATTGTATGTAGCACGTTAGTATCTGCACTGATATAACGCACTTAGGTCAACGAGAGTTGTTTTTGAATGTGCTATACAAATAAAATTGACTGACTGACTGAACTATAAATGTCAAATGTTACTCTTCCTCATAAGGTATAAATGCAAGGTAAAGTCAGCAAAGTTTGGTCAATGATAGCCTGAGGAACATCAGAGATTGATAGTTGGCTTGGAGGGGTTAACCTTAAAAAACCACTGCAAATAAAGGAGAATTTGTGCTCCAAAAGTTGATGAAAGCATTATTGTTGGAGCAAGGCAGCGTTAATTAGTTTGTAAGAGGAATGAAGAAATTATTCAGGGTACTTTGAAACTCTTACAATCAGCTATCCGGCTATTTAGAACACCTAATCGTTCGGCATTTGGCAGACTAGATAATGTTTGCCACACTGACATTTCACTCAACAAGGCTCCCGTTCCAATGCTCCCACTCCATTCACGGAGGCCCAGTTCCCAAACTTCCTTCCACTCACCAGAGGTCCGTTGCTGCACTCATTTTCAATTTACCTGGTTCACTGGAAAACCTATTATTGTTATATGTAACTTCTTAAAAAAAAAAGTGATTGTTAAGGGATGAACAGAGATAACATTCTGTTCATACCAAAGTCCCAACCATATATAGGACACCACTGTGTAAGGAGGAATTTGTTGCAAACTACAGGCAAGTAGTTTTGTGCAATCATGTCAGTACAATCATACAATAAGATCAAGATCATGAAGAAAACATAGAACAAAGGAGCAGTTGCTGACCGGTGGCACATTCCAGTACACAGTGAAGAGAGATAAGATGAGCAAGAGTCCATACCCCACAACACTGCTCTCTCTCCCCATCCCCGCACTCACAACAAGGGCCGAGTCCCCCTAGTCCTCACCTTTCACCCCGCCAGCCGTCACATACAAAAAATAATCCTCCGTCAGTTTCGCCACCTCCAACGTGACCCCACTACTCGCCACATCTTCCCATCTCCCCCCCATATCTGCCTTCCGCAAAGACCGCTCCCTCCATAACTCCCTTGTCAATTCTTCCCTTCCCTCTCGGTCCACCCCCTCCCCGGGCACTTTCCCTTGCAACCGCAAGAGATGCAACACTTGTCCCTTTACCTCCCCCCTCGACTCCGTTCAAGGACCCAAGCAATCGTTCCAGGTGTGACAGAGGTTTACCTGCATCTCTTCCAACCTCATCTATTGCGTCCGCTGCTCTAGATGTCAGCAGATCTATATCGGTGAGACCAAGCGGAGGTTGGGCGATCGTTTCGCCGAACACCTCCGCTCGGTCCGCAATAACCAAGCTGACCTCCCGGTGGCTCAGCACTTCAACTCCCCCTCCCACTCCGCCTCCGACCTCTCTGTCCTGGGTCTCCTCCATGGCCACAGCGAGCAGCACCGGAAATTGGAGGAACAGCACCTCATATTCCGTTTGGGGAGTCTGCACCCCGGGGGCATGAACATCGAATTCTCCCAATTCTGTTAGTCCTTGCTGTCTCCTCCCCTTCCTCAGCTCCCCTGCTGTCTCCTCCCACCCTCCAGCCTTCTGGCTACTCCTCCTTTTCCCTTTCTTGTCCCCACCCACCCCCACCCCCGATCAGTCTGAAGAAGGGTTTCGGCCCGAAACGTTGCCTATTTCCTTCGCTCCATAGATGCTGCTGCACCCGCTGAGTTTCTCCAGCTTTTCTGTGTAACCTAAGATGAGCAAGAGATTAGAAAAGAATATTGGACCATCCTTTGGCACCACAGTAAACTGTGATATAAACATGAAAGAGAAAAGATTGGTCAGGTAGAATACCCAAAGACGTCATAAGGTCATAAGGAATAGGAGTTGGCCCAACAAGTCCACGTCACCATTCAATCTCTCCCTCCTAACCTCATTCTCCTACTTTATCCCCATAACCTCTGACACTTGTACTAAACAAGAATCTATCTATCTCTGCTTTAAGAATATCCACTGACTTGGCCTCCACAGTCATCTGTGGCAAAGAATTACACAGATTCACCACTCTCTGACTAAAGATATTTCTCATCATCTCCTTCCTAAAGGCTTGTCCTTTAATTCTGAGACTATGAGGAGGAAACTACTCAATTCATCAGAGGCAAAAGATAAGAGCAGATAGTCCAAATGGTTCGAGAGCTAATGATGAATAAAGTAATTGAAGAAATGGTAAGGAGAAATGAAGACAGTGCCTGTTGATGAGATTACAATGGCCTAGGACACAACTCAATTATGTTACATTGCCAAACTAAAATAGAAATAGGTTGGACCATCTGACATTGATTAAGGCACAAAATTATACTTTGTTGATGACATTCAGTGAGTCGTTAAGGTGGATTGTAAGCAGGATGCAGAGAGGTTTCAAGGAGACGTGGACAGACTATATAAGTGTGTAAATAGCTATATTTAAGAGGGAGTTAGATGTGGCCCTAGTGGCTAAGGGGATCAGGGGGTATGGAAAGAAGGCAGGTACAGGATACTGAGTTGGATGATCAGCCATGATCATAGTGAATGGCGGTGCAGGCTCGAAGGGCCGAATGGCCTACTCCTGCACCTATTTTCTATGTTTCTATGTTTCTATGTGACAATATCACAGATGGGACATTACTTAGAAATGTGAAGATGATTTCTTATGATACGATATGATAGAACTTTATTCATCCCCGGAGGGAAATTGGTCTGCCAACAGTCATAACACACAACAAGGCACACAAAAACTTGAAATTAAAATTAAATTAAAACTGAAAAAAAAGAAAAAGACAAGTGACTGTTGGCTGGCTGCCGTGTATACAGCGCCTTAATTGGAACAAACAAAAAAACAACAAACGCAGGCTTATCCTCTGGCAGAGGATTCTAAAACGAGAGTCCCCCACTCTTTCCGCCACACCCTTAAAAGCCACTTAAATGCCACTATTGTCCTGGTACAATAACAATATTTAAAAGACATTTGGACAGGTACATGAATAGGAAAGGTATAGAACGATACTAGACTAAGTGGGACCCATTGGGTCCCAGCTTCACACGGGAGGGCTGGTCCCCCAACGCAATATTCCTCCTCTCTCCACCAATTTCCAATACACACACACACACACACACAAACACACACACACACACACTTGCTCACTCACAGACTCACACATACACTCCCACACTCACACACACACACACTCACACACAGACTCACACACAGACATACACTCACACACACACACATATATGACAGTAAACGTTCTTGAATGTACTCACACGGCCTCTCCACTGTGGGGCTTGCGCAGTCAGAGGCACTCCAGCAATCAGCGTGACCTCTGCACTTACCAGAAATTACGCAACCTGTCCACTAAGCGGAAGTCACAAATGAGCGGGACTTTTGGACTAAACACAAACAGACCTAATAAAGCATTTATTCCTTCCAATCACAGTCGGACCTAATAAAGCATTTATTCCTTCCAAACACAGTCGGACCTAATAAAGCATTTATTCCTTCCAAACACAGTCGGACCTAATAAAGCATTGCAATTTCAAGCACAGACAGGAGAGCAAGCCAAAAAAACTCATGGCATTGTCATTTCATTTCCAATTAAGCATTGCACTTTCAAGCACAGGTAGGGCAGCAGGCCAAACTACTCATGGCATTGTCATTTCATTTCATTTCCAATTAAGCATTACACTATCAAGCACAGGCAGGACAGCAGGCCAAACAACTCATGGCATTGTCATTAAGGGCTAACAAATCATTTATTGCAAGTACATTACAGACTCACAGTTTAGCTGATTCACATCTTAGAATGACAGTCGTGGCCTCTCCCTTGTGATCTTGCAGAGTGACTGACACGTCCAGGCATCCGGGGTTCTATAGTCTTTCCCCCCCCCCCCCCCCCCCCCCCCCCCCCCCCCCCCCCCCCCCACAATGAGAATGCAGGGTGATTTGGACAGGTTGGGGGAGTGGGCAGATACATGGCAGATGTAGTTTAATGCGGATAAATGTGAGGTTATTTACTTTGGTAGCAAAAACAGGAAGGCAGATTACTACATAAATGGCGCCAAGTTGGGAAAAGGGGATGTACAACGGGATCTGGGGGTCCTAGTACATCAGTCCATGAAAGTAAGCATGCAGGTACAGCAGGCAATGAAGAAAGCAAACTTTATTGGTCTATATAACAAGAAGAATCGAATATAGGAGCAAAGACGTCCTTCTGCAATTGTACAGAGCCCTAGTGAGACCACACCTGGAGTATTGTGTGCAACCAGGGGCCACAGTTTAAGAATGAGTAAGCCATTTACAATGGAGACGAGCAAACACTTTTTCTCACAGAGAGTGGTGAGTCTGTGGAATTTTCTGCCTCAGAAGGCGGCGGAGGCAGGTTCTCTGGATGCTCTCAAGAGAGAGCTAGATAGGGTTCTTAAAAATAGCGGAGTCAGGGGATATGGAGAGAAGACAGGAACGGGGTACTGATTGGGGATGATCAGCCATGATCACATTGAATGGTGGTGCTGGCTCGAAGGGCCGAATGGCCTAATCCTGCACCTATTGTCTTTTGTCTATTGTCTATGCCACTCCGAATTAAATGCTGCTTTGATGTCATGGCAGTATTCAGCTCATGTTTGGTCCAATGCTATGATACTGTCTGAAGCCAAGTGGTTCTGGCAAATGTTGTTTGACAGCATGGTCAGCGACAACTGCCAACGCTTTGGTTGATGCTGAAGAACACACAGGTTAGGCATAACTTTGCACTTTGGATTTGTCCTGCTTTTAGTCTTCAGTTTACCACATTGTCAAATAGATGCAAGTATTGTACTGACTACTACTGCAGCTAATCCAAAGGACAAGTCTTTAGTGCTATGACTTGGATATTGTCTGGCATACAGCCTTGATCTAACTGCTGTTATCCGTTCCTGATATCATATGGCATGTATCCAACAAACTGAAATCTGGCTTCTGTTATGGTGGAAAAATCAGTAGGAAATAGACACAGATAATCTGCTCGGCTCTTCTGGTGGAATGTGGTTGTGACTGCTTCAGCCTGCTTAGCACTCACATGTTGAGCCTCACCTTTGCTGAAGAAGGTGATATTATGGGAGCCTTTAATTATTCGTCACCATTCATGACCGCATGTGATAGCACTGTAGAATGTTTGTTCTGATTAGTTGATAGGCGAGCTAAAAATAGTAGCACTTGATAAATGAAGGTACAGAAATTGAGGAAAAGAAAGTTAGAGCTGGAAATGGGCTGCGTGAATGTGAGCACGGGGTAGAAATTGTTGATTATTTTTCAGCTCAAAAGAGAAATGCCACATATCCATTCATCAACATTTTAGAAAAAATGGGAGAGGAAAACTGTTAGACCTGAAACAGAATGTTATGCATATTCCTCAAAACATCAGTATTGGAAAGATCCAATAAAAGTTTTCATTGAAAAAACTTTTATTTGAAGGAATTGAAGAAAATATGACAAGTTCATCCAGATGGAGAAAGTGAAAAGGAGGAGGATGGTGTATACTATACATAGGAGGATTATTTTACAGGAGGGATTTCCATTCCCACTGTAATGTGCTATTTTACAACTATTATTTTTATATTAATCCATTGATTTCCCTGTGAATCCTGGGTACCTATGGATTGTCAAATACAAAACATTGCAATGTCATTGAGCAACAATAATGGGTTGGGCAGTTGGAAAAAACATTGATAATTTTATCAGGGCCAACTGTAAGAACAGTGAATAACACTAGCAACAATGTTGTCTGGCATCTAAAGATTTGACTCATTGCATTTGGTGATTCATAAATTGGTGTTGGTAATGTTTCATTATGGGGGGAATAGATAGGGTGAATGCACATAGTCTTATTCCCATGTAGACGAATCAAGGACCAGAGTGGAAGAATCAAGGACAGATTTAAGAACTTTTTCACACAGAGGGTTGGGTATATGGAGTGAGCTGCAAGAGGAAATAGTTGAAGGAGATATTATAAAACCATTTAAAAGATAGATGGACAGGTGTATGGATAGGAATGATTCAGAGGGATATGGGCCAAATATGAATAAATGGGAGTAGGTTAGATGCAGCATCACGGTCGGCATGAACGATTTGGTCCAAAAGGCCCTCTTGGTGCTCCGAGTCCATGGTTCTCTGACTATTATTGCCTTGTGTACCAAGATATAATGAAATATTTTGTTTTGTATGCTTTCCAGGGAAATCATACCATACATGACTGCAGCAGGATAGTGCAAAAGAAAAAAAAATAACAGAATGCAGAATATAGTATTACAGTTACAGACAAAGTGCACATTAAAGGGGCTGCAGCAAAGTAGAATTAAAGATTGGGAATTCATCTTTAGCAGATGAACATTGAAGGTAATTGGACATCATGCTTACTCAAACCATGTTCCCAAAATATCCAGCCATGCCAAAAAAATTCTCAGGTATAAAATAGTATTGGAGTATTCTGTTCAGTTTTGGTAACCCTGCTATAGGAAGGATGTCATTAAGCTGGAAAGAGTACAGGTTGGAATTACAAGGATGTTGCCAGAACGTGAGGGTCTGAGCTATAGGGAGAGGTTCATTCCTTGGAGCACAGGAGGCTGACGAGTGATCTTCCAGAAATTGTGTGGGGAATAGATGGAGTAAATGCATAGTCTTTTATCGAGAAAAGGAGAATCAAGAACCAGAGGACATAGATTTAAGATGAAAGGGAAAAGATTTAAGAGGAACCTGAGGGGCAACTTTTGCTATCTGGAATGAGCTGCCAGAGGAGATATAGAGGCAAGTAGGATATCAACATTTAAAAGACACTGGACAGGTACTTAGATAGGTATGGTTTAGAGGGATATAGACCAAACACATGCAGGTGGTACTAGTATAGACCAATCAGTTTGGTCGGTGTGAGCAAGTTAGGTCAGAGGCCCTGTTTCTGTGCTATATAACTTGATAACACTATGACTCCAGGTGTCAAATGCTGGCTGATAAGGTGAGCATTTAGTTGCTTTGATTAGCATTTTGTTTGGAGTGGATGAGTTGATTTCAAAGGCCAGTTTCTGTGCTGTATGACCCTGACTACAATTGGCACTCATCTTGATTTACCATAATACCAGACAACTACCACCCCTTTAATAATTCCTACTTGCCACTTGACCTTAATTCTCCCTACATTATCCAATTACATTGGATAGCACCTCCAAATATCCTGCTAAAGCATGCAATGCCGATACACGTCGGATAGTCAATCCTAATAGAAAGATTAAATGAGAACTTACCGTTTGAAGTTTGATCTTTATTTTATGAGGTTGAAGTGAGGGAATACGTGAAGAGCCCACCAGCCTGTATGTGCATCAATCTTCAGAGCAGCTGTATGAAACCACAGACTAGTTACAGAACTTAAACTATAGAAAGATTAAGGACCTTAGAGTTACTGGATGATCTTTATGAGAATCAGGGTTGGGAGTGGAGGGCACGTATTCTCTCACTTCAACTTCTTATAAAATAAAGATCAAACTTCAAACGGTAAGTTCTCATTTAATCTTTCTATTTTATATTGAAGTCACGTGAGTGACTACATGAAGCCTTCAAAGCTCTGTGGTTTCATGCAGTGAACCAGTCTATATGTAGACACACTGCACCATTCGACCAAACATGGTTGAAAGAAACATACTTCATTGAAACATGATGTTAATTCGCAAACATGTCCATGCTTTAATAGAAACAGTCCCTTTACATCAGGGATAACCACTTGACTTAATCAACACAACTTAAAATTCTACTAGCAAATAAACCAGGCCTGTTAATTGGTTTATTGTAAAACTTCTGAAAAGTTCGCTCATCGGCCCATCCTGGTGTCGCAAGAATGTGATCCAGCGGAACTTCCATATTACTCGCTGCCGAAGTTGCTGCAGCCCTGGTAGAGTGAGATTTGAAAATATCAGTATCCACTCCCGCATCTGCTAATACGCATCTTAACCACCTAGAAATGGTTTGCACCATTACCCTTCTGTGTGGCTTTTTATAACTTATGAAGACAGCCTGTTCGCTGCCTCTAAGGTTTTTTGTAACCTCGATGTATTTTTTAACATAGGTAACCACACACAATCTGCGATCTGGTGGATACGCCAAGAGCTCCAATTTGTAGCACAACGCACCTGACCTGCTCTGCTTAATTAATTCATCTATATAAAAGGTCACTTTATTGTCAGGTATAACCGCATTATCCAGTCGCAGTTTCTGTAAAGACTGAACTCTTTGTGCTGAGTCGATTGGTGGTTTAACATCAGGGCCAGCAGACCCTAAGTTCTGTTCTGTCTCCTTCCCTTCGCTCTGAAATCGTGAGCAGCTGGGAACTGAGGCTGCCGCATCTTCCAAGACGGACGAGATAGGCCTTGGCCTAAAAAAGACCTGTGACTGGGTCTAAATTGAGCAGATCTGATATTCCCACCAGCCTCAGAGAACCGATTCCTGCTGGTTGTTCACATAGGGGTGATATCGCCGGAATAAAGGAGTCTTACCCATATACGGTGTCTTGATCATGCCAGCAGCGGCCTTTAATTCCTCCTGAAAGTCCTTGACTTGCTTACCTAAATCTTCTCCGAAAGGTATTAAGCAGGCTAAACATTGCTGGGCCTGCATAAATGTGCAAATTTGGGGTTTAATTCTGGCCTAATGCCATCTTTACAGAAGCTTTACTAGAAAAGGCCGTAATACCTGCTGACAATAGTCTCAGGATTCGCTGTAATTTTATCTCTCTGGACATTGTTTTGCTCCCGATGTTTTCCCAAATGGTAGTATTGACTGTGGGAACGTCCAAGGTTTTGCAACTTTCTGGGCTGGGATATCTCCCAGCCGTTTCCAGCATAACTTCTTCCTTCAGCTGGTGCGATGTTAGATAGCTGATGCTGCTGGCCAATTCCTCCTGTAGTGGCTTGCCCGTCCCCGAGGGAACAGCAAATTTAGAGGCAAGAGCAGGTAGCTCTTCCTTATGATGCATCTCCCGCATATCATGCATTAAATCATGGGATTCAGGCACATCCCCATAATTGGAGTCAGCTCTATACAAATCTCTGACACTCCCCTCATCCGAGTGGGAGGAATATGACAACCCTGAACCAGGTGCTGCCACAGGCATATGGCTCGAGCTGCCTGTGAATGCCTGCGTAACACGGAGCATATTTTGTGCCACCATTTGTTCCATAAGATGTTCCAGTTTAGATAAACGGCCAATCATATCTGCCATAGATGTTGGGACAGAATCCTCCTGTCCAGAATCGTCCGACAGGACCCGTCTCACAGACTTAGCTTTGGCTTTGCCCCTACTCGGGGCTGCCAAGCTGCTCCTTCTAGGAGCCGAATCGGAACTAGCTGTGCAGATCGCGGCTGCCAGCGACTCCGAAGTGGAAACGGATGGCTGTCGGCCTTTCCCACTGCCGCGGTCCTCTGCTGCTGGTTTCTCAGCAGCCCATTTTCCTTACGCCCTAGGCTTTTCCATAACAAAAACCTAGGTCAATGTCGGAATTAGTTCACTCCAAATATTTCCTGTGAACCTGTATGGTTTTTAAACTTACCACTGGGGAGACCGACGTTTCCCCCAGCCAAACTTCGCGCCATGCGATGACGTATTGATCCGCATGCGGGCTGGCGGACTCTTCACGTAGTCACTCACGTGACTTCGATATAAAATTTCCACTTTTCTCAGACACTCAATGTTCCTAATCCTTCCCATTCGTACAATTGGCATGCAGCTAATACCCACAAAATGCTGTATGCCGTTTGCAGTGTGAGTTGTTCCTACGTGGACAATCCTTCCCCATTTAAGTAAAAGGCGTGTGAGTTTAACCACACTCCAGGGACATAAAGATAGATTCCAGCCTGCTAATTCAATGTGCTGCTAAAGGTGCTCTGTGCTGTCTGAAGTGCTAATAGCTCACAAAACTGAGGCCCTGATTGCTCTCTTGGATATGAGTACAAAAGATCCCACGGTACCTACTTGGAAGAAGGCCCACAAAATTATCCCCAGATTCCTGGCCAATATTATTCTCTCCAGCATCAATAAATAATAACGTTTATTGGCGATTCGCACATTGTTATTCACAGAAGTTTGATATGCCCAAATCGACTGCTGTGCTTCCAGCAATATTCATTTCAAAATTGTTCCATTGCTTGGAAAATAATCTGGGAGGTGCTGAAATTATGAAAGGTCATTTTTTAAAAGCAAATTATTATTTTTTAGTAGGAAGTTATTGTCTCATTCAATCACTCCTTCAATGAGGAAATATTACTTTTAAAGAATATCTCAGGATAAATCTTCAGTTCTCAGTCAGGCAATAAAATGTCTGATTAAGCACATAGAACATGCCAAAAGGTCTACTTGGAACAGGGTGGTACAGAGTGCAAAGAACTCTTTCCTTTGCAATATTGGCCACAATCCAAATCAGACAAGGGCTTAAAGACTTTTCTTGCTTTTAATTATTGCGTAATACTAAAGCAATATTAACGTTATCTGCTTTAATCAGAGTTGACTCTACACCACAGAAGTGGACTTCGCATTTTGCAACTACGACATACCTTGACGGTTCTTTATGTAGAAGCATGACTCAAGTTTTATTGCTTTTCATAGTACGTTTCCATGGCAGCTTCCACACGAAATGTTAATTCACGTCATCTTTTCATCTTGAGCACAGTTGTAATATCTCACATGAGCAAAATATCAATTCACGTGATGTCATTGTGAAATTTATTACAACCCTGTGTAACATCAAAAAGGTCATTCAGGAGTGTGTTGCGGCTTTAACTAAAATAATATTCAATAATATTTATGAACCTGGCACCACCAAAGTCCAAAGCATGCTGGGTGATCGTAGTGGTGCTGTGTTGAGTTTATTCAAGACTGAGACTGAAAAGAGGGAATCAAACAGAAAATGAATTGGAGGCATGAGATCAGCCAGTATGTTACTGAATGGTGGAGCTGGCAAGAAGGGCATAGCCCATAGACCGCCAGCAGGATTATTGGTGCTCCACTCCCTTTCCTGCTGGACATATACAGGAAGAGATGTATCAGCAGAGCCATCTCCATCATCAAAGACCCCTACCACCCATTGCATCACATATTCTCCATCCTGCCATCTGGGAAGAGGTACAGGAGCATTAGCTGCAAAACCAGCAGGATGCTCCTCAGCTTCTTCCAGCAGGCTATAAGACTGATAAACAGACTTTGCCCCCTGCCAAAGTATCACGCACCAACCACCAACCTGGACACACAGCAGCAGAGCCACTGTCGTGCCGCTGCCGAACGGAACGCCTGTTGATGTTTAGTAGAGAGTAGAGTGTTTAATTTGTCCATGATATATGTATTTTTATTTCTATTTATTTTTTACTGCACACTGAATGGACACTGGTTGAACAACGTCTTTTTGTTTCCTCTGGGTATGTGAGTACTCTGGAAAATGACAATAAAGATATACTATCTGCACCAGATTAGAGATGGGTACTAAGGAGGGGATGAGAAATTGGAAATACAAGGATGGAGTTAAAGGGAAAGAAAATATAGGAAAAGTTAAGAAATACACCAGAATTAATTGGAGAGAAAGCTCACGAAGGGATAGGGGAGTATGGCCAAGTTTAATAAGAATCGATGTGAAAGGTGAGGTGATTAATGGATTAAAAGTATTATATATGAATGCTTGAAGTATAAGAAGTAAAGTGGATGAGCTTGAGGCTCAGTTAGAGATTGGTAGATATGACATTGTGGGGATTACAGAGACACGGCTGCAGGAGGATCGGCACTGGGAACTGAATATTCAGGGTTATACGTCCTATAGAAAGGACAGGCTGCTGGGTAGAGGCGGGGGGGTAGCTCTGTTGGTGAGGGATGAAATTCAGTCCCTTGCGAGGGCTGACATAGGAACTGACGAGGTAGAGTCACTGTGGATAGAATTGAGGAATTGTAAAGGTAAGAAGACACAAATGGGAATTATCTATAGGCCCCCAAACAGTAGCCTGGATATAGGGTGCTAGTTGCAGCAGGAGTTAAAATTGGCATGTAACAAAAGTAATGCCTCTGTGGTTATGGGAGATTTCAATATGCAGGTAGACTGGGAAAATCAGGTTGGTTCTGGGCGCCAAGAAAGGGAGTTTGTAGAGTGCCTCTAAGATGGATTGGAGCAGCATGTATTGGAGCCGACCAGATAGAAGGCAATTCTGGATTTAGTTGTCTATTGTACCAGATTTAATAAGGGAACTCAAAATAAAGGAGGTAGTGACCATAACACGATAAGTTTTATTCTGCAATTTGAGAGGGAGAAGGTTAAATCAGAAGTGTCAGTGTTGTAGTTGAATAAAGGGAACTATGAAGACATGAGAGAGGAGCTGGCCAAGGTAGACTGGAAAAGGATCCTAGCAGGAATGACAGTGGAACAGCTATGGCAGGAATTTCTGGGCATAATCCAGAAGATGCAGGATCATTTCATTCCAAAGAGGAAGAAAGATTCTAAGGGCATCTAAGGATTCAACGAGCACCACCGGTGTTGTACTTCCGGTGGCGCTGGTGCCAGCTGCCTCCACCTTGAGCCCGGTATCTTTTTGTTTTTTCGTTTTTTTTGTTATGTTGAAGTGTGTTTTTTTATGTTTTAATGTGGGGGAAGAGGGTACGGTAAGGGGGATACCGTCCTTCAGTCGCATCCTGGAGAGGACGTGACTATTATTCGAGTCGCGTCCTCGCCCCCTCCCCCCCCTCCCCCAATTCCCCCCAGCGGCCTACCTACTGGATTGGCGCGACCTTTCCTGCCTGGACCGACCAGAGCTCTAGCAGTGGCGGGACAGCGCTGATACATCGTGGGGCTGGCGATGCCTTACCGGGGGTCGCTGTCTGGAGCCCAGAGTGCTGGGCCTGCGGCACCGACATCCTGGAGCTGTGGTTCGCGGAGCTCCCAACGCGGACGGCGCTGACAAACATCGTGGGGTCCGGCGACTCTGCCTGGCTCGGCCTGCGGACTCGGGAGCTGCGGACTCCGGTGGGAGGCGGCTGATCGGGAGGTCCGAGCCGCTGAGGAGGATTTTCACCGTCGGGGTTCAGCATCGGCCCGGCGTGAGGGCCTGAGCATCGGGCCACCCGGGGTGGAGACTGCGGGTGCTCGGAAGGCCCCGACCACGGGTGAACATCTGGGAAGATTGGAGGGGAGGCTGGCTGGACTATGGTGCCTTCCTCACCTTGGTGCCATTGTGTTATGTTGTGTCGTGGACTTTCTGTGTTTGTGCTTTTTTTTAAATTCTATTTTATTTTTAATATGTTTTATTATTTATTATTTATTTATTTTTATGATACTGACTGTAAAGGGAAATTCATTTCGTTGTCTCTAATTGAGACAATGACAATAAATTTGAATACAATACAATACAATACAATCTGGGGGTACTTGTTCATCAGTCACTGAAAGTAACCATGCAGGTACAGCAGGCAGTAAAGAAAGCTAATGCCATGTTGCTAATGGCATGTTGGCCTTCATAACGAGAGGATTTGAATATAGGAGTATAGAAGTCCTTCTGCAGTTGGCCAGGGCTCTGGTGAGACCACATCTGGGGTATTGTGTGCAGTTTTGGTCTCCTAATTTGAGGGAAGATTTTAAAGACTGGGCTGGTATTCACTGGAATTTAGAAGGATGAAAGGGATTCTTATAGAAACTTATAAAATTATAAAAGACTGGACAAGCTAACTGCATGAAAAAGTTCCCAATGTTTGGGGAGTCCAGAACCAGTAGCTACAGTCTAAGGATAAAGGGGAGGCCATTTAAAACAGAGATGAGAAAACACTTTTTCACCCAGAGAGTTGTGAATTCTCTGCCACAGAAGGCAGTGAAGGCCAATTCATTGGATGAATTTAAAAGAGTTAGATAGAGCTCTAGGGGCTAGCAGAATCAAGGGGTATGGGGTGAAGGCAGGCACGGGTTTTTGGTCAGCGATGATCACAATGAATGGCAGTGCTGGCTCGAAGGCTAAACGGCCTCCTCCTGAACCTATTTTCTATGTTTTTAATTTTCATTGAATGCTCAACATTTATGTTAGGATAATTGCTCTGTACCTCAACATCTTTGCCTCTACTTCGGCCAACACACACAATAACTCACCTTCCAAAATCAGATATCAATTACTTCATTATGATGTGTATTCAATAGAGTATTCAAACATTTACACCCATAGCAACTGCTTCGCTAATCATAATGCTCATGGTGCTACAAACCCATATTTAAAAATTGGCAAAACTCCATCCATAATAGTTTAATCAATTGAATGCATATATCACCTTTGACTCGGTGTTATATAACTATGGGAAACACAATGAACAGCTGACAACCACCTCACCACCATGATATATTTTTTTTATTTATGTTTTTTTCGATCTACCAACACCAGCAGCTAAATAATTCCAATACGTTATTTATATCCTCAGCTTCCTTGTGATGTTTTATTACAATTATAAAATCCAGTTAGAAATGATTTATGAAATTTAATACCAAGACATATGGGGAGGTACATTTGGCTGAAAAAATAAGAAAAGACAACGCAGATGAAATGACACAGTTCTAAAGAGTGTTCAGTAACAGAGGATCCTGTGTATATGTGCATAAATCCTTGAAAATTGCAGGGAATATTGAGAGAGTAGTTAGTAGAGCTTATGGGCTTGTGGGATTCACAGTAGTGTACAATAGCAGGGGGGTTACTTTGGAAAGTGTACAACGCTTGGTTAGGCCACAACTGTCATGTTGCTTTCATTTTCAGCCACCTTGCTGTAACGATTTGAAAGTCTTTGAGAGGGTGCTGAAAATAATTCTGAGAATGGCTCCAGGGATTAGAGAATAAACTATAAAGTTAATGCTGCAAGAAAAAAGATTCAGATAATTAAGTGGTGTGGTAGGATAAACAGAGAGAAGCTGCTTTTGTTAGCAGATGGTTCAAAGACCGGGGGGTGCAGGTTTTAACTTTTGGCCAAAGGATACGAGAATGGGAGAAAAGCCTTTTCACTCATACAGTAGTTAAAACCTGGTACTTATTGCTGGTTGGTTTATGGAGTCAATCTGACCTTTTCAAAAAGGAATTAAATAGCATTACCGAGGGGATAATTAGGAAAAGCCAGCAAAGAGCCAATGGGCCAAATGGCCTTCTTCTGTACAGTAACAATTCTATCATTTTTTCAGCTCAATTGCATTTTACTTGCTTATCCTCAAACTCTTATTAAAATGTTGCAAATTTACAGACTTAATATCAGAAACAGTGATTTTTACTAATATAATATTTCCTAGACCTTAAAAAATTCTGGTAGAAAGTAACGGCTGTTTGCACTGCTTTGATTTAGTTTCCCCATTAAAAGTAATTAGACAGGAGCACAACAGTAATGTACTGACAAGACTGGAGCTTGCTTTTCACTGCTGCAAGTTTAATTGTGGATGTGGGCGGAACAGCTATTGTCCAGGTCATACAGAGCACAAACTGAGCCCAGAGTCTGGTCTGGCTTTCACAGTCAATGCTTGTACTGTGCCAATTAAAAGATAACAAAGGGAAAACTAATCCCTCTGTTAAGAAGGTTGTGCAGAGACTCGAACTGGCCATGTAAAATCACGATTCTGTTTTGGTGGGTATAGTTATTAACCCTTTGAGAAATGCAGCACCATCTCTATCGCCTAATCATAAAACAACACACAAATTATAAATTATAAGTTGAGAACAAGTAAGAAATGATTAATGAACAAGCAAAAAAAAGAGAAATGTATTAGATGGGGAAGATGAATGTATGCTTTACTTTTTGTTAATCATTTTAGCTGGGAGAATTTTGGGAATTTATTGTGCATGATCAACATTCCTTACGGAATAAAGGAATTCCTCTGAGTCGTATTTCAGATCTTGCATTTCTATAATGGCACATTCTCCTGTAGTCAAGTGCTAACAGCTAAATCTCATTGTTAGCAGTAGTTTCAAATGTAATATGAACAACCTGTTCCCTTTGATACAAATTATGTTATATAAGCAGGAACTGATACATACTTTCTGAAGAAGGGTCTCAACCCGAAACGTCACCCATTCCTTCTCTCAAGAGATGCTGCCTGTATGAAGGAACTGCAGATGCTGGTTTAAACCGAAGATAGGCACAAAAAGCTGTTACCCCAGCTTTTTGTGCCTATCTTCGGTTTAAACCAGCATCTGCAGTTCCTTCTTACACACACTTTACAGGTTCTTTTGTTGCCATTTTTGCATGTTTTGAGGATGAACATTTTATTCTGGCTGCAGGTTTCCATCTCTCCTCCAGCAGTAGATAAAACAATCTCCAAATGACTTGTCGCTGAGCTTTTTCTGACAAGGCTTCTAATATGAGATGAAGAAAAGTTTTTTTTATCCAATGTTTTTTTTTAATCCAATGGTTCCACCATGCTTAAGATGACCATGACCTGGACCTGGGTTCAAATCTCACCTCAGGGACTCTCTGTGGTCTTTGCTCATTTTTTTAACTCATTCTTTCCAGTTTTTCCCCTCACATCTTAGTGACATGCAACTGTAAATTATACCTAATGTTAGGTAGAAGAACCCGTGCTGTAGTTATTGGCATTGGAGACAGAATAGGTTACAGAGAAATGTCAAAGAATGGGTTAATGGGAGTGTTCAGACAACCTAGAGAAGCACAGACATGATGGGCTCATTGGCTCCTTCTTTGTCATAACAGAATATGAGATTATGATTAGGATTTTGTTCCTTTGAAGGCTATGGATATTCATTTGTTGAGTATGTTTAAATCTGAGACTGATAAATTGTTAGACACCAAAATATAAGGAAATGTGGTCTTGAGATGAAGGATAGGGGGGGACCTCATTGAAATTTTCCGATTGGTGAAAGGTTTGGATAGAGTGGATGTGGAGAGGATGTTTCCACTAGTGGGAGAATCTAGGACTATATGCCATAGCCTCAGAATTAAAGGACGTTCCCTTCGGAAGGAATTTCTTTATTCAGAGGGTGGTGAATCTGTGGAATTCTTTGCCACAGAAGGCTCTAGAGGCCGTCAATGAATATTTTGAAGGCAGAGATAGATACATTCTTGATTAGCACGAATGTCAAGGGTTATGGGGTGAAGACAGGAGAATGGGGTTAGGAGGGAGAGATAGATCAGCCATGATAGACTGGCAGAGCAGACTTGATGGGCTGAATGGCCTAATTCTGCTCCTATTACTTATGACCTTATGATCACCCATGATTTTATTGACTGGCACATCTTCTTGGTCTACCCGTTTCTATGCCATATATTCTTTTGATTGTATCTGCCTGATCAATAACGGAGAAAATAAAATAGTTTCTATTATTCTGCACAAGCATTTTTACTTTGACTGGACTATTTGGCCCATAATAATAGTATCTCCATCCCAGAAGAAGTTTACAATATTTGGTTTTGTAAATATTCAAGCCCCGGTGCCTGATTTAGAATGATATCCATTCAATTACCAAAGACATTGCAGTCCAGAATACTTCATCATGATGGATCCTTGACTTGAAGGTACAAGTAATCAGTCTGAGCAATTGCTCGATCCACTTGACCCTAAATATCTTGAATTGCAACTTGTGAACAGTTAACAAATAACAAGCTTGGTACCAGCTTATTCTATTACTTTTCTCTCCTCTCAAGCCAAGATTTAACTCTTCTATATAAGACTTTTAAGAGTCATTCAACTGAGAAATTTGAGTATGAGTGACAGGCAAATTTAAGACTTGGTCTTTCAAAGTCACAGACGCAGCCGCTTGAGCTACTAATCCGCTGGATCTGCCAGTTTTTTTAGGATGATTCATGCGTTATTATCTACGGAGCCCTTTGGTGGGCACAGCTGGAGTGAGTCCATAATATAAGCTGCAAACTTTGCCCACAGCAGCAGTTCAAATCTGTTAAAATCTGA
This sequence comes from Leucoraja erinaceus, assembly GCF_028641065.1. Lineage (NCBI taxonomy): Eukaryota > Metazoa > Chordata > Chondrichthyes > Rajiformes > Rajidae > Leucoraja > Leucoraja erinaceus. The sequence goes on from NC_073378.1 coordinate 18,643,093, forward strand.
ATACCAAGTAGATGGAAAGCAATGCTCAGACTCTGCAAGAGAAGAATGCTCATTATGGTCTTTTTTGATTAAAATACAAATTAAGTGATAGATAAATTGATGTAATATACTTGGAAAGTAAGTCTGCCCCGGGTCCTATTCGAAACATAGAAACATAGAAAATAGGTGCAGGAGTAGGCCATTCGGCCCTATTCTTCGCTTCGCCTCACTACCAACAGCACCCCCATCCCACCCCTCCAAAACACAGGCACACGCACATCCTGCATGTGATCAGCAAGAATAAGGGGTAGGCCATTTAGGACTGAGATGAATAAAACATTCTTCAACCAGAGAGCTATGAATCTGTGGAGTTCTCTGCCACAGAAGGCAGTGGAGGCCTGTTAACTGGATGTTTTCAAGAGAGAGTTAGATTTAGGTCTAAGGTCTAAAGGAATCAAGGGATATGGGGGAAAAACAGGAACGAGGTACTGATTTTAGATGATCAGCCATGATCATATTGAATGGCGGTGCTAGCTCGAAGGATTGAATGGCCTACACTTGCATCTATTTTTCTGTTTCTATATTTCTACCAATGCTTTTTGCTTTTCTTTCCTTTCTCCTCAAATTTCACAATTACACACACATACATCTCTGGCAACGCTCACATATTCACAATGAATTGTGCCTGCTTGGCTTGTCTTTGTTCCTCAGCTTACAATAATTGCTCAAGATGAAATATCTGAGATACAAGCATACAACTGATGTAATGTAAAATGCATTGCAACATGATCCAAATTTTAAATTACAAAATGGTTTTCTTTTCCACCATAGGAACCTTTATTTTTTAATTTGGTTTATTTGAGTTTAAATTTTCACCTGAATGTTGTGATTGTAGGAACCTGTGGCTAGCTTAATTAATTATGCTAATGACTGTCTAAATAGGTGATTTCATGCATTTGTGGAAAATATTTCCACCGAAATATGCGCTTGATGGAAAATGCCAACAGTTATTTTTTTTCTTGGAAGCATTCTTGTGTACTTTATCTGCACTTTCTCAGTGTTTGTATTTTCGTACATTCATATGGGTGATACAGGGTGAATTGTGTTGAAGTAATAGAACATATGGTATGTATTAGCCTTGTATTCCTGAGTGATATAACTGAGATATCTGGACATTCTCCTTCACTGGAGGTAGTAGAAGAGGTAGGAGAAATCTGGATCTTTCACACCAAAAACAAAGGCTAAGAGCATTGAGATTTTTCAAAACTGAGATAAATGTTTTTGTTAGACGATATGATTGTATTGTATTGTATTGTATATCTTTATTGTCATTTCCTGAGTATTCGCATACCCAGAGGAAACAAAAAAACGTTGCTCAACCAGTGTCCATTCAGTGTGCATGAAAAATAAATAGAAATAAAAAATACATGTATCATGATCAAATTTAACACTCTACTAAACATTCAACAGGCGTTCCGACCGGCAGCGGCACAACAGTGGCTCTGCTGCAGTGTGTCCAGGTTGGGGGTTTGTGCGCGATACTTGGCAGGGGGCAAAGTCCATTTAGCAGTCTTATAGCCTGTGGGAAGAAGCTGAGGAGCATCCTGCTGGTTTTGCAGCTAATGCTCCTGTACCTCTTCCCAGATGGCAGGATGGAGAAAATGTCATGCGATGGGTGGTAAGGGTCTTTGATGATGGAGATGGCTCTGCTGATACATCTCTTCCTGTATATGTCCAGCAGGAAGGGGAGTGGAGCACCAATAATCCTGCTGGCGGTCTTCACTATCCTGTCTAGTTGGTGCCGTTCGTACGCCTTGCAGCTCCCGAACCAGGAAGTGATGCCGTAGGTCAATGTGCTCTCGACAGTCCCCCTATAAAAAGTCCGTAGGTGTGTAGTGGGGAGGCCTGCTTTACGTAGTCTTCGGAGAGGGTGTAGTCGCTGCTGGGCTCTCTTGACCAGAGCTGTGGTGTTGGCCGTGGACGTCAGGTCATCAGACAGATGTAGTCCTAGGAACTTCATGCTGCTGACCCTTTCCACATCAGCTCCGTCGATGTGCAGAGGTGTATGGTGTTGTTTCCCCGCCCTCCTGAAGTCAACCACCATCTCCTTAGTTTTTCCCACGTTAAGAATGAGGTTGTGGGATTTGCACCAACCTGTGAGCAGCTCCACCTCCATCCTGTACGCCGATTCATCATTGTCACTGATGAGACCCACCACTGTTGTGTCATCAGCGAACTTGTTGATGAAGTTGTTATTGAGTCTGGCAGTACAGTCGTGTGTCAGCAGACTAAACAGCAGGGGGCTTAGGACACAGCCTTGGGGTGAGCCAGTGCTCACGGCTATGGTTTTTGATGTCCTACTGCCCACCCTGACTGTCTGCTGCCGTTGCGACAGAAAGTTCAGGACCCAGTTGCATGTGCCAGCATCAACCCCCAATAGCTCCAACTTCTCCACCAGCTGCTGCGGAATGATTGTATTGAAAGCAGAGCTGAAGTCTATGAAGAGGATCCTGGCATAGGTATTTTCCGATCATAGAATCATAGAATCATAGAAAGTAGGTGCGAGAGTAGACCACCAGGTCCGTCGAGCCCGCACCGCCATTCGCTCATGGCTGAACACTAAACAGACACACTTACCCACAAACAGTAGACACAAGACACAGAACACAAGACACTACCCTCCCCTTTTTACCGCTATCACCCCTCTCCACCCCAAGAACCTCGTGATCGAGATGTGACGATACGAGGTTCAGTGTTGTTGAGACTGCGTCCTCTGTGGATCGGTTGGCTCTGTAGGCGAACTGCAGTGGGTCTAGGTCGGCAGGTAGACTATTTTTGATGTGCTGCATAACTAGTCGCTCAAAACACTTCATTACAATGGGTGTTAGGGCCACTGGTCGAAAGTCATTATGGCAGGCTGGGTTTGGTTTCTTTGGGACAGGGACGATGGTGGCACTCTTAAGACAGTTGGGCACTACTGCCTGGCTGAGTGAGATGTTAAAAATGTCTGTGAAGACATCTTTCAGTTGCTCGGCACAGTCTCTTAAAACGCATCCAGGAATGTTGTCCGGCCCTGCAGCTTTGCGTGGATTGACGCTGGCAAAGGCCTTTTTTACTCCGGCTGCGGACAGCCTGAGCGACTGGTCACTGGGAGATGGCAGTAGTGCACGTGTCTGGGTGCTGTTTTTAACCTCAAACCGTGCGTAGAACTCGTTCAGTTCATCTGGTAGGGAGGGGTTGTTTTGGCATATCCGCAGCGGTGGGGGCTTGTAGTCAGTGATGTTATGAAATCCCTGCCACAAGCGACGTGTGTCTTTGTCATTTGCGAAGTGGCTATTGAGTTTTTGTCCATACAGCCTCTTCGCTTCCCTGATCCCCCGGGATAGGTTACCCCTTGCCAGTTTGTATGCTGCGTTGTCCCCAGATTTGAATGCCGCATTCCGGATTCTCAGTAGGGAACACACTTCCCCAGTTAGCCAAGGTTTCTGATTGGCACGCCTCCTGATGGTTTTTACCACCGTTACATCCTCAATACATTTATTGATGTATGCGATGACGGATTCTGTATATTCTTGGAGGTTGATGCCACTGTCATCTGTTGCTGCCTCTCTGAAAATGGCCCACTGTGTGGATTAAGGGTTAGGCCGCTAAAGAAAATGAACGCAACCACAATAAAGATCAGGTGTGGTCTAAATGAAAAGTATTGGAGATTCCAAATGGACTGAATGGCTTGTTCCTGTGATGGACAATAATTCAAAATTATTTTTGACCCAAATCAAATATTGTGCCTGAAAGGAATCATCTGCATAGCTTACCTGAAACTATGAAAATAAAGTGATAGGTTTGATTTGCAGCAGCCTAAGTAACCTAATAACGGTTGACTTTGAATAGATGTTTGAAGGAAAGGTATAGGTTGATGATTACATTTCAAAAAAAGATATGCATTTTAAATGCAAATCAAGCTAGATTTAGCATCTGTCAACCAATTGGTCGTAAATCCCAAACTGAAAGTCAGGGACTTAATTACCTGGGAACAGCTGAACACTGTCGTTTCCCTTTGGAACTGCAGACCTGGGGCAAATTATAATGCCTAAAACAAAAGTACTCCATAGCATTTGCTTTTATGTTGGTGTTTGAATAACACAAAATAATGTAAACAAAATAAATATATCTCAAACTAAAGGCTGCACCTATACATTTAACCTACAAAATAAATGTCCTGATAAAATGCAAGATGGGAGTTACAGGAATGAATTGAAACCACTGACTTCACTGGCACGTATAGTACAGCTGCTGGAATGATATTAGATCATTCTGTGTCACTTGACAACAGCTGCATGAACACTGAATTGAAATCATGAGTGTAATACTCTGTTTGCACTGTCCTTAGCAATCTGGAGGGCTTCCCATTTCCAGCACAAAGCAGTGTGTGAAGAACAGTATTAATGTGTAGACAGATACACAAAGCAGTCCAAAGTTATTTTTCTGTGTCCCCTTATCTCTGCTAATCCAGATCTTTGGAAGAAATAAGAAGCATTGAGACTAATCATTCCTTTCTGCATACTTATTTGCAGCTGCGACACTCACTTTGAAAGGCACATGTAGTTACCTACATCTGGCTATCTAAAATGTAATTCTGTACCAATACAATAAATTAAATGATATCCTATATTCACATATTACTTTTGCAGATGCGATATGTTTACTTTTATCTTCCCCATTCACCATCATATTGCATTTATGTCACTGTACTCTTTCAGTGACTTTCAAAAGTAATTTAAGTCAATCTGGAAAGTCTGTGCACCTGTGTAGAATTTCCACCACTCTGTTACCAAATATGGTTTATATGTATGCCTAAAGGGCCTGTCACACGAGCATGCGACTACATGCGGCAAGCGTGACCTAACGTGGTCGCTTGAGCCGTACGGCCTCGCTGGGCCGGTCCCACTTCGATCGCCGGAGCTGTATGGAGTTGTGCGGAGCTGGTCCCGACATCGCGCGGGGCTCCGAAAAACTGACACTATGCAAAAATTCCGCGCGGCAACGGCCTGCCGGCCCGCAGCCGCATTGAGGCCATACACAACGCCTCGACGGGCGTGCGCAGCGTCTCGACGCCGTACGCAGCGTCTTGACGCTGTACGTCATGCGCTAACTTCCCGCGGACTTCGCTCGAACTTCACGTCAACTCGTACGGGATCACTCGACCTCCGCGCGGCCCCCGCTTTCGGTTTGGTCGCGTTTGCCGCATGTAGTCGCATGCTCATGGTGAATCACCCTGTAGCATCGGATAAATGGGAGGCTTTTGTAAGTGAGATAGGGAGAGTTCAGGGCCACCACATTCCTGTTAAAGTGAGGGCAAGGTTGGCTGGATTAGGGAACCTTGGATGCGGAGTGATATTGGGGCTTGAGAAAAATGAGGTATATGTCAGGTATAGGCGTCTGGCATAAAGTGAATCCCTTGAGAGGTATCAGAAGGGCAAAAGTGAGATAGAGAGAGTTCAGGGCCAGTATGTTCCTCTTAGAGTGAAGAACAAGGCTGGCTGGATTAGGGAATCTGATTGATAAGGAATATTGTTCAAATGACCTACTATTACAATCTGCAGTTCCCACACCCAAGTATGATTTCCCAACTCCTCTAATTTACGCTGACTACTGATGTATAATCCAGTACAGCATAATCACATCAAAGTAATCACCCCTTACGTATTTCAAAATTTTACTCATATAGCCACACTGGACATTTCTTCCAGATGATTCTCTTTAAGTACCGCTGTGATGTTAAACAAAAGACAAAAGACAATAGGTGCAGGAGTAGGCCATTTGGCCCTTTGAGCCAGCGTCGCTATTCACTGTGATCATGGCTGATCATCCACGATCCGTACCCCATTCCTGCCTTCTCTCCAGGACAAGGGGTCACAGCTTAAGGATAAGGGGGAAATCCTTTAAAACCGAGATGAGAAGAACTTTTTTCACACAGAGAGTGGTGAATCTCTGGAACTCTCTGCTACAGAGGGTAGTCGAGGCCAGTTCATTGGCTATATTTAAGAGGGAGTTAGATGTGGCCCTTGTGGCTAAGGGGATCAGGGGGTATGGAGAGAAGGCAGGTACGGGATACTGAGTTGGATGATCAGCCATGATCATATTGAATGGCGGTGCAGGCTCGAAGGGCCGAATGGCCTACTCCTGCACCTAATTTCTATGTTTCTATGTTTCTCTCCATATCCCTTGACTCCGCTATCTTTAAGAATCCTATCTAACTCTCTCTTGAAAGCATCCAGAGAACTGGCCTCCGCTGCCTTCTGAGGCAGTGAATTCCACAGATTCACATCTCTCTGGGTGAAAAAACATTTCTAAATGACCTACCTCTTATTTTTAAACTGTGGCCCCTGGTTCTGAACTCCCCCATCATTGGGACCATGTTTCCTGCCTCTAGCATGTCCAATCCTTTAATAATCTTATGTTTCAATAAGATTTCCTTTCATCCTTCTAAATTCCAGAGTATACAAGCTCAATCACTCCATTCTCTCAACATATGACAGTCCCGCCATCCTGGGAATTAACCTTATGAACCTACGCTGCACTCCCTCAATAGCAAGAATGTCCTTCCTCAAATTTGGAGACCAAAACTGCACACAATACTCCAGGTCTCACCAGGTCCCTGTACAACTGCAGAAGGACCTCTTTGCTCCTATACTCAACTCTTCTTGTTATGAAGGCCAACATGCCATTAGCTTTCTTCACTGTCTGCTGTACCTGCATGCTTACTTTCAGTGACTGGTGAACAAGTACCCCCAGATCTCGTTGTACTTCACCTTTTCCCAGCTTGATACCATTCAGATAATAATCTGCCTTCCTGTTTTTTGCCATCAAAGTGGATAACCTCATATTTATCCTCATTAAACTGCATCTGCCATGCATCTGCCCATTCACCCAACCTGGCCAAGTCACCCTGCATCCTCATTGCATCCTCCTCACAATTCACATTGCCACTCAGCTTTGTGTCATCTGCAAATTTGCTAATGTTACTTTTCTCTCTAATAATAGGGCAACTCCCCCTCCTATCTTAACTCCATGTCTATCTCTTCAGAGGTATCTGTATCTCAGAGCATTAGGCCACAAGTACTGACCAACTCTCAAACGTGTTTCCATAAAAGCTGTAATATCAAAATCCTCTGCGTCAATCCATGGGCTGAGTTTGTCTGCTATACGTGATTCACTGATTTACTTCAGCAGTTTGTGACTTTTTCTGTACTTTCAGTCAGACAGGAAAAGGGAGAAGAAGGAATGACCAGGGTGGGACAAGTCTTTCTGCATACTGGATATATTTGCTTTAAAGTCTGTATTTGCTTCAACCTTCTTATCTGTTACATTGGTGCCAACCCCCTTTCAACCCCCACGCAACTCACATTGCTGCTTTTGACGCTGTTGATTAAATTTCTACCCTTGACATTGAAGGATGGCTCCTTTTTCCAGGCATGTATATTTCATTAAAGTACGGGTTTAAAGTAGGTGATATACGTGTATTGATGAAAGAAGGTATGAAGAAAATTAAATTATGCAATCATCGGCGGTCACTCAAAACGAGTGACTGTCCTCTTATGGAGGACGCCTGTGCATGACTTTGTTTAACGTGGGAAGACTGGTGCACAGACAGCTACCACATGGTCCTTGACAGATCTGGGTCAGAACCCAGTGGCATGGAATCCAAGACGACCGGGGACTCTTTTCTGCTGCAGCCTTTATCTGCCTTCCCAGCCATTGTGACATTCCACTAAAGTCAGCCATCTTCCCCCGCCTGTTCCACCATTGAGGTCTTGGTTGGATTGCTCTTTGTCAGAGACCTCCCCCTCGACCTTACTGCCATGGGTGATCCTACCAGGAGCATAGCTCCAGACGGCATCGCTCTCAGGATCTTAGGACCACACAAGCTTCTCCACCATGACAAGGTGACAATCCACGGAGAAGGAACTTTGCAATAAACATATCCATTCATTATATTTAGAGGTGTGAGTCACTTAATACAAAGGTATTTATGGTCAATATTATTGTTAAATAAATACATGACAGACATTTGATTACTACAGCAATTGCTGAATTTGTCCTAACCATAAATCAATTATTATTGATCCCTATATAAATGTTTAATCAATTATTCATGATATGTATTTGATTAAATTATTTAAGACAATGCACATCTATAGCATACCCTATTGTGACATGCCTATCTCTTAGGTTTCTAGAAAAAAATATCTATGCTGCATATCATTGTATACACTCTATTATAATGTTTATTGCTATAAGAAAATGAGAAAAATATATAAATTCATGCAAATTGTCACTGATCATATCTCTGAGAAAATACATTGAATCATTATTAGAACCACAAATCTAACAATAGGTCATTAAGAAATTTCTTAACAATTTGGGAAGGGCAAGTGTCCGTGGGTGAGCCTTTTGGAACCAGCGACCAACCACATTTCTATTTGCTTTAAATAGTTATGGAGGGCAGGCCTGCAAGTTCAAATTCTAAATTGGGGCAAGGCCAACTTTGATGATATTAGACAGGGATTTGCTCAAGTTGATTGGGGTATGTTGTTTGCAGGCAAAGGGACGTCCAGAAAGTGGGATGTTTTTGAAAATGTGATGACAAGAGTTCAGGGAATACTTGAATCTGTTAGAGTGAAAAGGCTTAGACAGGTGGGCGTAAGGCAGCCGAGAGAAATTGAGACTCTGGTCAGAAAAAAGAAGGAGGTTTGGAACTGGAAGAGGCATCTGAAATCAAGTGTATCCCTGGAGGAGTTTCAGGAACTGAAGAGCGTACTTTCGAAGGAAATCATGCGGGCAAAAAGGGGGCATGATATAGTTCATGCAGGCAATCTTTAAGGAAAGCCAAAGTGATTTTATGTACATTAAGGGAAAGAGGGTGACTAGGAACAGACTAAGGCCACTCAAAAACCAAAGCGGTCATCTCTGTGTGGAGCCGCAGGAGAAGGACAAGGTATTTATCCTCTGTTTTTACAATGAATAAAGACATAAAGACTGGGAACTCAAGTCGCAGTTCGTGGAAGTGTCTTGAGGACCGTCAGCATTGTGGTCGCAGAGATCCTAAGGCATATGAAGGCACATAAACCTCCCAGGCTAGATCAGTTAGATCCGTGGACACTGTGGGAAGCTAGTTTTAAAAGTTTGTTTTGGAGATTTCTTTAGCTTTTCTATATGGGGGAGGGGGGTAGGGTAAGGGGGAAAACATTTCCCAGTCACTTCCTGGTGAGGAGGCGACTATTCTCCGTGTCACATCCTCGCCCCCCCCCCTCCTCGCGGCCTACCACCTGGATTGGAGCGGCCTTTCCTGCCGGGGACCCGGACCAGAGCTTTAGCAGTGGCGGCGCAGTGCTGGATACATTGCAGGGTGGGCAATGCCTTACCTGGATCGCCGTTGAAGCCCCGGAGTGTTGGGCTTGCTTCTTCAACATCGGAGCTGTGGTACGTAGAGCTTCCAGCGCGGGTGGCGCTGACTTCAACATCGCGGAGTCCTGGGGCCCTTTGCCGAAGGCCGCCAACGTTGAATCTCCGCCCAGCGCTGCCTAGGGACTTTGGTAGGAGGTGGCTGATTCGGATATCCAAGCCGCCGAGGATGTCCTCCGAATCCCGATGTCGGACTTCCATCACCGCGGCGAGCGGGCCTGAACATCGGGCCGCCCGTAGCGGCGGCAGTGGGTAGTTTGGGAGCCCCCCAACCACGGGAGGACAACAGAGGAGGATGACTGAATTTTGGAGCCTTTCCTCACAGTGGGAAATTTTGATCCCGCTGTGTGGGGATGTCTGTGTTAAAGACTATCGTGTTCTGTGCTCTTTATTATTGTATGGCTGCATGGCGACCACACATTTCACTGCACCAATTGGTACGTGACAAATAAATGTATCTTGTATCTTGAATTACAGGCACCTTGGCTGAGATATATGAATAATCCTTAGGTAGGTATGTTGCAAAACCTACCTTCAGCGTCGCTGCAGATCTGTCCCTGCCTGTGTGCGTGATTTTGGTGCCGTTGAGAGGGGGGCGGGTTTAAAACGCGATTTTCCCTAGACTATTCAAATCAAGGTTGTTCAGCCTACTTAGTTGCTGACGAAAAATCGCTGGGATGTTGGTTCGCTGGAGCTATTTTTAAACTATATTGATTAATTTAGTTGTTATAGTAAGTTAAAAATTATCCTCTAAACCCGTAACCGCCGACAACGGGATGGATCTCATACAGTGGACAACGGAAGGTAGGTTGTTTATTTTTACATTAAAAAGGGCTTCCTTTATACAAAGTTTAATGTTGCGAGTAGCTAATTTGGGGCCCCATTAAATCCCGCAGTATTTTTCTGGGCATATGGGGTATAAATCTACCGCAATGGGAACAGTCCAAACCAGCGTGTGCCACAGGATCCCACTCGAAAGCTGATTTACGTGGCCATTAATTTACAGCAATTGAACACTAAATTCCTTCCATTTGGCCTATAAATTAATGTCAATGAGATTTAAAAATCATGTTTTATTGTGAATTCTTTGTGAATGTTATTTGGACACTTAGGCTATTTAAAAATGTTAATTTTTTCTTAAGTAATTGAAGTTTGGAATTAGCTACAATTGAGTAACTAACTAATTATATGCTTTAATTTCAGGTCATCCAAGTAAGATTGTTTCATATTTGTTTCAGAATGCTTCAATCTATAATTACTGAACATTTCTTTCAGTTCTCTTAATTTTTAAGAAAGTTATGGCCATTTCACTGTCCTCGATCACAGCTTTTGTGTTAAGTCAATGGAAAATCAATAGGGAACAAGATGCTAATTTCCGAGTATTAAAATGGCCATAACTCTTTTAATACTGAAGATATGAAAGTGAATTAGGTGTAAAATTTAACTTATTTTTGTGCTTTATCTGATGGGATAAATTGCAGACTTGATTTTTAAAATCTCAAAATTTAGGTACCTGTACTGGTGAACTGCTGGAAGACTGGAGGGTGGCTATTGTTGTGCCTTTATTTAAAATGGGCTGCATGAAAATCTTAGGAACTCTGGACCAGTAAACCCAACATTTGTTGTCACAAAGAACTGTAGTTGCTGGTTAATGCACAAAAGGACACAAAGTGCTGGAGTAACTGGAGCAGGTCAAGCAGCATCTCTGGAGAACATAGATAGATAACATTTCGGTTCGCAACCCTTCTTCAGAAAGATTATGAATCATTTGGCAGACACTTGGACAGTTACATGGATAGGAAAGGTCTTGAGGAATATGGCCAAATGTGGGAAAATTAGACTATGGGGAATCTTGGTTGGCATGAACAGGTTGGACCAAAGGGGCCTGTTTCTATGCAGCATGACACTATGACTCAATAAATTAGTTTGTGATGAAGATGGAACATATGAGAAGTAATCAACAATTCAGGCAGCATTTGTGGAGAGAAAAACAGAGATAATGTTTTATGTAGATGCTCTGTCAGAAAATTCGTCAGCGTCATGGATAAAGTATGTGAGAAATTAATGAGTTATAGTGAACAGACATTAATCAATTTAGAAGATTCCATCTAAGTCCTTGACTGTGAGCAACATGCAAACTGTAACAAATCGCTGTGAGAAATCAATACAAATCACAGAAACAATGACATGATGAGGATTTATAGGACACTACGAAACCAGCACTGATCAACCTCAAGCAAAAAAGGCCCCTCATTAACGTCTAAAAGAACGATTCCATGGTGACATTTGCAAATCAAAAAGAAAAGGGTTAGCGTGTGTATAATGACATATATACTCATATCTCGGTGATGCAAATTGCACAAAAAAATGCATTTGTGTGGAATTAAAGTATTGAGGCAATTCTTTTTGAGTAATATTCAATCTCTTAACAAAATAAAATTGTTATTGCAAGTTGAAAATAAAACAATATTGTTGCACATATGAAATGCTGTAAATACTCAACAGGCCAGGCAGTACATTTGGAGGGAAGCAGACTTAATGACCTGCATACTCACCCTTCTGCTAATAAAAACGGAATTATTTCTACAGAAAAATCCAGGAAGATCAGTGTAGTTACATATGACATTTTTGAATAACTTAATCTTGAATGACAAATAATTTTATCACCAAATTTGACTGACAGGGCAATTACCCATTTCTATTTATCTGAACTGCAGAATTACCATTACAAGCAATCTTAGGTTTAATAGTTGATGTGCGAATTTCAGCACTTTGTTTTCATCTGGCTCCAGGCCAACTTGTCAATTTGTGGATAAGGAAGTGGAGTAAATAAATTGCAAGGATGTCTTGTTTGAAAGGCTCGTCTCCAGTTGGTTCAGAATGCTGCTGCTCGCCTTTTAACAGGGACTCGAAAGAGGGAGCACATATCGCCAATTCTGGCCTCCCTACACTGGCTCCCGGTGCACTTTCGGGTTCATTTTAAGTTACTGTTATTTGTTTTTAAATCTCTGAATGGGCTCGCCCCGCCTTACCTCTCTGAGCTGCTCCACCCATACACTCCTGCCCGGTCCCTCAGGTCAGCTGGTCAGCTGCTCCTGGAGGTACCGAGGTCTAGTCGGAGGCTCAGAGGGGATAGAGCCTTCTCTGTTGCTGCTCCGGCACTCTGGAACACCCTGCCGCTGCACATCAGACAGGCCCCCTCACTGTCCATCTTCAAATCCAGTGTTAAAACGCATTTGTACTCCCGCTTTTGACCATGCAGGCTTTGCTTCTGTTTGTGGTGTTTTTTTCATTTTCTGGCTATTTCATTGGCCAACTTTTTTTGTCAATTGTGGATAAGCTATGTTTGAAGTGCTCTATAAAATAAATTATTATTAAGATTATTCTTGTTGTTAAATTCATCAGGATCTCCATCTTCTGGCAAACTGATTTCCTCCCAGCAAATATATGTCCTTGGTCCCTTCCAACACGTATAAGGACCATTAATTCTGTCTTCTCTCACTCGACAATTGATGCCTGATAGGTTAAGTGCATTCAGCATTTTTAATTTTAATTTCATGTTTATAGTAAATGCAGTGATTTGGTTTTGTTTAAGAAACAGTAGAATTGTGCATCTCAGGTCCTTAAAATCACCAGTGTGTAAATCAATGATACAGTAAGTTACTGAAAGAAACCAATGTGAGAAGAGTATTAGAGTATTATCAATATAATGGGGGCACAGTGGCGAAGGGCCTGTTTCCATGCTGTATCCCTAAACTAAACTAAACTAAACTGAGCTAAACTGATGTATTTACAGAAAATAGCACTACATTTTAAGAGACCACCATTCAGTGATTTCATAGGAAATGAGAGGGACTGTGATAAATCTTCAAGATAAACTCTATATTTAGTGGAGCAAAAAACAATTTGCTGGAGGCACTCAATGGGTTATGCAGCATCTGTGGAGGGACATGGAGCGAGGACTTTTCTGGTCATGCTTCTTCACCTGAACTGAAAGAGTACAAGGGAGATGGCCAGTGAACTGAGGAGGAGGGATGGGATGAAAGCTGGTAATCAATAGGTGGGTCCAGTTGAGGTTGATTGGCAGATGGAGACATGTGGGGGAACAAAGGTCGGAAATAGTGTCACAGACTGGGAGGTGATAGTTGGAGGGAACAAAGGACTGCAGATGATAGAATCTGATAGGAAAGGAAGGTGAGGCAAGGGTTAAGGTGTCAGGTTGTGGGAACTAAGGGGGTACATGCTCATACTCTGTCACCTTCTTTCTCCATCTTTTCAAACAAGCCCCAGCCCTATTTCCCCAGATTCCTTTCCCATCATCAACCCACACCTATGAACTCATGACCATTACCCACACACCTCTTCCATTTGCTTTCCTCTGCCCAAACTAACTCCCTTATTTGGTTTGATGTTTCACTTTTCCCAGCAGATGCTACCAAATGCATCCTTGTTTCATCCACCTATCATCTCCCTGCCACTCTATCTGTCTAGGATGTACTCATATTCTGAAGAGACAAGCTTTGTCCCTGACAAGTCATATCTTATAACTTGGTTGAGATTTTTCATAAGTTCATGTTACAGGAGCAGAATTAGGCCATTCGGCCCATCAAGTCTTCTCCGCCATTCAATCATGTCTGATCCATTTGTCCCTCTCAAACCCATTCTCCTGCCATCTCCCCATAACCTATCAATCTCCACCTTAAAAGTATCCATTGACTTGGTCTCCACAGCCTAATTTTTGAGTGAGTGGCAAAGATGACCGATGAGGGTAGGGCAGTGGGTATTGTCAACGTAGATTTTAGTAAGACATTTGATAAAGTCCTGTATGGTAGGCTGATCCTGAAGATGAAAAGACATGGGATCCACTGTGACATGGTAGTTTGGATTCACAACTGGAAAACCCATTGTTGTTTGTTGCTCCAGATTCCAGCATCTGCAGGTTCTTGTGTCCCTATTTTATTGGGATGGGTAGCACAGCTGGTAGAGCTGCTACCTGTTTTCAAGAAGGAACTGCAGATGCTGGAAAATCGAAGGTACACAAAAAAGCTGGAGAAACTCAGCGGGTGCAGCAGCATCTATGGAGCGAAGGAAATAGGCAACGTTTCGGGCTGAAACCCTTCTCCAGACTGATAGGGGACTATCTCACAGCACCAGAGACCCGGGTTTGATCCTGCATTTGGGCGCAGCATGTGCGGAGTTTGCACTTTTTCCCTGTGACCATGTGGGTTTCCTCGGGGTGCTCCAGTTTCCTCCCACATCCCGAAAGACATATGGGTTTGTAGGTTAATTGGCCTCTGTAAATTGTTCCTAGTGTGTAGGGAGTCAAGAGTCAAATGTCCCAAAATGAAGCAATGCAATTCTTACTTGCAGCAGCACAAGATATGTAAACATATTACTCTGTAAAACCCATAATAAACAACAATAAAAGTTCAGTATATATATAAACAAAAACTGAAAAATAAATAGACAATAATAGGTCAAAATCAAAAATAATGCCCCCAAGTCGATATGATTTGGAGTCTTTTTGGAGGTTGTAGTGTTTAACAGCCTGATGGTTATATGGAAGAAGTTGCTCCTGCTCCTGCTCGTGAATTTGGACATTACAGTTTTCAAGCTCCTATACCTTCTTCCCGATGGCAGGAGAGAAATGAGAGTGCGGCCAGGGTGGTGTGGGCCTCTGATGTAGCGGGCTGCCTTTTGAGGCAGCGACTCTTATAGATCCCTTCAATGGTGGGGACGTCAGTATCCATGATGGACTGCACAGTGTTCTTCGCTTTTAACAAATCTTCTTAATTCCTGGGGATTCGAGTTGCCAAATCAGGCCGTGATGGAACCAGTCAATACGCTGTCTACTGTACACATGTACATATCAAATCGCCTCAATCTTCTCAGGAAGTAGAGGCATTGATGGGCCATCTTTATGATTGCATCAATGTGCTGGGTCCTGGGCAGATCTTCAGAGATATGTATGCCCAGGAATATGATGTTTTGATTCTCTCCACCACCGTCCTGTCAATGAAGACAGGATTCTAGGACTTCCTCTTCAAGGTCAGTTTATTATCATATGTACCAACTGGGGGAGTCTGGAACCAGGGGCCACATTTTAAGAATAAGGGGTAAGCCATTTAGAACAGAGATGAGGAAACACTTTTTCACACAGAGAGTCTGTGGAATTCTCTGCCTCAGAGGGTGATGGAGGCCGGTTCCCTGGATACTTTCAAGAGAGAGCTGGATAGGGCTTTTGAAAATAGCGGAGTCAGGGGATTTGGGGAGAAGGCAGGAACGGGGTACTGATTGTGGATGGTCAGCCATGATCACATTGAATGGCCCAATGGCCTACTCCTGCACCTATTGTCTATTGTCTATAATTAAGGTGCAGTGAAATTTGATTTACCATACAACCATACGAAGTGAAAAGCAACAAGGCACACAACCACGTAAGAGTTTACATAAACATTCCTCACTGTGATGGAAGGCAATAAAGCTCTACTACTTCTTTTTTGTTTGTGGTCGGGGCAGTCAAACCATCTGCAGCCAGGGTGATCAAAGCCCCCGCAGCCGACAATCAAAGCCCCTGTCAGGTGATCGAAAACCGTGTTGGGGTGGTTGAAACTCTCTCCACGGCATGGAGCTCCCAAGTCAGCCTCTTCTTACCAGAAACCGCAGGCTTCACGATGTTAAAGTGCACAGGCCCCGCAGTTGGAGCTTCGATCCCTGGCAAGGGGATGGCAAGTTCCGCGATGTTAAAGTCCCGCAGACTCCTGCGGCTTGGAGCGCCGGGTCGGTCTCCAGGAAAGGCGCCAACTCCACAATGTTAGGCCGCAGTGGGGACAGAGATATGATACGGAAAAAAAATTGTCAAGGTAAGAGATTGAAAAAAAGTTTCCACCAACCCCTCCCCCCACATAAAACAAAGAACACTAAAACATACTTTTTAACACATACTAAAAACAACAATAAAGAAGGACAGACAGACTATTGGTGAGGAAGCCACTGCTGATGGCGCCACCCTGTAGACCTTGGTCTTACTGACGTTGACAGCTAGGTTGTTCTGGCACCATTTGATCAGTCAATTGACCTGCCTCCTATACTCCGACTCATCGTCATCTGTAATTTGTCCAACAATGGTGGCATCATCAGCAAACTTAAAGATGGTGTTCGAACTGCTACACCGTCGTGAGTAGAGCAGAGGGGCTGAGCACGCAACCTTGAGGTGCTCCCCCATTGATGGTAATCGAGGAGGAAGTGTTGCTGCCAATTCGTATAGATTGTGGACTGTGGATGAGGAAGTTGAGATCCAGTTGAAGAAGGATGTGCAGGGACCCAGATCCATGAGCTTGGTTAACAGCTTGGAGGGAATTATGGAGTTAAATGCAATGCTGTAGTCTATGAACAGCCTGATGAATGTGTTTTTATTGTCAAAAGGGTCCAGTACAGAGTGGAAAGCCAGCGAGATTGCATCCTCTATTGACCTGTTGTGGCGATAGACAAACTGTAGCGGGTCTAGGTTCTTTTGAGGAAGCAGTTGACATGCACCATAACCAACCTCTCTTAGCACCATGGAAGTTAGTGCTACTGATCGGTAATCATTGAGGCACGTAAACCCTTGGGCACCGGTATTATTTCAGTAGGTGGGAGCCACAGACCACAGTTATGGGAGGTTAAAGATGTCCATAAAAACTCCAACCAGTTGGCCTGCACAGGTTTTAAGAACACGACCAGGTATACCATCAGACCCAGACGCTTTTCGAGGGTTCACCCTCCTGAAGGATCATCTGACATTAGCCTCTGTGACTGAGATCGTAATACCATCGGGGGCTATGGGGGCCCGGGAAGACATATCAAACGTATCAAGGAGTGCATAAAACTCATTGAGCTCATCTGGGAATGAATCTTCACTGTTGCTTGAGCTGCCCCCTGATTTCATGGCATATAAGCCCTGCCACAGCTGCCGAATATCCATCTCATTAAAAATGGATGTGAGGGTAGGATAACATAGAACTGGTGTGAATAGGTAAGTGATGGTTGACTTGGACTTGCTGGACTGAAAGACCAGTTTCCATTCTGTATTTTTAAATCAATCAATTATACACACAAGTTGCTTATAAAAATATTTTAGAGCCTATCATAATCCTTCTGTATGTTTAACTTCTTGAGTTTTGATTTCTAAGTTGTAATTAAAAAATGCTTCAGCTATCAAAATCCATATTTCTAATATTGCACTGACAGGTATTTAATCACCTCAATGAATCCCCATCGTCAACTTTATCCCAATTAGAAAATTAATCCAGCTTCTTTAAGAAGCTAATTATCTAAGTACCTGCTCATTCGTTTGGAACATTGCATGTATTTCTTGATTTATTTCAACGATATATCAACAAGGCGTTATCAGGGACAGGCAAAACACCAAAGTTTGAAATGGATTTATCTAAACTTCCGGCTTTCAGATAGGATTATTTCCTATGCTTTTTGGTATTTAAATAATCTGCCAAACTCTTTTTGGTTCCGAGGAACAAAGTTCAGTTTTAATCAAAAATGTTTAAGTTATGATTTTCAATATTATCCTAGTTGTCTTTCCCGTATCCTTTCCAACATATCAACCCCCCCAAACAGCACCCGTTACGACAATGCATCTCCTCCAATTGTACATACAAAAGTGCCCTGAGGTGGAGCCGGGATTGGAATTTTGCTCACAATATACATGAGTGTTACCGAAATCTCTACTCAAAGGATAGAATGAACAAGGACCTTGAGTGCAAGCAGAAACATGAGACTACATATGCTGGAATATGAAGCAAGCAAAATACTGCTGGAAGAACACCGCGCGTCCCGTGGTATGTGCGCGTCCCGTGGTATCTGTGGGCGACGTTTCGGGTCGAGATTCGGCACCAGGACTATTCTACCGACAGTTTTTTGTTACATTGAGAGCAACGTGCCATAATAATGGTGTGCGAAGTTGCATATGTCATTGCATTCAGTTGCGTTGAAACCTGCCAAAAACGTGTCTCTTTTATTTTTGTGCAGTTCATATAAAACTGAAATGTTTGTTAAATCGCCGCGGCAACATCCTTGCTTAAATATTTGGATTCAGTGAATATCATTCAGGAGCCAGCATGCCGAATGTCAGAATTAGAACATTATGGATCACAAGATAGACTCGGATGATAAGGCTTTTGGGTTGATCAGAATAAATCTAAAGGTTAGTTTGATTATGGCAAGTATATGTGAGGAGAAAATGAATGAATGAAAGAACAGTGACAAATCTCAGAGGGATGGGCTGCGAGAAAATAGGACGCGACGGCGCATTAACATGAAATATGACAGACCTCAAAACACTGGAGAATCAAACTGAGTCACACGATAAATTATTTATGTCGTAAGAGCCTTCCGCTACAAATTATACATTTTTTGTGTGTGTGAGAGACTGCTAACAAACTAGAAGAGGTTTGAATCTCTGCAAGGCATAAGAATATCATAGTAAAATCATCGAAAAACAGAGGTATCAGTATCTCCGCGAGAAACGAGTGGGGCGTGTCAATTCCATCTGGTAAGGGATTTCAGATATGGATGGGGTCCGGGAAATGGGTGTGAAATAGGCGTCACAATAGCCCGCTGTCATTATTTTTGCCCAAGAATAGACCAATATATGATATTTCTAGCAGAACATGCTGGAAAAATGTAAAATGTTGCAGAGAACTACACCCAAACCTGCCTCTCCCGAATTTGAATTGGGGTTGAATGAATAATCAGCTACGTGGCGGCATCAAACTATGGAATGTGTCGCCTAACCTCTCAACGTTGCAATTACACGCTCTGCCACAGAAAATAACTGTTCTGTGAACTGTAGTAAATTATCCATCCATCCCCGCGCTTAATTTCTATGCAGCTCACATAGTGCTGAAGATCACACACTACAACGATCCACGCTGCGTCCACTTTGTTTCCTTTTTTTCCCCCAATGCATATTTGTTTTAAAACATGAAGGAATCACATTCTGCGGGCACACGTTGGAAAGTGTTGGGGGTTGGTGAAGAGTAGGCAAGATATCTGAACGGGGGCGTTTACTCGGGAATGTAGCAGCTTTAACAAGTGCATGGATGTTTATGTGTCTGAATGGGGGGGGCAGTGAGGATAAGGGAGCGGTACTTAGCAGCGCCGTGATCACTGGCCGGCGGGGGAGGGGGATCAGGAGCGGGAGTGTTTGTGAGGGGAGGGGTTAAGATGAAGGAGAGGGAGTGTTTGTGAGGGGAGGGGGGTCAGGATGAAGGAGAAGGAGTGTGTGTGAGGGGAGGGGGTCAGGTGGAAGGAGCCGGTGTGTGTGTGTGTGTGTGTGAGGGGGGGTGTGTTTGTGTGTGTGTGTGTGTGTGTGTGTGTGTGTGTGGGGGGGGGGGGTCATGAAGCGGGACTGTGTGTGTGTGAGGAGGGGACTCAGGAGGAAGGTGCGGGACTGTGTGTGTGGGGGGGGGTGATGAAGCGGGGTGTGTGTGTGAGGGGGGGGTCATGAAGCGGGAGTGTGTGTGTGTGTGTGGGGGGGGGGGGGGGTGATGAAGCGGGAGTGTGTGTGTGTGTGGGGGGGTGGGTGATGAAGTGGAGTGTGTGTGTGTGGGGGGGGGTCATGAAGCGGGAGTGTGTGTGGGGGGGGGGGGTGATGAAGCGGGAGTGTGTGTGTGTGTGGGGGGGGGTCATGAAGCGGGGAGTGTGTGTGTGGGGGGGGGTGATGAAGCGGGAGTGTGTGTGTGGGGGGGGGGTGATGAAGCGGGAGTGTGTGTGTGGGGGGGGGTGATGAAGCGGGAGTGTGTGTGGTGTGTGGGTGGGGGGGGGTGATGAAGCGGGGGTGTGTGTGTGGGGGGGGGTGATGAAGCGGGAGTGTGTGTGTGTGTGTGGGGGGGGGGGTAGTGGGTGTGTATGGGGGAGAGTGTGTGTGTGGGGGGGAATGTGTGTGTGTGTGTGAGGGGGGACTCGGGAGGAAGGTGCGGGAGTGTGTGTGTGTGTGTGAGCGGGCGGGCGGGCGGGAGGAGGAGGAGGGCCGATGAGGTGAGGTGAGGAGGGGGTGGGAGTGGAGGAGGGGGGGACGGACGAGCCATTCCGTTGGCCCGGGGTTGGGAATAAATTGTTGGAAAGCGCGAGTAGAGGGAGGGAGGGGGTGGATGGCGGATGGCGGATGAAACAGTCGATCCCATTGGCCGTAGTGCCACACTATGGATGTAAACCCGCCGGTGGTTGGTCGCTGGTGCTGTCCGGCGGCTGTGTTCTCGGGTGATTATTTTTCTCTTTTTTTTTTACGCGGATTCGGTGAAGGGGCGAAAATGAGGAAAATAATAATGGCGGCGGCGGCGGCGGCGGCGGCGAGGAGTGGGAGTCGGGCTTCACCTCGGTGTTGAACCCTCCCGTTGTCCGTGCGAGGGGGAGAGGGAGAGGGAGTGAGCGATAGTGGCGGAGAAGCGCCGCTGGACTCGGGGGAGTGGCGACTGACAGCAGCCGGAGGAGAGGAGCGGAGCGGAGAGCCATGGCGGTGGTGTCGGCGGCGGCGGCGGCGGGCGGCGAGTCGGCGGGACAGCGGCGCATGGAACATTCTGGAGTGAGGGGAGGGGGCGTCTAGGCCTCTCGACGCCACAAGGTGTGCTCTCCCCCCCCCCCCCCCCCCCCTACACGGGAGAGGAGGCTGTGCACCGAGACAGCACATTGTTACACGAAGGTACAACAGAAATCCTGGAGAACCATCTATGGAGCGAAGGGAATATCCGACCCTTCTTCGGAGTTTCGTCCCGAAACGTCGCCTATTCCCTTCGCTCCACAGACGCTGCTGCACCCGCTGAGTTTCTCCAGCATCTTTGTGTCTACCTTCGATGTTCCAGCATCTGCAGTTCCTTCTTGAACAGATTGTTATACGACTGACTCTGTGCTTCAGTGGACAACTGATGGGTGGCGGGGACAGATAGATGGAAAGGGCACACAGCTTGGGATGTGAAAATCCGGCTCTGTTGAAGATCTTGTGCAGGAGGACGGTGATTCCTCCCTCCCCCAATCTCGGAGCTGGCACATAGAATATAACATAAGCGTGGGAGACACTTGCAGGTTTTATATTTACATATCGCATCCTCTGTGAAATTAACTCGGGTGAATAATGACAGAGAACCACCCACAACAAATGTACATGGGGGGGGGGGGGGGGGGTACATACAGTTAAGATTTTCTTGCAAGGCTGCATCTGAACCATCTTCCTTTTTGTAAATCAGCCACTTTTTGTTCAAGGGATCTTTGTGTTTTTCAGTTCTGGGTGGGGAACGCACGTATCCGAGTGTTGTGAGAGAATAGGAGGAGAAAATGAGTGACTGGGCTTTGGAAGGTGTTTGTAGCACAGCTTCTGTAGGAAAGGCTATCAAACAGGGACAATATATATGTATTCCCCCTAAGCAAAGGAGGCGTTTCCTCGTTGAATGGAATGGGATTTGAGTTCCTGCCGGGAGGATTGAGTTTGAGTCGCAATATTATATGATTGCTATTTCTTAAGGCGAGCTGTAAATATCGTATAACTTCTATATTTGCGACAAACTGACAGTGTATGTTTTTTTTTTAATTTCAGATCGTTTCAGAAACGATGAAGAACGGGTAGATTGTCGATTATCATCTGGGCTGCTTTTTTGTTGTTGCTGTTCATGGATTTTTCAACGTACCGAGCCAAGGGAGTGTTCTCCTGATCTGGATTCGCTTTAAATTGGAATGAAATAATGGCGACACGTAGGTCCTGTCCAAGTGAAGAGGAAGATGGAGATGTAAATGGAAAAAAACGCCCAAATGCTGGGGAGGACGAGGTATGACTAAGATTAGATGTCATGTCATTTTTTAAAATAAATGTAAATATAGTAATGTTGAGCGTTCATTGCTTTCACACTCGGCTCAATGCGAAAGGATCAGCAATTGCTTTTGTGCCTTTTGATTTACCATGTGTCATCTTGTCGTGTTGGGCGCACTGCCCGCCAGGCTCAACAGATTATGCTCCAGGGGTTTAGCAAGGGCTTGTGTATTATAGGTTAAGCTTCTCCGCGTAAATTGTGTCAACTGTTAATTTTAACGGATAGGTTGATTTGCAAGGAGAGGAGAGTTCCCGGAGCCCTGTTTCACCAAGTGTACAAGTGCATTCGAAAACATTGATCTATTTAATATTTGAATATGTGTTGCAGCGATAAGTTTAACAAAATACTAATTTTCAGGATGCATTTGTAAATTGGCTCTACATTGATGATGGTAGCAACAAAAGCTTTTTTTTTCAAATACCGGTTAAGTAAAGCGATCAGAAAATCCGTTGTTGGAATGACGAGTGAATTTAAGGCAAACCATGATTGAAATTGTGTGTGCTTCATTTGTTTTGGTTGATAAATTAACACAGAACCCAGAAAGATTCTAGTGACTGTTTATTGTTAATTGCTTTTCATTTTTAAGGGTACAGTTAGTTTGTTGACTACGTTAATGTGTGAGGTTTGTAAAATTTTACATCAGTAAAGTTTGTGTAACCGTGAGACATTGATAATTGGAAGTTGGAACTTTGTATGATGGACATATTTTACAATCGCAGTACTGCAGCCAAAGTTCTAAAAGATCATGCAAGCCTGCAAACATAATAGGCTGAGAATGTAAAACAAAACAAATACTGGAAGCACTTAACTGGCCAGGCACATCTGTGTCGAGAGAAATTGATAATATTCCATCTCCTCCCACCTGTCACCTCCCATCCCCCCGCCCTCGGGCTCCTCCTCCCCTTTTTCCTTCCTTCTCCCCTCCCACCATCAGTCTGAAGAAGGGTTTCGGCCGGAAACGTCGCCTGTTTTCTTCGCTCCATAGATGCTGCTGCACCCGCTGAGTTTCTCCAGCAATTATGTGTACCTTTGATAATATTCCATGTTGTTTATTTCTTTGAAGCTATGAATATATTCTGGTGGTCAATAATTTCTGCCTAACTTAAGAGGCTGCTCAATAGTCCTGATGAAGAGGCTGTGGAATTGCTAAGGTGTACAGCGTTTGATGTAATTCCCTGATCTCCATTCTCAACAAATGAAACTGTGGCACTTGCATTTCACAGCATACAAACTAGCCAAATAATGTATAGTACCAAGAAGCCATAAATGCATTTTGCATCTCTGTTAATATTAGTAGGATGATTATCTTGTCCGAAATCAAACTACTGGAAAAAATCAGTGGGCCAAGCAACATCTGTACTGCTTGACCCACTCCTTGACCTGCTCAGATCCTCCAGCAGTTTGTTTTTGCTCCGGTTTCTAGCATCTGCCATCTCTTGTGTCTCTGTTTTTGTCAAGACGGTCTCTGCTGTTAGATGTTTTAATGATGTAAAATAATACATCTCAAGTATGTGAATGCACATACACCTGCTAAACTTTTAATTTGTGTCAAGTTTGTAGGAATTTTGTTTGTGCTTTCTTGGAATTTTTTTCCAATTTTCAAATTGTTTTCCTGAACACATTAATTATTCTTTGCTCTATAGAAGATATGGCATCAAGGCGGGGCATTTGAGATTATGAGTCTATTGTATCATAGCGAGGACGTTTTCAGATCAAACACTTGGGTGCATTGGTCTGTACATTTTTCTGACTTGCATAAAGTCAGAAAAGTCATGTCCAGACCAATACTCCTCAGTTTTTTACCTGAAAAATGTCCTCGCTATGATACATGAGGACATCAACCGCTTTTTGAATGTGGAGAGAATTTTGTCTTGTAACACCCATTCAGGCAATGTGTACCAGAGTTCTGTTATTTTAATCACATTCCACTGCAAGTCTCTCTGAATTTTGAGGTTGACATATTTTGCAGTGGCTAACAACATATCATTTTATGCTTCATGATTTATTGGCATGTATTGGAAAACCTATTGCCTGTAAAACTAAAAGAATGCATCAAATACAAAAACGATACTTTTAAGATAAGTTTTTAAGAAGGAACTGCAGATGCTGGAAATATCGAAGGTAGATAAAAATGCTAGAGAAACTCAGCGGGTGAGGCAGCATCTATGGAGCAAAGGAAAAGATGGTGTTTCTGGTCGAGACCCTTCTTCAGAGGGTTTGCACTCTGGCTTATGATGATTAAAAGATGTACTGGCATTGGAGGCAGTCCAAATGAGAGTCACCGGGCTACTTTTTGGCATGTGAATGTTGATCTATCATAAATGGCTAAGAAATTATGTTTGTCTTTGGTAGAGATAAGAAGAATGAGAGTTGAAGACAATGAAACATTAAAGATCCTTTATGGGACGTCATAATGTTTCACTGGTGGGAGAGTATCAAATGAGAGGACATTAGTAGCTTACAACAATGATTAGGGGCAGTCATTTATAACTGAGTTGCATAGCAACTTCTCACAGAGGGTGGTGAATCTCTGGAATTCTCTTCCCTGGAGGGTTGTGGATGCTAGGTCATTGGTTATAATTAAAGAAGTAAATAATTTTTTGAAAGATCAGGGAATTGAGGGCTAAGTGAAACTAGTACAGAAGAGAAAATGGGTGAAAGACAGATCTGCTATGATCATATTGAATAGCAGGGTATGCTTGAGGGGCTGATTGGTGTAATCCTCAACCTATATATTTTTTTACATTCTTAACATTGTTGGTATTGTATTGGATAGAGCGGTTTGGGATGTTTTAAGAGAACAAGATCATTTCAGTCCGTCCATTTTAAAACTGGAAAGGTATAGCATTTTTTGTTTACAATATTGGTAAATTATGAGTTGCACAACCTGTGTCAAGAGTTTTAAATTATTTCACCCTTGGAAGATTTATTTTCCATATTTCAGTTCTTGTGTGATAATTTTGCTTTTTCTTTCAAATTCCAAAAGATTTTTAAAAGCATGTAATGTATTTTTGTAGTGGTAACTGTTTTCACTGTACAGAGTTTGAAGTGAGGGATAGAATTAATGAGGTTTAAGTAGATTATTGGGGGTGATTTGACTGAATTTGTGGAATGTTAACATTTAAAGTGGCATCAGTTCTGGTAGCTTTCTTAAAAGGAATTTGTTCAAATATGTGTAAGATATCCTTGTACTTGGCATGCACTTAAGGTACTCAATTGATAAGGTACTTATCAATTAATTACATAGCACTTTGGACTTAAGTATGCACAGTTTGTGGTAGCCCGAATAGTAACACTATGCTATAAAGGACATCATATATTGAAGCAATAACAAGTGTTCATTTTTTTAGATGGATTGCACGTGTATTAAAATGAATGCAATGGAACTGAATTGATTAAAAAAATAATTTAACTCTTGTTTGAAAGTCAATAATGAATACCAATACATTTATTAACCTGAGAACTTCTGTTGGCATCAACTTGTCCCTGATAGCAATTAGTAAATGAAAGTTGGTTTAAAAATTGTTCGAATTGCTCAAATTCAAAATCACTGGAAGAATGATATAGTTTTTTGAATGCATTTCATTTAATTGGCTTTTATTGCCCATGAAATGATACTCCCTGTTGTCATTTGTGTTTTGAAATAAATTTCTCTTTCAAGACTCTGTTCTTTAAGGTCAAATTCCAATTACTTTCTGAAACGGTTCTCCCATCAGTCGAAGTAGTCCTTTTGTACTGTTCTGGCAACCTCAGTGCTTGAAGTTGTCGCTCATTAACCTTTATTTACACTGAAGGAACAAAACTTTTGCTACCACTGCTCTGGTCCTTCTCCTCTCCTCAGGCACCTGAAATAAACTACTCCTAAGAATGTAATATTTGTGTTACTAACACCAAAACCTTTTATGTTACATCTATGGAAATTAACACGGGTGTCTTAAAATACCACTGTTAATAATCTTTTTCAGTACTTTTTTTCTCGTAATGCTGGTGTATATATAGAACATAAAACAGTACAGTACAGGAACAGGCTCTTCAACATAGAAACATAGAAAATAGGTGCAGGAGTAGGCCCTTCAAGCCTGCACCGCCATTCAATATGATCATGGCTGATCATCCAACTCAGTATCCTGTACCTGCCTTCTCTCCATACCCCCTGATCCCTTTAGCCACAAGGGCCACATCTAACTCCCTCTTAAATATAGCCAATGAACTGGCCTCGACTACCTTCTGTGGCAGAGAATTCCAGAGATTCACCACTCTGTGTGAAAAATGTTTTTCTCATCTCGGTCCTAAAAGATTTCCCCCCTTATCCTTAAACTGTGACCCCTTGTTCTGGACTTCCCCAACATCGGGAACAATCTTCCTGCATCTAGCCTGTCCAACCCCTTAAGAATTTTGTACGTTTCTATAAGATTCCCCCCTCAATCTTCTAAATTCTAGCGAGTACAAGCCAAGTCTATCCAGTCTTTCTTCATATGAAAGTCCTGACATCCCAGGAATCAGTCTGGTGAACCTTCTCTGTACTCCCTCTATGGCAAGAATGTCTTCAGATTAGGAGACCAAAACTGTGCGCAATACTCCAGGTGTGGTCTCACCAAGACCCTGTCAACCCAAGATGACTGTGCCAAATGTAATACAAACTTAAACGTACCTACTCCAAATGTATGTAATCCATATCCACACATTAATTTGCCTGTGTAAAAGCCTCTTAAATTAAACTATCATATTTAGTTCCACCACCCCAGGCAGCACCATCCAGACACCTACACCTCTATGTTTTTTTCAAATGTCCTGTGAACTTTGCCATAAACCTCAACTTAAAGCTATTCCGTCTAGTCTTTGATATTTCCACCCTGGGAAAAGGTTCTGGCTATCTACCCTCTCTATGCTTCTAACAATTTTATAAACTGCTATCCAATCTTCCCTCAATCTCAGACGCTCCTGAGGAAACAATCCAAGTTTGCCAAAGAATAAACAATCTGAAGAAGGGTTCTGACCTGAAACGTCACCCGTCGTTTTTCTCCAGAGATGTTGCCTGACCCGCTTAGTTACTCCAGTACTTTGTGTCTATCTTCGGTATAAACCAGCACCTGCCATTCCTTTCTATACATCCAAGCTTGTGCACCCTCTCCTTGGAGCTAATGCTCTCTAATCCAGACAGCATCATGGCAAACCACTTCTGCATCCTCAACAAAGCTGCCACATCTTTCCTGCAATGGGGTGGTCAGAACTGCACTGTTTTCCGAACTCCGCTTAACCAACGTTTTTTAAAGCTGCAGAATGACTTTCTGATTCTTGCATTCAACGCCCTGACCGATAATGGAAAGCATATTGCATGTCTTAACCACTTTACCTACCGTGTTTGTCACTTTCAGAATGCTGTGTACTTGTACCACCAAGATCTTCCTACATCAATGCTGTCCTACTAGTAAATGTATATATTCCCCTTTAGATTTGACCTCCCAAAATGCAACATCTCACACTTGCTTAGATTAACCTCGATCTGCCATTTCTCCACTTGTATCTGTAACGTATCTATATCCTGCTGTATGCTTTGGCAGCCATCCTCACTGTCCACAACTACACCAAATTCTGTATCTTCTGCAAACCTACAAACCAACCCATCTACATGTTTGTTCACGTCATTTGTATATAACAGCACAGATCCCCGCGCAACGCCGCTGGTCATGGATTTTCAGACCGTATATCTTTTAATCTGGATTGGCCTATGATGAAAATTCAGAGGGCGTACACACATCTGGACATCCCTGATGCATCTGTAAGAATTACATTCTTTGACTTCTCTAGCGCTTTTAACACAATTCAGCCTCGACTGCTAGGGGAGAAGATGGAGAAGATGAAGGTGGATCCATTAATGGTACTGTGGTGTTTGGATTACCTTTTCCTCAGACCACAGTATGTGCACCTACAGAACAATGTCTCAAGCACCATCATGAGCAGCACGGGGGCTCCACAAGGAACTGTGCTGGCTCCATTCCTGTTTACCATCTACACAGCGGATTGTCAATATAACACCAACAGCTGCTTTTTGCAGAAATTTTCAGATGACACAGCTGTTGTAGGCCTCATCAAAGGGGGCAATGAGGAGGAGTATAGAGACACAATTAACATCTTTGTGGAGTGGAGTGCACACAATAATCTCCATCTCAACACCAAAAAAACGAAGGAGATAGTTGTGGATTTCAGGAGGGGGAGGAGGAGGACTCAACCAACACCAATCACCATCAGGGGCACTGAGGTGGAGGTGGTCGCCAACCACAGGTACCTTGGTGTGCAGCTTGACAGTGAGCTGGACTGGAAGAGTCATATGGAGGCGGTGTACAGGAAGGGACAAAGTAGACTGTATTTTTTAAGGAGGCTAAAGTCATTTAATATCTGTCAACCCCTACTGTGCAGTGTCTACCATTCAGTGGTGGCCAGTGCTCTGTTTTTTGCTGTGGCCTGTTGGGGAGAAGGCGCCCGAATAGCGGACCAAAACAGACTGGATAAGCTGATCAGGAAGGCCGGCTCAGTGGTTGGGGCAGAG
Organism: Leucoraja erinaceus; assembly: GCF_028641065.1. NCBI lineage: Eukaryota > Metazoa > Chordata > Chondrichthyes > Rajiformes > Rajidae > Leucoraja > Leucoraja erinaceus. The sequence continues at coordinate 18,671,938 of NC_073378.1, forward strand.
CAACTAACGGTCAAGCAGGTGGCAGAGGCCAGAACTCTGAAAAAACTAGGCTCAATAATGACCAACCCCACTCACCCACTCCACGCCCTGAAGGTGATCAAGTGCAGCATCTTCAGTCAGAGACTGATTGCACCAATGTGCAAAACGGAGAGACATAGGAAGTCTTGTATACCAGCTGCTATAAGGTTTTATAATGCACAAAAATTTTAACTTATTATGTATTGAAGATATCTGTTGAAATGTGTGGTGTTATGTCTGTCTTGAAGCTGTTGTGGCACTGTAATTTCCTGTAAAGGATTATTAAAGGTTATTCTATTCTATTCTCTGAACTTGTCAAATGTTTTGCTACTCCAACTTTCGGGGGGAGGGATGGGGAGTGGGGGGGAGAGAAAGTAGGGGAGGGAGAGGGCAGACTTGGACTCAGCGAGCGGGTGGCGCAGACACTGGGTGGGCGGGGCCGACTGCGGGCGGCGGGCCTCGGGGGCGCTCAGGACCTCGGAAGACCTCTGAAGCCCTTGAAAGCCCAACCAAATTACTGCGTGTTCAGTGGCTTC